>NC_133534.1:169215404-169862904 GCF_048544455.1 Silene latifolia | reverse complement strand
CCATACAGAGGACAAACAGAAGAGGAGAAAGAGGATCTCCTTGCCTGAGTCCTCTCTTTCCTTCAAAGAAACCAACCGAACTCCCATCAATTTTTAAAGAAAACCTAGAACTTGTGACAAGAGTAATAATCCAGTTACAGAATTCCTGCGGGATACCAAATTGAGGGAGAATGGAGGCAAGAAAATCCCAGCTGACAGAATCAAAAGCCTTCCTGATGTCCACCTTGACCACACATCTAGGAGTCTTATATGCTCTTCCATAACCTCTCACCAGCTCAGTGGCAAGCATCGTGTTATCAAAAATAGACCTATCCGATACAAATGCAGCTTGCTCCATACCTACTATAAGAGGCATGACTTTTTTAAGCCCGGCAGTCAAGATTTTACTAATGGTCTTGTAGATGGTGGTACAACAAGAGATAGGACGATAGTCTAACACTGAAGAAGGAGAAGCACTTTTGGGAAAAGGGAGATAATGGTGGCATTAAATTCCTTTAGAAGCTTCCCAGTAGTAAAAAAGTCCAGAATTGCAGCAGTAAACTCATGTTGAATAACACCCCAAGCAGCACGAAAAAACCCAGCAGAGAAACCATCAGTTCCAGGGCTTTTATTAACATCAATAGAGAATAAAGCATCCTTAACCTCCTGAGGAGTAACAGATCCCAGCAAAGTAAGACCCTCATCCCTTATAAGGCAGTGGCCATTTTTCATAATCAAGCCATCAAAACCTGCCACTGGCTCCTTGCTCCCCACCAGACTAGTCTAATACTCCAAAAACGCCCTAGAAATTCCATCCATGTCAGTACAAGAGTGACCATGAACATCCATCACCTTTGAGATATTAGCAGTATTCTTTCTAGCAGCCACGTTAGAGAAAAAATAGGCGGTCCCAGCCTCCCCTTGTTTGATATCAAAATCCTTTGCTCTTTGATAGGCGATATTAAGTTCAATACTTCTGAGTTTACAGTAAGCTTTATTGTGCATCTCTTTCTCTTCGTTGAAAGACATATTTGTAGGATCAGTTTGAACTCGTTGCTGGTAGAGATGAAGTTCTTGCTGAAGCTGAGTAACCCTTTCAAAAATGTTGGAGTATTTATCTTTATGAAGGCACTTCAGCTGATTTTTAATCCCATGAAGATGCTGAACCAGCCTATACATAGGACAACCCCTGATATATCTGCGCCATTCTCTTTGCACCATAGGCAGAAAAAGCTTATCCTGCCCCCATCAATTAAGATAGTGAAACGAGGCTTTCCTAGCTTGAGTTAGAATCCCCAAATTAACCACCAGTGGAGAGTGGTCAGAGATCCCTGGGGTCAAAGCTTCAGCACTAGAATCAGGATAAGCCAAGAGCCAAGGAGAGTTTACCAAAGCCCTATTTAACTTCATCCACTTACAATCATCTTGTTCCTGTTTGTTAGTTCAAGTGAACCAGCTGTTGGAGTAGTGTCCTCCACAATAAGTGCGTTTACATAATAAATCTCGTAAAAGGAATATCAGGGATTTATTTATTTATTTGTCAGCTGGTCATCGTTAATCGGTAATGATTGGCTGACTAGAGTTTGACATTATCGTCGTGTGACGGCAAAGTGATCGATTGATCCCTTTAGGTCACACCTATAGGATGACGCCCAAATAGAATAAATTAATTGTTTGTATGAGATACGAGATAATTAATTCCTTGTATTATTTGACTTTTAATTAGTCACGTAAATGTATTATTTGATGACGGGTTACGAACTCGAGACAAGGAGATTTATTATTTAATTATGTGATATTTAAATAATAAATTTATTAGAATTTATTAATTAATTGTTAATTAATTAATTTTATACGATATGTGTATATGTTTTGAGGTGGAATTAATTAGCTATTAAATTTTACAAGAAGTTGTAAAATTAGCTAAATGGGTTAATATTGATACATTGTATGTTGATAAAATGGTCTTATGATTACTTAATAGTTAAGTAGTCATTGGTAGTTAATTTATATTATTTAAGTGTTAAATAAATTAAATTAATATTTAATTATATAAGATAACTAAATATAAGACTTATAAGCATTTGTGGGGGAAAATATCGAAAACCGAAATGGACCAAAAGTAGTCCACATATACTGGTTTTTTGAGGACATCACAAGTGTCCTTTAGGTGGATTTTTCCACTTATAATTGTCCCCTCAAATTGCCTATAAATACCATTGAAACTCCACCATTTCTCTAGCTGGAAAAATTTGAAGAAAAATTGGTCTAGGTTCATATACACTACCTAAATACCAAATTTTTCTTCTTATTTTGTTCATCTTTTATATAAAAAACATATATAAAAATTAACTAATAATATTATCAAAGCAATAATATTTATTAGTACATCAAATATACAAATAAACAAGGTTTACTACTACATATATCTAGTTAGTATTATAGTAGTATTTTGGGTTGATTCTTGGGTGCATCCTTAGGAGACCATCTTTTTGGTGGTTTGTTGTCTTGGAGGATCATCCATTTTCATAGCTCAAGAACAACATCAAGGAAGGAGTCCTTGAGTTGTGCCCAGAACTTGCCTTATACAATGTAAGGAACTTTTGTCTTAAGATGGTTTAATACCATCTTTTATACTTTTATTAGCATGCATGTAGATTTAGACCATTTTAAATTAATTTGTAATTTTAATATCATAAGATGAGTTTTAATATGGTCTAAATAACTAACACCAGCAACCCTAAGTATTTAGCTCCACCAGTCCAGCATTTGCAATAGCATCATTAAACTCCCCCAGAGCCACAAGGTTTGGAGGGTCAGAGCTAATCCGTTCCTCCAAAGTCCTGACACAGTTAAAATCCCCTAGCATCATCCAAGGCAATTGGCACTGATGCCTTTCCACCATAAACTCCCAAAGAGGCAACCTCTGTGCAGGATGATTGAAGCCATACACAATGCTCGGTTTGGATGTTTCGCCTACCCGAACATCAAGACCAAAGAAGTATAGTGTGGCACCATTGTGGAGAGCCATGACCGGTCGAGACTTTTTGTATATCAAGGAATGTTTTGCATTTCACATCCAAAACCCTATTCTAAGGCTCACTTACCGGTTCTTATCTGGAACTATCCTCACACGCCGAGACCCGGCAATTGTGAATGAGCTTGATCTCGTATTTATGGAATCATATCTTGAGATCCAAGGAAGAAGTGGATATCATTTCAATGCACCACTTTTAATCCTTGAGAAAAGGGCTAAGTTTCAAAATAGGGACGACGATGGGATGAAGCATATCGTCAATGGAGTACTCATTACAAGACTCGCGAAACACTTCAATCCAAGGTTCAATGAGAACAATGAGTACACTCCCCTTCCGGGAAAGACAAGGATAAATGAGGAGCTAATTCTTGTACAACATCATTGGATAACCCACGAGGGTTTTGAAAAGAGAATCAAATGGATAACAAAAGGGAGCAACCCTATCTACTTGCCAATGAACGGTTTACCGAGAATTTCACCAAGGAGGGGCCCTCTATCCCCAATCCCATCATACCTCATCCCCACAAACCCGAACCAAGCAAACCAAGCACCACCTCCAAACCAACAACAACAGCAAAACGAGCCACAACAATAAAATGAAAATATCAAGATACCTCCCTACCCTTTTCAATATCAACCTTACAATCACCCTAACCCCTTCATCCTTCCTCGAGACGATTTTATGACGGGCATTCTCCAAGACATGCATCTCCGTCAATATGAAGCCGCCGTGGATAGCTACTATGCTCTATACCCACAATTCCACCGCTTAGTTCAACAAGGGAATATTAGCGAGGAAGGAATGTTTCCCTCTTGGGCCCAAATGGACATTCTCTTCCCAAACTCGGCAAGGGCCAATGAAGGAGCAAATGGGCAAGAAAACGAAGGGAGTGATAACTCTTGTGGTGGAGATACGGCGGAGCTCAATAGTGAGGGAGATAAGTTCATGGACTTCAATACGAGTGATGCATCCAAAGAAGCTTGGGATAGTGACTTAGAGGGGGATGGTGGCGACCTCTAGAGATCACTTCATAGCTAGATGGAGCGGGCAAGAGGCACCCATCAAGGCTTAAGTGAAGTTTCCTTTATCCCCTCTCTTTAATTTTCATGAAAAGAATTTGATGTTTTGATAATTTGTTGTACCATATTTGTCTTGATTTTGTGGAGTCCTAGCAACATTGGAGGACTAACACCTTGGCATCATTAAGGTGTTCATTATTATTGTTCCCGACTTGTAAAATCCAAAATGACAATCTTTAGTTTCATGCATTGCATTTCATGTGCATGAACTCCCCCGAAATTCATGACATTAGAAATAATGTCTATTTTGGTTTGGGGAAGTCCATGCATATGCATTGGGAGCTAATTTAAATTATGCTCTCCGCCATAACAAAAACACATGCATCATGTAGTGTAGTTTAGTGTAGTTTGCATTTAGTTTAGAAATCATGCATATTCATTGCATAATTTCCTATCGTATTGGCCATTGAGGACAATGCCCATATTAGTGTGGGGATGGGAAATTCTAACTAGACTTTTATACAGAATCCAAAAAAATCAAAAAAATTTCGAAAAATCCAAAAAAAATTGAAAAATTGAAAATCCAAAAACAAGTTCATTTCCTTTATAGTATAGTCTTGTATATATTGTTTTGCATGTATTGTGTTTGTTCATCCTTGTTCACATTGATTGACTACGCCACATTCGAGACATGAGGATATTGAAGACCGCATGGTATGATCTTTCCAATATCCTTTTTCCTCTTTATGTTAATGACTATGGGGCTTTATTTTGATTAATGCGGTATAAACAATGTGAATTTAGGACTTGCATTTAGATTATTTGGCATACTATTTGGTAGAAGCATATGCATTAGGATGTATAAATGTTAGTTGCATCATGGCATATAGATTGCATGTTAGGAAAATTTTGCGAAACCGTCTATTTGGGAAGCTTGACAAGTATATATAGGCCCTAGTAGATGCTTTTTCTTCTTAAGACTTTGCTTGTTAGAATACTTGTAAAACACCCTAGGATGTGTCATGCTAGTATCCTTTGACCCATGGATTAAGGCCTAGTCAAGAGTACCTTGTGGTGTGATAACTCCTTGGCTACCGTTTATTCCAAGGTGACCCTTGAAACCATGCAACCATCATTCATCCATGTTCTACCATATATTTTGTCATCAAAGGGAATGGGCACAAAAATTATTCAAATTTGAGTTCAAGAAGTGAAATGAAATGTCAAAAAGTTTGCAAAATTGCATCAAAAGAAAAGAGGAGTAACAAAAATGAAAACTCCTATGTTTCAAATATAAGCACCCTCCCTACAAATGAGATGACTTTGAAAATGTTCGAAAAGAAAATGCAAAAAGTTGAAAGTTGTCAAGTATAGAAATGCCAAACATAAAAATAAAAATAAAAAAAGGCAAAAAGAAAGTGTTCTCAAATGTCAAATGCCACAAGAAATTGGGGGGGGGGGGGGGGGGGGGGAAAAAAAAAAAAACAAAAGCAAACTCCCAAATGAAACTCAAATCCTATTGATCCCTTTATCCATCGTATCCATTTTTATGCATGGTAGAGAGGGGACGACCCTTCTTCTTGTCTAGGCAAGAAGGGGAATTCCACGATCCTCCAGTGTTTCTAACACCATAGGGAGTCTATTCTTGACAAAAGCATTAACGATTGAGGACAAAGGTACCCTAGCTTGACACAACTTGGAGGTGATTTATTGATATCCTTCTAGGTTTAGTAGTTTGAAGAAACCATATCTATGAAGGAGTGTGTACCCTTGAATTGCTTTCCCTTTAGATAATTTCTGCCACTTAGATGAGGAAAGTGGCTATTCCTTTTGTAGATGCATCCATTACTTGATTTTTTGTGCTTTAATGATTGGATGTGTCGCCATTTTGGCAAGACCCACCTTGCCTTGCAAGAAGGCATCCTACCTCATGGTTGTCTTGTTGTGAGTTGAAGGGGCGGAGTGAGACCCGCTAATTGTCTCATATCGGCTATATTAGTAGGATAGTTTAAATAAGGGTCCTAGTTTTGTCACCTCTTTACTCGGGACGAGCAAAGGTTCGGTTTGGGGATATTTGATGTGATCGATATTTGAGCATATTTAGTCCCCGAATTAGCCTCGTTCCTATGCTTTTTAGTGCATATTTGGGTCATTTACTATCTTTAGTCCTTCGTTTTGCATATTCTTTGAGGTTTTGTTTCCTCGGTAGGAGAGGAGTGCAAGCCTTGCATTTTCATGGCAAAATAGGCTAAATTGATCGAATCTAATGACCAAGTATCAAAGAGAAGACAAGACTAGAAGGCCTTTGTACATAATGTAGTAGATGGGCAATGATGAAGAAGATCCCTGCATCTCCGACAAAATCCCGGAGGATTGTTGGAAGAAGAAAAGAAGGAAAGAAGAAATGGCACGCTGGACTAGGATCTGAGCGTCTCACCTATCGGGACGCTTGTCCAGAAGCTCCACAATCCGAGCGTCCAAGCTGCCAGACCGCTCGTCCACCGCCTACACAATCCGCTCGACCCGACCTTTTGGACGCTCGGATTGTCCTCCAGTGCAACACGTCCTCTTCTTTCTCCATTCGAGATGCGCATATTTTTGAAAGACTAGCTAAAAGGAGACCCACATCTTTTCTTGAGAGGAGCGATTCCTCAAGGACTTAATCGTCAATTAAGCCCTTAGTAACCCTAATTTGTGCACCTAATCCCCATTATAAATACCCCATTAGTCTAATTAGATTATCATGTTCTTCTTATCAATCTTTAGTGTAGTTTATATTATTCTCTCCCTTTAATCTTGTAATCAACTTCTAATCAAGTCTTAATACAAATCTCATTTCCTTAATTTCTCTATTGTTCATCTTTTATTTTGGGTAATTGAAGATTATTTGGGTTATTATTGGGAGATTGACAACCTTCCATCAATCATCAAGTACTTCTATTATTCTTTGCATTATTATTTTGGAATCATCATTAGGTATAATTATCTTAATCCCTTTTTAATTATTGTTAATCATCTTCATTTATTCATCATGTTTTGCTTTGTTAATATGATTGACAACCTTGTTAACATGTTAAACTTGATAATGAGTGAGTAGTTTCCTTAACTAGGGTTAATGGGGAATTAGGGGAAACCAACATGGGGGATGATTCATGCTTAATCTAATATGTTCACATAATTTATTTGCTTGCTTGTTGTGATCTCAACTTATGCACATGTTATGTTTGATGAAATGCGAGCCAATGAATCCTTGCATTTTTTACCCATCACTTACCTTTTCAATGAGACTTGTAAGACATAAACCAACTCGAGTCTCATTAGACCATGCATATAATTGAGTAGGTAGGATTAAGTCAACTTGTAGGTGTTGTACAATCTAATCGATTCGGCTCCGGGACCCAAACCTTCCTAGGATTGTAAGATATAAACCAACTCGATCCTATCACAACAATAATTGCTTGCTTATAATTTGAGAATATGTTTGTATGATCAATTCCCATGAATCCCCTATGAACCCATGACACCCTAGTGCTTTTAATCAATTGTTTACATCTCATTTTAGTCATCTTGCTTGTTTACTTTTATTGTTATTTAGTTTAGTGATCTTCTTATCTCATCCCAAATTGTGACACCCCTAGACACCACTACTTGCAATCAAAAATCCTACATCAATACCCGTCCCTTGGGATCCGACCTTTACTTGCCTCTTTACTAATAGTAGAGTTGTTTGTGAAGTTATAAACATTGTTTTTGTCTAGGTGCTCCTAACGACAAGTAACCGAAATCTAAGCTCAAAGCGGACCGACCTGGGGGATCCTCATCTCTAACCTCTTGCTCTGCCCAAGATCTGGCAGGGACATGAATCTGTGTTTTTTGAGGGACCTTATGTCCAGAAATTGCCTCACCTTCTGTAGCTCGAACCTCCAGCAGGGCAAACTGGTTTGGTGAAACAGGAATTTGAGCCTGGGACTCCTCCCCAGTCTCTTCCTGAGTACCAGGGACCAGTTCAGTACTAGTGATCCGTGAGCTATTGGGCAGAGCATGAGCTGGGCAATCACCATGCTCATGATGATCCAAGGAAGCCCTCCCACTAGACACCCTAGGGGAAGAATGAGTAAGCACAGTACCTGACTGATCACCCCCATCAGGTTCTGTAACTACCACTTTCCCCCAGAGGCCCCAATATCCCCAACCTCCTTAGTGACAATAGACGGAACAGGAACAGACCCATTGTAAAAAATGATGACAGTAGGCTCCTCAACAGGCGTTTTCCCACTGACATGAACCTGATCTCCCTGAGATTGTCTGGTTTCTTTTTTCTTTAGCTTACACACTTTCTCTTCATGACCAAGCTTCTTACAGTGAGTACAGTAAAATGGAAGCCATTCATACTCCACTCCTTGTAGTATCTGGCCCAGAAATGGAGTGTGTATGGCCACAAAATCTGGCAGAGGTTTTGCTAAATCCACTTCAACCATGATACGAGCAAAGGATAGTCTCCCCTTGTTCGTGGTCACAGGGTCAGCATACAATGGAGTCCCAATTTGACTGGAAATCTTCTTAAGAGCCTTGGCAGACAAGAGGTATGGGTCTAAATTATGGAGTAGGGCCCATATAGGCACCTTTGATATCCTGTCAAGCTTAGTAGGAAACTGTGGAGTCCATTGTTTGAGAACGAGAGAGTGCCCATTTAAGTTTCAGGCATTACCTCTAAGAATGGTATTCATATCTTCCTGCTTTGTGAAACGAAAGTAAAACCAACCCTTTTTGAAGTAAAGGACATCAGGTTGACTAACATGAGACCATTGCTTCTTCACAAACTCCTTCACTTGTGCAATAGCCGGTTTCCCTCCAATAAACTGACCAACTAAAGTATTCTGCCAGTAGACAAGCTCACTCTGTATATCCTCAACCTCTATTACCACAACCCCCAATGAACAAGCATCAGGAACAGAATGTAGTTCCATTCCCACCGCAGAATTAGTAACCTTGTCAACCCAGCGAGTTTTCCCCGCCACAGATGGTTTAGCTACTACAGGAACAGCAGCCGGAGTCACAGAAGAGGGGATGGGGTTTGGAAGGGGATCCTCCACAACAGGCCCACCCACAACTGTCGTAGTATTCAACACAGGAGTAGCCGAGGACTACCCAACCCCGACTTTCCTTGCATTGGTTACCTTACCCCCTGACTGTCTGACATTAGGAGTCGATTTCGCGACTCCAAAGGTCTTCCCACCTACATTCGTACCCCCTGACTTCTCAAGAGCCGTGACTATTAAAGAATTTACACAGTTAGGGTTACCTATGGGTGGAGAAACTTGATCCTCCGTCTCAGATCTACCCCGATGTGGCTGCAAAACATTTACAGTAAGCTTCTTCGGTCGTTCCATGGTTGGAAAAAAAAAAAATTAATCGGAGATCATCGCAGAAAAATCGCCAGAAAATTGCCTTTCTTTTAGAGAGAAACCCTCTCCTTACCAACCCTTATATTATTATTATTATTATTAATATTATTATTATTATTATTATTATTATTATTATTATTATTATTATTATTATTATTATTATTATTATTATTATTATTATTATTATTATTATTATTATTATTATTATTATTATTATTATTATTACTATTTCTTGTTATTATTCTTGTTCTTATTCTTATTACTATTTCTTGTTGTTGTTATTATTATTATTATTATTATTATTATTATTATTATTATTATTATTATTATTATTATTATTATTATTATTATTATTATTATTATTATTATAATTATTATTATTATTATTACTATTATTATTACTATTATTACTATTATTACTATTATTATTATTATTATTGTTACTATTATTACTATTATTATTACTATTATTCTTATTATTATTCTTATTCTTATTCTTATTCTTATTATTATTATTATTATTATTATTATTATATTTATTATTATTATTATTATTATTATTATTATTATATTTATTATATTATTATTATTATTATTATTATTATTATTATTATTATTATTATTATTATTATTATTATTATTATTATTATTACTATTTCTTGTTATTATTCTTGTTATTATTATTATTATTATTATTATTATTATTTTAATAGAATAAAATTGTTCTAGATGAAAAATAAAAAATCTATAGAAATATAAATAAACTCGATTTTATATTTCCTTTTTTTTATTTATATAATTTATATCTTTAAAGAATAAAAATGAATAAGCTTAAACTAAGATATAGTTATTATTATTATTATTATTATTATTATTATTATTATTATTATTATTATTATAATTATTATTAGTAAAATGGGTAAAAGTGCAGCCATTAATAGAGAGATGGGTTAGAAGAACCTGCCTCTGTAAGTGAACAAGAGCCCTCTTATATAGAAAGGGAGCTCAGCATACACCAATATCCAGCCAGATAGATTAATGTTTTTACTAAACAAAGAGTATACTATCATTTATTATAACTCAATGTCTACTTCACAACACCCCAATCGCCTATCTTTTGGCATAGCGGGCAAATTGAACGGACCTAAGAGAATATAACAACTGGTAGTAACAAAAGTTTAAACTATCAGCCCGACCATATCAGAGTATCAAAGCACCAACACCATTTGTAATATTATTACCATGGTGCCTTTAATTAATCGGTTTAGTAAGACATAGTGCAACACAAAGGATTTAGCCTATAAGGCTCATCTTTAAGATGTACAAGATGAATATAAAAAATAAAAGTACAGAATTAAAAGTACTTACAAATTCAAAGGTTGTGCTCAAAATAGGATTTTATTGATTAAACAGGGACGGTTTTTATAAGAGATAGAAAGAGAGAGAGAGAGAGAGAGAGAGAGAGAGAGAGAGAGAGAGAGAGAGAGGGGGGGGTTAGAAGAACCTGCCTCTGTAAGTGAACAAGAGCCCTCTTATATAGAAAAGTGGAGGTACAAACAAACAAAAACGCAAACGTAAGCGCTTACGTTACGTTACAAGCTACATTATTATACAAGAGTGTAATAACACTATAGCATTATAAAAATGCCTACAGTAGAAATAAGTCGTTTAACAACTGTTGATAAAAACATAAATAATTAATTTCCTCCTTGTAAAAAGGCTGTGATTTTATCAATCTGGGAATTATCATCTGGGTCTTGAGCATCCTGTAGAAGAGTGCTGAGTGAATTATGGCTATTGTTTGAAGCCATTGACGTGTCACTTTTTGAGGATTTCTTATCCCCTTCTTTTTTCAGTTTAAGGGTCTTTTTTAGACCACTTCATATATGCTTTTATGATTTCTTCCTCAGAAGCTTCATGGATGTCCATAGATTCATCATCATCCAAAATTTCCAGGAATCGAGCTTTTTCCCTTTCCCTATATTCTTTATCTTCAATTTCTTTTAAACTCGTATATAGGTGCTAATTCTTTCTTTAAGAATATCTATGGTAGGAGTGCAGTTTAACTGTCCTTGGTCATTTTTTCTTATCATCGTCTCCCAAAACCGAGAATATGATCTTTGTTTGAGGCAAAAGAAACTTTGGCTATAACCTGTTACGGGTCTGGTTCTCCAGATCCATGGAATAGATAATTCTATGAAAAATCTCATATTTTCAGGAACCATATTATTATCTTGTGCTGACGGTATTACCATCTTCCAGTTATCAAAATATTCTTTTAGAACAGATGGTAGAATATACTCTGAAGTGCCATAAAAGCGCCACCAATTAACCAACCATATTGGAAGGTCATGATTATAAATATCAGAATTGATTTTGATAAACCAAGTATGACTTCGTTTATCATTTTCATAAAGAAATACCTTATCAAAGGCCTGGATATAATCCCAATAGTTATATTTAACTGGTGTATTTTTTATCACCACCGTTTTTTCTGTTAATGGAGATATTCCCCAGTCGTTCATGGATATAACTTGTCCAATAATTATTTTAGAGAAATTATAAATTTCCTTATTTTTCCCAGTAAAATGGGTAAAATGCAGCCATTACTAGAGAGTATTGTCTCATAGAAACATCGAGGTTTGTATGTTTCCATGGTATAACCATATCCTCCTAGATATCTGTCATAGAGTATCCATGGCTTGTCTTCCCATTTTTTATCAGATTCATTGAGTAAGAGTATTACTCTTTCATCTACGTTTTGAGGCATTTTATCTTCTTTTTGGGTAGTGTTTTGAACAGCTGAAGAAAATGAGGGGTTCGAAGAAGAGCTGGGAATATCAGTCCCTCTTTTTTGAAGCTGCCTCCATTTTGTGAATTCCTCGAGCTCAGTTTGACTGGCTCCAGATAAGTGTGCTGCTATTATCTTTTTATTACCATATTGAGCCATGGTATAACTAGAACTATTTCCTCCTTTATATGAAGAGTTACCACGACCTCTACCACCTCTATTAGAGGGGTCGCCTTTACTGTGGGTAAGCATTCCTGAAAAGAAAAGAATATTATAAATATTCTCTTGTCAAAAGTTCAGGGAGGTGATTATCTTCACCTTTCTTGTAAATAATTGTAAAATCAAAAAGGGCTAAATGGGCCTGCCATCTGGCATACATTTGTTTAGAAACATCATGTTTAAAGTCGTTTAGAAACATAAACTTGGCTGCTTTGCAGTCAGTTTTAATAATAAAATGTTTATTATATAAGTCATCTTGAAATTTTAAAACACGTTTGACTATAGCAAGAATTTCTTTTTCTATAGCAGCATAATTTTTTTTGAGCATTATTCCATTTGCCAGAATTAAATCTGACTAGAAATTCTTATTTGCTGGTGGGATCAACCTGTTTTAAAATACCACCATAACCTATATCAGAAGCATCTGTTTCAATTATTTTATCCCAATGGGGATTTGAAAGAGATAAGCAAGGTAAAGAAATAACTTTTCTTTTAATCAACCTGACAGCATTAGAATTCTCTTTAGTCCAAGGCTTGGCATTCTTCTTTAGCCTTTCATATAGAATTGCTGTGTCCTGGGCAATGTTCTTGTAGTAGGGGGAAATATAATTTAGACTTCCTAAAAATGTTTGTAACTGAGTTTTATCAGTTATTTCTGTAATACTACGGTTTTATGAGTCTCTGGGTACTCTATCGAGTGGGCCTTACTCTATCGAGTAAGGGTGTATTGCGTTTTAAAAATAGTTTCTGACCTGTTGGGTACTCGATCGAGTAACCTTGATACTCGATCGAGTAGGGGGCACTCGATCGAGTATCTCAGCTACTCGATCGAGTAGCCGGTTTATGGGGGGATGATTTGTCGGGTTTTGTTAATAATGCGATTTGGTATATAATTACTTCCGTCACTTTCTTTAAACACTTTTATAAACGTAATCACTTTCAAAGAGAAAACAAACTACGTTCTTCGCATCAATCACATTGTTGACAAATCTCGGAGCTTGGAAGGTCGGAATTCGTGTTTCTTTATACCTTTGTAATCCTTGCGTCGAGGGTAAGATCTACGTACTATTTTTATAGTATTTCGTTAAAGTTGGTTAAACCCTAATATTGGGATTTGAGGGTTTTGTTGTATTTCGTGATTGGTAGTGATTATATGTTTTTATATTAGGAGGAGGATTCGTAGAAGAAGCCTTTTGATATCAGCTGTTGAGACCGTCTGACTGTGTTGCTTACCAGGTAGGGTTTCCCTACTCAGTATTAGTCCCATAATGTGTTGTTGGTGTTTTGTGGTTGTTGAATATTATCTTACTCGTATTGTGACGATTGCTGCATTTGGTTGTTGATAGCTGTTGTGATTGATTGTATTTGTCTGTGTTCTTCGGGGCGCGTCCCTGGCTGAGTGGAGTCACTTGCGGGAGTGGCTTCACGCCCATTATTCGTCTTCTGTGGAACCCGCCACAGAAGGGATGTGCACATTAAGGAATTTGGTTTATCGCTCGACGGAGATGAGCGGGGATTTGGTGGGTACGGCTGCGGCCCCCCACTGGCGGCGTAGAGTGACTGTTGCGATGGGCACTGGCGGGGCTACACACTTTAGTGTGTAGTCGGGATTGTGGAGTTGGGATTGGAGTTCGGAGTATACATGTGATGATTGATTTGTTTGTTTCTTGTGTTGTTGGTTTATATAAATTGTGTGATTAGTATCGACCCGTTTATTGTTTTAAAATCGTGGTGATCCATTCGGGGATGGTGAGCAGTTATTGAGCAGGTATGAGTCGAGTTACATGGGATAGCTGGGATGTGCAACCGTCTGATGATAGAGTCTTCCGCTGTAGCATGATTAGTTTAATAAACATTTCCTTTAGCTGAGTAGACAGTTGGTTTTGAGAACATGTAACCGTATTTTGATATTTGGTTTTGGATTGTAACCTTTCACTAAAGTTATACTATTTAAATGTTGTTTCGTTATTGTCTTATGATTATCATTGCCTCGGGCAACCGAGATGGTAGCATCTTTATACCTAAGTGGTCCTGGTAAGGCACTTGGAGTATGGGGGTGTTACAAAATGGTATCAGAGCGACGATCCTGAAACCTGTAACCAATGAATCTAATGAACATAGGGAGTCAATTAAAATGAAACCAGGGTAAAGGTTGTAGGAGCTAATGCAAAGGCTTGGGAGACGTCCTAAAGTCGCGAACTCGCCCTACAATTTTGAACCGGTCACATGGGGGCTATGTGTCAAGGTCGTATGTGATGTTTGCTAGTTTGTATGCAATGTGACGATACGTGTTATGAATTGTTGGATGTTGGGAGTAGAAGATTAAAATTGTGAATGAAAGGTTGGTGAAGTATATGAAAATGTTGTTTGAATAAGAAGCATGTTGGATGTTTATTATGTAGCATTTGATAACATGAAATAGTTGTTTTGTTGATCATATGAAGAGTTGTGTAGAATTGCATGCTTTGCTATATTATAATGTTGAGTTTATAAAGTTGTATAGTATGTTGGGATATGTGAGATAACATGCGGGTAGTGTATACGAGTCAGCATAACTCGATCGAGTAGGGGGCACTCGATCGAGTAGGGGAGGTACTCGGTCGAGTGGGTTTGACTCGATCGAGTGGGTATTTGACGTTTTCATAACCAGAATCGTGTTTTTGGGCACTCGATCGAGTACATAGGGCACTCGATCAAGTAGGGGGTCACTCGATCGAGTAGCTGTGCTACTCGGTCGAGTATGTTAGAGATCAGAAGGTCTTTTTTGGGTCTGATGTTGGGGCACTCGATCGAGTATGGTGTGCACTCGATCGAGTAGCCTCTACTAGATCGAGTAGGTTTAGGTACTCGATTGAGTGTGTTCTGGCAGTCTGCTTTCATGTTTTGAAGTTTTAGTGCGTATGTTTATATCTACCCTTTCTTATATAGTTTCAAGATGCCGTCCAAGAGAAACGCCTTGTATGCGAGAGCTGAGAGCATGAACATCAACGATGTAGTTAAGATGTTGGAGCACCAAGATGCTCTTACTGAGGCCCTAAAGAGAGTGGGAAAGGATAAGGAGTTTGACCACTCCAAGATCAGTCTTTATATAGCGAGGTTTAACCCAAAAGAGTACAAGGGGACCGGGGAGCCTAATCTTCTTGACAACTGGCATCGTGAGATGGAGAACATACTAGACCTGGTACACTGTCCTGATGAGATGAGAGTGGAACAAGCTGCGTTCTACTTGAGGGAAGCAGCTGGTGAGTGGTGGGATAAGGTGAAGGTGAGTGATAGGGAGATGTACACGAAGCAGGGCTTACCTGCTATACCTTGGGAAGAGCTTCGGAGAGCTATGAGGAAGGAGTTTCTACCTGAGCATGTGAGGAGTAAGCTGAGGGAGGAGTTTGATAGGTTTAGGATGACATCTGACATGTCAGTGGCTGAGTACTACAAGCAGTTTAATAAGAAGTCTAGGTATGCTGAGGACATGGGTTTGAGGGAGGAGAACCTAGCGCCGAGGTTTGAGTGGGGGTTGACCCCTAAGATCATGGATAAGTGTGGACAGCGGGGGCCACGGGGGCGCTTGGGAAACAAGCGTTTGCATTTTTGTATGGAGTCGCCACCAATTTTTATGGGAAATTGGAACCGTTCGAATACCTCGTGTCATGTCAAGACACAAAGTAGGGACATGAACACTAAGCAATCGTTACCCTTAGCATTCTATGTCTAGAATGACTCTCGTGGATGCCAATGAACACGGGTGTTCACAGATATCTGGAGTAAGGGGTGAGGGTACGTATTAGGAAGCTCTTTTGATCGAACACCTAATCCCGCCCGCCTCGATAGCGGCCTCTACTAATGATTAGGGAAGTTATTCGTACTTGATATATCGTCGGCTATATGCATGCAATGCAACATCCATTAGATTAATCCTAGCATGTGAAGAATTAAGCTAAGTCGGTGAAACACGTAATTAGCATACAATTGGGTCGAAGTAGGATTTAAGATTAATTACATGTGAAAACATACAAGCAATAAAAGAAATAAAATAATTATAAATTACAATAACGAAAATTACATTAATTACATTGGATAGGCGATTTATGTCGAAAATACCTTTAAAACGGATAATTTGAGAAAACGAATAAAGGAAAGAATCAAATAAACTAACGAACAGGAATTAGCGTGATATTACGGATAATAGTTAGTTAATACGTAGTCTAAACAAACTAGGTCAAGGCAGAAACGGAGTTCAGGGACAGAACTCAGCCAGGAACAGGCGCAACAGAGCTGCGTCCTTTGGAATAGGCGCAGCAGACGCTGCGTCTGTTCCTTGGCTCAGTTCTGGCTGTGAAGCCGTAATTGCAAGCCGTTAATGTTAATTGGTGAATTTAATGATCAATTGATGATATTTACTCGGATGAAAGTGATTAATAGATTATTTAACATATGAATGGGTCGTGAAAACAATAAAACATGAATAAGACAGAATTAAACGAATTAACATAAGATGGAATAATGACAGAAGTGAAAAATATTAATGAGTCAACAAATTAATTCAATTAATTAGGTTAGATACGATGGTTTGATGACGAATATGCAATGAACATGTGAATAAGTAGATGTAAAATATATCAAAGACGAATTCCAGAAACCCAATATTGACGAATTGAATCTCTACAACCCGGAATTGAATTTAATGACGAAAAACCGCAAATATTGGTTTATTAGGGATTTAAGTCGGATTTATGATGATTAAAACATGCTAATGATGAATAATAAATATACATATGAATTATATACTATTATGGCGAAGAATAAACAAACAAAACGAAACAATCAAAAGGATTTGACGAATAAACAGAGGACGAACGAAGAAGAAAGGAAGCAGGAACTGCGGCAGCCTCACAAAGAGGCGCGGCAGGAACTGCGCTCCTTCGAAGAGGCGCAGCAGTTGCTGCGTCCTTTCTCGACGGTTATCTTCTGGAAATCCGTAAAAAGAGGTTTTAAAGCATGGTTTTAGAAATCGATTTTAATGGTATTTTCGACGTAAATCTTACAATTGATGATACAAAAGATAAATACAATAAATAAAAGAGAGATTTACACCCTCAGACTTACATGTTGACGAAACGAGAAGGACTAAGATATCGATTAGTGATGCTCGACGCGAATGCAAAGAAAGTGCCCTCGTAAGAGGAAAACGATTAAGTTAATTAAGTTGATTGATGTGGAGTTGGTCAAATTGGTCGGTCATGGAAACGGGGAGGCTGGTACTCAGAAGGATCCGAGCTTACGTGGTCGAATGTTCAAGCACGTAGACGCCAAAAGTAAGAACAAAGTCTAGAATACATAGGGAGAAGAGAAGGGCGGACACTCGCGTGAGAAATATGAGGAGCGAAGGCTCCTATTTATACTAATCACGTGAAGGAATAGGGTTTCGGAGACTCTTTGGAAGTGAATCTCGGAAAGATATGAAAAAGATACGAGAAATATGCGAGAAAGGGCACGGGAAGAGCGCGCAGCAGCCCACTGCGTCTCTTGGAAGAGGCGCAAAGACCTGCTGCGTCTGTTCCCAAGTGGTTTCCTCCGAGAAGAAAGATTTCCGTGTTTGAGTTATGGTAGGACGGAAATAATTCGGTTTTCCTTAATATCTTATGTGAATATTACGGGAAATTGCTTACTAAAAGATAAAATTTACGAAATATGGAATAGAAATATCCGGAACATTCCAGAACATTCTGACTCGGGTATCAGAAAATGGAGACGGTTTTAGGCCCGGACTCCGAATGTACTCTAATTACTGTCAAAACGACCGTATCGGGACGTAGATGACATATAAGAGGTAGACATTAATATTTGAGCAATCACTTGACGATAATCTTACGATTTGTTACAAATCGTTCCGCGTACCAAACATGCGGCCCAATCATCACCGGGTGGTTTGCGGGAGGTGCAGAAATGAGGTGTCTACAGAGCCCCCACTTTGACTGAGGCTTAGACAAGGCGAAAGTCAAAGTATAGCCATCAGGTCAGTCGAAGATTACAACCTGACGTCTATGGCGACGCGAGGCGGCTCAAGGGGTCTGAACCAAGGACCTGTCGTCGGGAACATTTTAGAGTCTGTCGACTATCGGGGAGGATCGTTTAAAGTCCATTAGACTACGTAAGGAGGCTCGCCAGCCATAAGGAGAGACCATACCTGAGACTTCTTTCTCGAGATGCTTCCGGAGGTGCGTAGGAGCTAAGGTTAAGCGTAAGAGCTAAGGGTAAGACCTAAAAGATAAGTAAGGATTGGTACTAGGGTGTGGGACCCTAAAGGAAAGCATCGGCGGGAATGAGGCCTAAAGTAAGTTCAACTTAAGGGTAACTAAAGCTTGGGTATAGGAACTCTATTGGTTTGGGAACTTAAAGGCTTACGAACCTAAAAGGATTGGGATCCTATAGTTAAAAAATCCTAATTTCGGGTCTACGAACCTAAGAAAGAAGGCTTTGGGTTTGGGAACTTCTGGAGAACGACACCTTTGTCGCACTCTGCGGGGAAACAAGAAATATTGTGAGTAGCAGGACACAGGCGGGAACTGCTGAGAGGAAATCTGCTTTGGGTAGTCTTTGGGAAATAATTGCGAGTAGCAGGACACAGGCGGGAACTGCTGAGGGGAAATCTGCTTAGGTAGATGTCAATCCTCGTGTCTTGAGAGAGACAGTATGTCCGCTTACTCTCGCTAGAGACACGATTGGGAGTTATTCTTCTTGTCATGAGAGGGAAAGTATATCCGCTTACTCTCGCTGGGGACATAACGAAGGTGTGTCGAATTCTGTGAGGGAACCAATGCTCGTTGTGACAAGCAGAAGGTCTTGGAAGGAATAAATAATGTGCGGCAGTCTGCTGCGGGCTTGGAAATGCGGGCAGAAACGAAAGAAAATCGCCAAACGGACCAAAAGAATTAAAATAACATCGGGGAAGAGGCGCACCAAAGATGGGCCCACAAATAACGAATTCATAATGAATTTTTTGAAAATCCGTATGGAGGGAACAAAAGGAAGAGGCGCAGCATGAGCTGCGTCTCTTGGAAGAGGCGCAGCGCCTGGTGCGTCTATTCCCCAATTTGGTTTTCCTGTGTAAAAACGCGAAAATCAGGAGGCTTTGTATTCATTTGCTCGAAACATAAATCACACATTTCTCTCTCAAATCTTCACCATTTCCGCCAAGGTTTGATTCAAAAGCTTGTATTAATCATGACTAATCGAGGTATGTGTCTCAATCTTGCATTAATCATCCACATTCGTCCGATTTTGAGCCGAAAAATCTAGGGTTTATGACCTATTTGATCGAAAATTTGGGGCTTTTCCCCCGTCATGAATTTGCCTTGTCAAATTTGACATTAGAAATGGATAGTAGGTAATATTAGGAACGTAACCATGTATTTGTCTCGAATTTTCATCAAGTTTTGAGCCTTTGAGTGAATCTTGAGACGGTTTTACAGCTGAACCGCAAATCGCTTCGAAAGTAGCCTTAGGAATGCCCATTTGCGATGAAACTTGATATTTGGGATCCTTTAATGATGGGTAAACTTTCTACCATTTCGGGATTTTAGTTTGTGACGGCTTTTTCAGGGCACTTTTCTAGGGCATAATCGCCATTATAGCGAAATGCTGCCGAAATTTCGACTCGAACACGGAATTAGGCTTCGAATTAGGCTTGACTTGACCCAAATTACCACATGAGCGATCGAGTAGGTGGGAATATGGCCAAGGATGGCGAAAAAGGAGCGGTTTCAGGGCTTCCGAAGGCTCGAAAATCCCTTAACCAAGGCTTGTCGTCACGTGACGCGGCCTAAATTTGCTTTAATGTTGCAGGTGATGAGGCTTCTACTTCTGGGAGAGCTCCCATGGAGATCAACGCTGCCACTGTTGAGGAGGCTTTGGAGCAGGCCTTCACCGCTGCGGTGATGGCTGCCGGAGACGAGCTTCACGAGGAGGAGGCCCCGAGACGGGCCAACGTCGGACGAGGAGGTCGTCAGTTGAGAGGGGCTCCCACGTGGGCTGAGACTTGGGAGAGTAGGCACCTGGTGTGGGCTGCAGAGGGTCACCTGTCCTACAGGACGGTGAAGAGTTTGGTAAATAGGAATTCACTACTCACTACTCATCCCCTTTCATTTTTTTTTGTCCAAATTTCTTTTAAATTACATTCAAAACTAAAGATAGCTTTGTTTCAAATCACAATAGGAGGCCGGGAACATCAGGTCGTTCTCGGGTTACACGACAGCGATGGAGCACTACGAGCGGTTGTCGGCGGAGGAGAGGGCCATGATCGAGCGTGGAGCGTTCGGCCCTTTGGTTCAGGTCTGGAGGGACATCGCGAAGAGGAAGTTGCGGGCTAACCTTAGCCTGGTCCGTGCTTTCTTGGACCGATTCTGGGATACGACTTCCACATTTCACATGCCTTTTGGTGAGGTGGGAGTCACTTTGGAGGATTACGGCATGATTTCTGGTCTGCCGTGCGGGACCGAGGAGGTGGTGTGGCCGGAGACTGCCATGGGGGCGGACTCGGCCGAGGCGAGGAGATTGATCGGCTAGAACTTGTCGCCGAAGGCTGTTACCGTGCCGGGTTTGATACCCAGTTCCTACGTTCGAGACTACTTTGCGGGGAAGACCCCGGCGCTGGTGACGATTGATGGGAGGGAGACGACTTCTCCTCCCCGTACAGCTGAGCAGAGGGCTCGTCTGTGGCTCTGGTGGTTTCTGTCTTCGATTTACCTCAGAGACAAGGGCGAGAGGCTGTCGACGAAGCTTCTTCCCTTCCTTTTTGACCTGAGTTCCCTAGGACGTTGGGACTGGGTCACTGCTGGTTTCGCGGTCCTCATCCGCTTCATGAGGGCCATGGTTCGTCCGGAGTTGATGGAGAATGGGACTTCTCCTGGTGCTGTCGGACCTGGACTACTGCTGGAGGTATGAACCTACCTTTGGACCAAAGTAAATTCCTTTCTTTATCAAATTACGAAAGATCGTCATTGATTATTTTGCTTTACAGGCGTGGGTGTACTCCTACTTCCCGAGTCTCGCGCCCAAGAGGACGGAGCCGCTGGAGAGGGCCTATCCCGTGGTGAGGGATTGGGTGATGTGCCGAACGAAGAGCAAGCGTTCTTCTCACAACGTCTACCGGCGGGACATGAACGCTCTTCAGCTGAGTAGCGTGAGTATCTCACCTATATTTGCTCGTGCTTCTTATATTCGCTTTTAGTTGATCATAGGAATGATCCTTGCTTTATCTTGTCACAGTGGGTGCCCAGACCTTGGGCGGAGTACGCCGGAGCGCCTCCTTTCGTGGCTGAGATCCGTCGGCCTAGGAGCTCGAGCCGACTGCTGTTGAGGACGTCGATGGGTCCTGTGTGGTACTTGGGCGAGCGTTTGGCTCGTCAGTGCTCACGGGACGTGTTGACGGTTCCCGTCGATCCTCCCAGGACGATGTTTAGGGAGCCTTCTGAGGCTGAGAGGGAGGTGGACTTGGTTGGTGCCAGTGGTGACGACCTTCTTCTCCTTGGCGAGGACTACTCGGCGTTCCTTTACGGGAGGTTGGCGTACTGGCCGGTGGTGGTGAGTATCTTTTATGTTTCCTTTTGATTTGATTTTTTTGAGAATCATGATGAAAGATCATCGATTGATGAGAACCATTTGTCTTTGTAGGAGGTCGAGGCGGCGGGCATCGAGCCCCCAGAGTACCCCGAGACCCTCGAGTACACTGACGTGACCGGGAGGACGACGATCTCCGAGCTGCGTGACTTTGACGTAGCTGTGACGGATCTTGGCCTCGGACGACCTGGCAAGATCATCGATTCGGAGGGTGAGCCTCTAACTTGTATAACCTTTTGTGTAAGAACACACTTGATTGAGTTTGTTAATGTGTTGAGAATTTCCTTTTGAAAATGCAGGTTGCGCCGTCTCGGTTTGTGGCGTTGTGGAGGGTGGCCAACCGGCTGCGAGCTACTGCCGTTGAGGCGCTTGTCGGCGGCCGAGGTCGTCAGGTATGAACCTTACGCCTATTTCAGTTTTGATTTTTTTTTTATTTTCTGATTTCGCTTGAAACAATTGACATGAGCCGGTTTATTGTTTACAGGGTGGCCGTGAGCTGGAGCGAGAGCTGACCCAGTCTCGGGAGGAGACAGCTCGCGTGTTGAGGGAGCTCGAGGTTCGGGATGCCGAGATCGCCGCTCTTGTGGCGAGAGTTGCAGAGTTGGAGGGCGCCCAGATGTAGTTTTGTGTAGCTTTTGTCGTATTTTGCACATTTGTACACTGATTTTGAACATTTTTGGACTTTGTTTGGGGCTCGAGCCCCCAGTTTGTTGTACATTTCCTTCATTTGGTATATATACGATGACCTGAGCGCCTTTGCTGCTGGATTGTGTTGCTTGTACCTGCAGGTTAGTTTCGAACAGGTTTGGTAGATGACGGTTTATGCCGTCATGCTGCCGGAAATTACATAGAAAACATGTAAAACGTACATTTGTATATAAATGTGGCCTTGATTAGCGCAAAATGAGAGACTCGAGAGAATGCGAAAAATGCAAAAATTTTACCGAAAATGACCGGACGGTAGGGAGGGTTACCCCCTAAAAAAAAAAGAAAAAAGGAAATTTATAAGTTAGAAATGTAGAAATGAAATTGAGAAATTAATATATACATGTTGAGATTCGTTAAAATAAACGAATTAAAATGAAAATTATTTCCTAAAAACGAAAATAAAATTTATATATAAAAAACATGAGAATGAAATTTATTTCCTAAAAATGAAAATGTGCGCATGTGGTAAAAATGGCGAAAATGTCGATGTCGTCTCGAAATGCGTGCCCGCGGAATTAGGAAACTTGAAACATGGTAATCTTCCCGTATTTACCAAAATAATAACCCGTAGGAATAGGAAATTATTCGTCATGGAATTAGGAAAGATCCAATGCGGGAAATTACGAAGTGGCGAGGAAGAGGCGCAGCATGAGCTGCGTCCCTTTGAAGAGGCGCAGCGGGTGCTGCGCCTGTTCCCAAAGTGTTCTATTCTGACGGATTTTTGGAAACAGCAATTAGTATAAATAGAAATGTCGATGGAGCTTTTATTCACACAAATCTTCCATCTCATCTTCGTCTAAATACATAAAATTCTCAAATAAATTCTTCATTATGAATACTTTGGAGATCCGCTTGAAGGAATGGACCAACGAGTTTTCAAATGTGGAGAAGCATGATATAGGCTCTTATAATTTTGGATCGCTGTTGAGTTTGAAACTCATCAAGGTTGTGAAACCGTTCTTGGATGCTTGCCTTGACTACTGGGACCCGAACTACCACGTTTTTGTGTTCCCTGGAGGTGATATTTGCCCTTTTCCTGAAGAAATTGCTGCTATTGGTGGATGGGACCCCGAACATTTGCCTGCTATTCCTTCTACTTCTCAGGGGTACAAAAGCAAATTTAGAGATTTGCTCGGATTGACTAGACTTGAGGTGGACCGTCTAGTTATCTCAAAAGGTGTGAGAATGTTGGACTTCATAGATCGATTCATCAACAGGGCTGACCCCACCGTTTCTCATGTTGCTAGGCGGAGGGCATTTGGCTTTTGCTTGTTGCATGTGTATGTCTTCCAAGGGCATGTTGATGAAGACTTGAGAGGTGATCCCCGTCTTTTGGGCCTTGTTGAGCAGATGGAACTGCGTAGGAGCCCAGCTTGCTTATGCTTAGGAGAGATTATTTTGGGTTTGGATACTAGGAAATCCAACCGTGATCTGCCGTTCTTGGGGAGTCCCGTCATTCTGCAGGTAAAAGACATCTTTTTTTTTTCGTTTCGTTTCGTTTTTTTTTTTTTTTTGTTTTTTTTTCT
Source organism: Silene latifolia (assembly GCF_048544455.1). NCBI lineage: Eukaryota > Viridiplantae > Streptophyta > Magnoliopsida > Caryophyllales > Caryophyllaceae > Silene > Silene latifolia. The sequence continues at coordinate 169,838,604 of NC_133534.1, read as the reverse complement.
TCGATGTCTAATACCTGCTTTTGGTAGGTTTGGCTTATGGAGCGGCTCCGATTGATCGAGCCCCCAGTTCATGCGCTTTCCTATCATGCCCGTTCGATTGCGATGAGGACGCGGTTGTACATGGTGGACTTCACCCGGGTCTGTGATTATTGGAAGAACAAGCTGAAGAGTGATGATGGTCCCTTGATTAGGTGGGTCGTTCCGTGGTGGCACCTCAAGTCCGTCACTGGAGTGTCTTCTTTGGATCTCACTAGGTCGGTGCGCATTCCTGGATTGGAGTTTATGGTGTGCATCTTTCCGGAAAGGCTGATGAGACAAGTTGGGCTGAAACAGACGATCCCAAGGCTCGATACCGTCCCGCAGACTGCTATGGCGTTTACTACAGAGAGCCGAAGAGAGTGGGCTATCAAATGGGCCCAAAGAAACATGTGGTTCTTGAATTTCTCCGCCAATGCTTTATGGGTGTCGGATTCTTATCTGAGGTGGAGAAAGGCTACAACTCCGGAAGAGCGCGAGAAGTTGAGGAAGCGCGAGTCCATCGACTACAAGGTGCGCGAGGGAAAGAAAGAGAAAGAGAAGCATCTGACAGAGGGAGAAGCAGAAGCCGGGTTTCAAGTTGTTCATCCTTCGAAGAAACCGAAGACTACTCCTGTCGCAGAGATGGTGATTGGCAAGAATGGAAAAGCTAGGCCTCGAGAAAGACCATTGGTGATTAGGTCTGAAGTGGCGCAAGAGCGTCCGGCTCGAGGTCATGACAAAAAGTATGGCAAGAATGACAAGGGCAAGGGGAAGATGGAGGAATAGCCCGAATCTCTTTATTATTATTTGATTATTATTATTATTATTGTTGTAATAAAAAGGTGGGTTTTTTTGGAATCCTAGCCTATTCTATTTTTATTATGTAGCGTATTATTATTAGAATGTGAATGAAATAAAAAGGTTAAGTGGTTATGAAACCGTTGTGATTTTCTATTTATTATTCTTGTCGAATTTCAAATGCGATGCAAATGTCCTTCTATTTACATTTTAGATATAATGGGTTGAATCCCGTGAAGGATTGCCTACGTATTCACTTTAAAAAAAGCGAAATCAAACCCTTGCGCGTAGTTCGAATAAATGTAACAGAATAATTGTTCTAAGCAAGAGCTTGTAATGAACTTAGAAAAGAAGCATGAGCTTTTGCTTACTCTGAAGGTGCGAATTTAGTTTATTTGATGATACGAGGATGACAAATTTGTCAAAATGCAAGAGCATAGTGACATTAGCTTATTCCAGCTTGGCCAGGGGCCGTTTATTTAGTGTCACAAGAGCGACACGTGGGGTTACGCGAGGCGCGTTTTTGTTCCTATTCTAGGCATAGTATCGTTTCAGTTGGTCAAGGTTTGTTGGGTTTGAAAACTCATTCCCGTCTAGGTCTGTGATCCTAACCGCACCCCCTGGGAGTATGGATTTGACTAGAAATGGTCCGGCCCAATTAGGTTTGAATTTTCCCCGTGGGTCAACAGGTAAGAGAGCTCTAACCGATTTAAGCACCAAGTCTCCTTCTTTGATATTTCTTGGCCTAACCCTTTTGTTGAAAGCCCGTTTGATACGTGCTTGATATGTTTGGACATTATGCAAGGCACGCAGCCTGCGTTCATCCAGGAGGATGAGTTCTTCATATCTATCCCTTTTCCAATCGGCTTCCGGGATTTGACTTTCGAGTAAAATACGCAAGGATGGTATTTCTAACTCGACGGTTTGGTTGTACGGACTTCCATGCCGTAGGTCAAATAGAAAGGAGTAGCCCCAGTGGGCGTCCTGACAGATGTACGATACCCCCATAAAGCAAAGGGTATCTTGCTTGGCCAATCTCTATAGTTGTCGATCATTTTCTTGAGGATCGTGAGAACATTCTTGTTTGCCGCCTCTACCGCGCCGTTAGTCTGTGGTCTATAGGGCGAAGAGTGGTGATGCTTAATCTTGTATTTGGCTAGCAATTGCTCGGTCTCGGCTTGGAAATGTGATCCGTTATCGCTAATGATCTCGTGTGGGCAACCATACCGACAGATGATGTTGTTTTGTACGAACTTTGCCACATTTTTAGGTGTAAGACCAGTGTAGGAAGCCGCTTCTACCCATTTGGTGAAATAGTCAATCGCTACTAGAATGAAACAGTGACCTCCTGTTCCGGCTGGGGTTATCTTCTCGATTATGTCAATTCCCCATGCAGAAAATGGCCAAGGAGATGTCATTGTATAGAGCAATGAAGGAGGGACATGTTGTACATTCCCGAAGATTTGGCAGTTGTGGCAATGTCTTACGTATTTGATGCAATCGGATTCCATTGTGGTCCAATAATATCCCAAACGTGTGATTTTCTTTGCCATCATGGGCCCACTCATGTGAGGACCGCATTCTCCGTCGTGGACTTCTTCCATCACCTTTCGTGCCTGTGAATGATCGAGGCAACGTAGGACTACACCAAGAGGTGTTCTTTTGTATAATTCTCCCTGCATGAGAATGTATTGGGAAGCTAGTAGGCGTATAGCGCGTTGTCCCCTCTTATCCATGTCTGGTGGATATGTACCATTAAGCTTAAAATTCAGGATTGCTTGGAACCAGGGTTCCTGCGCGATTTCCTCTTCATCGGTGATTTGGTGGACATAAGCCGGCTCTGACCGTCGTTCGATGCACAAAGGCATTTCCACCATGTGATCTGGCATATTAATCAATGATGCAAGTTTCGCAAGAGCGTCTGCAAATTGATTTTCCTCCCGAGGTAGGTGTAGGTAGGTTCCGTGATCAAAGAATTGAGCGACTTGGTCTATCCTAGCCTGATAAGGTGCGAGGCTTTCGCTTCGGATTTTCCAAGATCCTGTAACTTGATTAATGATTAGTGATGAATCCCCATGTACTCGGAGGTTTTTAATGCCCAAGCTCACTGCCGCTTGTAGTCCAATGAGACAAGCTTCGTATTCTGCAGCATTGTTTGTCACCTCGAAGTCGAGTTTGACAGCAATTGGTGTATGCTCGCCTTCAGGAGAAATGAGCAATACTCCTATTCCGAATCCTCTTAAGTTTGATGCTCCATCAAAGTACAGGTCCCAGGAGTCTACATCAGTTTGGAGTATTTCCTCGTCTGGAAATGACCAAGTATCTATTGTTTGTGCGTCCTCGATAGGATTTTCTGCGAAAAATTCGGCGACGGCGCGACCTTTTATAACTTTCAGTGGCATGTATTTGAGGTCGAATTCTGAGAGCATCAAGGTCCATCTTGCTAGACGTCCGTTGAGGACGGGTTTCTCGAAGAGGTATTTGACTGGATCCATTTTGGAGTATATTTTGACGGAGTAGCTAAGCATGTAATGGCGTAGCTTCTTCGTTGCCCACACAAGAGCGAGGCATGTCTTTTCGAGTTGCGAGTATTTGCACTCGTATTCCAAGAACTTCTTACTAAGATAGTAGATAGCTCTTTCTTCACTTCCTACAGTTTGAGCCAGCATGGCACCCATGGCCGTTTCGGTTACTGTGAGATATAAACCAAGAGGTTGATCTCGTTGTGGTGGCATGAGCACTGGTGGTTTAGCCAATATCTCCTTGATCCGGTCGAATGCCTTTTGACAATCGTCATCCCACATGGTGTGGTCTGTTTTCTTGAGTTTCTTTAAGATAGGCTCACAAATCATCGTAAGTTTCGATATGAATCGACTTATATATTGCACCTTTCCTAGGAATCCTCTGACTTCCTTTTCTGTTTGAGGTTGTGGCATTTCGATCAGAGCTTTGATTTTGGAAGAATCTATTTCTATACCTCTTTGACTAACGACGTATCCCAGGAGTTTGCCCGATGTTACCCTGAATGTGCATTTCTGAGGGTTGAGTCTCATGTTGTACTTTCGTAGCCTTGCGAAGAACTTGCGAAGGTTCGCAATATGCCCTTCTCTTTCCTTGGATTTGACAATCATGTCGTCTACATATACCTCAACCTCTTTGTGCATCATGTCATGTAAGAGTGTAGTTGCGGTGCGTTGGTATGTAGCTCCGGCGTTGATCAATACGAACGGCATTACCGTATAACAGTAGGTTCCCCATTGGGTGACGAACGCGGTTTTATGCATATCTTCCATGGCCATCTTGATTTGGTTATAACCCGCATACCCATCCATGAAGGATAGTAATGCGTGGTCCGCAGTATTGTCTACCAATATGTCGATGTGAGGTAGAGGGAAGTCATCTTTTGGACTTGCTTTGTTTAAGTCCCTAAAGTCAACACAAACGCGGATTCTCCAATCCTTCTTGGGTACGGGTACTATGTTAGCTACCCAGTCAGAATACTCGGAAACTTTGATGAACCCGGCTTTGAATTGTTTGTCAACTTCTTCCTTAATCTTTAGAGCCCATTCCGTTCTCATTCGTCGAAGCTTCTGTTTCACAGGTTTGAAACCTGGCTTAATCGGAGTCCTATGTTCAGCGATATCCCTGTCGATCCCTGGCATATCTTTGTAGGACCAAGCGAAAACGTCTTTGAATTCATTTAGGAGGTCTATGAAATTGGCCCTTTCGGTAGAGCTCAAGGTAGTCCCTATCCTAAGTTCTTGGGGTTCTAGTTCGGTTCCTACATTAATGGGTTCAGTGTCCTCTATTACTGGTCCCCCTTCCCCTATCTTAAGGGTGGGTTGCCATACCGAACCATCAAACCCGAAGTCTGTGGAGAGGCTCGTGCCAAACAAGAGTAAGGCCGATTCCTAGTCCATTTCCTCAAGTAGTGAAGGCCCTTGATACAAACAAGAGTAAGCATCATGGTATGGATGACGTCAATCGCTATCCATCCTTAGGCCCAAATAAGAATTAGGACCGTTTAGACGGGACGATTGGTCGAATGGGTTGGGTTGGGCCTAGAAAGGCCGAATAAAACGATCTAGGAAGACCGAGTTATGAAAATCGACAATTGTCTTGTACAAACTATTCCCTAACCTTGTTCAAGTTTCACCCTTGGCTACACGTAAGTGTATTATCCCCAGCGGAGTCGCCAAACTGTGGACAGCGGGGGCCACGGGGGCGCTTGGGAAACAAGCGTTTGCATTTTTGTATGGAGTCGCCACCAATTTTTATGGGAAATTGGAACCGTTCGAATACCTCGTGTCATGTCAAGACATAAAGTAGAGACATGAACACTAAGCAATCGTTACCCTTAGCATTCTATGTCTAGAATGACTCTCGTGGATGCCAATGAACACGGGTGTTCACAGTTATCTGGAGTAAGGGGTGAGGGTACGTTTTAGGAAGCTCTTTTGATCGAACACCTAATCCCGCCCGCCTCGATAGCGGCCTCTACTAATGATTAGGGAAGTTATTCGTACTTGATATATCGTCGGCTATATGCATGCAATGCAACATCCATTAGATTAATCCTAGCATGTGAAGAATTAAGCTAAGTCGGTGAAACACGTAATTAGCATACAATTGGGTCGAAGTAGGATTTAAGATTGATTACATGTGAAAACACACAAGCAATAAAAGAAATACAATAATTATAAATTACAATAACGAAAATTACATTAATTACATTGGATAGGCGATTTATGTCGAAAATACCTTTAAAACGGATAATTTGAGAAAACGAATAAAGGAAAGAATCAAATAAACTAACGAACAGGAATTAGCGTGATATTACGGATAATAGTTAGTTAATACGTAGTCTAAACAAACTAGGTCAAGGCAGAAACGGAGTTCAGGGACAGAATCAGCCAGAAACAGGCGCAGCAGAGCTGCGTCCTTTGGAATAGGCGCAGCAGACGCTGCGTCTGTTCCTTGGCTCAGTTCTGGCTGTGAAGCCGTAATTGCAAGCCGTTAATGTTAATTGGTGAATTTAATGATCAATTGATGATATTTACTCGGTTGAAAGTGATTAATAGATTATTTAACATATGAATGGGTCGTGAAAACAGTAAAACATGAATAAGACGGAATTAAACGAATTAACATAAGATGGAATAATGACAGAAGTGAAAAATATTAATGAGTCAACAAATTATTTCAATTAATTAGGTTAGATACGATGGTTTGATGACGAATATGCAATGAACATGTGAATAAGCAGATGTAAACTATATCAAAGACGAATTACAGAAACCCAATATTGACGAATTGAATCTCTACAACCCGGAATTGAATTTAATGACGAAAAACCGCAAATATTGGTTTATTAGGGATTTAAGTCGGATTTATGATGATTAAAACATGCTAATGATGAATAATAAATATACATATGAATTATATACTATTATGGCGAAGAATAAACAAACAAAACGAAACAATCAAAAGGATTTGACGAATAAACAGAGGACGAACGAAGAAGAAAGGAAGCAGGAACTGCGGCAGCCTCACGAAGAGGCGCAGCAGGAACTGCGCTCCTTCGAAGAGGCGCAGCAGTTGCTGCGTCCTTTCTCGACGGTTATCTTCTGGAAATCCGTAAAAAGAGTTTTTAAAGCATGGTTTTAGAAATCGATTGTAATGGTATTTTCTACGTAAATCTTACAATTGATGATACAAAAGATAAATACAATAAATAAAAGAGAGATTTACACCCTCAGACTTACATGTTGACGAAACGAGAAGGACTAAGATATCGATTAGTGATGCTCGACGCGAATGCAAAGAAAGTGCCCTCGTAAGAGGAAAACGATTAAGTTAATTAAGTTGATTGATGTGGAGTTGGTCAAATTGGTCGGTCATGCAAACGGGGAGGCTGGTACTCAAAAGGATCCGAGCTTACGTGGTCGAATGTTCAAGCACGTAGACGCCAAAAGTAAGAACAAAGTCTAGAATGCAAAAGAAGAAGAGAAGGGCGGACACTCGCGTGAGAAATATGAGGAGCGAAGGCTCCTATTTATACTAATCACGTGAAGGAATAGGGTTTCGGAGACTCTTTGGAAGTGAATCTCGGAAAGATATGAAAAAGATACGAGAAATATGCAGAAAAGGGCCTGGGAAGAGGCGCAGCAGCCACTGCGTCTCTTGGAAGAGGCGCAAAGACCGCCGCGTCCCATTTCCCAAGTGGTTTCCTCCTGCAGAAGAAAGATTTCCGTGTTTGAGTTATGGTAGGACGGAAATAATTCGGTTTTCCTTAATATCTTATGTGAATATTACGGGAAATTTCTTACTAAAAGATAAAATTTACGAAATATGGAATAGAAATATCCGGAACATTCCAGAACATTCTGACTCGGGTATCAGAAAATGGAGACGGTTTTAGGCCGAGACTTCGAATGTACTTTAATTACTGTCAAAACGACCGTATCGGGATGTAGATGACATCTAAGAGGTAGACATTAATATTTAAGCAATCACTTGACGATAATCTTACGAATTGTCACAAATCGTTCCGCGTACCAAACATGCGGCCCAATCATCACCGGGTGGTTTGCGGGAGGTGCAGAAATGAGGTGTCTACAATACGTTACCCGTGGGAGTCCTTACTGATAAAAAGGAAGCTTATGAGAGGGCTGGGAGAGCTGAGAGGTTGGTGGAGATGGCTCAGGATAGAGCAGTTGAGAAAAGACAGGCGGAGGGTGAAGGTGGTGGCCAATCTAGCCATAACAAAGGCAACCACAATCAGGCTAGAGCGTTTTCTTCTGGTCAGGGTTCAGTGCAGGGGCTTCCTTCGGGCGTGGCCGTGCGAGTGGTAGTGGTAGTTGGGGGATGACCTGTTATGGCTGTGGCGGTGTAGGCCACAAGAGACATGAGTGTACGAGTTTACCTGGAGCTTTTCAGAGATCGGCTCAGGGGAGCTATTCTCAGGGGCCGGCACTGAGTTATGCGAGCAATATGCCGTCTGGGTCATGGTCTAACCGAGGAAGTCAGAGCTATCAGGGTGGAGGTAACCGCAATGGCGGTAATTCTTATCAGAAACCAGCTACGAACAACAACAACAATCAGGGGTCGGGTGCTAAGCCGACCACGTCGGCCCAAGATCTTGTCCGGGGAGGTGGACGGAAGACCGATGGAAAGTCTGTTCATGATGGACAAGAAAGCAGCTGAGGATGATGCACATGTTATCACTGGTACTTTTCTTGTTAACGGTATTCATACCTTTGTTTTGTTTGATTCGGGGGCGTCTCAGTCGTTTGTATCTTCGAGTCATGTTAAACGGTTGAGTTTGAGGGTATATGAGTCTGTAAGTGAGAGTTTTTATACCTTCGGGTGAGTCTGTATCATGTGGGAGGTTGTATAGAGATGTACCTATGATAGTTGGGCAAGTTGATCTACTTGTAGACTTGCTAGAGTTTCCTTTTGACGGTTTTGAGATGATAGTCGGGATGGATTGGTTAGGAAAGTATAAAGCTAAGATAGACTGTCATCAAAAGAAAGTGTCTTTGAGAGGTCCTAAGGGTGTTAGTGTGTCTTATCGTGGGTTTGTGGTCAAACCCAAAGTTAAGTTGATTGCAGCTATTACCTTGAAGTCTTATCTGAGGAAGGGATGCCCTTTGATCTTGTGCCATGTGAGAGATGACCGGATAGAGAGTCCGACAGTTGATCAGATACTAGTGGTGGGAGAGTTTGCAGACGTTTTACCAGAAGAGATTCCGGGGTTGCCACCGAAGAGGGAGATAGATTTCACGGTTGAGTTGAAACCGGGGACGGGGCCAATCTCTAAGGCACCGTACTGGATGGGTCCTAAAGAGATGGAGGAGCTCAGAAAACAGTTAGATGATCTGATAGAGAAGGGATACATTAGACCTAGTGTATCACCGTGGGGAGCACCAGTTCTTTTTGTGAAGAAGAAAGATGGGAGTTTGAGGTTGTGCATAGACTACAGGGAGCTGAACCGAGTGACAGTGAAGAAAAAGTATCCTTTGCCAAGGATAGATGACCTGTTTGATCAGTTGAGTAGTGCATCAGTCTTTTCCAAGATTGATTTGAGGTCGGGGTAACATCAGGTGAAGATTAGAGAGGTGGACATACCAAAGACAACTTTCACGTCGAGGTATGGCCATTATGAGTATGTGGTGATGCCGTTTGGGTTATCTAATGTACCGGCTAAGTTTATGGATTTGATGAACAGAATCTTCAGACAGTTTTTGGACACGTTTGTGGTAGTGTTTATCGATGACATCTTAGTCAACTCCAAGACTAAGGAGGAGCATGAAGAGCATCTGAGGATTATGTTGCAGACTTTAAGGGAGCATGAGTTATATGCTAAGCTGTCCAAGTGTGAGTTCTGGTTGGAGAAAGTTGCTTTTCTGGGGCATGTGATCTCTAAGTATGGGGTAGCTGTGGATCCGGCAAAGATTGAGGCGGTGACAAAGTGGGAAGCACCAAAGAACGTTGCTGAGATCAGGAGTTTCTTGGGTTTAGCTGGATACTACAGACGGTTCGTGAAAGATTTCTCCAAGATTGCTAGACCTATGACAGCTTTGATGAGGAAAGAGAACAGGTTTCGTTGGGATGAGAGTTGTGAGACGGCGTTCCAAACATTAAAGGAGCGTTTGACCAAAGCTCCTATCTTAGCATTGCCTGAAGGGATCGAGAACTTTGAGGTGTATACAGATGCCTCAAAGAATGGATTGGGATGTGTGTTGATGCAGAACGGTAAGGTGATTGCCTATGCTTCTAGGCAATTGAAGCTGTATGAGGAGAACTATCCTACACATGATCTGGAGTTGGGTGCAGTGGTGTTTGCTGTGAAGATATGGAGACATTACCTTTATGGGGCGACCTTTAAGGTATTTTCAGATCACAAGAGTCTCAAGTACATCTTCACTCAAAAGGAGTTGAACATGAGACAGAGGAGGTGGATGGAGCTGATTGGCAATTATGACATGGATATTATCTACCATGAAGGGAAAGTCAATGTTGTTGCAGATGCTTTGAGTAGGAAGAGTGTACATTCTTTGTGTACAGCTCTATCTTTGATGAGGTTGAGAGATGAGGTGGGGAGGTTTGGGATACATATGATGCAGAGAGGGGATGCCATGGGAGATTTGGCAGTGCAACCTGATCTTTATGATGATATTCGAGGTAAACAGGTGTTGGATCCTAAGATGGTTGAGTGGAGAGCTGGGGTAGAGAAAGGGACAGTGTCTCGATTCTCTATTCATACAGATGGTAGTTTGAGGTTTGATGGTAGGTGGTAGGTGGTCTGTCCCTAATGATGAGGAGCTAAAAAAAACTATCATGACAGAGGCACATTATACACCGTATTCAGTACATCCAGGTGGTGACAAGTTATACAATGATTTAAAGAACACGTTTTGGTGGCCTGGGATGAAGAAAGAAACAGCTGAGTTTGTGGCCCGTTGTTTGACATGCCAGAGAGTTAAAGGGGAACAGCGACGACCACAAGGTAAAATTCAGTCTTTAGAGGTACCTGAGTGGAAGTGGGAAATGGATTTTATCGTGGGTTTGCCAAAGCGTCAACAGGGTAACAACATGATATGGGTAATAGTGGATCGACTGACCAAGTTAGCTCACTTTGTGCCAATGAAAGATACATGGACTAAGGCACAATTAACTATGGCTTATCGGAAGAATGTGCTTAAGCTACATGGAGTCCCTAAGGACATAGTATCTGACAGAGATGCGAGATTTAACTCAAGGTTTTGGAAAGAGTTGCAGGAATCTTTGGGAACAACTTTGAAGATGAGTACAACGTTTCATCCTGCAACAGACGGTCAAACTGAGAGAACGATCAAGACTCTTGAGGATATGTTACGAGCTTGTGTGATGGACTTTGGTGGTAGCTGGGAACAGAGGTTGGATTTGATAGAGTTTTCTTACAACAACAGCTATCACACTAGCATTGGTATGGATTTGCTGGGACGACAGTGCTGAGGCAGTAGTTCTAGGACCAGATATGGTACATGAGATGGTTGAGCAGATTAAGATGATCAGGGAACGGATGAGAGCAGCTCAGGATAGGCAAAAGAGTTATGCAGATCTACATCGCCGGGATATAGAGTTTCAAGTTGAGGACAAGGTTCTTCTGAAAGTGTCTCCTATGCGTGGGGTTATGAGATTTGGGAAGAAAGGCAAGCTGAGTCAGAAGTTCATCGAGCCTTATGAGATCTTAGAGCGGGTTGGAGAGGTTGCATATCGTCTGGCTTTACCAGCTGCGTTAGAGAGAGTGCATAATGTGTTTCATGTATCTCAGCTGCGGAAGTACGTGAGTGACCCGTCACATGTGTTAGAGGCAGAGAGCTTAGAGCTAGATGAGTCTTTGTCATATCTGGAGGTGCCTAAGCAGATTCTTGATCGAAAGGTTAGGAAGACTAGGAGTGGTGAGACAGTTTTGCTTAAGATCCTTTGGTCTAACCATGAGTCTGAGGAAGCTACATGGGAGGTAGAGGAGGCCATGAGGGAGCGTTACCCTTTCCTTTTTAATCAGGTATGTATGGTTACAGGGACGTAACCTTGTTTCTTTTAGGGGGTAGGAGATGATCGCGAAGAGTTTTTAAGAGCTTTTTATACCTTTTTATGTTGTGTCGGTATGTTTGTTGTGGTTGAGTCGGGTTGAGTTTGGGTTAGTAACATGTTTTATGTTGAATTTTGTTTTGGTTGTTGAGTCGGGAGTGTAGTAGTGTGTGTCTTTGTTTTGTTGTTGCTTGAACTTCAGGGACGAAGTTCTTTTTAAGGAGGGAAGACTGTAATACTACGGTTTTATGAGTCTCTGGGTACTCTATCGAGTGGGCCTTACTCTGTCGAGTAAGGGTGTGTTGCGTTTTAAAAATAGTTTCTGACCTGTTAGGTACTCGATCGAGTAACCTTGATACTCGATCGAGTAGGGGGCACTCGATCGAGTATCTCAGCTACTCGATCGAGTAGCCGATTTACGGAGGGATGATTTGTCGGGTTTTGTTAATAATGCGATTTGGTATATAATTACTTCCGTCACTTTCTTTAAACACTTTTATAAACCTAATCACTTTCAAAGAGAAAACAAACTACGTTCTTCGCATCAATCGCATTGTTGACAAATCCCGGAGCTTGGAAGGTCGGAATTCGTGTTTCTTTATACCTTTGTAATCCTTGCGTCGAGGGTAAGATCTGCGTACTGTTTTTATAGTATTTCGTTAAAGTTGGTTAAACCCTAATATTGGGATTTGGGGGTTTTGTTGTATTTCGTGATTGGTAGTGATTATATGTTTGTATATTAGGAGGAGGATTCGTAGAAGGAGCCTTTTGATATCAGCTGTTGAGACCGTCTGACTGTGTTGCTTTCCAGGTAGGGTTTTCCTACTCAGTAATAGTCCCATAATGTGTTGTTGGTGTTTTGTGGTTGTTGAATATTATCTTACTAGTATTGCAACGATTGCTGGATTTGGTTGTTGATAGCTGTTGTGATTGATTGTATCTGTCTGTGTTCTTCGGGGCGTGTCCCTGGCTGAGTGGAGTCACTTGCGGGAGTGGCTTCACACCCATTATTCGCCTTCTGTGGAACCCGCCACAGAAGGGATGTGCACATTAAGGAATTTGGGTTTATCGCTCGACGGAGATGAGCGGGGATTTGGTGGGTACGGCTGCGGTCCCCCACTGGTGGCGTGGAGTGACCTATTGCGATGGGCACTCTGGCAGGGCTACACACTTTAGTGTGTAGTCAGGATTGTGGAGTTGGGATTGGAGTTCGGAGTATACGTGTGATGATTGAGCTGTTTGTTTACTGTGTTGTTGGTTTATATAAATTGTGTGATTAGTACTGACCTCGTTTATTGTTTTAAAAACTGTGGTGATCTATTCGGGGATGGTGAGCAGTTATTGAGAAGGTATGAGTCGAGTTACATGGGATAGCTGGGATGTGCCACCGTCTGATGATAGAGTCTTCCGCTGTAGCATGATTAGTTTAATAAACATTTCCTTTAGCTGAGTAGACAGTTGGTTTTGAGAACATGTAACCGTATTTTGATATTTGGTTTTGGATTGTAACCTTTCACTAAAGTTATACTATTTAAATGTTGTTTCGTTATTGTCTTATGATTATCATTGCCTCGGGCAACCGAGATGGTAGCATCTTTATACCTAAGTTGTCCTGGTAAGGCACTTGGAGTATGGGGGTATTACAATTTCGTCAGGAAATTTTGTTCCAAATTCTATACTACGATTGATAGGGATTATATTTCCTTTTTCAATATTATGACCAAGAAACCTGATTTTTGTTTGAAACAAAATCATTTTTGGTTTGGATATTACTAACCCGTTATTTATAACAATTTTTTTAAAGATATCTAAATGCCTTAAATGCATCTCAATAGTCTTTGAGAAAACCAAGATATCATCAATATAGACTATAATAAAGTCACTGTAACTGTTGAATATCTCATTCATAATTTTCATAAATTCTGACGGAGCATTTTTAAGCCCAAAAGGCATAACATGCCATTCTTATTGTCCAAAAGGGACATTAAAAGCTGTTTTATAACGATCAGCAGGATCAATCTGAATCTGCCAATAACCAGATTTTAAATCAAATTTAGAGAATATGATAGAATCATATAATCTATCTAAAAGATCTTTTTTTTTAGGTATTGGATATCTAATCCATTTTAAAACTTTGTCCAAGGGTTTGTAATTGATCACAAGTCTAGGAACTCCTCGTTCTCGTTCAGAATGTTTATTAACATAAAAAGCAGTACATGACCATGGGGATTTTGATGGCCCAATTAATTTTTTCTCTAATAAAGAGGCTACCTCATTCTTACAGAGTATTAAATACTCTGAATTCATCTGACATGATCTAGCCTTGGTAGGGATATTATCTTCTTTAAAATAATCCCCATAAGGTAGATTCACTACATGTTTCTTTCTATTCCATAAAGCATTAGAGTGATCTCCACAAATATCCGTGGAAAAGAATCAGACAAAATTTTAATCTTTTCTTTTAGTTTAGGATTTTAAAGACGTTCTTCAATGGTTAATACATTAACTTCTTGTTTTGAAAACCCCAATTGACTTTCTTTTAAAACCAAATGATCATACATCTGATGCAAAATCTTTAGACAAGGTTTTGTTATAAATTTAAAAGTTATTGAAGCATCGTCATAAGTTGCAACAATTTTTTTCCTTGTCCACACAAGTAAAAGGATAAATTTTATTAAGAAATGGTGTTCCAAGAATAACTTGGGTAGATAATTTATTTTTGACTAATAGAAAACTTAATGGAATACATTTCCCATCAACACAAATAGAAGCTCTAGGAAGCTTAAATTTAATATTCAATTTTTCTCCTCCTACACGAGAAAGAGTATGACAGGTTTTTTCAAAATACCTTTTAGGAATTAATCCTTCTTGAATAACATTTAAATCTGCACCGCTATCTACAAGAGCAATAAATTCTTTTGAAAAATAATTATCAATTTTTAGGATAATTTTGATATACCATTTCTTACTAACAACAGTTTCAAGGGTTTGAAGAAATTCATTATTAAAATTTAGAGAGTTCACAGTCTCTTTACTTCCAACAATTTTGTCAGGTATGTCTTGATTCTTATTAGTGTTTTCGGAATTTATCTGACTTTCTTGAGTCTCTTTATTCTTGGGAGCTTGGTCTAGAAGACTAAGAATTTCAAGATTAGATATTCTGGTATCTTGACTTTTAGTCTCTTTCTTTAAATTTTTTATTTCTAGTTTAAAATTTTCAATTTCAGATAAAATATCTTTTAAAGAAGTAGGGTGAGAATTTATCTGTCGTGTTTTTAGAAGATTATAAACTTCAGACATAGTATAAGGTTCTTTGTAATCTGTTTCCGTACGAAAACTAATATCAGTATTAGAAGTACTAGGTTCATTGCCTATTTGATCTATTATCTTAGACCTCATTTTCAGGGTCTTTGATAGTTCTAAGTAATTCAACCCATTGATTATTATCGAGAACATTTATCTGATTTTCTTGAAACTGAGATACTAGATTATAATAATCATGATTATTAATGTTATTTTTGTCACAAGATTTACCCTTTAAACAAGGTTCACAATCTGAGCTTTCAGATTCAGAGAGATAAGAATCATTATCCATAATCTTAACCTCATTATCAGAGCTGGAACTAGATTCTTCAAATTCCTCATCAGAAACTAGAAAAAGTTTGTATAACTTGTCTTTTATTTCATTATCAATATCAAGACTAGGAATTTTATTTTTGGCCCAACAGTTTTTAGCAAAGTGACCAATCTTATTGCATTTATAACAGACAATATGTCTGTGTGGTTTTTTATTTTTCTTATAAGATTTTCTAAAGGCTTTTCTTTCAACCTTTTTATCCAGCTTGTCCTTAGAGTAATATTTCTTTTTTCTTTTTTTTATAAGTATTATAAGAATTATTAAAATGTTTGTTCTTCTTATGGGAAGAAGCTGGCATATCCATGCCAAATTGGTTACAAAATGCACCTAGTTGGTTTCTTTCAACCAAATTTTGGCGTTTTAATTGTTGATTTAATTTGATCTCATTACAGAGATTCAAGCCTTCTTGGGTACAAGTGCCTATAAGTTTACCATAAGTATAATTATCATAAGGAATAGAGGTCATATTACCACTGAGGGATTTTTTTAACTTTTTCAGCAAATAAATTGGGTAAATCATCCACAAATTTGGCTTTCCAATGAGTACTATTAGATTCGGGGAGTTCCATAACCCTGCTAAGGAAATTATCTTTATACCACCTAAAGTCAGTAAGTGTTTTACACCTAAGATTCTGTAGTTAAGTTCTGATATTCTCATGATTATCAGAATATCTTCATGTAAAGTGTTCAACAATATTTATGGCTAGTGTATAAACTGCGTTTTCTTTTTCTTTACCATCAACATTGGTTGTAGTGCTAAGAATAGCATTCCTTCCTGTGGTAGATAAATAATTGTCCCACCAACCTTTACTTTGGCCAGTGAATCCTGCAGCTATCATTTTAGCTATATTGACATCGGTATTAGCAGAACTTTTTCAAATAGTAGAATACATGAGCATTCTATGAATTTGATTATAAATTTGTTTATCAGTATAACCATCGATATTCCATTCATAGATACATTTACCACTGTAACTATTATTCAACTGGTATTCTTGTTCTTCATGAAGAACATCTATGGGGGAAGGACGATTATAGTAATACAATCTCTGAGTAGGTTTATCGGCCCACTTTGTATCAAATTTATTAAACTCATCCTTTATGACCTCCTTGTGGTCAGGGTTGCTATAAAACGACTAGTAAAATCGTCACTAAGAGTTTTTAAAGATAGGCTTTCCATTTTTTCTTTTAGAAAATTTTGAACTTGTTCGCTCAGTTTTACCTGTTTTGTTAATTTGGTCTCCCATTCTGGCTTTTGTTTTAACACGAAGTCCTTGATTGCAGGAGAACCTTGGATACTAACAGCTGAAGAAGATGAATAAGAAGTTGACGAAGAAGTATCTCCTTCAGACGTAGTTCTTTTATTTAAAAGAGAAATGATATTATCTATTTTTTCGTGTAAAGAACCAATTTGTTCTCCTACCATTTTTAAAAATAGATTTGAATAGTTTTGTTGTTGTATCAAAACATTTAGATGAAATGCTGTCATAACAGTATCTTTATTGTCAAATAATTTTACCAGGGCAATAAAATTACAGTTTTCCATCCTAAAAGATTGTAACGGAGGGTAAATATCATTTAACTCGTCTCCATTAGATAAAATATAATTTCTTTCTAAAACAGAAATGTATTGTTCTACATATGTAGCACAAAACCAAGGTACAAAATATGTAATCTGGTTATGAAAAGTACAAAAGTCATAAAATCCCTTTTGTATTGTTGCTTTTTGATTATCATCAAAAAATTTTAGGAACCATGTCCTGAAAATCTCCTATCTGGGTAGCTTAAATTCTTCTTTAATCTCATATCTAGCTTCAGATCTGGAACTAAAATCTATTTTAGAAGTTTTTCTATCCATTACCAAAACTAAAACTCATTTGAGACATAGTCTCGACAGTCTCTTCATTAGAATGTCCCCTTAATATGTTATCTCTATGGAGTTTAAATTCATCCATTCTAGGTTCCTTAGGTTCATCAAGAGATGAATCATTATCTCTAATTTCTTCCCTTTGTGGTATCAGAGCCATGGTGGTGATAATTAATTGGAATAGTTAGATATAGTTCAACACAATGTTTCTCTAATCTTTATGAGTATAGTTAAACATTTTCTTCGCAATAAAACCACTGTTAAAAACAGTATTAGTCATGAGGTTGATATACCTCAAGATCTAGATTTACTTAATAAATGGACTATTCCAAGAGTAAGTGCTAAAAAAATTTATAAACTAGGCACCTTCGAAAAATTGGGTTTAAAACAAGTAGTCAAAACTACAGAAGAAGTAGTCTCACTTAATAATGAAAAGATGTTTATGCAATTACTGACCAACCATGATTTAGAACCTTATCAAAAGTCAGACCACAAGTTTATTCATATTGGTCTGGTTCAAGTGGCTTTTAAACCACCAACCTTAAAAGGTTTACCTGAGAGCTTTATAGCAGCCCTAAGAGATGGAAGAAATTTGGATTGGAAAAAATCAATCATGGGTGTCATAAAATCAAGTCTGGCTCATGGACCAGTTTATTTTGATGTCTATCCAAATTTAACACTGTCTTTAAGTGATGATAATATATTAGATGCCTTAACATTAAACGTTAAAACACATGGTTATAACTATGCTCAAGGATCTGAAATTATTTGTATATGTTATAGAATATACTTTAAACCTTTATATACTCTGAATCCTTGTTGTAAATTGGCTGATAAACCAATTAATGAAACCATTGTCATAGAGACTAATTTTCATAAGGCTGATATAACGACTAGAAGAAGGATTAAATGGGAAGAAATATCGTTCCCTGAAAATTGGAAAATTGAAAGGGCTATGACCCCTAAACCTGTTATTTACACAGAGCTGTTAGATGTAACACAGACAGGTGATGGATCTGTTACTTTAAACTTTGTAATATAAATCAAACTAATAGATTGCTAAAAAGAACTAGTAACAGCCCTTCTAGGCTTACTAGATATAATTGATGTATCACTTTCTTATACACTTTTATAACTCCTTTCGTGATGTTGTATTTACCGTTTTCGTGCCTTTTATGTCATTTATATGCCTTTTATAGTAAATTGTCGACACTGCCGCTATTTTGTGTTTTAATGCAGAAATGACGCATTACGAGGATAATCGAGTTGAGATGAACATTGCGGATATGGCATTGTGGAATACACGAAGCATGGCATGAGAAACGAGGTGGCTTGAGGATTAGAAGTGAAGAAGACGAGAACAAGCCCTGTGAAGCTGGTTCCTCGATCGAGTCCATTAAGGCTTGATCGAGTCATCCTCCTCGATCGAGTGGTGCTAGGCTCGATCGAGGAACCTGTCTGACGGATTAATTTCCGTATTTTCCTAAAACAGTTATTTTGTAATATAAATAAAAACTCTCTTAGCTTGGAATTCTAGTTCTTAATCTTTCCTCGTTCCTACGGTATTAATCATTCTTCATTAATTATTCATTCAAGTTTATGCTCTCAATTAATTGTTCTTATCTCATATTGTTAATTATGTCTTCAACTGTCGTTTTTGTTGTTGTTGCATTCGTTATGAGTAGCTAAATTCCTCATCTAGGATGAAGGGGATCTAGGTTAATTAGAAAGGGGATTATTAATTGATTGCTAGTGAAATCGTATAAGTTATCGTTTGATTATTGTTCTTCTTCTAGTTAATTAATTTAGGCCTGAATTGTTAACTAGTGTAGCGAATTAATATTTTCAACGATAGGGTTAGAATTAATATAGGCTGCGATAATCAAATAGATTGTGTCTAATTATAGCAATTGCATGTTAGAATCGATCTAAAGGACATAAACAGAATTAATCAATCTTGTGGCCTTAGATAACTTGATAGACCTAGCAATTGATTAAGAGACCCCATATAATTGATCTAGTGAACCGGAAATACTAGACCTTTAATATTATTGTTATAAACCTTTTATTCACCCGTTATTAGTTGATATATAACAAACAAACCAAAACCCCCAAGAAAACGGTTACCTTCAGAAGATTTAAATATTAGTAGACTACTATTATCGCCTCCCTGAGGATACGATACATGTCTTATCACTAGCTATTTTTGTTAGTACTGAGATAGGTTTAATTTGATATTGGTGATACGACTTTAGCCATATCAAATTTGGCGCCGTTGCCGGGGAGGCAACAATTGTTTAGCTTGTTTCTGTTTATTTTGTCTTTTTGTCTCAGGGAACCTAGTTCCTTCAGACCGTTCTCACACTTTTCTTGTTAGTTCCATGTATGCCCAGGTGGACTAGGTCCGAGATTATTCCTTTTGATCCTGAACCAGAGAAGACTTTTCGCTACAGATGGAAATTTCAGCAAGAAGTGGGTCAAGTAGAGGACTTGAGTATACTTGACGTCGAGACGGCGAGCTCAGAATTTTCGGCCGATCAGTCCTACGAAGAGGACGAAATTCCCGAACTTGAAATTCCTGTCGAAATTCCCACTCCTAAGATTACCATCATGCCTACTCTTGCCAGTCACTCCGAGCCTACCTTGGCCTCCATCCCACAAGGATTCAAGCTGCCCACTACTGCAAATGGAACTTTTGAAATCCGTCCATCTTACATCAATTTGGTGGAACGGAATTTATTTGGAGGGACAGCTGCTGAGGATCCTGCGACACCTATGGAGAAATTTGTCACTTATTGCTGTTCTATTCCTTTAACAGCTGGAGTGACACAAGATCAAATAAAGCAGGTGCTTTTTCCATTTTTTCTAAAAGATGGAGCTGTAGAATGGTTGAGAGAATTAGGCATGGAGGGTGAAGGCATTACTGACTGGAATACTTTAGCTCTTGCTTTCTATAAGAGGTACTTCCCACCTCAGAAGACTAATGCGCTGAGAAGTCAAATTACTAGTTTCAAGCAAGGAGCTACTGAAGATTTGAATGAAGCTTGGATTCGCTTCAAATGTTTGGTCCGATCAGTTCCCCATCATGATTTCCCAAAGTGGTTTCTTTGCAACCAGTTTTATAACGGGTTGTATGACGATCATCGTGCCTTGTTGGAATCCTCAGCTAATGGGAGGTTTCAGGACAACACCAATGATGCTACCACGTGGAAGTTAATTGATCAGATTGCCACTCATACTGCTAAGTATGGAAATCCTAGAGGAAGCACGCGAGGAACTGGTGAAGATAGTGCTCTTGCGGCACAATTAGAGGCTATTAATGCCCAACTTGCTGAGATGAAGACTACCCAATCATTGGGTAATAGAGAGAGAGTTCATGCTATGAGTCAACAACAAGAGGAGTCATGTGCTAGATGTGGTTTAGATGGTCACAATGCAGCTGAGTGTTTGATCACATTAGAGCAGGTTAATGCTTTTCAGTCTTACAGACAAGGTACACAAGGTACACCCTTCTCCAACTTTTACAATGAAAGAACGAAGGAACATCCTTTTATTCAATGGTCTAGTAAGAATGTGCAAAACCCACAGCAGCAGCAACCACAAAAGAACACATATATCCCTCCCAACAACCGTGGTAATCAGCCACACGGAGGATATCAAAGGCAATTTCGAGGAGGTCAGTAGTTTAACAGTCAATATCAACAACCTCCTCAACAAACTCCTCAACAAGCTCCAAATAGTGAGATGGTAGAGTTGCGCAATCTTTTGCAACAAACTTGTCAATGCAGCAAAAGCAGACGGTTCAAATCTCTGAGCTGATTGCCCATAATAAGATGTTGGATACTCAGGTAGCTCAGATGGCAATTCAGAATCCATCAAAACAGGCCGTATGTCTTCCTCCTCAAGGTAAAAAAGCTCATGAGCAAGCTAATGTCATTCAATTGAGGAGCGGTACCACATATACGAATCCCGAGCTACAAAACCATGATAATGACATGCCCACTGCTGATAATGAGGCACTCTATATGCATCCTAAAGGATTGGGCAATTTAGAGCTTAGTGATAATGAAAAAGAAGCTGACGAAGTTGAAACACGAGCTGAAGATAAAAGCAAAAAAAACGAAAAAGACGAACCTGCTAAGGTTCCTCGATCGAGTCAGCCCAGGCTCGATCGAGGAACTTCTGTGCTCGATCGAGTGACATCAAGGCTCGATCGAGGCACCTCTCTGGCAGACGACGGTGTTTTAAAACTTGATTCTAAAGCCAAACAAGCCGAGCCCATTACTGTTGCACTACCTTTTCCTCACCGTCAACAAAAATATAAGCTGGACAAGCAGTTTAGTAAGTTTATGGAGGTCGTGAAGAACTTACAGGTAATTGTTCCTTTCAATGAATTAATTACTCAAATGCCGGCTTATGCAAAGTTTATGAAGGAGATTTTGACATGGAAGAGATCCTTTGATGTGGTGGAAACTATTACTTACACTCAGAAGTGCAGTGCCATGTTGCCAATTAATTCACCACCTAAATTAAAGGACCCAGGAAGTTTTTCTATCTCTTGTCATATTGGTCATCTGGCTATTAGTAAAGCTCTTTGTAATTTAGGAGCTAGTGTTAGTGTCATGCCTTATTCTATTTACAAGAAATTAAATATGGGTCAGTTGACAGTTACTAATATGACTTTGCAGATGGCTGATAGATCTGTTAAACACCCATTGGGGGTGTTAGAGGATGTTCCCATACAAGTTGGAAAATTCTTCATTCCCGTCGATTTTGTTGTCTTAGACATGGTTGAGGACAACCAAATCCCTATCATCTTAGGTAGACCATTCCTTCACACGGCGGGGGCGGTCATATATGTTAGGCAAGGGAGACTGACTTTAGCTGTGGGGGATGATACCATTATTTTTAACTTAGAAAAGCATTAAAATATCCCATGATAGAAGAAACTTGTCATAGTATTGATGTTGTTGATTTTACTATTGATGAGTGTCTTTCTGTGTGTTTGGACAGGGATCCTCTGGAGATTGCCCTAGTTTCTGATTCAGCTGATAAGACGGGTTCATGGAGTCCAGAAGTTCATGAGATTGAGAGGCTTCTAACTGGAGAGGAATGCCCCCATCAAAAGGTATATAGTTTGGGTATTGCACCTAAGGTAACTGAGGTAAAGAAACCTGAACTCAAACCTCTTCCCTCTCATCTTAAATATGAATTTCTTGATGACTGTGAAATGAACCCAGTAATCATCAATGCTAGCCTAACTAAAGGTCAACTATCTCCTTTGTTAACTGTTTTGAGAACTCATAAAAAGGCCATTGGGTATAGCATTGACGACTTACAAGGTATTAGTCCTGACTTTTGTATGCATCACATTCACTTGGAAGAAGGCCACAAGCCTAGTGCACAAGGTCAGAGACGACTAAATCCTCCAATGTAGGAGGTGGTAAGGAAAGAGGTACAGAAATTACTTGATGCTGGCATTATTTACTCTATATCTGATTCTAAATGGGTCAATCCTGTCTAAGTTATACCTAAAAAGGGAGGTACTAAAGTAGTAAAGAACGTTAAAAATGAATTAATTGCTACTAGACTTGTTACAGGATGGCGGATGTGTATTGATTATAGGAAGTTGAACACGGCTACTAAGAAAGACCATTTCCCGCTTCCTTATATTAACCAAATGTTAGAGAGATTAGCATGCCATAGTTATTTCTGTTACCTAGATGGCTACTCCGATTTCTTTCAGATACCCATTCATCCTGACGACCAGGAAAAGACTACTTTCACGTGTCCTTATGGTGTATTTGCTTATAGGAGGATGCCCTTTGGTTTATGTAACGCCCCATCTACCTTTCAGTGGTGTATGATGGCCATATTTTCTGATTACATAGAGTCTATTATGGAAGTCTTTATGGATGATTTCAGTGTTTATGGTACTGACTTTGATATTTCTTTGAGAAACTTGACTAAAGTTTTGCAGCGCTGTGAGGAGAGCAATCTTGTGCTTAATTTGGAGAAGTTCCACTTCATGGTTACTTAATGGGTGGTACTCGGTCATTTGGTGTCAGGTAAAAGTATCCAAGTGGATAAAGTCAAGGTTGAGGTAATTGAGCAACTCCCGTACCCGGTTAATGTTAAGAGTGTGCGTATTTTTCTTGGTCATGCAGGGTTCTATCGCCGCTTTATTAAGGATTTCTCTAAAATTGCTCAACCTCTAACCCGACTGCTTCATAAAGATACACCTTTTATCTTTACTGATGAGTGTGTTAAGTCCTTCGACAGGATTAAACAAGCTCCTATCTGAGCTCCCATAATCCGATCTCCGGATTGGAGCCTTCCTTTTGAGATTATGTGTAACACCAGTGACTGTGCAATTGGAGCTGTTTTGGGGCAAAGGAAAGATAAGGTGTTACATTCCATTTACTATGCAAGTAAGACTCTTGATGATGCGCAGATCAACTATGCTACTACGGAGAAGGAGCTTGTTGCAGTTGTCTATTCTTTAGACAAATTTAGAGCTTATCTTGTTGGTTCTTAAGTTATTGTTCATACTAACCATGCAGCTTTAAAATATCTTTTAACCAAACAAGAAGCTAAACCACAACTTATTAGATGGATTTTGTTGTTACAAGAATTTGATTTAGAAATTCGTGATAAGTCTGGTGCTTAGAATGTTGTTGCAGATCACTTGTCTAGGTTGAGATTTGCAGGAAGAGAGATTTTGCCCATTGATGACTCTTTTCCAGATGACCATGTTCTAGCTGTAGCAGCAAACACTCCATGGTTTGCAGATTATGCCAATTATTTGGTAGGAGGTATGCTTCCTCTTGATTTGTCTTATCAGCAGAAGAAGAGATTTATGCATGATGTGAAGCGGTATTTCTGGGATGATCCATACTTGTTCCGGGAGTGCGCATACGGTATTTACAGACGATGTATTCCAGAGGGTGAGGTACGTGCCATCCTTTCTTATTGTCACTCTTCTTCTTATGGTGGTCATCATGGTCCTTCTAGGACATTTGCTAAGGTAATGCAATCGGGTTTTTATTGGTCTACTATCTTGAAAGATGCTACTACTTTTGTCCGTTCTTGTGATGCGTGTCAAAGAACAGGTAATATTTCGCAAAGGCATGAGATGCCTCAAACTAGAATCTCATAGGTGAAGATTTTTGATGTTTGGGGTATTGATTTCCAAGGGCCATTCCCTACTTCTCATGGGAATCTATACATATTAGTAGCTATAGATTATGTTTCTAAATGGGTGGAGGCAATTACCACCCCCACTTGTGATGCTAAATCTGTTGTTAAGTTGTTTCAGAAGATTATCTTTCCACGGTTTGGAGTGCCTCGCGCGGTGATTAGCGATGGAGGAAAGCATTTCAATGAGCGTCATCTTAATTCTTTATTGAAGAAATATGGCGTTACGCACCGCAGGGGACTAGCATATCATCCTCAGACCAGTGGACAAGTGGAAGTTTCTAACAGTGAATTTAAGCAAATCTTGGAGAAGGTAATGAGCAAGAATAGAAAAGATTGGAGTCGGAAGCTTGATGACACTTTATGGGCTTACCGTACTACATACAAGACACCGATTAGAGTATTACCTTACCGTCTAGTCTATGGCAAATCTTGCCATTTACCTGTGGAGCTTGAGTACAGGGCTATGTGGGCCATAAATGAGCTGAATATGGATCCCTCACTGGCGGGTGAGAAAAGATTGATGGAGTTGAACGAGCTTGATGAGTTTCGACTGCATGCCTATGATAATACTCAAGTATACAAGGAACGAACGAAGAAGTGGCATGACAAGCTTATCTTGCCAAGGGAGTTTCATGTTGGTGACAAGGTATTATTATTTAAGTCTCGTTTACGTTTGTTTCCAGGTAAGCTATGGAGTAGATGGTCTGGACCGTTCACTGTAGTTGAAGTGAATAGATTTGGGTCAGTTACACTGCAAACTGACAAAGGTGAGACTTTTATAGTGAATGGGCAACGATTGAAAATCTACTATGAAGGTGCTCACGTGTGGGTAATAGAGGCCATTGACCTCTTTGCCATTGATTCCTCTCACTGATGAGGTAATATGGTCGTGCGGGACCGCTGAAACCAGCGCTACCGAAAGGCGGCTCGGATATTGTAAAGTAGTATTTTGTAAATTAGGACTTTAATTTGTCGCGTTTCCATTTAAGTAATTTCTTGAGTTTGAGAGATGTAAGGGAGGTCACTTTATGTGTTTCAAGGGTATTTTGTGTAGGATTAGGCGGAATTTGAAGTCAGGAATTGAAACAACGAGAAAAAGAGGACAGCAGCAGGTTCCTCGATCGAGTCAACCCAGGCTCGATCGAGGCACCAACGTGCTCGATCGAGTGCACCCAAGGCTCGATCGAGGCACCAAGCGTTTAATTAAAAATAAGTTATAACGAAAGTTGCATAGTGCTGCATTTGGTTCCTCGATCGAGTCCACCCAGGCTCGATCGAGGCACCAGTTTGAACCGGGTTCCGCGTTTTGAACCAGTTGGGATCCTTTTCTAATTACTTCTGTTATTTCCTAATCTTTCTACTACCCGTCACTTTTCTTGCTTATTTTTCGACTGCTTCTTCTCCTTTCTCTCTAAATTCCTCCACATTCATCATCAAATCTCCAATTAATCTTGTGTTTCATTGCTTGTTAAGTGATTTACATCAATCTTTGTGCTTATTTTCGAATTCTATTGCTTGTTTTCGCCAGGTAAGTCCCATTTTTGCTCAAATTGGGTCCGAAAAATCCAAACTTTTGTGCTCAAATCTTGTGTTTCTTGCCTTGAATCCTCTATTGCTCATATACAATTACTATTTTCTTGCTTATTCGCCCTTTATTTGATGAATTAAATGCCTAATTTGCTAATTTGGGAATTAGGGTGCTTCAAATCCGGGTTTTATTTTTGCATGAAATTGGATAGAAATTGTGCTCTTATGCTTGGATTCTTCACTATTTGACATATAATTGCAATTTCCTTACTTTCTAGATGGTTTCTATGTGTTTTTCGACCTAAAAATCGAATTTCTTCGACCTATATATGCTGAAAACGGGACTGTTTTGCTATAACAGTCGGGTTGTGATTTTATACTTCTATTCTTTGCAGGTAATGTCGACTAGTGGGCAAGGTAATAAAAGGCCACGGGAGAGGCGCGCTCCCGTTCGTCAGCCGGAGGTGGTAGAGTCTTCCGAGGAGGAAGATGAGTTATCACCGATCGACGAATTCCTTTTTATTGAGTTTGTGACAAAGAGCAGCGGGAAAAGTTCGAGTTCTTGATGTCTAAAACTATTAATGCCACTCGGTGTGTTGATCGGAAAATTTTGAGGACTTTAAAGATTGATGGTATTATGCTTGGCATGTTTGTTGAGATCGGGTTGCAGGGTCTCTTTGTTTTGCACGAACTATCATATCGTGCCTTAACTCTTGAGTTTTTGAGTTCTTATGCTTACTTCCCGTCAGACCATCTTATTCGCTTTAGGTTGCTTAATGAGGAACGGTCCTTGACTTTTGACCGTCTTTCTGAGATTTTGGGGATTGATAAGCATACCACTGGTGATTTGTATAATGGTACTGGGTTGTCTGCGGTCCGATACTTTGCTTTGTTTACAGGTTTTGCGGACGCAGATGTGAGTAGTATGTCTTTGTTAGATGTTCAACATGTTTGTCTTAGGCTTTTCTTGCGGTACTTGAGTTATTTGCTTTATGGGAGACATGATAGGAGCAAGGCCTCTTCTTTGGAAGTCTTGATATTAGCTAGCTATTTGAACCCGTTTCAGGAAGCTAGCTTTCAGTATTCTCCCCCTGCTCTTGTTTGCCAGGCCCTTAACCGCATGACTGGGCGGTATTCTGATTTGGATTGCGGTGCCATTATCACTAGGATTGCTAGAGTGTTGTGTGATTTTGAGGGGAATGACCCCTATGAGCTGATGGATGACCATGAGCCGTTGGTAGATGATGACCATCTACGCTATGACATTTATTACATTGATATTCGGGGTGGGATGGATCATTACTGGAGAGTGCGTGGTCAGTCTTACATGCTTTTGCCTAGTGATCATTTGCCGGCTGTTGAGCCTCTTGAGGAGAGTACAGCTAGAGAGAGACCTGCACCTGTCACCTATTTGATACCAGAGGAGCTTCTGGTTACTCTTCCCAGATCTAGTACTACTACCACTACTGGTGGACGTTGGAGACGTCGTCAGCCCACCACTCACTTGCCTGGTTCCTACCAGCCCAGTCCTCCTCCTCCTCCTTCTACAGCCTTTCCTTCCCATGGTTATCACTTTGACCCAGTACTTGCGAGGGAATTGAGGATCCATGAGGGTGTTAATACCGCTTTGACTGAGCGGCGTTTGTGGAACAGATGGAGGCTGTTACTCTTGCTGCTGGGGGCAATACACGGGTGTTTCTCCGAGCTACTACACCACAGCTGGTGACGATAGCCGTGTTTTCCACCTTTATGGTGTGACCCCTGCTGAGTTTGGGCAGTTTAGTACAGACTATGGTGCCCTGGGTCGCACCTTTTACACTCCTATTCGTCCTCACCAACCCACTAGTGTCTTTCCGGAGGATATGGGTGTTCCTTTATCGCAGAGAGGGACAGGTGGCCAGTTTGGAGCTTCTACTTCTGCCGCAGCAGCTTCTCCCGGAGTTGGCCGTGCTAAGGGACGTGGTAGGCGAGCTGGCCGTACTAGAGGGCGTGGGGGTCCGGTTCATGATCCCGAGTTGTTGGCTATGTATGCTGAGATTGATGGCTTTGATGAAGCCGACCTTGATGATGATGATGGTGGAGCGCAGTAGTGACAACTGGTCACTACATCCCTCACTTTCCAGCTGGTTTGGGGGAGCCTTTTACTACACAGCTGGTACTATCTTTCCTTATTTTTGTTTTATTGCATTTCTTATTTTCCCCTCTTCCCTTTGTTAGTAGTGTCCTATAGGTTGCTGGATTTTTTTGTGTGATTGCTATACTGTAGGCGTCACAATGAGGACACTGTGACATTTAGGTTTGGGGGAGAGTATTTACTTCTGTTGAGTGTTTATTTATTGTTGTGTGTGAAAAAACACACATAAAAAATCCATAAAAATTGAAAAATTTATAAATACAAAAACATGTTTTTATTTATTTTTTGAGTCGAGTCTTGGTGAATTGTTTAGCAATGATGATAATTTGCTTTGTCTTTGCATTTGAATCCCGTTCAGTTATCCATGTACATTGTTTTGACCCGTTAGCTATGATAAACAAAGCTTTTTACTCAAGTCTTGACCGTCACAATATGCCTTATGCCGAGTAAATTTGACTATATTTTGTTGGTAAACCACTTAAATATCTGAGGTCTTTAGAGCTTCCTAGGCCGGGAACATTAATAAACCGGTCTCATTTGTTATTTAGGCTAAAGAGTGTGGTCTCCTTGTGGAATATGTAATATCAAACTGCATAAGTGTGACATTAGTTTCTTAGCTTTTTTTGTGCGTTCATATGATTGAGTACATGAGGAAAGGCGGTTCTTAATGTTCAAATATGCCATACATTACCCAGTTTTGTTAGCCCGTTTGAACCATGTAGCCATTTTATATCCTATTTCTTAGCTACATTCCAGAATTTGCCTACCTTTTCGGGACAGTCGCTCTTGCTTGAGTCTTTTGTTGTTATAGCTACTTTGGTTGGGTTGGGACTTTTATGTCATGTGGGTAGTAGCTATCTTTTTGTAGCAATTGTGTGATCTCCTATGTTGAAAAAAAAAAATATATTATGAAGCAAAGGAAAAAAGAAAAAATAGAAGAGAAAAAAAAATTTGAAAATTCCGAAAAAAAAAGAAGAAGAAAAAGAGAAAAAATATTGCTTCATAAAGTTTTGTTAGGAGATCGTGAGTGGTAATTACTAGAGTCTAATGCACTTTTGGAGAGTCTTTTCATTCTCTCATATATTGTCAAAGTTGAGATGATTTCTCTAGTTGGATGGTTGTATTGTTTACTATTAGATTTGGCTATTGGTTTAGCGCTGCGACTACCGTCTTAGCCTCACATACCCATACGTGCTTTTGCACAAGCCACTTCTATACCCATGCCTCTTTACCACCATTCTGTCCTTGATACATGTACTTGGTCTGTATTGTGAATGCGCACTAGTTGGAGAATCTACTATCACATTAGATTGCATGCATGTTTCATAAGTTGAGTGAGTGTCTTTATTCTTTCTATCTTACATATATCTCACCCCTTATGAGTGCATGAGTGAAACCGCGAGAATCCAACAGAATTGTCTTGCAAGGTTGAAAAGCATTTGGCTGAGTCCGGTATCATGTGTAGATACCCAGTATCTGCTGAGACTCCAACAAACACCCGATGATTATCGGACTATAACATGTTTTGGAATCGCGGCGTTTGATCGACAGTTTATGTACAACTTTACGTCGGAAAACTTAAAAAGATTTCGAAAATAAAACATCTCAAAACATTTCAAAAATACCTGGAGTGTTTAATGCACGACGACGGGGTCGCAATGACACTAACTAGAGTCAAAACCGACACCGGACCAAAAATCGACTCAAAAATTCAAATCCCGACTCCAACAACGAGTCAAACCGAGTCAACCACCAAAAACAAAACATTTCAAACCTTCTACCTTAAGTTTTCCCGGATTCATGAATGGTCAAGTACCAAACATGTGACTACAAAACCTAGGATAGAACAAATCATGATTGCGTTTGTTGTGAAAGCGACAACTCACCTCGAAGAACCGCGACATGGCTCGCGCCTCTTTGAGCAGCCCAGGTGGCCATGTCGCTCAAAACTCACACAACCACTCATTCTCCTATAAATACCCCTCAAATGTCCCCCATTTGAGACTTACGCGAGTGTCCGCCCACTCTTTTCTCCCTTAAAATTCTCGACTCGACTTCTTAAGTCACAACACGACGCGTATTTACGACCTACCGATCGTAAACACGAGCCTTACACATTTTTTGGTACCGTCATCGTGCATTAAATAACTTGACCGACCATTTCGACCACTACACCATCACTAACATTAAAACACTCTTTTTACTTACCAAAACGGTTTTAAACCGAGTTTTTTCCGATCAAACGAGTTGTTACACTTACGTCGGTCACTCGCCATAACCAAACATGTAAGTATGAGGGTGTAAAAATCCTCTTTTATTATGTTTTCATGACTATAACATGCTAAAACATGCATAACATGAACCAAAACATGGATTAAACGAGCCAAAACTGATTTTTGGTCTGAGGCAGAAGCCCCTTAGGTCGCCAACTTGCCCGCGCCTAAATGGGGTGTTCAGACCAGAGATCAACCGTGTTTGTCCTCGTCATTTCCTTTTAATCCATCTTCATATTTGTAATCGGTATTCACCATTTCAAGTATTTTCGAACCCTTTTTATTTCATTTTACTTGTTTTAACCACAAAGCATTTTTCACCCTTGGTTCCTCATACCATGACGGTTAAATCCGTGTTTCGGTGGTAATATTTGGTTAATGACATTTAAAAGGTATTTTAAAGCCTTTTATTTCATTTCTTTACATTTTCAAACAAACATATTAGTCACCAACACGAAGTCATCCTTGGTTCTACATACCATGCCGGATTTTAACCCGGGTACGATGATGAGTATCGACTAATAACATTCAAATTGACTTAAAACAATTAGCCCATAATTATTTTCAAAACTATTCATGTCAAGTTTATCAAACCGAACCCGACACCGAATATCATCCAAATAATGATGATTATTCGAGTCTAGTTCTTCAAATCAACAAATGTGGTCTAAACGATCCCTTCAAATCAAACTGGGTTTAAATACCCATTTTTCAACACGTTTTATAACGTTTTCTAAAAGGTCAGAACACGGCATATAAACCGTGGGCTAACCCGCGCCTAAACAGGCTCTCCATTTCTCACTTTCAAAACCAGAGGGAGGCCCCTTACACCGCCGGCTGGCTCGCGCCTCATGTAGCCGCCTGGTACAGGGCCTGCTCCCTTCCAGCATTAGTCTATGACGATCCCGACTGATTAACCCGGATGTAGGACGGATCAGATGACTATATCGATTATTCAAAATCATATTTGCAAAATGCTTTACTAAGACAAATGGATCATGTTATGCACCATAAACCTAATACGGTAAATGGATGTTTAATTTCCGTCTTGCATGCAAATCAATCATTAATCCAACTCGACATCTTATACTTGATACTTGGATTAAATCAACCGACTTAGAAAGCTCTCACATGTTAGGTTTAAATTATTGGATGCGCATTCATGCATTTAAACCGTTTTATCAATTTTTCCATTCAACCAACCAAGATCGATCAGTAGAGGCCGCTAACGGGGGCGGGATTGGGTGTCTGATTAAAAGGCTTCCCAATACGTACCTTCACCTCTTACTCAGAAACTTTGGATAGTGGACGACCTTATCCAGGGCGTACGAGAGTCATTCTAGAGATAGGATGCTAAAGAGGGACGATTTCCTTATCTTTAGTACCTATGTCAAACGCTACTTTGTGCTTCGATTTGACCGAGTATAAAGTGGATTTCGAACGGGTTCCAGGCATCCCACAAATGCTTGGTGGTGACTCCGAACATCTCTAATCATTTCGAGACCCTTACCGAGACGAAATCGACCGATCTAAAACGATCCGGTCGAAAGCATTATTACGCCGCCGAGCATGGCTTTCAAAAGACCGCTGTATGTCCACAAGTCGGCTGGGCTTGCAGGTGGGCCATGTCCACAGATTGGCGACTCCGCTGGGGAAAACTAGGACACTTACGTCTTTGTGATCCCTAGATGGTGAGACTCGAACGAGGTCTTGGTTGGAATGCATTAATTGATATTACGCTCACGGTCGGGTTCCTTGTCCGGGTCCACAACCTAACCCTTTTCGACCAATTGGCTCGTCCCGTCGGCGTGAGTTTTTCTCATCCCCGCGTTTCGAATCCTGATTGAGTCAAGCATACCATTGACGTTACACATTTCTGTTTCGTCATAGAGCTTTCATCACTTTCGAGCACGAGGCTAGGGAACCCTTCTTACACATTTTGTTTGGATTGGTATCCCTCTCGCAAATCGGGGTTTGATTGCTTGGTGTGTAACCCACCCTTTTAAGCCAAAACCCGTGTCAGCATAATGCATAATATAATGAACTGCGAGTGCTTATGTGCTACTTGATCATAAGTCCTTCCATGTCATTTTCAAACTTTCAAAATCACATTTCTGCGCCATGATAATGGCCGTTTCAAACCTCGGTCTTTCGCCGACCGTTGCATTTCAAATGACACGCCTTTCTAGGCCGTCGTAATGACGATTTTCAGACCCGGTTTTGTATAACCATTTCAACACGCCTTTTTAGGCCGTCGTAATGACGATTTTCAAACCCGGTTTTGTATAACCATTTCAACACGCCTTTCTAGGCCGTCGTAATTGATGCGTGTCTTTTATATGATGTTTTACATCCTATTTTCCACGCATTTCAGAGCTCATTTGTGTAGTTTAAGCTACCATTTCCCCTATTTCCGTCTACTTTCGTGTTTTTGTACATTATTACAGAAATGTGAAGAATTCAACGGAAATCAAGCTAAATTCGTCCCCGAGTATCCTGCATTGCATTTGACGTGAAGTATTCGCTTAAGGAACGAGCTTGGTGCGCAATCCAAGGCGCAAAAGACAAATCCACGAGATTATAGAAGTCAAGTATCTGCTAAAGTAGTCGATCGACCAGTACCCTTGGTCGATCGACCAACTTGCGGGTTCCAGAGGCTATTGTACACCGCTACTCAATCGATCGACCGCCACTCTTAGTCGATCGACCACATCGCTGCTTCATACGAGAATTAAAAGATAAAGGAACTTGAAGCCCATTGTGTTTAGGTTTTAATAATAAGTGTTACGTATATTTCCTATATAACGTAACCTAGAACATCCAGTTTTTATCCAGTTTTTACCTCGCTTTACATTCAGTTTAGTTTTATCAAATAATTAGGGTTTGGGAAACTATTTTCACATTGGATTTTCGTTGTGCTTTCAATCATTCTGTTACAATCCTTCTGCAATTTCGGTATTCACTTACTCTTATTCCAGTTCATCTTTATTGCGTTGATAGTTTAGAAATTGCTAGTTAGTTTCCCGAGACCGTAATCATCGTTTTATGTTAATCGTTTGTTCTATTATTTCAAGCATGAATCCTTCTATTTATTTCATTAATTTTATTGTCGTTATCATTCTTAGTATGAGTAGCTAAATTGTTCGTGCTAGGATGTAGGGGAATTATAGTGTAGGCGGCAATAGAATGAATACGGCCTGAATCGCGTGTCAGTCGATCGACTGCCATACCTGGTGGATCGACTGACCACGTGAGGTTTACCCTCGTTTTAATTGATTTAAATGTTGTGTTTGACGAATCGAATGCATGCGACTAGTTGAGTGCTTAATATTTGACTGACCCATTAGATCGAAAGATAGGGACAGTTGTTAGATCACCAATTAAAATGACTAAACTATGCTGAGATCGAAAGATAGGTAAAGTTTAGGCCGTTAGTCACTTTTCAGGACGAAAGTTAGTATTAGTGATATTAGGGACCTATAGCGAGATCGAAAGATGCTATTCGTTAAGAGTGGACCGAGAGGACCTCTTTATTTCCCGCCTCATGTGTTTGATTTAGACCTATTTAGTATGTTGCCGCCGAAACTATAGTGAACCGACCATCCTAGTGCCCCTTTTTACATTTGATTTCATATATTTCATTAGTCTACATTTCTTTTACTGCTATTAGCTTTAGACCAAATCCAATCAAACCCCCACCTTTTTGTTACCTTAGACCGAAATTAAACAACTAGAAATTACGTCTGCCTCTCTGTGGTTCGACCCGACTGCCGCTAGCTATACTTGTAGTTGGAGATTATAAATTTATTTTTGACACCTCACGACGGGTATCAAATTTTGGCGCCGTTGCCGGGGAGGCAATTGTTCTAATTTTTAGTTTTTTTTATTTAGTCTTTCTTTAGTTTAAGGGACTTCCGTTCCTTAAACTTTTCTTATATTCTTTTTGTAGTTTCTTCTTATGCGCAGGTCACAGGGTGGTGAACTAGTACAATTCAATCCTGAGATCGAGAAATCCTTGTGCGAGTTGAGACGATCACAAAGGGTATTACCGACAGAGGAAGAGCTGAGTACTCTATCAAGTTACTACGAGAACGCTCTGTTCGAAGAAGATCCACCTACATCTCCTGCCTCTACTTCTTCAGCTGAGACTGTCACTTCTCCAGAAATTCCAGTCATGGCTGAAGAAGCAACTATAGCATGTCATTCAGAGCCGACAGCTGCGAACCTCTATAAAGGATTCGAACTACCAGGGGAGGCAAGAAAATTCGAGCCAAAGCCTTCCTATATCAACTTGGTTGAGAGAAACCAATTCGGGGGAGCTGCGAATGAAGACGCAGCCAAGCATATGGAGATTTTTATCGATTACTGCTGCTCTATACCCCCGCCGGCTGGCGTGACTCAGGATCAGATAAAGTAGACCATGTTCATTTTCTCACTCCGTGATGCTGCGAGGGAATGGTATAGAGATCTGGACCGAGCTGCTCATGGGATCACCGATTGGAATTCTTTGGCCTTGGCATTCTACAAGAAATACTTCTCTGCCTCGAAGACAATTGCCATTAGAGCTCAGATCACGAGCTTTAAACAGGGGCCTGATGAGAACTTTCATGAAGCATGGGCCCGTTTCAAGAAACTGGTGCGAACCATACCGCACCATGGGTTCGAAAAATGGAGTCTTTGCAATCAGTTCTATAATGGGCTGTATGACGATCAGAGGGCTATTTTGGATCTTTGCGACCAATGGCCGATTTTCGAGAATATGGGAGAGACTACGGGGTGGAATATTATTGATGACTTAGCCACCCATAAAGCTGAATATGGGAATTCCAGAGGCAATCAAAGGAGAGCTGCCGAATCTTCCTCTGTTGCTGCACTAGAAGCTCTCACTACAAGGTTTGACAAATATGAGTTGGGAGGAGCTTCTAAAGGAGGGATGTACCATGTTAATCTTTGTTTTGACGGTCCTTTCGTCTCGTAGAAGATGTGGAGCTGAGGGGCATGTCTCAGAAAATTGTTATGTCCCCTTTGGGTCTTGCGCTGCCTTTCAACATTATAGGCAGACAAACACGTACTATGAGCTGAATGTCCACCCCAACTTGAGGTGGAGTAGCCAGAATGTCCTGAATCCGACTCAACCTCCACAACAGCAAGCCTATGTGCCTCCACATAAGCAGCCATATCAAAAGCCTCCGTATGTTCCTCAGCAGCAGCAACAATCCCAAAATTCCGAGTTCACCGAGTTGAAGAACTTATTGCTGAAGGAGTCCCAAGCTAGAGAGGCCGGGATGAAGATGCTAGAGAGTCAAATTGCTCAATTGGCTAGCAAGAATACCACTCGAGCTCCGGGACACTTACCGACTCAAACCGACCAAAAGGAGACCCTTAATGCCATCACGTTGAGGAGTGGGTCCACCCTGGAGGGGCCTGCTATGGTCGAGGATGATGCTGCAAAAGATGAGGCGAAACCGAGTCAAAACAAAACTGGAATGAGCAAAGGAAAGAAAAAGGCGTCTACCAGGTATATCAGTCGATCGACTGATATACCCGGTCGATCGACTGAAGTGCGGGTTACAGCAGCTTCTGGAACTGTAGATCTCAGTCGATCGACTGACATCACTGGTCGATTGACTGAGATCGCTGCTGATAGTGAGCCTTTTCGTCCTCTGATGCCCGACAACTTGAGGGATCATTTATTTCGGGGTACGACAGTCCCGAAAATATTGGGAAAAGACCCGAGTGTTGATGGGTCAGTCCCGGTTCCGAAGTATGACCCGATGTCGATCAATGGTTCTCATTTGAGACGGTCTGAAGAGGGGTCAAGCTTCAACAAAGAGACGGTGGTGGACTTTCAGCCTAAGTCCACGGATGCCGGC
Organism: Silene latifolia; assembly: GCF_048544455.1. Lineage (NCBI taxonomy): Eukaryota > Viridiplantae > Streptophyta > Magnoliopsida > Caryophyllales > Caryophyllaceae > Silene > Silene latifolia. Next base: position 169,802,699 of record NC_133534.1, on the reverse strand, counting down.
CTGCGAGATTTAGAGGAGAGGGCTAAGCTACTTCTTACAGCCCCCTATCCAGAGAGACTAGTGCCGACGAAGGAACAGGTATCTTTCAATAAATTTGAAAAAGTTATTCGTAGCTTGAATGTACAAGTGCCTTTCCTTGAGTTAGTTAATCAAGTGCCCGCCTATACTAAATTCATGAAACAACTCTTGTCTAAGAAAAAGTCACTTGAAAATGTGCATACTGTCGCGTTAACCAAAGAGTCATGCTCTTATTTGTCTCACACTGCACCTCACAAGCTAGAAGACCCGGGTAGTTTTTCTATTCCTTGCAATATAGGTACCTTCTCTATTGAGAAGGCATTATGTGACTTAGGAGCTAGTATAAGTGTAATGCCCTTGAGTCTTGCTAGGAAGCTAAAATTGACAAGGTTTGCAATCACAGACATGACAGTACAGATGGCTGATCGATCTGCGGTCCAGCCAATAGGAGTCTTAGAGGACATCCCCGTGCAAATAGGGAAGTTCTTCTTCCCAGTTGACTTCGTGGTGCTTGACATGCCTGAGGATGCCCATATTCCCATTATTTTGGGTAGGCCATTTCTGCACACTGCTGGTGCAGTCATAGATGTTGGTTCGGGTACCTTGACTTTTAAAGTAGGGAAGCATTCCATTGGTTTTGCCCAACCTGCTAAGAAGAAAGACCCCATGTGGCCCGTGACTTGCAATACGGTTTTTGAAAAGAAATCTTATTTTATATTTCCTGATATGCCTATCTCTGGTCCCATTCCTGTTGTAACACCTCCGCCCCAGATTGGGAGCAAATTGGAGGAAGATTTCTCTATTTCTGATATTGCAGGAGCTGGTTTGGGGAAGGAAGAGCTGCAAGTTACTCCAGCTGCGAAGAAGCCAATCATTTCACGAGGCGGTCTTGGTTGCCTTAGCTATGGCACTGATCAGGAAGTTGATGACGAGCCGGTCAAGGCAAGGGAGTCCGACTTGGACTTTGATGAGCAAGAAGAGGTCATTGATTGGGGAGATGATGAAAGTGTTGATCCGTTGAGCCATACGGACGTGGAAGCTAAGAAGGGTGCAGCTGATAAGATAAGCACCGTTGAGGCTACCTCTAGTAGCCAGAAGCCGACCAAGTGGGCCATTCCGTGGCCGTTCTTGATCAACTACTAGTTTATCACATGTTTTACAAACATTTTATTTGCTTTTGTTAGACACTTTTTATTGCTTTTGTGTGCGCGAAACTTTGCATTTTATTTTGCTTGCTTAGGATTTTATACGCTTTAGACTTTATTTTGGGTTTTGCGCAATTTTGGGCGCGTATTATTGTGCATTTGCAGGTTTTTAGACCTCATTAGCTCAAGTAATTGAGCAAATACGAAGAAATCTGAAGTACAACAGTATTTTCAGTCGATCGACTGGGCTATATAGTCGATCGATCGGTCCTGGAGTTTCCAGGAGCTACTGTTCCTTTCACCTCGGTCGATCGACTGAGTGATGTGGTCGATCGACCGCCCTGCACTGCTGTACCTGTTTACGACCTCTCTCCTGCTATGTTTGGTCGATTTGCGGAACTAAGTTAGTTTTCTACTCCGCTTTATCTTCCGTCACTATTTATTTCTTCCATTTTTCTCAATTTTGCACATAATACTGCTTCATTATTGTCTTTCTCGATTTTATGCGTGGTACTTTGTTTGTCTTTTCAGGTACTTATTAGTAGCACTGCTGGCTACTGAAACCTCCGAGCTTACGCTGGTTTGGGGAGGTTTTCTTTGTTGCGCTTAAAGTCTTGTGAGTTCCCAAGTTCCACTTCATGTCATATTTATTTATTTAATTTTCTCGCAAATTCTCGTTTCTCTTTTCTTCATTACATGATTTTGCACAATGGGGACATTGTGTGATTTGGTTTGGGGAAGGGTTTTGCGTTGCATTTCATTTGTTTGCATTCACGTTTACATTTCTGTTTTGCATTGTTTATTTCATTTCTTATATTTACAAAATACCAAAAAATTGAAAAAATTTCAAAAATTTCAATAAAATGCACGTTTATTCTAGCATATAGGTTGAGTCGGAACGGTAGTATTTCCATGATGACATTGCATTTGCATCTGTTTTGCCTAAGCCTTGCTAATTGACATGTTATTAGTAGAATCATATATGCATAGTCTACGAGTTTTCGTTAAATTTCTTGCTGGACTTGAGACTTGACTTTGATTTTTGGCAAACTACTTATATATTCTGAGTTATTAGAGCCTATAACTGGTGACATTCATGACCGGTTTATTTAGGAATGTGAGTAGTACTCCTTATGAGACATGTTACATCAATGTGCATAAATATGAACTTAATCTGCTTAATACCTGTATGCATTCGGTTTGTGGTTTGTTGACACATGTGGTAGAGGTTTTCCTTTATTCGTTTCGCCCATGAGCTCCACACTGCCAAAAATAGCCTTTTTGTCCCACTACTACATCCTACATTTAGCCTGCCCTTGTCAAGCTAGTAGTTTAGTTGTTGGGATTGTCACTTCGTTTTTGGTAGCCATTTGCTCTTATTTGCGATTTAGTTGGAAAGATGAAATGAAGGAGGAAAGAAGTTGAAAAGAAACAAAAAGAAAAGAAAAATGATTCGAAAAAAAGAGAAAGAGGTTTTGTACTGTTCAAAGCAGTCGATCGACTGCCAATTCTGGCCGATCAACTGGAGTTCGAAAGAAAAAGAAAGAATCAATACGCATAATTCAAACCTTTATCTTATGGCGATTTTTGCCCCCATGTATTATTCATATCTTATGGGGAGTTAGTTGATTACTTTCATGATGGAGACTGTGAGATTTGTGCTTGCTATAGCACCGTGTCGATTAGATTCCGAGCAAGAAGTTGGATGTTGCCAAATGGTTTCGTTTGGGTACTAGCTTGATCACCTGTACCTCCACTTTTCCATAAATGTTTTGCCTCTTCTTACCCATACCTCACATTATCCATATATACCTCGGCATGTGTCATGGTCATTTGTTGGTTGGAATGCATATGTACGGTCATAGAGATTACTTTCATATTATACTGCAAGCATGTTCTCATAGGTCGTAGTTAGGTGAGAGTCTCTACAAAAATGAATTCTTTCTATCCTCTTATATATTCACCTGTGCTTATGAGTGATTTGAGCGACCCGTGAGAGTCCGATTTGATATTTCTCTATAGTTGACGGTTCAGCAGTTTTTAACGACCTTATAACTCGTTTGCATGATTCGCATTACTAATTGATTGATAGTTATTGCATTAAATTGGTTTAGGCTTTACATATTGTAATTCACTCTGAGATTGAACTCGTTCCACTAGGTCATTAGATCGAGTCTAGTTCTTGCTTGGGGACAAGTAAGGGTTTGGTTTGGGGAAGTTTGATGCGTGTCTTTTATATGATGTTTTACATCCTATTTTCCACGCATTTCAGAGCTCATTTGTGTAGTTTAAGCTACCATTTCCCCTATTTCCGTCTACTTTCGTGTTTTTGTACATTATTGCAGAAATGTGAAGAATTCAACGGAAATCAAGCTAAATCCGTCCCCGAGTATCCTGCATTGCATTTGACGTGAAGTATTCGCTTAAGGAACGAGCTTGGTGCGCAATCCAAGGCCCAAAAGACAAATCCACGAGATTATAGAAGTCAAGTATCAGCTAAAGCAGTCGATCGACCAGTACCCTTGGTCGATCGACCAACTTGCGGGTTCCAGAGGCTACTGTACACTGCTACTCAGTCGATCGACCGCCACTCTTAGTCGATCGACCACATCGCTGCTTCAGACGAGAATTAAAAGATCAAGGAACTTGAAGCCCATTGTGTTTAGGTTTTAATAATAAGTGTTACGTATATTTCCTATATAACGTAACCTAGAACATCCAGTTTTTATCCAGTTTTTACCTCGCTTTACATTCAGTTTAGTTTTATCAAATAATTAGGGTTTGGGAAACTATTTTCGCATTGGATTTTCGTTGTGCTTTTGACACGTCTGTCGCGTACCTGTCAAAAATAACCAACTGGCTCTAACTAATATAGCTAGGGAAGTCGGGTCGAATCCACAGAGAGGTAGGAATTTGTCGGCTAAACTTAAGTTCGTCAAGTAACCAATTTGGGGGTTTATAAAATGTGATTGTCTAAACTAACAGGAATAAGGGAAAGAGAAATAAAAGGAAGGAGTTAAACAGATAAAGGAGAATAGCTAAGACAAACGGTTCACCATAATCATCTGGTCGAGTAATCTAGGTCCCAGGTCAATGCAGTACGGTCTAGGGGGTAGCGAACGTCACCTTCCGGTCCTTAATTCACCCTAAAGTGTAAACATTTTAACTTTCGCCCTCGCTGCAATACTCTATTGTTCGCCACTAGTCTGCCTTTTCCAACCTTTCGGTCCAGGTCAAGGTTCACTAAGAATAAGGGTCTAACTGCGTCGACTCAATTAGGCAATTACAATTAATTGTAGCATTTAAACAACAAAGACGGTACCGGCATTAACCTAGTAAATCGATTACTCTCCCTTCATATTATGGATCCCCTATAGTCTTAGCATAGGGAAATTAGCTACTCATAATCGTCGGATTAACAATTACAATAACCAAATAATTAAGACAAACCATGATGATGAAACTAATAAGAATTCAATTAAGCAATTATAATAACAAGAGAAAAGGATTTCAAGCAGTAAATAAGATTGAGAAATAAATTAGATTGATAATACCGAATCCGAGTAGCAAAGTATAGAGGAAGAGTAAAATCCAAGAACAATCACAAAGTGTGATCCAAAAATAAAACCCCGCGAACCGAGAAAGTAACGTGATGTTCTCCCTCAGTCTTATACTAAAATTCCACTCTCAAAACCTAATCCACGGACTAATTACAAAAGCCCATAAATGATTAGGCGGAAATTAACAGTAGCACAGGAAACCCCTCGATCGAGTAGAGATAATCTACTCGATCGAGCAAGATCATCACCAAATCATTCGATCGAGTAGGAACAACCACTCGATCGAGGACTTCTCGCAAAAACATCTCGATCGACTCCTTAAACTGGTCGATCGACCAATCCTGAGTATATAGAGCATTCGATCGAGTAGGAAACCACTCGATCGAGCTATGTAGGCACGTTAAACTTGAAACGCTTTCCGAATTCAGCTCATGCGTCTTCCAAGTGTTAGATTTCGCAGCTCCGGCTCCTTATTTTCCATGAATGCATACAATTGGGACAATTAAGGCTCGATTTAGCTCCTCTTTGGTCAATTCCTGCAAATTACAATAAACGGACCAAAGTAGAACATTCGGGGGTATTTGTAGCCAGATGTTACATAAAAAGCACAGAAATGCGTGTAAAAATGAGGTGAAAACCTTATATAAAAGACACGCATCAAATCTCCCCAAACCAAACCTTTGCTTGTCCCCAAGCAAATATGAATGCAACTAAGGGTGAACAATGGAACGGGACCAACGCATCAGCTACAAAACATCCACTAGAACCAATTTAATGCAACAAAATGACAAAGTGGCAACTGAAAAGTGCAAACGAGTTAAATGAATGTTCCAAGCTTACTGAACCGTCGACCTTGCAAGACTCAAAAGATGTCGGACTCTCACGGGTCGCTCGTCACTCAAAATCAGGCATAAGGTGAGTATAAATGTGAAAGATAGAAAGAAGTAAGACACTCACCTAACTCGACCTATAAGAACATGCATGCAGTTAACATGAATAAAGTCTCTACAACCGTACATACGCATTCCAACCATACTAATGACCAAGACACGTGCCGAGGACTTACATTTGGGTAAGTGAGGTAATGGGTAAGAAAGGGCTAAAATGAATTTGGATATGTGGGGTTAATAGCCAGGCTAGCAACAACGGATCCAAATATAGACTGCATCCCAACTTCGTACTCATGACAGCAAGATAAAACGGTGCAAAATTATGCACTAAACTCACAAAAACACCAAAAATCGTCAACTCCCCATAAAATATAGATAGGATATGGGAGTGTGAATCATTGTACAATTCTCATTCTTTTTCATTTGATTTTTCTTCCTTTTTTCATCTTCCATTTTTTTCTTTTCTTTTTCGCATTTTTTCGTTCTCTTTGTATTTCAATTCAACATTTTTTTTTTCTTTTCTTTCCCTTCAATTCTTCCACCATCTTCTGAAGTCAGATAAAATAACCATATTACGATAAAACATTCCAAGAACTACTCGTCACTAGCTCAGCTAGGGTAGGAAGTATTATGGAAAGTAGTTGATAGGACAAAAAGGCAATTTGGCTATGTGAGGTTCATGGGTAGAATGAAATAAAGGGGATTGCCTCTCCTAACACGTGTCATCATCCACAGACCGAACGCATACAGGTATTAAGAAGACTAGACTCATGGTTATGCAAATTGATGTTACATGCCTTACAGAGAGTACTACTCACATCCTAAATGAAACCGGTCATGAATGTCACCAGTTTATAAAGCTCTAGCCTCAGAATGTAATGTAGCTTGCCGACATAATGAGTCAAGTCTATTCGTTCAGATAAAGGAGAAACAAAAACTCGTAGATTATGCACATAGTCACGCCAGCTAAATGTCAAGAATATGCAGGGCTCAAGGGTTCAAAGTAGCGTCAATGTTCAAACGTTCCGACTCAAATTAAACATGAAATTTTTGAAAATTTTTGGATTTTATGATACAAACAACAATGCATGCGGAAATAATAAACATGGAAGCAGAAATGCAAGAAAACATGCAGCCACAGATATGGATGCATACCTCCCCAAACCAAACCGTACAATGCCCTCATTGTACCGAAAACAGGGAAAGAAATGCAAACTGAAAGGAAAAAGAGAAGTGGAGTCTGGAAACTTACAAAACGTCATAAGGAGGGACCTCCCCAAACCGACCATGAACATGGGAGGTCAAAGAAAGTCAAGCAGTGGCTCCATAGACGTAAAACAGCGGCTATAGGTCATAACCATTCGATCGAGCACCTGGGACAGCTCGATCGAGTAAACCAGTGCATTAGAAGAGCTCGATCGAGTAAGCACGGGTTTGGATCTGGTCGATCGAGGAGCATATCACTCGATCGAGTAACAGCTGCATCAAAAAGTGCTCGATCGAACACAAAAGCATTCGATCGAGTACTTTATCCTGCAAAAGACGCATTAAAAGCAAGGAAAATACATAGGAGGTTCATAAAACAGCGTCCAACGTTCAACGTAAAACTAAAGAAAAATAAATAGTTCAACAGAAGTACAATAAAACAGTCTGGGCTGCCTCCCGGAGAGCGCTGGTTTAAGAGGTACCGCACGACCTTTCTGGAATCAATTAACTGGCGCGTCGAGCTCGTCGAAGCGCAAGACTTCAACGCGATTGTCTGCTTCAGTCGCCTCGTGGTAATACTTCACATATTGGCCATTCACCTTGAATCTACGCCCCTCGGAATCTTCAAGCTCCACAGATCCAAATTTGGTAACAGTTTTGAGAGGAATGACATTCACGGCGGAACCGTCATCCACGAGTACCATTGGTATATTCTTTTGGAGGCATTGTACGATGATGTACAAGGCCAGGTTATGATTGGCTCCAAACAGGGGGATATCCTCGTCGGAGAACACGACCGGGTTTCTCAGATCAGGGGCGTCTCTCGTCATGTGTGCCACTATTTCTTCTGGGAAAGAGGTGGAGGGCACGGTTAATTTTCACAAGGCCTGCAGCAAGGCCTGTCGATGCTCAAAAGACGTTGCGATCAGTTGCCAAATTGAGATTTCGGATTTTGCTTTCTAGAGCTGTTTCAGGATTGAGTTCTCGGGAGCCTTTGGTTGAGTGTCCACTTCCGGGACGATTTGGTCATTCGTTGTTGGAACGACCGCTGGGTTGCTCGGATTCTGATAGGGACGTCCGGACCGGGTGAGATATCTGATTTCCTTCATCCGCTTCTCTTTTCCTGGGATGGCATAGACATCCTCAACATCATCTCGCCATATGCCGTTAATTTCAGAGTCTCGAGGATACCTTGGAGGGGTATTCCTCGGTGGGTAGTTCTTGTGGGGAATATTTTTGTGAGGGCGATTTTTGTGGGAGTAGTTACTTTGAGGGTAGTTATTTTGAGGGTAGTTATTTTCGTGAGGTCTATGCCAGAATGGTCGCGGGAGGAATCCATCCTGGGGTGGGTAATTTTGAATGCTTGGGGAATTCTCCCTTGGACGCGGTGTTGGGGGATTGAAGATGAGTCGACGGTAGGCGTCGTCGAGTCTGGTGATTCTCTCAAAGAGGCTGGCTATGGCCTCTTCCACTTACTGAAACATAGTGAGCATAGTGGCAGCGCTGAACACGAACACTCCGTCTGAAGGATCCTTTTCCAGAACATTCACCTCGTCGTCAATTGGCAAGATGAGATGAGAGCAGTCTAGGGTCGGCTCATCGTCAGAGATGGCGTGAATTCCCAGGGGATTCGTTTTGTTGTTCGGTTTAGTTGGTGGGGGTATAGGCAAATCTCCCTTCTCAATCATGTCTTGAATGAGGTGCTTGAGTTTGAAGTGATTTTCGGTATCATGCCCTTTCCCTCGATGATACTGACAGTAGGCGTTGGGGTTCCAAAATCGGGACTTCTTGTCGTCGGTCGGATTCGGGGTGGGTCCGATCGGTTGTAGCTTCCCTTGGTCCATGAGCCTTTTCAGGGCACTTGCATAAGTCGACCCTATGTTGGTGAACACTCTTTGGGGGCGCTCGGTTTTCTTGGCAGATGGTTCGACGAGGTTAAACTCGTCGATCTTGTTTGTCTGACCGTAAGGGCGAGATTCGGTTGAGGTGGATCCTTGATAACCCCTGCCAGTGGTCTTTGCTAAGACACCCTTTCGGAGGTCGTCCTCAATACGTGTCCCCAGAATCTAAAGATCTTGAAGTTTTGATATTCTGATACCTCAGTAGGTTGGCATAAACCGGGCGGAGGTTGTTGACAAATTTTTCCACCAGAGTTGATTCACTCGGCTTACTGACCAATTGAGTACTCACCCTCCTCCAGCGGGTTAGGAACTCAGTGAACCCTTCTTTGTCGTTCTGGGTTAACACCTCGAGAGTACGGGTGTTAGCCTGGATCTCGACATTGTCGGCATACTGTTTGGCAAACTCAACTGCGATCTCATCCCAAGTGGTAAGGTTTTTCGGGTCCAAGGAGTAATACCATTGGCGAGGAATCGGCTCCAAAGAGGAAGGGAAGATTCTGGTAAAAAGCTTCTGTTTGACCCCCTTAATGGCTATGTAGTCTTTGAAAGCACGGATATGGTTGAGTGGGTCCTCCACTCCCTTGAACTTAGGCACGTCAGTCAGGGTGAAGTTGTCAGGTAACTGGTCCCCAACAGGTTCGAACCTTCGGTTATTTTCAAGGTGGATATTGTTGTCCTGGGCTAGGAGTTGTTCTTCCAAGAGTTTCAGCCTCTTCTCAGTTTCAGTCAGAGGTGGGGTATTGTGTTCCCCAATTTCCTTGTTCTCGAGAGCGTCGATACGGGTCTCGACGCGATCCAGGGTGACCTTAAGTGCGGTAAGCAGGCTGCCTAGCTGATCAGTTGTGACATCTCTGTTGTTATCATTGTTGTTGTGGTTGACAGACGAAGTTGAAGACGGGGCCATGGCTCTGAGGCAGAAAAACGGCTCACATTACAACTCAATCCGACATGATTTCAAGACTGAACGCAGACAACACAGAGGACGAGACAAAGATCAACTCAACAAGACGGGGTGACCGTGTGTGGTCCCTCGGTTCTGACTCGATTTATGACGTGACGGTGTTTGACCGAACCTTTGATATGAGTCCAACATGATGGCGTGACGCCATTGGACGGGTCTCGTGGTGAGACGACTCATTAGTAAAGACCCATAAGTACGTTTGCTCTAACTCGATAGACTCGAGGCGGAATTAGAATGGTGGACTGAAGTTTTCGAAAATAGAATTTTTCAAAAAGATTCATTTGTCGCTTTAGTGGACGGCTTCCGAAGATAGAAATCTCCGCATGTCGATCAGTTGAAAGGGTTGTCTTAAGTTTATTTGCAAAAGACGGTTTGAGTTTGAGTCGGCTCGGAAAACAGTGTGTTGCTTCCCAAGACGGTTTTGAAATTCAAAATTGTATGTTTTGAAAATCGAGTTTGAAATGTTTGAAAAGGTCTCGGGGACAGTGCATGGTCCTCGGGATCCGAAAGTGTCTCGAGAAAAGGGTGTGTGCTTTTCTCGGGTTTTGAAATAAAGCCATTGTCGGCGCGAAACGGGTTAAAATCCGTGTCTAGACGCGGCGATTATAACGGCGTAAAAAGGTGATTTGAAATGGTTATACAAAACCAGGTTTGAAAAAATCGTCATTATGACGGCCTAGAAAGGCGTGTTGAAATGGTTATACAAAACCGAGTTTGAAAATCGTCATTACGACGGCCTAGAAAGGCGTGTTGAAATGGTTTATAAAAAACCGGGTTTGAAAATCATCATTACGACGGCCTAGAAAGGCGTGTTGAAATGGTTATACAAAACCGAGTTTGAAAATCGTCATTACGACGGCCTAGAAAGGCGTGCATCGGTCGGCGAAAGACCGAAGTTTTGAAATGGCCATTATAACGGCGCAAAAAGGTGTTTTTGAAAGTTTGAAAATGACACGGAAGGACTTATGATCAAGTAGCACATAAGCACTCACAGTTCATTATATTATGCATCATGCTGACACGGGTTTTGGCTTAAAAGGGTGGGTTACACAACAAGCAATCAAACCCCGATTTGCGAGAGGGATACCAATCCAAACAAAATGTGTAAGGAGGGTGCCCTAGCCTCGTGCTTGAAAGTGATGAAAGCTCTTTGACGAAACAGAAATGTGTAACGTCAATGGTATGCTTGACTCAATCGAGATTCGAAACGCGGGGACGAGAAAACTCACGCCTACGAGACGAGCCAATTGGTCGAAAAAGGTTAGGTTGTGGGTCCGGACAAGGAACCCGACCGTGACCGTAACATCAATTAATGCATTCCAACCAAGACCTCGTTCGAGTCTCGCCATCTAGGGATCACAAAGACGTGAGTGTCCTAATTTTCCCCAGCGGAGTCGCCAATCTGTGGACATGGGTCACGTCCCGGTCTGTGGATTTGGGCCACCTACCAGTCCGTAGTCACGGGCCACCTGTACGCCAAGTCGATCTGTTGGACATGCAGCGGTCTTTTGAAAGCCACGCTCGGCAGTGTAAAGATGCTTTCGACCGGATCGTTTTAGATCGGTCGGTATCGTCTCGGTAAGGATCTCGAAACGATTAGAGATGTTCGGAGTCGCCACCAAGCATTTGTGGGATGCCTGGAACCCGTTCGAATTCCACTTTATACCTCGGTCAAATCGAAGCACAAAGCAGCGTTTGTCATAGGTACTAAAGATAAGAAAATCGCCCCTCTTTAGCATCCTATCTCTAGAATGACTCTCGTACGCCCTGGATAAGGTCGTCCACTATCCAAAGTTTCTGAGTTAGAGGTGAAAGTACGTATTGGGAAGCCCTTTAATCAGACACCCAATCCCGCCCGCGTTTAGCGGCCTCTACTGATCGATCTTGGTTGGTTGAATGCAAAAGTTGATAAAACGGTTTAAATGCATGAATGCGCATCCAATAATTTAAACCTAACATGTGAGAGCTTTCTAAGTCGGTTGATTTAATCCAAGTATCAAGTATAAGATGTCGAGTTAGATTAACGATTGATTTGCATGCAAGACAGAAATTAAACATCCATTTATCGTATTAGGTTTAGGGTGCAGAACATGATCCATTTGTCTTAGTAAGGCATTTTGCAAATGTGGTTTCGAATAATCGAATAGTCATCTGATCCGTCCTATATCCGGGTTAACTGGAGTCGGGATCATCCTAGACTAATGCTGGAAGGGAACAGGCCCTGTACCAGACGGCTATAAGAGGCGCGAGCCAGCCGGCGGTGTAAGGGGCCTCCCTCTGGTTTTGAAAATGAGAAAGAAAAGGCCTGCTTGTGGCGCGGGTTAGCCAACAGTTGTATGCCGTGTTCTGACTATTTAGAAAACGTTATAAAATGTGTTAAAAATGGGTGTTTGAACCCGGTTTGATTTTGAAAGGGTCGTTTAGACTGCATTTGTTGATTTGAAGAACTAGACTTGAATAATCATCATTATTTGATAATATTCGGTGTCGGGTTCGATTTGACAAACTTGACATGAATAGTTTTGAAAAATGACTATGGACTAATTGTTTTAAGTCCATTTTGAGTGTAATTAGTCGATACTCGTCATCGTACCCGGGTTAAAATCCGGCATGGTATGTAGAACCAAGGATGACTTTGTGTTGGTGACTAATGTGTTTGTTTGGAAACGTAAGGAAATGAAATAAAAGGCTTTAAAATACCTTCTAAATGTCATTAACCAAATATTATCACCGAAACACGGATTTAACCGTCATGGTATGAAGAACCAAGGGTGAAAAATGCTTTATGGTTAAAACATGTGAAATGAAATAAAAGGGTTTCGGAAATACTTGAAATGGTAAAAACCGATTACAAATATGAAAAATGGATTAAGGGAAATGACGAGAACAAACACGGTTGATCTTTGGTCTGAGTACCCCATTTAGGCGCGAGCCTGTTGGCGACCCAAGGGGCTTCTGCCTCAGACCAAAAATCGGTTTTGGCTCGTTTATTCCATGTTTTGGTTCATGTTATGCATGTTTTAACATGTTAGAGTCATGAAACAAATGAAAACATAATAAAAGAGGATTTTTCACCCTCATACTTACATATTTGGTTATGGCGAGTGACCGACGTAAGTGTAACAACTCGTTTGATCGGAAAAAACTCGGTTTAAAACCGTTTTGGTAAGTAAAAGAGTGTTTTAAAAGTTTAGTGATGGTGTAGTGGTCAAAGTGGTCGGGCAAGTGATTTAATGCACGATGACGGTACCAAACAATGTGTAAGGCTCGTGTTTACGATCGGTAGGTCGTAAATACGCGTCGGATTGTGACTTAAGAAGTCGAGTCGAGAATTTTAAGGGAGAAAAGAGGGGGGCGAACACTCGCGTAAGTCTCAAATGGGTGGCATTTGAGGGGTATTTATAGGAGAATGAGTGGTTATGTGAGTTTTGAGCGACGTGGCCACCTGGGCTGCTCAAAGAGGCGCGAGCCACGTCGCGGGTCTTCGAGCTGTGTTGTCGCTTTCACAACAAACGCAATCATGATTTGTTCTATCCTAGGATTTGTAGTCATATGTTTGTTACTTGACCATTCATAAATCCGGGAAATCTTAGCATAAATGGTTTGAAATGTTTGGTTTTTTGTGTTTGACTCGGTTTGACTCGTTGTTGGAGTCGGGATTTGAATTTTTGAGTCGGTTTTTGGTCCGGTGTCGGTTTTGACTCTACTTAGTGTCATCGCGACCCCGTCGCCGTGCATTAAACACTCCAGGTATTTTTGAAATGTTTTGAGATGTTTTATTTTTGAAATCGTTTTAAGTTTTCCGACGTAGAGTTGTACACAAACTGTCGATCAAACGCTGCGATTCCCAAAACATGTTGTAGTCCGATAATAATCGGGTCTTTTTTGGAGTCTCAGCAGATATCGGGTATCTACAGCATGATACCGAAACTTGTTTCAAGCTCAAGCACCTCATTCAAGACATGATTGGGAAAGGAGATTTGCCTTTACCCCCACCAACTAAACCGAACAACAAAACGAATCCCCTGGGAATCCACGCCATCTCTGACGATGAGCCGACCCTAGACTCCTCTCACCTCATCCTGCCAATTGACGACGAGGTGAATGCTTTGGAAAAAGATCCTTCAGACGGAGTGTTTGTGTTTAGTGCTGCCACTATGCTCACTATGTTTCAACAAGTTGAGGAGGCCATAACCAGCCTTTCTGAGAGAATCACCCGACTCACCGACGCCTACCGTCGACTCATTTTCAATCCACCGCCACCGCGCCCAAGGGAGAATTCCCCAAGCATTCAAAACTACCCACCCCAGGATAGATTGCTCCCGCGACCATTCTGGCATAGACCTCACGAAAATCACCCTCAAAATAACTACCCCCATAAAAATCATCCTCACAAAAACCATCCTCACAAAAATATCCCTCACAAGAACTACCCACCGAGGAATACCCCCCCAAGGTATCCTCGAGACTCCGAAATTAACGGCATATGGAGAGATGATGTTGAGGATGTCTATTTCATCCCAGGGAAGGAGAAGCGGGCGAAAGAAATCGGGCATCTCACCCGGTCCGGACGTCCCTATCAGAATCCGAACAATCCAACGGTCGTTCCAACAACGAGTGACCAAATTGTCCCAGAGGTGGACACTCAACCAAGACTCCTGAGAACTCAATCCTGAAACAGCTCCAGAAAGCAAAGCCGAAATTTCAATTTGGCAACTGATCGCAACGTCTTTTGAGCATCGAGAGGCCTTTCTGCAGGCTTTGGGAAAATTAACCGTGCCCTCCACCTCTTCCCCAGAAGAAATAGTGGCGCACATGACAAGGGACGCCCCTGATCTGAACAACCCGGTCGTCTTCTCCGACGAGGATATCCCTCCGTTCGGAGCCAATCATAACCTGGCCCTGTATATCACCGTACAATGCCTCCAGAAAAATGTACCCATGGTCCTTGTGGATGACACCTCCGCGGTGAACGTCATTCCTCTCAAGACTGCCCACAAGCTGGGTATCAAGGAAGCTGACTTGGTCCCAACGAATCAAGGAGTACGCGCCTACGACGGCACTCGTTGCAAGGTCGCCGAGCTTATCACTTTGACCGTCGCAACCAGAGCACTGGAAAGACAAACCAGTTTTTAAGTGGTCGACATCGACGCGTCCTTTAACATGCTCCTGGGACGTCCCTGGATTCACGCCGTCAAGGCGGTCACCTCAACTCTCCACCAGAAGATTAGGGTCCCCTTCAACGGGAAAACGATCACAATTCCCGCTTCCCCAATCAAAGCGGTTATGAGAAAGAGGATAGCCTCCTAAGCCATTGAGGAGGACGACAACGAAATGTGGGGTTTCCAAGCCGTAAACGCCATAACTGATGAATTGACGCCCTCTAATTGTGACCCGTTCACCAACCTCACGATCAACCGTATTATGATGCGTCATGTTATTTCCCGGGTTTGCCGCTCAATCCACTTAAGGACCCATCGCCTCCCTTGAAACAGGCTAAGGTCCCCAACATTCCCTTTGGGCTGGGGTACGAACCTACCGACGAAGATATCCAGGAGATGAACCTCCTAGTCCGAAAACGCAAGAAGCACGGGGTTCTCCTCCGTCCCTATCATCTGACTCTCAATGGATACTTTGTCCCCGAGGGAGAGTCCGAGCTCTACCATGGCTTTCCGGAGCCAATCTATGACTCTGTGGTGAAGGCCAGGTACCCGGAGGTGGAATTCTTCCAGGACTGCTACTTTATCCCCGACAACATCGAAGCTTCATCAACTGAGTCCAAGCCGTCACCATGCCTTGACGGACAAGCTGTCATACTCCTCTTTGGGGAAGATAACGTCAAACACCTCGACTATGAGGACATCATCAACATCGCCCTGAAGGACAATCAATTTGATCCAACCGCCTTGATCTCCGATACTGACCCGGAGAAAGCTACCCAAGGCTGGAGGAAGACCGTCAAGTGGACCGATCGCCAAGGCCGCATTCTCAAGATAACAACTGGAGAAGGCCCTATGTTCAAGGAGGGAAGTGAAGAAGGATATGAGTCTGAGTCTAAGTCGGAGTCAGAGTCTGTCGTAGCTCCTAACGCTCCTGATGTCCCAGTCAAGGTCCCCTTCCCACTGTTTTATCACAAAGTCGTGGCTGATTTAGAGGCTACTAGGGTCACCCCCACTCCCATGAAAGGTGACAACCTGGAGCCTGTTCCAGTCGCCTCTGACTGACCACGAGATGTCTGTCCTTTCCGAGCTTTTCGCTCGTGTCAACTTAATGAACGCAAAGTTTGCTTATGACTCGTCTCAATTTAACTGCAATGCAATTCTGAATGACTACGAGGAATTTGACATGACTGACTACCCACCTCACCTAGCCAAAGAACTTGACAAACGGGAAACCAGAACCCCCATCATTGAGGAGACCAAACCTATTAACGTAGGAACCGACAATACACCTCAAGAACTTAGGATAGGGACAACCCTGGACCCCTCGGAAAGACAACAGTTCATTGACCTCCTCCACGAATACAAGGACGTGTTCGCCTGGTCTTACAGAGATATACCTGGGATTGATAGAGAAATTGCAGAGCACCGGATACCTATTAAACCCGGGGCTAAACTTGTGAAACAGAAGCTACGTCGGATGCGTCCTGAGTGGGCCCTAAAAATCAAGGAAGAGGTGGATAAACAGTACAAGGCTGGTTTTATCAAAGTGTCCGAATACTCGGATTGGGTGGCCAACATTGTGCCAGTACCAAAGAAAGACGGAAGAATTCGGGTGTGCGTCGACTTCAGGGATCTGAACACGGCAAGTCCTAAGGACGACTTCCCTTTGCCACATGTTGACATTCCGGTGGACAATACTGCCGAGCATGCTCTCCTATCATTCATGGACGGGTATGTTGTGTACAACCAGATTAAAATGGCTGAGGAAGACATGCACAAGACTGCGTTCACTACGAAGTGGGGTACATATTGCTACACGGTCATGCCTTTCGGCCTCATCAACGCCGGAGGAACCTATCAAAGAACCGCTACCACTCTCCTACATGATATGATGCACAAGGAGGTAGAGGTATATGTCGATGACATGATTGTCAAATCAAAAGAACGGGACGGCCACATCAGTGCCCTCTGGAAATTCTTCGCTCGTCTGCGGAAATATAACATGAGACTAAATCCTCAGATGTGTGCATTCGGGGTCACCTCCGGAAAACTCTTCGGACATGTTGTCAGAAAAATAAAAATTGAGATTGATCCAACCAAAATCAAAGCCCTTCAATAAATGCCTCGGCCTAGGAACGAAAAGGAGATTCGGGGATTTCTCGGCCAGGTCCAATACATCAGCCGGTTCATTGCCAAGCTCACTATGATTTGTGAACCGATATTCAAAAAGCTTCGCGCCTCCGATCACACCGATTGGGACGACGACTGTCAGAAGGCCTTCGACAGGATAAAGGAAATCCTATCCAAACCTCCTGTCCTCATGCCACCTCAACCAGGGATTCCTCTATCCCTATACCTGACTTTTACCAACACGGCCATGGGAGCAATGTTAGCACAAACAGTTGGCAACGAAGAACGAGCCATCTACTACATCAGTAAGAAGTTCATTGAGTACGAGACGAGGTATACCCAACTGGAAAAGACATGCCTTGCCCTAGTATGGTCAACAAAGAAGCTGCGGCATTACATGCTCAGCTACACGGTCCACATCTACTCCAAGATGAACCCGGTTAAATACATCTTCGAAAAACCCGTACTAAACGGAAGGCTGTCTAGATGGACACTCATGCTGTCCGAATTCGATCTCAAGTTTTTACCCCTCAAGGTTATCAAGGGAAGAGCAGTCGCTGATTTCCTGGCAGATAATCCCGTCAACGAGGATCCAACGACCGACACATGGTCACTTCCTGACAAATATATCCTTTGTGCCGACTCCGACGCATGGGACCTATACTTCGATGGTTCATCTAATCTGAGAGACTTCGGGGTAGGGATACTTCTAATGTCACCAGAGGGAGAACACGTTCCGATCTCGGTCAAGCTAGACTTCGCCGTCACCAACAATGCCGCTGAATATGAAGCATGTCTCATCGGCCTACAAGCAGCCATCACACTTGGCATCAAGAGGCTGAGGGTCCACGGCGATTCCTCACTCATCATCAATCAGGTGTCCAGATCATGGAAAATCCGATCTGACAGCTTAGCTCCCTACCGAGCAAAGATCAGTCAAGAGGCCGAATTCTTCGACCAAGTCGACTACTTCCATCTGCCGCGAGAGGAAAATCAATTTGCTGATGCCCTGGCAAAACTTGTCGCGCTCGTCAACATACCTGAAGGCATGACATCAATGCCCCTATGTGTCGAAACAAGAAGCGAGCCAGCTCACATTTGTGCTATTATCAACGACGAGGAAAGCCATGATGAACCTTGGTACCAAGCCATCCTCAATTACAAAACCAAAAACGAATTCCCTCCCAACTCTGATCAAAGAGGACAAAAAGCCATCCGTTTACTTGCATCACAATCCGTGATAAACCAAAATCAACTCTACAAAAGAACACCCAAAGGAATTCTCCTCCTTTGCATTGACCATCACAAAGCCAAAAAAGTCATGGGAGAGGTTCACGACGGAGAATGTGGCCCTCACATGAGTGCAATGATGCCTACACGGAAAATCATGCGGCTAGGTTACTACTGGACCGCCATGGAAGCCGATTGCCGTAACTACGTCAAACATTGCCACAATTGCCAAATCTTCGCCAACATACAACACATACCACCATCCCTCTTATACACCATGACGCCGCCTTGGCCTTTCTCAACCTGGGGCATCGACATCATCGGGAAAGTCAACCCGATAGGCACCAAGGGGCATTGCTTTGTCCTCGTCGCCATCGACTACTTCACCAAGTGGCCAAGTTCATTCAAAACAACATCATCTGCCGATATGGGATACCCCATGAAATCATCAGCGATCAAGGCTCTCACTTCCGGGCAGAAACTCAAGCTTTGCTGGACAAATACAAAATCAAACGACATCGATCATCCCCCTACCGTTCCCAAACCAAGGGAGCGGTGGAGGCAGCGAACAAAACTATTGTCACCATTATCAAGAAAATGCAAGACAACTACCGCGATTGGCCGAGCAAACTCCCATTCGCACTCTGGGGATACCGAACCTCCATTCGAACACCGACATGCGCCACACCCTTCTACCTAGCATACGGTATGGAGGCGGTTCAACCGGTAGAGTTAGAGGTCCCATCTCTATGCATCCTACTGGAAAGTCAGGTCCCTGAGGCGGAATGGACCCGTCGAAGGTACGAACAACTCACTCTTCTAGACGAACGGCGACTCATCGCCTTGCACAACGTCCAACTATACCAACGACGTATACAACGGGCATTCAACAAGAAGGTCAAACCCAGAAACATCCAGGAGGGCGAGTTGGCACCATTACCCGTCGATCCGAGGGGAAAATTCAAACCCAACTGGGCCGGGCCATACCTGGTCAAGAAAATACTTTCGGGGGCCGCAGTGAGATTGAGTGACCTAGATGGGAAGGACTTTACAAACCCGACCAACCTAGACCAACTCAAGAAATACTACCCTTGAACCATACCAACCAACGACCTAGCCTAGTTTTACGACTAGCAATGACCTCAACCCTTTTCAAGTCAAGTTCCTCAACGTGTTCTGATTTGAAATTGCATGTTTTATCGAGTCTAAGCTGCGGCACCTTGCCCGTTTCGAATGTCCTTTGATCTGTCAAAGGCAACGTCCATTTGCACTAAAATAAAACAACCCCCCTGAACTACGAGCATGGTTTGATTTCACCTCTTCAGGTGGATACGTAGGCAGTCCCTCTTAAGCATGAGGGATACAACCACAAAACCCAATCAAATTAACAAAACGTTTCGAACTAAGATCATGGTTTGATTTCACCTCTCCCGGTGAATAAGTAGGCAGTCCTTTCTTACACAAGAAGGATACAACCATTCCCACAATCAAAAACAACCATCCCCATACAAAAAATCCCCCGTACAAGAAACATCCTAAAAAAGGAAGGGAAAACCATTCCCTTTTTCCCACCAAAATACAAAAATGAGCCTTTCTCCCTTTCCACAAAATACCAGTTTTCCAAGTGCAAATGTTTAGGACGATTCAAATTGAATTGCCTTCACCAAATGGATGAAAGAAAGATGGGTTCACAATTTTCGACACGAGCAATCCTCTTATTTAATTAATAATAGGAGGGATTACAATTTCAACAACAAATAAAGCTCGACGAGTCTACAACTTGTCAAAGCTAAGGTGTCAAGTACAACACCTCACCTAATAAAACTAGCACAAAACACACAAAACATAGCTAGTACGACATAATAAAAACTCACAACAATAATACAACATAATAATAAAGTGGGTAATGGAGGTCTTCACTCTTCCATTCTACCCTTACCTTTTCCCTCGTGGTACATCTTTCCCTTGTTCTTCTTGTTGGCCCGCCTAGCATGGACTTCTTCCTCGAAACGGATCCTAAACGGATCTAAGACGGCGACGGCCTCCGGTCTAGCACAAGACCCCATATTTGACCCAAGACGAGCCAATGCAAGGCCCACCATATTCTTGGGACCGGAACTCCTCCTCTTCGGTGGTCTCATTACATCGGGGATAGCTCCATCAACAGACTCCTCAAAGAAGGCACGGTTGGCCTTGCCAACCTCTCGATACTTCAAGTCGACAACCTCGTCCTTACGGAATTTGGATTTCACTTCCAAGGACAGAGCACGTGACCACTTGACATAAGCGGGAGTCACCCATGTCGTAGCAACGGGGTTTGGCACCTCCCAAAGCGGCCGAGTGGCCCACCATCTTTCGAAGAACTCCACAAGCTCAGAATTCCGGAAAATATTCTCTTGAACAAGAGTATCTTGAGCGGGCACCTTTTGTTGACGCCCCATTTGCCTCATGAGCCTTTCGGGATATATGAAGGAAACAACCTTCAAATCCACCACCATCAAAGAACGAGGACTAGCACCCGAAGCGGGCAACCCCGTGAAGGACCTCAAGTGCCACCACGGCACCACCCAACGGATATGAGGACCACCCTCCTCCGCCAATCTTGCTGCCCAATAGGCCTCGGTGGAAGCGAAACTATCCGGGTACAACTTCTTCCTCATGGTAAGGTGACGGAAGGAGTAAGAAGAAGGATCAACCGGATGCTCTACATACCTTAGCCTCTCCAATAGCCACACTTGGAGGATCCTTGGGGATCCAAAAGAGAGAGCTTCTCCACAAGAGCCTTCCTTGTCCAAAGCTTGGATAATCTCTCCAAGCACCAACCATGATGGATCTCTACCATGCTCCATTTGCTCAATCACATGGATAAGGGTCATGCTACCATGACATCTTGGCCCCTCCTTCTTCAAGACATCAACAAAGAGGTACACACGGACAAGGCAAAATGCAAGAGCCCTTCTCCTAGCCACTTCCGAGACATTAGCATCTAATTGGTTTGAAAAGATGTTGATAAGAGCCAACATATCCACACCGTGTGGAGCAAGAAGAAAGTTGATTTGGCTTGTTGATAATCTCAACATAGAACGGAATTTCTCCTTGTAGCACAACCGAGTCGGAGGAAGCACCGGAGCACAACCTGGCCACCCACCAATGGCTCAACCTTCTTCGGCAAGAGGACAAAGCTCACCTTTCGGGAAAACGAAAACATGGTGTTTCGAATCCCAAAACCGAGAACATGCTTCCAGAAACGAAGGTTGCACCTTGGCTTGACGAAGCACCAATAATTGACCAACTCCCATGCAAGCGAGTTGATATTTTTCGGGAGGCGACAAATCCCGACACCATTGTGGCAATGCGTTCTCAAAAGCATCCATGAAATATTTTTGTGGAAGAAGAAGAGGTTTTGTAGAGATGATTGTGTGTTTCGGATGATGAAACAATGAAGCACAAACGTCCCTATTTATACAAAATGACCAGCGCATTTTTCAGAAAAAGGGGAGAGTCGGCTTCTATCGCCAAGCTGCTCGCGCCTCTTTGAGGCTTCTCCAGGATTCCCGCTGTTGACTTGTCTCTTTCAACTTGTGCTTTCTCCTGACACCTCAAACCTCCCGCCAGGAAGCTCGCGCCTCTTCGGGATGATTCAGGATATTTTGTGTTTCCTCACACTCACATTCCCTTGTTTTCGCGAAATCCGACACGGTTTCCATGACGCAGCTTTAAACATACGGATCTTTCTTTCTTTTTTAAGGGGGGAAGGGCTAGTCGCCCCGATCCGCGATGGATCGTTTCCATGTCAGTCGAAATTCCGGAAATTTTTCGCCTTTTCGCAATTTTTTCCATCAATAATCAAAATCGAAGATTGATAACACGACGTCAATTTTCCTCAAAAATTCAAGCACTCACAAATTCGAGTCTTGACCTCAAAAATCAAAAATCAAATATACTCGCAAAAATCTTTTTATAAAAAATTCTTTCCTGAAGGTTTGAGTTTGAATTTTTCGAGTCAATTTCGATGTAATTTAATTCACGACACGAGTTAATTGCTCAAATTTTCAAGTCAATTCCTTTCGAATTCCGAACGTGACGATTTGTCAGGGAATTTTCAAAATTTCAATTTTAACTTCAAGTCATCTTCGTTAATTTTGGTTTTCGATCAAATGTTTTTACATGTTTGCATTTCTGCATATGTGCTATCTGTTGCCTGTTTTCTACACTAACGATGCAGGAACTGGTGCAAAGCGAAAGGAGAATCGACAGGCAACAGCGCTCCTCCAAAACACAACACAAAAAAGCCAAAAATCACAAAATGAACCACAATCCAAAAACACATATATACAAACCGCCTCACGCAAAATACATCGACACACGTTTGATACGGAAAACTGACCGTACAAACAGGATCTAGTACAGACGTCTATCATACAGACACTGGCCTAAAACAATCGTCATCATACGAGACATCGGCCTAAAACAACCGTCATCATACAGACACTGGCCTAAAAAAACCGTCTATCATACAGACACTGGCCTAAGACAACGAACTGGGGGCTATCCGCCACCTACCGAACTAAGCACTCTCTATCCTCTCAAACAGAAAAGAAAGGGAGCAACACAGGAGATGGAGGAGCTGCAACGGAAGCAGAGGTGGTTACCATGACGGTAATACCTCGTTCCTGCTGCACGACAAAAATAAAAATGGTGCCTGGCAGATTTTGGACGACGCGATAACCGAGGCTCGTAGCTCAGCGCGCTACCCCAACGTTGGCCTCCAATCGTCAGAATTTGAGGATGAAAAGGGATCAGGACAACGGATGTTATCCCGATGTTGAACCCCACTCAGCTGAATTCGACAACGACCGAAAGCGGCAACGTGGGATAACACACTCGTATTAAACCCCACTCATCGGACGTCCGGACCTCCGCAGGCAACGACCAACGATCGATGCCCGATCATTGGTCGGGCGAAGGCCGCCAGGCAGAAACACAACCAAGCCTGTAACAAAAAACAGTCGTCTCTTACCCTCCAGGATCGACTTCCTCCTCCAAGGCCTTAACAACGGACCCCATAGGTCCCAAACGATACCCTGTCATCAAAAGAACAAGCAGAAAAACGTCAACCGAAATTTTGGCATTACGACGGCATGAAATGGATAAATCCAAAAAAAACACAACCTGCAATGCAAAACAAGGGCAATCCCGCCCAAAATCCAACCAAACAACACCATTCACAACAAACAAACAAAAACGACTCGCCCATCTTTTCAAGCAAAAGACGAGTCAAAACCACAAACGGCATTTCAAGACCCTTACAGGGTCCGCCTACAAACCAAAATAAATTCCCGACACAATGGGGTATTTTTTTCTGCGGCTCAAAAAGGCAATTCATATGCTAATTTGAGCCCCAACCTGTCAAAAATTCAAAAACGACCGCAAAAAGGCAAACGTGATTTTATCACGCCTCAAGGTGACCTAAATTACCAATGAGGTCCATTTCAAGGTAAACTGACTCAATTTAAGCCCAAATAGACGCTTATTTTGTCAGACATAAGACCGTCACAAAAGGCAAAAATCCAATTTTGCCCACAATATCCAACAAAGGTCCATAAATGGCGAATACGGGTTTTCCCAACTACAATGAAACCTAGTGGGACCCATTATCCAAGCAAATAAACTTGGCATTGCGAAATGAGACGGTTTCTCACCTCACTCACGGTTTTCGAGCATAGGGAGCTGAAACGGGGACCAAAATGCAAACTAAAAGCACCCCTATACTCCTAGACAGGTTTCTAACCTAATGCAAGCATCAATTTCACTCGAAATGGGCTCAATCAAAAACGCCCAATTTGATTTTTTAGGATAAAATTTTGCCCTAATTCAATCAAGCTAAAGATCAACAAATTTAAATAGATTCAAGAGGAAATACATACCTTGAGATGACATTGTTGATGATGGCACGAGTGGAAGCTAGCGAAGGTCCTTCAATGGCGATTTTTGCGGGTTTTTGTGTCGAAAAATAAAGAAGACGAAATGGGAATGGGATGCAGCCTGAACTCGCGTCTTTTACAGAAAAAAGGGAAGCCCCTTTGATTCGCCAGGTGGCTCGCGCCTCAATCAGGTGCCCACTTGCTTTTTCCCCGAAATTTGGGCTTTAGCCGAATTTCCACATAACAAAATTCGGATTTTCATTGACGATATTGAAAATCGTCATTTCCTCAAAGACAAAAATAGTGAAAATTTAAAATTCGCTATTTTCAAAAATTTCAAGCAAACGGCGATCAAAACCGCCAATTTCAAAAATAATAGTGAAATCAAATTCACTATTTTCCTTCAATTTCAGAAACAATAGCGAAGATTCAAAAACCGCTATTTCTTCAAATTTTAAGCGACGGCAATTAAAACTGTCATGCTCAAAATAATAGTTAGAAATTGAATTCGCTATTTCCACCACGCATGTCAACGGTGGCACATAAACCGTGACTTCAATCAATAGTGAAGATTCCAAATTCACTATTTCCATCAAATGTCAACGGCGGCACATAAACCGTCACTTCAATCAATAGTGAATATTCCAAATTCACTATTTCCATCAAATGTCAACGACCGCACATAAACCGTAACTTTAAACGTAATAGCAGACTTAAAATTTGCTATTTTCCTTCAAAATTCAAACGAACGGCGATCGAAACCGTCACTCCAAATTCGAAAAAGAACGACGAATGGTGAAGATTCTCAATTCACTATTCCTTCAAGTACCAGCAGGGGGCTTCCTCGTGGAATCCGCTCATTTCAAAAACGGTGATAGTGAAAATCCAAATTCACTATTTCCACGGCGGCATCATGAGTTCGCTACTTTCAAAACAAGCCCTTTTGACGCGGCTATTCTCATTCAAATTCACAGCGGCATCACGAGTTCGCTACTTTCAAACAAGCCCACTTGACGCGGCTATTCTCATGGTCCATTAATCGACCGCCTCATGGCTGGCGAGCCTTTGTCCGCAAACATTCAAGGACAGATCCCGAAGATGGCTCGGGTACATTTCCTTACCGTGGCTGGCGAGCCTTTGTCCTCAAACCTTCCAAGGACAGATCTCGAAGATGCCTCGGGTACATTTCCTTATCATAGCTGGTGAGCCTTTGTCCGCAAACCTTTCAAGGGCAGATCCCGAAAATGCCTCGGGTACATTTCCTTACCGTAGCTGGCGAGCCTTTGTCCGCAAACCTTCCAAGGACAGATCCCGAAGATGCCTCGGGTACATTTCCTTGTCGCAGCTGGCGAGCCTTTATCCGCCAACGTGCGAGGACATATCCGAAGATGCCTCAAGTATGACTCCTTTCTATGGCTGGCGAGCCTTTGTACGTAGTCTAACGGACTTTAAACGACCCGCACGGACTGTCGACAGACTCTAAACTGTTCCCGACGACAGGTCCTTGGCTCGTACCCTCGAGTCGCCTTGGCGTCGCCCTTTCCGACGGCAGGTGTAATACCCCGTATTTTATATAATATAATTAATTAAACGGATATTATTATATATAATTATTATATATATTATTACTAATTATGTCGGGATAATAGTTGAGTCGAGTTAATTGTGTAGTCGTGTGGATATCGTAAGACCAAGTTACTCGTAAACTTGTTGAGACGGGTTTAACTGAACGATAATTGACCCATATCACGTTACCCATACCCATGACCCATTTACCATCTAACTTGATCTTTAACCTAACATTTTAACCTAATTTTACCCTAACCATACACACCCCTCCCTCAACCCGCCTCCTTCCTTCACCAACACCAAACACCAGCTTTCACGCAATTCGAGAGAGGGAGAGAGAGTGTGGAGGTTGACGGTGCAGCAAGGGAGAGCGCAGGGTGGTGGTCGACGTTTTCAGGCGGCCGTAGTGGCGGTTTTCGTGGCAGAAAAGGTAAGAACTCCACACACCTCCTCTGTTTTGTTTTTCTGTCGGGTTTTTGCGGGTGGTTGTGTGTCGTAGGGAGGTGTTAAGGGTGGTTGTTGACGGGGTATATAGGTAGAGTGGTAAGGGACGAGTGAAATGGTGGTGGTTAGGGTGGTTTTGGGTGGTGATGGTGGCCGTGAAAGGCGGCAATGACAGGGGTAGTCAAACGGATATATATGTACGGTTTCAGGTGGGTTTTAGATGGGTATGTTTGGGGTGGCGCCACCGTGGACTAGGGGGAGGTCGAGACGGTGGTGCCACCGTGTCTGGGTGCTCTGTTTGACGGCGATTATGATGGTGGTTGTTTGGCAGGGGACACGTGTTGGGTTGCGGTGGTGGTAAAGGGAGAACAGGGGGTGTTGGTGAGCCGTGGTGGTGAACCAGGCCAGATGGCGGCCTGGGTTTGACTCGCCGGCGGCAGTCGACCCCAGTGGGGGTGGCCGTTGGTGGCTGGGCTGAAGTGGGTGTTGGGGCTGGTGGTTGACACGGCCTCACGGTGGCCTGTGGTGGTGCGTGGATGAGTGCGAAGGGGTACGGGCTGTTTTGGTGGTTCGAAACGGTTTTTATTGATTTAATCGTTATATTTCGTATCGGATCGTATTTTAAATTAATTAGTTAATTCCTGAGTCTTCTAAATAATTAATTAATATAATTTCCGAATTAGTTAATATAATTAGAAATGGATGTTGAGTCGGGTTTGTTAAAAGAGAAAAGTTTCTATATCGGGAAGTTTCTATTTTTAGTAACTTCTATTTTGGGAACGGGAATAGTTAAGTAATTGGTTATCATTTCATTATATTTCAGAGGATGAATTATTGTGGATTATCACTGAGCATCCGGCTATTTGACTCAGATTCGAGGTAGGGAAATACACTTGACTTACCGGTGTTGTTAAATTGTGTTGAGTTGTTGTGTTACATGTGACCGAGTTGTGATCGATGACTTGTGCGTGGTTGTAATTTATGTTATGATTCATATCTTTGGAGTGTGGATGATGAACTGTTCGTGTTGATTATGTTATTTCATTATTTTGATACCGGCATGATTTCATTCATTGATATACATATCATGTTGCATTGATTGTTGAGCATTGCATATGAATTGGAGTTGGAGGATGGTGTGGTGGTGACGATGATGAGATACGATGTGATGTTGTGATAAGGCCAAGGCGGGTTGCAGACTTGCCCTGGTGTCCTCCGTTGCGAGCGGGCGGATCGACTTCGGTCGATATATATATAAGTCTGTAGGGGATCGGTATGGCTGGGCGTCGGGGTTGTGTGTGATGAGTTGAGATGGAGATGGAGGTGACGGAGTATCATGCATATCATATTTTGTTGTTTTATTGTTTTCCCTACTCAACCTCGTGGTTGACCCTGTGTATTCGTGAACACCTGTGATGAACCGTTTATGGGGAGCAGACTTGACAGGTTTAAAGATAGGTCGGGAGCTTGATGGGCGTGAGACACTGGATCAGAAGACATAGTAGTTAGATCATTATTTAGGAGACTTCCACTTCCATTTATGTAGTTCTTTATAGTTGTTGTAAAAGAAGTTGTAATAATTAAGTTAAAGTATTTATATAAATTGCCTTGGAGTTTAATTTGTTATTCACTACCTCGGGGAACCGAGATGGTAACACCGTCATTTATCTGAGGAGTCCTAGTTCAGGCCCTTAAATAAACGGGGGTGTTACAAAGTGGTATCAGAGCGAACGATCCTCAGGCCTAAACCAATGAACCTAATGAACGTAGGATGTGTCTAAATAAAATGAACCCCTGGGAATAAAGCGTTAGGAGCTCACAGTGCGGTTAAGAAGGCGCCCTTAATGCGTGCTCTTTTGCCCTCTCAGTTTTGAACCAGGCAACCCAAGAGAAAACGAGTGAATGGGGTAGTTAGAAGGAAAACCTTGGATATAAGCGAGTTGGTGTATACCTTGAGACCTAGTCTTTGAAATTATGACATTTATCCTGGATGGATAATCAATGAAGCGTTGGATTGTGGTAATCGTGAGCATGAGAATAATTGCGAATTTATGATATTTATCTGGATGGATGTGAATGACGTGTTGATAGTGCTATTATGTCTGGTAAAATGTGGTTATGTGATCCCAAAGCCATGCTAGAATAGTATCGTGATAGTAATGAGAGACACCATTGAATTGCTTGTTTCTAGTCGTAGCAATCGTGATTAGATGTAAGGGGTAGGTCGGGAGGCGAAAGGACTTCTATGGGAGAGATGTTTACGTAAATACAAAAGTGTGAGATTTAAGTTAGGATGAGTTAGTATCGATAGTATGGTTGTAAGAGCTTGGAACATGGAAAATGAATGATTTAGTGTTGAAATCCGTTTTGTTTGATTTTACTCTGTAATTGATCTTGCTGTCATTTCCTTCCTGTTAATTTTCTACGGATGAAAATTTTATGAGAAATAGTCTCGTGAGTTAGTGTTCTTTTGGCGTTGGTTTCATGCTTATAGGGTATACGGATTAAGAGTAATAAATGTTTTAGTGGGCTGTGGTCGGGAAGTTCCTGTGCAGTGATATTTTGACCAACGTTTTTGTAAAAATCCTCATTTAATTTGTGTAAATGATTTTTGCATAATTTCAACTCCATTGACTAGAGGTTTCGCACACGTTTTCAAATTGATAATCCACGCAAATTCTTGATGTCTCTATATTAAATGGTAAGCTTTGCAAACTGACCCAAGTTTCGGACCAATTGCTGTCACATACTTGGTTGGACCAACTGAGTTGTAAAAATTCTTTAGAAATTGAATTCTTGAACTTTCGACCTCCTTCTTTTTATCACGAACTATTAACTCTCTTTATGTTATGAAAAGTAATATAACTTAAGTTTTCGTTGGACGGCTGTTTATTCGTGATTTTGAAAGTTACAACGTGAATCATGACCTGTAAAATGTACGTTCTATGTTAAGTTTCCATACAGTTGTTTGATTAATTAATGAGCCTTAGTGATGTGAAATTATAATGTTTTACATGATGATAGTAGCACGCATGTTCAGTAGTTATATATCTTAACAAGCGATACAATTAAAACTTAGTTGATAACATTGTTGGCATGATAGCATGAGTAAAATTGGATAGCTTAATTTGATTCTTAATCGAGGGTGAAATGTTTGTACGAGTCCAGTTGTTTGCATATTTTGTGGCATGTTGTAATACCTCTGTTGTTCATCATATTCGTATAGTGGTCGGGTATACATAAACATAAAACCATATTATCATATCTTGGTAAATTTGGTGGCGTTAAATGTCCTAATGTACTCGCATGAATATTTACTATAATGATGTTAAATATTTTACACAGGAACGGTAGTAATGGTTATGTCTAAATGTTCCCACATGTAGGATGTCATCTGAGTCCTAAGGTCCTTTATGTGAGTCTGTGTGCCTATAGTTATACTTATTGCCTTCATTGTATTAAATTATTTTAGTCGAACCTAAAACCTATAACATGATAATAAAAGTGTTGTTGTTATTCTTGTTATTGAATATGTTCGTTATTACAATGTCATAAAGCACTAAAGTGATTCTTGCAAATGCATGGGTATGATATAAAGGAAATCGTGGATATAACACGACAATTGGCATATTTATATTCTCGTGTCGTTACTATCAATTATATTAACATGAAGATTGTTATGATAACTATGTTGACAATTATAATAGGATAACTCTTTGATGATTCACATGATATGCATTGGTTTAAATGATAGTCGTTATAGTTACATTTAATTGAGTCTACGGGTTGCCTAAGTATTTAAGTCGTGCAAATCGGTGAAGTTTCCAAGTTGCTAATCTTTTACTATAGCTAGAATTCTACAAAGTATACGATGGTGAATGTATGTTTAAACTATTTATGCGATATCGGTTGTTTTCTTTGAAAATGAGTGGTACTAAGTTCTTTGGACACAATTGAACGATATGGTTGCTATGATGTCAAACACGTGTGTGATATGGAAGTAGTCTTTGTGTTGGCATGGATCATATGTTGTTACTTTTATTAGCGAATATGTTTCAGAATTTATATCAAACAAGTTGGCCAATTCGTGTTGTATGTCTGATGAGTAAAAAGGTTTTGATTACGTGTTATGTTTTCTATGGTTTCGAGGTGTTTAAGTAATGCTCATGTACCGCATATTTTAATACTCCTGGTGATTTATTAGTAGTAGATTGTTCAATTATTCGAAATTGGTAATGAGTTTTGACTTGGGAGTGGAACTTGGTGGGGTCCATGTAGATTGTATCTTTGGTTTACGTGTATTCTTGCGAGTTGATATTTCTAAAATGATTGTTCTACGGTAGATAATGCGAATTGTGATGATCTTGAGTTGACCAAAACCCTGGTATTACAACGATTACCCCGAACACTTGTTATATATCTTTCGCACACTTAAACCTCGAGGATGAGTCCCTTGTCTTAACACCCTTGTGTCTAAATTTGTTGACCTTCCATTTTGTAGGATGGATCCCTACAATGTACACCCGCAAGACTGTTACATGTCACTTGATGCTGACTTTAATGAGCATTGTGAGAGACTTTGCACTGCCATGGACATGTATGGCCATAATGGGCACCCAGAGTATTTAACTAATACTCGATTAAGAGCGTATACCCTTATCGATTTTATTCCCGACGGCATACTAAAGGACAAAGCAAACGATTTTATATGAGGGAGTTGACCACCCATTGCATGAGGCTATTCCGTGACCCCAATTCTGCGGCGGCGGGGCCAAATACCCGCCCGAGCATACCTTTGACTTCATAGCAAAGCGACCGAGACACGAATTTTACGCTAATGTACCGATGCCGAAAGTACGATGAACCACCCATGCCGGACTTCGGGAAGAGGTGAACCAGAAAGGGAATAACATAGAAGTCACCAGAAACAGAGGAAGCGCGACCTAAGGACCGTTAGGTTAGGGCTAGTAACACCATGATCGGTGCATTTGTGAAACCGTGTAAACCTATGGTTCCTTCTTGTTGTTCTTTTAGTTCGATGTTGTGTTTTAAGTCAAGCATAAGCTAGGTAATAAGTGTTACTTGTTGACAATCGATTAATTTCATAATAAAACCTTGTTTTCAACCTTAATGTTCTTTTGCGCAATCTTTTGGTCATGTGTTCTTTCGCTTACATGTTGTTGTGATGTGTTTTGTTACATTGGAATATGAAAGTTGAGAAGAGGTTACGAGGACGTAACCATGTTTTTAGTTGGGTAGGATTGTAAAATCTTAAGGTTTATGTTCCACTTGTGTATAGATTGTGGTGTTGATCAAGTTATAGATCGTAGTTTGTCCAAGCTGATGTTCGCTGATGTTTCGTTGCGTGGTACCCATACAAATGAGTTCTCTATGTTGTGTAATTAAACTGCTGCTGTTATGGCGCTCCGATAGTTGCACGAGTTCATGAGTGGTGATAGAATTGCATGAAGTAAGTTCCGGGACGTAACTTTCTTTTTAGGAGGGTAGAATGTAACATACCGTTTCACCCGCTTAAGTTCATGAGTGCTGGTACTAGGAAATCTGTTTTGGTAACCACGGTGGTACTTGGAGGTTTGGTAGTTGAGCGAACTTCGGGACGAAGTTCTTTTTAAGGGGGGAAGACTGTAATACCCCGTATTTTATATAATATAATTAATTAAACGGATATTATTATATATAATTATTATATATATTATTACTAATTATGTCGGGATAATAGTTGAGTCGAGTTAATTGTGTAGTCGTGTGGATATCGTAAGACCAAGTTACTCGTAAACTTGTTGAGACGGGTTTAACTGAACGATAATTGACCCATATCACGTTACCCATACCCATGACCCATTTACCATCTAACTTGATCTTTAACCTAACATTTTAACCTAATTTTACCCTAACCATACACACCCCTCCCTCAACCCGCCTCCTTCCTTCACCAACACCAAACACCAGCTTTCACGCAATTCGAGAGAGGGAGAGAGAGTGTGGAGGTTGACGGTGCAGCAAGGGAGAGCGCAGGGTGGTGGTCGACGTTTCAGCGGCCGTAGTGGCGGTTTCGTGCGCGAAAAGGTAAGAACTCCACACACCTCCCTGTTTTGTTTTTTCCGTCGGGTTTTGCGGGTGGTTGTGTGTCGTAGGGAGGTGTTAAGGGTGGTTGTTGACGGGGTATATAGGTAGAGTGGTAAGGGACGAGTGAAATGGTGGTGGTTAGGGTGGTTTTGGGTGGTGATGGTGGCCGTGAAAGGCGGCAATGACAGGGGTAGTCAAACGGATATATATGTACGGTTTCAGGTGGGTTTTAGATGGGTATGTTTGGGGTGGCGCCACCGTGGACTAGGGGGAGGTCGAGACGGTGGTGCCACCGTGTCTGGGTGCTCTGTTTGACGGCGATTATGATGGTGGTTGTTTGGCAGGGGACACGTGTTGGGTTGCGGTGGTGGTAAAGGGAGAACAGGGGGTGTTGGTGAGCCGTGGTGGTGAACCAGGCCAGATGGCGGCCTGGGTTTGACTCGCCGGCGGCAGTCGACCCCAGTGGGGGTGGCCGTTGGTGGCTGGGCTGAAGTGGGTGTTGGGGCTGGTGGTTGACACGGCCTCACGGTGGCCTGTGGTGGTGCGTGGATGAGTGCGAAGGGGTACGGGCTGTTTTGGTGGTTCGAAACGGTTTTTATTGATTTAATCGTTATATTTCGTATCGGATCGTATTTTAAATTAATTAGTTAATTCCCGAGTCTTCTAAATAATTAATTAATATAATTTCCGAATTAGTTAATATAATTAGAAATGGATGTTGAGTCGGGTTTGTTAAAAGAGAAAAGTTTCTATATCGGGAAGTTTCTATTTTTAGTAACTTCTATTTTGGGAACGGGAATAGTTAAGTAATTGGTTATCATTTCATTATATTTCAGAGGACGAATTATTGTGGATTATCACTGAGCATCCGGCTATTTGACTGCAGTTCTGAGGTAGGGAAATACACTTGACTTACCGGTGTTGTTAAATTGTGTTGAGTTGTTGTGTTACATGTGACCGAGCTGTGATCGATGACTTGTGCGTGGTTGTAATTTATGTTATGATTCATATACTGGAGTGTGGATGACTGAACTGTTCGTGTTGATTATGTTATTTCATTATTTTGATAGCTGGCATGATTTCATTCATTGATATACATATCATGTTGCATTGATTACTGTTGAGCATTGCATATGCATTGGAGTTGGAGGATGGTGTGGTGGTGACGATGATGAGATACGATGTGATGTTGTGATAAGGCCCAGGCGGGTTCTGCAGGACTTGCCCTGGTGTCCTCCGCTGCGAGCGGGCAGATCGACTTCGGTCGATATATATAGTCTGCCGGGGATCGGTATGGTGGGCGCGTGCGGGGTTGTGTGTGATGAGTTGAGATGGAGATGGAGGTGACGGAGTATCATGCATATCATATTTCTTGTTTTTATTGTTTTCCTACTCAACCTCGTGGTTGACCCGTGTATTCGTGAACACCTGTGATGAACCGTTTATGGGGAGCAGACTTGACAGGTTTAAAGATAGGTCGGGAGCTTGATGGGCGTGAGACACTGGATCAGAAGACATAGTAGTTAGATCATTATTTAGGAGACTTCCACTTCCATTTATGTAGTTCTTTATAGTTGTTGTAAAAGAAGTTGTAATAATTAAGTTAAAGTATTTATATAAATTGCCTTGGAGTTTAATTTGTTATTCACTACCTCGGGGAACCGAGATGGTAACACCGTCATTTATCTGAGGAGTCCTAGTTCAGGCCCTTAAATAAACGGGGGTGTTACAGCAGGTCCTTGGCCCGAATCCTTTCGAGCCGCCTCGACGTCCCTTGGGTCTCCAGGTTGTAATCTTCGATTGACCTGGGGGCTCTACTTTGACTTTCGCCCTGTCCAAGCCTCAGTCAAAGTGGGGGCTCTGTAGATACCCAGTATCTGCTGAGACTCCAACAAACACCCGATGATTATCGGACTATAACATGTTTTGGAATCGCGGCGTTTGATCGACAGTTTGTGTACAACTTTACGTCGGAAAACTTAAAACGATTTCGAAAATAAAACATCTCAAAACATTTCAAAAATACCTGGAGTGTTTAATGCACGACGACGGGGTCGCAATGACACTAACTAGAGTCAAAACCGACACCGGACCAAAAACAGACTCAAAAATTCAAATCCCGACTCCAACAACGAGTCAAACCGAGTCAACCACCAAAAACAAAACATTTCAAACCTTCTACCTTAAGTTTTCCCGGATTCATGAATGGTCAAGTACCAAACATGTGACTACAAAACCTAGGATAGAACAAATCATGATTGCGTTTGTTGTGAAAGCGACAACTCACCTCGAAGAACAGCGACGTGGCTCGCGCCTCTTTGAGCAGCCCGGGTGGCCACGTCGCTCAAAACTCACACAACCACTCATTCTCTTATAAATACCACTCAAATGTCCCCCATTTGAGACTTACGCGAGTGTCCGCCCCCTCTTTTCTCCCTTAAAATTCTCGACTCGACTTCTTATGTCACAACCCGACGCGTATTTACGACCTACCGATCGTAAACACGAGCCTTACACATTGTTTGGTACCGTCATCGTGCATTAATTCACTTGACCGACCATTTCGACCACTACACCATCACTAACATTAAAACACTCTTTTTACTTACCAAAACGGTTTTAAACCGAGTTTTTTCCGATCAAACGAGTTGTTACACTTACGTCGGTCACTCGCCATAACCAAACATGTAGGTATGAGGGTGTAAAAATCCTATTTTATTATGTTTTCATTTGTTTCATGACTATAACATGCTAAAACATGCATAACATGAACCAAAACATGGAATAAACGAGCCAAAACTGATTTTTGGTTTGAGGCAGAAGCCCCTTAGGTCGCCAACTTGCCCGCGCCTAAATGGGGTGTTCAGACCAGAGATCGACCATGTTTGTCCTCGTCATTTTCTTTTAATCCGTCTTCATATTTGTAATCGGTTTTCACCATTTCAAGTATTTCGAACCCTTTTTATTTCATTTCACTTGTTTTAACCATAAAGCATTTTTCACCCTTGGTTCCTCATACCATGATGGTTAAATCCGTGTTTTGGTGGTAATATTTGGTTAATGACATTTAAAAGGTATTTTAAAGCCTTTTATTTCATTTCTTTACATTTTCAAACAAACATATTAGTCACCAACACGAAGTCATCCTTGGTTCTACATACCATGCCGGATTTTAACCCGGGTACGATGATGAGTATCGACTAATAACATTCAAATGGACTTAAAACAATTAGCCCATAATTATTTTCAAAACTATTCATGTCAAGTTTATCAAACCGAACCCGACACCAAATATCATCCAAATAATGATGATTATTCGGGGCTAGTTCTTCAAATCAACAAATGCGGTCTAAACGACCCCTTCAAATCAAACCGGGTTCAAATACCCATTTTTCAACACGTTTTATAACGTTTTCTAAAAGGTCAGAACACGGCATATAAACCGTGGGCTAACCCGCGCCTAAACAGGCTCTCCATTTCTCACTTTCAAAACCAGAGGGAGGCCCCTTACACCGCCGGCTGGCTCGCGCCTCATGTAGCCGCCTGGTACAGAGCCTGCTCCCTTCCAGCATTAGTCTAGGACGATCCCGACTCCGATTAACCCGGATATAGGATGGATCAGATGACTTTTTCGATTATTCAAAATCATATTTGCAAAATGCCTTACTAAGACAAATGGATCATGTTATGCACCCTAAACCTAATACGGTAAATGGATGTTTAATTTCCGTCTTGCATGCAAATCAATCATTAATCCAACTCGACATCTTATACTTGATACTTGGATTAAATCAACCGGCTTAGAAAGCTCTCACATGTTAGGTTTATATTATTGGATGCGCATTCATGCATTTAAACCGTTTTATCAATTTTTGCGTTCAACCAACCAAGATCGATAAGTAGACGCCGCTAACGCGGGTGGGATTGGGTGTCTGATTAAAGGGCTTCCCAATACGTACCTTCACCTCTTACTCAGAAACTTTGGATAGTGGACGACCTTATCCAGGGCGTACGAGAGTCATTCTAGAGATAGGATTCTAAAGAGGGACGATTTCCTTATCTTTAGTACCTATGTCAAACGCTGCTTTGTGCTTCGATTTGACCGAGGTATAAAGTGGATTTCGAACAGGTTCCAGGCATCCCACAAATGCTTGGTGGCGACTCCGAACATCTCTAATAGTTTCGAGACCCTTACCTCCGGTCGAAAGCATTTTTACGCCGCCGAGCATGGCTTTCAAAAGACCGATGTATGTCCACAGATCGGCTGGGCTTGCAGGTGGGCTATGTCCACATCATGACACATCTTTAGTAGAGCTGCGTTAATCTGTTACCCGTGCCTTTGAATTTGTTTTATTGGCACAATTTTTGGTCATTACTTTGTTATAGATATGGATAGCTGGGATTTGTATGTGCCTAGACATTTGCTCTGAGTTATTCATTCACCATTTATATGTTTGTCTTTTGTATGGTTTGATTGATTTGCTTGAGGACAAGCAAAGGATTGATTTAGGGGAGTTTGATGTATCACTTTCTTATACACTTTTATAACTTCTTTCGTGATGTTTATTTACCGTTTTCGTGCCTTTTATGTCATTTATATGCCTTTTATAGTAAATTGTCGACACTATCGTTATTTTGTGTTTTAATGCAGAAATGACGCATTACGAGGATAATCGAGTTGAGATGAGCATTGCGGATATGGCGTAGTGGAATACACGAAGCATGGCATGAGAAGCGAGGTGGCTTGAGGATTAGAAGTGAAGACGAGAACAAGCCCTGTGAAGCTAATTCCTCGATCGAGTCCATTAAGGCTCGATCGAGTCATCCTCCTCGATCGAGTGGTGCTAGGCTCGATCGAGGAACATGAATGACGAATTAATTTCCGTATTTTCCTAAAACAATTATTTTGTAATATAAATAAAAGACTCGTAAGTTATTATTAGGTTACGCTTTATTTTGCTTAGAACGGCTGAAAACTCTCTTAGCTTGGAATTCTAGTTCTTAATCTTTCCTCGTTGCTACGGTATTAATCATTCTTCGTTAATTATTAATTCAAGTTTATGCTCTCAATTAATTGTTCTTATCTCATATTGTTAATTATGTCTTCAATTATCATTATTGTTGTTATTACATTCGTTATAAGTAGCTAAATTCCTCATCTAGGATGAAGGGGATCTAGGTTAATTAGAAAGGGTATTATTAATTGATTGCTAGTGAAATCGTATAAGTTATCGTTTGATTATTGTTCTTCTTCTAGTTAATTAATTTAGGCCTGAATTGTTAACTAGTGTACCGAATTAATACTTTCACCGACAGGGTTAGAATTAATATAGGCTGCGATAATCAAATAGATTGTGTCTAATTATAGCTATTGCGTGTTAGAATCGATCTAAAGGACATAAACAGAATTAATCAATCTTGTGACCTTAGATAACTTGATAGACCTAGCAATTGATTAAGAGACCCTATATAATTGATCTAGTGAACCGGAAATCCTAGACCTTTAATATTATTGTTATAAACCTTCTATTCACTCGTTATTAGTTGATAGATAACAAAAAAACCAAAACCCCCAAGAAAACGGTTATCTTCAGACGATCTAAATATTAGCAGACTTCTATTACCGCCTCCCTGAGGATACGATACCTGTCTTACCACTAGCTATTTTTGTTAGTACTGAGATTGATTTAATTTGATATTGGTGATACGACTTTAGCCATACAATAATTCTGCGAGATCTTATATATCTCAATGTGACTATATACTAGATCGCCCGATTACATCTAGACACTCAACTTCTCAAATCAGAGAAGAAATTAGAGATGATGATTCATCTCTTGGTGAACCTAAGGCACCTAGAATGGATGAATTTAAACTCCATAGAGATAACATATTAAGGGGACATTCTAATGAAGAGAATGTCGAGACTATGTCTCAAATGAGTTTTAGTTTTGGTAATGGATAGAAAAACTTCTAAAATAGATTTTAGTTTCGGATCTGAAGCTAGATATGAGATTAAAGAAGAATTTAAGCTACCCAGATGGGAGATTTTCAGGTCATGGTTCCTAAAATTTTTTTATGATAATAAAAAAGCAACAATACAAAAGGAATTTTATGACTTTTGTACTTTTCATAACCAGATTACATATATTGTACCTTGGTTTTGTGCTACGTATGTAGAACAATACATTTCTGTTTTAGAAATAAATTATATTTTATCTAATGGAGACGAGTTAAATGATATTTACCCTCCTTTACAATCTTTTATGATGGAAAACTGTAATTTTATTGCCCTGACAAAATTATTTGACAATAAAGATACTGTTATGACAGCATTTCATCTAAATGTTTTGATACAACAACAAAACTATTCAAATCTATTTTTAAAAATAGTAGGAGAACAAATTGGTTCTTTACACGAAAAAATAGATAATATCATTTCTCTTTTAAATAAAAGAACTACGTCTGAAGGAGACACTTCTTCGTCAACTTCTTATTCATCTTCTTCAGCTGTTAGTATCCAAGGTCCTCCTGAAATCAAGGACTTCGTGTTAAAACAAAAGCCAGAATAGGAGACCAAATTAACAGAACAAGTAAAACTGAGCGAACAAGTTCAAAATTTTCTAAAAGAAAAAATGGAAAGCCTATCTTTAAAAACTCTTAGTGATGATTTTACTAGTCGTTTTTATAACAACCCTGACCACAAGGAAGTCATAAAGGATGAGTTTAATAAACTTGATACAAAGTGGGCCGATAAACCTACTCAGAGATTGTATTACTATAATCGTCCTTCCCCCATAGATGTTCTTCATGAAGAACAAGAATACCAGTTGAATAATAGTTACAGTGGTAAATGTATCTATGAATGGAATATCAATGGTTATACTGATAAATAAATTTATAGTCAAATTCATACAATGCTCATGTATTCTACTATTTGCAAAAGTCCTGGTAATACCGATGTCAATATAGCTAAAATGATAGCTGCAGGATTCACTGGCCAACTTAAAGGTTGGTGGGACAATTATTTATCTACCATAGGAAGGAATGCTATTCTTAGCACTGCAACCAATGTTGATGGTAAAGGAAAAGAAAACGCAGTTTATACACTAGCCATAAATGTTGTTGAACACTTTACAGTAAGATATTCTGATAATCATGAGAATATCAGAACTTTACTACAGAATCTTAGGTGTAAAACACTTACTGACTTTAGGTGGTATAAAGATACTTTCCTTAGCAGGGTTATGGAACTCCCCGAATCTAATAGTACTCATTGGAAAGCCAAATTTGTGGATGGTTTACCCAATTTATTTGCTGAAAAAGTTAAAACATCCCTTAGAGGTAATATGACCTTTATTCCTTATGATAATTATACTTATGGTAAACTTATAGGCACTTGTACCCAAGAAGGCTTGAATCTCTGTAATGAGATCAAATTAAATCAACAATTAAAACGCCAGAATTTGGTTGAAAGAAATCAACTAGGTGAATTTTGTAACCAATTTGGCATGGATGTGTCAGTTTCTTCCCATAAGAAGAACAAACATTTTGATAATTCTTATAATACTTATAAGAAAATAAAAAATAAATATTACTCTAAGGACAAGCTGGAAAAAAAGGTTGAAAGAAAAGCCTTTAGAAAATCTTATTAGAAAAATAAAAAACCAGACAGACAGATTGTCCGTTATAAATGCAATAAGATTGGCCACTTTGCTAAAGACTGTTGGACCAAAAATAAAATTGCTAGTCTTGATATTGATAATGAAATAAAAGACAAGTTATACAAACTTTTTTTAGTTTCTGATGAGGAATTTGAATAATCTAGTTCTAGCTCTGATAATGAGGTTAAGATTATGGATAATGATTCTTATCTATCTGAATCCGAAAGCTCAGAATGTGAACCTTGTTTAAAGGGCAAATTTTGTGACAAAAATAACATTAATAATCATGATTATAATAATCTAGTATCTCAGTTTCAAGAAAATTAGATAAATGTTCTCGATAATAATCAATAGATTGAATTACTTAGAACTATCAAAGACCCTGAAATGAGGTCTAAGATAATAGATCAAATAGGCAATGAACCTAGTACTTCTAATACTGAAATTATATTTCGTGCGAAAACATATTACAAAGAACCTTATACTATGTCTGAAGTTTATAATCTTCTAAAAACACGATAGATAAATTCTCACCCTACTTCTTTAAAAGATATTTTATCTGAAATTGAAAATCTTAAACTAGAAATAAAAAATTTAAAGAATGAGACTAAAAGTCAAGATACCAGAATATCTAATCTTGAAATTCTTAGTCTTCTAGACCAATCTCCCAATAATAAAGAG
Organism: Silene latifolia; assembly: GCF_048544455.1. Lineage (NCBI taxonomy): Eukaryota > Viridiplantae > Streptophyta > Magnoliopsida > Caryophyllales > Caryophyllaceae > Silene > Silene latifolia. The sequence goes on along the minus strand of NC_133534.1, from coordinate 169,762,127 downwards.
ACTCAAGAAAGTCAGATAAATTGCGAAAGCACTAATAAGAATCCAGACATACCTGACAAAATTGTTGGAAGTAAAGAGACTGTGAACTCTCTAAATTTTAATAATGAATTTCTTCAAACCCTTGAGACTGTTGTTAGTCAGAAATGGTATATCAAAATTATCCTAAAAATTGATAATTATTTTTCAAAAGAATTTATTACTCTTATAGATAGCGTTGCAGATTTAAATGTTACTCAAGGAGGATTAATTCCTACAAGGTATTTTGAAAAAACCTCTCATACTCTTTCTCATGCAGGAGGATAAAAATTGAATATTAAATTTAAGCTTCCTAGAGCTTCTATTTGTATTGATGGGAAATGTATTCCATTAAGTTTTCTATTAGTCAAAAATAAATTATCTACCCAAGTTATTCTTGGAACACCATTTCTTAATAAAATTTATCCTTTTACTTGTGTGGACAAGGAAAAAATTTTTGCAACTTATGACGATGCTTCAATAACTTTTAAATTTATAACAAAACCTTGTCTAAAGATTTTGCATCAGATGTATGATCATTTGGTTTTAAAAGAAAGCCAATTGGGGTTTTTAAAACAAGAAGTTAATGTATTAACCATTGAAGAACGTCTTCAAAATCCTAAATTAAAGGAAAAGATTAAAATTTTGTCCGATTCTTTTTCCACGGATATTTGTGGAGATCACCCTAATGCTTTATGGAATATAAACAAACATGTAGTGAATCTACCTTATGAGGATGATTTTAAAGAGGATAATATCCCTACCAAGGCTAGACCATGTCAGATGAATTCAGAGTATTTAATGCTCAGTAAAAATGAGATAGCCTCTTTATTAGAAAAAAAAATTAATTGGGCCATCAAAATCTCCATGGTCATGTACTGATTTTTATGTTAATAAACATTCTGAACGGAAACGAGAAGTTCCTAGACTTGTGATCAATTACAAACCCTTGAACAAAGTTTTAAAATGGATTAGATATCCAATACCTAACAAAAAAGATCTTTTAGATAGATTATATGATTCTATCATATTCTCTAAATTTGATTTAAAATCTGGTTATTGGCAGATTCAGATTGATCCTGCTGATCATTATAAAACAGCTTTTAATGTCCCTTTTGGACAATATGAATGGCATGTTATGCCTTTTGGGCTTAAAAATGCTCCGTCATAATTTATGAAAATTATGAATGAGATATTCAACAGTTACAGTGACTTTATTATAGTCTATATTGATGATATCTTGGTTTTCTCAAAGACTATTGAGATGCATTTTAGGCATTTAGATATCTTTAAAAAAATTGTTATAATAACGGATTAGTAATATCCAAACCAAAAATGATTTTATTTCAAACAAAAATCAAGTTTCTTGGTCATAATATTGAAAAGGGAAATACAATCCCTATCAATCGTAGTATAGAATTTGGGTCAAAATTTCCTGACGAAATAACTGATAAAACTCAGTTACAAATATTTTTAGGAAGTCTAAATTATATTTCCCCCTACTACAAGAACATTGCCCAGGACACAGCAATTCTATATGAAAGGCTAAAGAAGAATGCCCAGCCTTGGACTGAAGAGCATTCCAATGTTGTCAGGTTGATTTAAAGAAAAGTTATTTCTTTACCGTGCTTATCTCTTCCAAATCCCCTTTGGGATAAAATAATTGAAACAGATGCTTCTGATATAGGTTATGGTGGTATTTTAAAACAGGTTGATCCCACCAGCAAACAAGAATTTCTAGTCAGATTTTATTCTGGCAAATGGAATAATGCTCAAAAAAATTATGCTACTATAGCAAAAGAAATTCTTGCTATAGTCAAATGTGTTTTAAAATTTCAAGATGACTTATATCATAAACATTTTATTATAAAAACTGACTGCAAAGCAGGCAAGTTTATGTTTCTAAAAGACTTTAAACATGATGATTCTAAACAAATGTATGACAGATGGCAGGCCCATTTAGCCCCTTTTGATTTTACAATTATTTACAAGAAAGGTGAAGATAATCACCTCCCTGATTTTTTGACAAGAGAATATTTATAATATTCTTTTCTTTTCAGGAATGCTTTCCCACAGTAAAGGCAGCCCCTCTAATAGAGGTGGTAGAGGTCCTGGTAACTCTTCATATAGAGGAGGAAATAGTTCTAGTTATACCATAGCTTAATATGGTAATAAAAAGCTAATAGCAGCAGACTTATCTGGAGCCAGTCAAACTGAGCTCGAGGAATTCACAAAATGGAGGCAGCTTCAAAAAAGAGGGACTGATATTCCCAGCTCTTCTTCCAACCCCTCATTTTCTTCAGCTGTTCAAAACACTACCCAAAAAGAAGATGAAATGCTTCAAAATGAAGATGAAAGAGTAATACTCTTACTCAATGAATCCGATAAAAAATGGGAAGACAAGCCATGGATACTCTATGATAGATATCTAGGAGGACATGGTTATACCATGGAAACATACAAACCTCGACATTTCTATGAGACAATACTCTCTAGTAATGGCTGCACTTTTACCCATTTTAGTGGGACAAATAAGGAAATTTATAATTTCTCTAAAATAATTATTGTATAGGTTATATCTAGAGCTGGCAAACGGGTCAATCGGACCAGTTTCGGTTCGGGTTCTTTTGGATCGGGTTATTTCGATTTATCTTTTTTTTCGATTTCAGTTCGGTTCAATTCAGGTTGGATACAGTTTTCACTTTTAATCGGTTGTAGATATTTCGGGTTGGTTCAGGTTCGAGTTGGGTCAATATCAGTGCAAATAAGGTTTGAGTCGGGTCAATATCAGAGCAGATGAGATTCGAATCAGGTCATAATCGGATCGGATGTCAAGGGATTAGGTCTTTATTCAAAAGATTGGATATAATACGAATAATTTTTTTTAAAAAAGTAATAAATAATGTTTTTTGCATAACTTCGATATAATATTAATTCATTGACGTCAAAGGGGTGACACTCATGTACAAAAAGACACCCTAAATGTGACGCCTAGGTACATTCGGGTCATTTCGGGTTTCGATGTTGGGTTTCTGTCATCAATGTACAGGTTGAAATCGGTTCAGTTATATATCGGTTCAGATTAAAACAATTCAGGTTGAAACAGTTCAGGTTCATTCGATCTTGGGTCTATTTCGGATATTACAAATTCGGTTCGATTTAGAATTGATTCAGGTCGATTCAGGTTTCGGGGTGAAGTTCAGTTATACTTTTCTGGTGTATGGTCAGGTGTCGATTCAGATATTTTCGATCGGTTTTTCGGATTCGGTATACTTTTGCCAGGTCTAGTTATATCCATGAATGACTGGGGAATATCTCCATTAACCGAAAAAACGGTGGTGATAAAAAATACACCAGTTAAATATAACTATTGGGATTATATCCAAGCCTTTGATAAGGTATTTCTTTATGGAAATGATAAACGAAGTCATACTTGGTTTATCAAAATCAATTCTGATATTTATAATCATGACCTTCCAATATGGTTGGTTAATTGGTGGCGCTTTTATGGCACTTCAGAGTATATTCTACCATCCGTTCTAAAAGAATATTTTGATAAATGGAAGATGGTAATACCGTCAGCACAAGATAATAAAATGGTTCCTGAAAATATGAGATTTTTCATAGAATTCTCTATTCCATGGATCTGGAGAACCAGACCCGTAACAGGTTATAGCCAAAGTTTCTTTTGCCTCAAACAAAGATCATATTCTCAGTTTTGGGAGACGACGATAAGAAAAAATGACCAAGGACAGTTAAACTGCAGTCCGACCATAGATAAAGAATATAGGGAAAGGGAAAAAGCTCGATTCCTGGAAATTTTGGATGATGATGAATCTATGGACATCCATTAAGCTTTTGAGGAAGAAATCATAAAAGCATATATGGATGGTCTAAAAAAGACTCTTAAACTGAAAAAAGAGAGGGAAATTAATTATTTATAGCCATAATTCACTGGCTTCAAACAGTTATTAAACGACTTTTGATAAAATCCTCAAAAAGTGACACGTCAATGGCTTCAAACAATAGCCATAATTCACTCAGCACTCTTCTACAGGATGCTCAAGACCCAGATGATAATTCCCAGATTGATAAAATCAAAGCCTTATTACAAGGAGAAAATTAATTATTTATATTTTTATCAACAGTTGTTAAACGACTTATTTATACTGTAGGCATTTTTATAATGCTATAGTGTTATTACACTCTTGTATAATAATGTAGCTGGTAACGTAAGCGCTTACGTTTGCGTTTTTGTTTGTTTGTACCCCCACTTTTCTATATAAGAGGGCTCTTGTTCACTTACAGAGGAAGGTTCTTCTAACCCCTCTCTCTCTCTCTTTCTATCTCTTGTAAGAACCGTCCCTGTTAATCAATAAAATCCTATTCTGAGCACAACCTTTTAATTTGTAAGTACTTTTAATTCTGTACTTTTATTTTTTGTATTCATCTTGTACATTTTAAGGATGAGCCTTATAGGCTAAATCCTTTGTGTTGCACTATGTCTTACTAAACCGATTAATTAAAGGCACCATGGTAATAATATTACAAATGGTGTTGGTGCTTTGATACTCTGATATGGTCCGGCTGATAGTTTAAACTTTTGTTACTACCAGTTATTATATTCTCTTAGGTCCGTTCCGTTTGCCCGCTATGCCAAAAGATAGGCGATTGGGGAGTTGTGAAGTGGACATTGAGTTATAATAAATGATAGTATACTCTTTGTTTAGTAAAAACCTTAATCTATCTGGCTGGATATTGGTGTATGCTGAGCTCCCTTTGTCAACACCCCAATCACCTATCTTTTGGCATACCTCCATTTGATTAGTAATAACTGATAGTATACTACCAATTATTATTATTATTATTATTATTATTATTATTATTATTATTATTATTATTATTATTATTATTATTATTATTATTATTATTATTATTATTATTATTATTATTATTATTATTATTATTATTACTCCCTCATATTCATTATATTCTTCCCCTTTGCTTTTTACCCAAAAAATAAGGAAGTGAATTTGGACCACACAAAATACACTCCCCCACATGCCATTGAATTTGGACCACACAAATCAACCCAAAAAAGGAAATCGGGAAGAAAACCCGAATAATCGAATAGGGAAATAGGGAAGAAAACCCTGAATAGAAAGGAGTACAATTATTATCATTATTATTATTATTATTAGATTTGGGATCATATGAGAACAACCAATTAGGTGAGAACGGTGAGAACACTTTTCAACCATTAGATTTAACTCCACTAAATCTAATCTAAGGGTTGTGATTAACTCTATTATACAACCACCTATACAACCCAATCCATTGACCAACATTGACCACCGGACAAGTCAACGCCACCGGTCAATGGTGGTCAACAACGGTGGTTTGGCCGCCGGTCAAGGAAGGTCAACGTCCGGACAAATTCAGTGACCCGTCGGAAAAGTCAACGCCAACGGTCAACGACCGAACAAATTCAGTCAACGGTCAATGGCGGTCGGTCAACGACGGTGGCTGGCGGTGGCCGGCGGTCGGTCAGCGGCCAGTAGTCAAAGATGATAAACCACTAAGTGAAACTTCAAAAAAGTTGTTAGTGAGACTTGAACCCAAGACCTCTTGGTTGAGATGCACTTGCTAATACCACTGTGCCACAAGCATCTTGTTTCTATTTTTGTATCTCTTTTTATATATGTATGTATGTTAAGACCTGAGTTAAAACAATATGTACCTATAATAATTATTAAATGTACTTCTAACTTATATACAATGTACATTCAGTATAAAATCAATGTAATGCTTAGTTAGTTAAATATATTTGATAAAGATTGAACAAAATATCGTATGTACTTATGATAATTTGTACTTATTATTTACATATTTATTATAAAATTTACTTTTGTTATAGGTTATAATATTTTAATGAAAAATGTACGTACAATATATTTATGCCGAAGGTACATTTTATTTTCATTGGAGGTACATAATATATTCTTATATGACATGTCATGTATATTTCAATTATCTATTAAATTCATATCATTAATTCGTTAGGTTCATCACATATATATATGTAAGGTGTACATTGACCATATGATATAGGTACATCTTATAATAACTATGGGTACATATCAAAGTATTTATGTTTATTTAAAGTATTTATCAATCACGTTTCAACAAATCATCAAGTACCTTTAATTTGTTTAGGAGGTACATTAAATATATCTACAATAGGTACATTTATTAATGATTATAGATTCATAACATGTTTATTTTAATTAATTATCTTGCACGGATGAATAAATCATTTACATTTTATGTATATGAGAGGTACATTAAACTTTTAATATAGGTTCATATAATACTTATTAAAGGTACATATCATGTTTATTTTAATTAATTATTAATTATGACTCGATTTTTTATTATGTACATTTTATTTATATAAGAGGCACATTAAATATATATTATAGGTACATATAATAAATATTAAAGTTACATATCATGTATATCTTAATTAGTTACAAGGCATGTTTCAATAATTATTCAAGTACATTTTAATAATATAGAAGGGACATGAAATATATTATAAATGTACATTTTAATAATTATAGCTACATATCATATTTACTACAATTGCTTATTTTTATTTCACTTACTCATCGGGGACACATTATATATATTGGAGGTACATTAAATATAAAGTATAGATACAAAGAATAATTAACATAAGTACATAAAATATGTTGTTCAATTTTTATCAAGTACACTTAACTAACTCAACATGTACATTGATTTTATAAGGAATGTACATTAAATATAAACTGGAAGTACATTTAATACTTATTAGAGGTACATATTGTTTTAACTCAGGTCTTAACAAAGATATATATTAAAAGAGATACTAAAGAAACAACAAGATGCATGTGTCACAGTGGTAAAAGTAAGTGCATGTCAACCAAGAGGTTGTGGGTTCAATTCCCATCAACAACATTTTTGAAGTTTGAAGTTGTTGATCATCATTGACCATTGGTGGCTGTTGACCACCTTCAACCACCGTCAACCCTCCGCCTTACCAGCCACCGACCGTCGTTGACCCGGACCGTTGACCACCTGTGACCACCACCGACGGCGTTGACCACCCTTGACCACCACCGGCGACCACCCTTGACCCGACCATTGACCACTGGCGGCCACCATTGACCGGTAGTCAACCACCCTTGACCGGTGTTGACTTTTTCCGGCAGTCAACCACCCTTGACCGGTGTTGACTTTTTGTTCATTGACTTTTGGGTGGATTGTGTGTAATATTAAAGCTTAATCTTTAAGATGATGTTAAATCTTGTCCCTTAGATCAAAATTGAATGGTAAGGATTGGTTCTCACCGTTCTCACGATAAGCCCCGTTCTCACCGGAACTCTACCCTTATTATTATTATTATTATTATTATTATTATTATTATTATTATTATTATTATTATTATTATTATTATTATTATTATTATTTTGTTTTTAAGGATGCGCGAAGCTTTCATTAAAAGAGAAATAAAAGTTTACATGAAATTGGTGGAGAGCCGAGAGACAATCTTGGGTCCCACACCCTTAGCAACAGCAAAGCTAATTCTAGTAAAAATGTAAGCGGCCACCCGAGCCCCCGCATCCTGAGATACCGAGAATTTCTGGATCCGCTTGAGCAAGGCAACAGCATCCGAACCCAGCTCCCCAAGTGAAGAGAAAGAGAAGGGAAGGAAACCATAACCAGCTGCCGAGCACAAATCCCCGTACTTAGCACACTTACGTTGAGCAACATCAGCGACAACCCGGCCGACCACAAAATCCATCATCCCAGTCTGAGTAAAAGGAGAAGACCATGTCAAGTCAACGCACACATCACGCCCACTGTCCCAAGAATAAAGCAGCAAATCTGCAGGACGAAGAGAGCCACCATGCCCGTCAACCAAACCAATATCAACCTCTTTTCCCGCAGAAATACCAGATCTATAGCAGATGTCAAATAGAGTGTCACGGACGAGGTTGTGCCGATGTTTAACACCCACAGTACCAGTACAAGAAACAGCGTGGTCCCGGAAAACATCATCAGCAAAAACCCGAGAGCAAGCAGGACAGGGCCTAGATACCGTGAATAACGGAACACCCAGACGATACCCAAGCACACTACGGTAAGTCCTCCCGTTCATAGTCTAACCCAACCCCAAGATGGAAACCGCACGCAACCAATCAGAGGAGTGGGAACCCTGCTCAGACTGCCACAAAGCAAGCTGGCGTGGTGTCAAAGAGAAAACAGACTCTAAAGCAGCAGCAACCGTCGCAAAAAAAATGTCTGCCAATTTCTTCATAAGTTTGGGGGCAGCAATTTCACTAGGGTTACCTAAGATAGCAGAACCTGTAGTCGCAGAAAACACTCGTGCGGCATCGTCAAAAGCAGGGCCAGCAGCTACAATACCAGAAGGTCCGAGGAGCTTAGTCTGCAAATCAGCAGACTGCAAACGGGACGCAATAAGAGCATTGTGTAAAACATCTCCCGCTGCATAGACACCAAGACAACCAAGATGAAAATGGAATGTAGCAAGGCGCCACTACCAATCCCCAAAACCCGGGCCAGACGCGGTGACAATGCGTTCCAAGCTGGAACGAAGAGCAGCATCGAAAGGAAGATGGACCAACCCAAAAACACTGGGGGAGCAAGTACGAAGAGAGAAATAGAGCTTAGAAATACCAGTACAAGCTCTAAGCAGAAGCAACTCACATTGCGGGTCCTCAATCCTCGCAACCAAGTCCATTAGCTCAACGGTCTTAGTCACTCTCTTCGCCACAATCTCACCGCCAAAACCAGGACAAGTACTGACAGGTCCGCCCAAAACTGTAACACCACGCATGGGCCGAGCAATAGAAGGGGGGAAAACCTCGGGAAGCCGACTCCGAGGATCCTCAATAGGCCAAAAGACCTCCGTCTTGGAGACATTAAGATACAGTCCAAAACGAGGGCCATCAGCTATAATCAAATCCAAAACCCTCCGTACCTCCAAAGTGTTCCCAACGATGGTGTCATCATCCAAGTACTACGCCTGCAAAGTAAGGTCAAAAGAGTCCCGGATTTTGCACACCAAAGGATGCAAAACCAAAGCGAAAAGCAAAGGACCCAAGGGATCACCCTGCTGGACACCCTGACACGACCACAAGCAATGCTCCCCATAAAACAGACGGGCAGGGCTGGAGTAACAGAACTCCACCCAACGGGAAAGAACCGGGCAACGACGGCGGACTTCCTGAAGCATGGTCGTACGATCAACAAGGTTGAAAGCATTATGAAAATCAACCAACAACATAAAAAGTCCCACCTGAGCACCCCGAGCCTCAATGAGCCGATTCAAGGCATGCAAGATAGCCTCTCCTCCACTGGACACACCCACCCTAAACTGAAGACCAGCAAAGTAAGAAGACAAAGGACCAACCATAAAAGCACCAACCTTAGAGACAAGCCGTCTCCAGACAGTACCAACATAAATAGGACGAACCCCACCACCCGGTTTAACAAGCGGCGTGAGAGGGGCGCTGGCAATGTACTCACCCAGAGCTAGAGGTTAACCTCACTCAAATCAAGATCCTCCTCCATATGAAACGAAGAAGGACCCTCGTCCAAACACTCCTGTACCAACTACAACCCCCCCCCCCCCCCGGGTGTCCCCCAAGCAAGAATAACTCTGGCAATACTCTCCTCCTGACGCTGGCGTCGAATAATAGTCCTACACTCAAGATTAATCCTAGGAGCGAAGGTCTTAAGCAGACAAAGAGGAAAAACAAGCAAACGAATATAGCGAGAAAGGTCACCAGGGGAATCAGCCACACCATCTAAAACTCCTTTCAAAGCCCGAGCATACCCAAGACGACACTTAGGAGGAATACATTTCACGGTGCGAAGGCCCAACGACAACAAACGATCAAGCGAAGATATAGACCACTGAACAAGCCCAACACCAACATCAGATGAAGAAACCGAAGGAGAAGGAGCTAATGGTCTCGGAATACCGTAAATATGAAAGCTGTAGAGGCCATCAACACACTCAGGAGGCGCCACAATATCCTCCCGACTATGCCGACATCTAGAACGAGTGGTTCGGGTTTTAAAGCACACCCCACACAACCAGAGCCCCATCCGCTTTAAAGTAATCTCGGCATTAGAAAAAACTGTCAGACTATCAAGAAGAGTTTGACTCGTAAGGTCTAAAGCACCATCATGACAATGTCGGACCTGAAAATGTTTCTGCCAAGCAGCCTTAGTAAGGCCTTTACCAAAACCATCAGGACACGCATGAAGAATCAAAAAAGGACAATGAAACCGTACAAGTTCAGACATGAAGGGAGAAGAAAAATCCCTCCACCAACCTGCATGAAAAACAATATAGCCACCAAGCAAAACCACCAGGACGAACACCACAAACCCGGCACACTCACTAGCAGCTAGAGGCTCGAAGAAGACCACAAAACTATTATTATTATTATTATTATTATTATTATTATTATTATTATTATTATTATTATTATTATTATTATTATTATTATTATTATTATTATTATTATTATTATTATTATTATTATTATTATTATTATTATTATTATTATTATTATTATTATTATTATTTATAAAAAGGATGCGCGTAGCTTTCATTAAAAGAGAAATCAAAGTTTACATGAAATTGGTGGGGAGCCGAGAGACAATCAGGGCTCCCACACCCTTAGCAACAACAAAGCTAAGTCTAGTAAAAATGTAAGCGGCCACCCGAGCCCCCGCATCCTGAGATACCGAGAATTTCTGGATCCGCTTGAGCAAGGCAACAGTATCCGAACCCAGCTCCCCAAGTGAAGAGAAAGAGAAAGGAAGGAAACCATAGCTCGCTGCCGCGCACAAATCCCCATACTTAGCACACTTTCGCTGAGCAGCATCAGCGACAACCCGGCCAGGCACAAAACCCGTCAAACCAGTCTGAGTCAAAGGAGAAGAACTTGTCAAGTCAACGCACACATCACGCCCCATGTCCCAAGAATAAAGCAACAAATCCGCAGGACGAAGAGAGCCACCATGTCCATCAACCAAACCGATATCAACCTCCTTTCCCGCAGTAATACCAGATCGATAACAGATGTCGAAAAGAGTGTCCCGGACAAGGTTATGCCGATGTTTAACGCCCACAGTACCAGTACAAGAAACAGCGTGATCCCCAAAGGCATCCTCAGCAAAAACCCGAGAGCAAGCAGGACATGGCCTAGATACCGTTAATAACGGAACACCCAGACGATACCCTAGCACACTACGGTAAGTCCTCCCGTTCATAGTCTGACCCAACCACGAGATAGGAACCGCACGTAACCAATCCGAGGAGTGAGAACCCTGCTGAGACTGCCATAACGCAAGCTGGCGAGGTGTCAAAGTAAAAACAGACTCTGAGGTAGCAGCAACCGTCGCGAAATAAATATGTGCAATTTCTTCATATGTTTGGGGGCAGCAATTTCACTTGGGTTACCTAATATACCAGAGCCTGTAGTCGCAGTAAACACCTGCGCGGCATCATCAAAAGCAGGGCCAGCAGCTACAATACCAGAAGGGCCAAGAGGCTTAGCCTGCAAACCAGCAGACTGCAAACGGGACGCAATAAAAGCATAAAATAAAACATCTCTCGCCGCATAGACACCAAGACCACCAAGATGAAAAGGGAATGTAGCAAGGCGCCACTGCCAATCCCCAAAACCCGGCCCAGACGCGGTGACAATACGTTCCAAGCTAGAACGAAGAGTGACATCAAAAGAAAGATGGACTGACTCAAAAACACTAGGGGAGCAAGTACAAAGTGAGAAGTAGAGCTTGGAAATACCAGTACAAGCCCGAAGAAGAAGCAACTCACATTGCGGGTCCTCAATCCTCGCAACCAAATCCATTAGCTCAATGGTCTTGGTAACTCTCTTCGCCACAATCTCACTGCTAATATCAGGACAAGCACTGACAGGTCCACCTAAAACTGTAACACCACGCAATGGCCGAGAAATAGAAGGGGGAAAACCCCAGGAAGCCGACTCTGAGGATCCTGGACAGGCCAAAAGACCTCCGTCTTGGAGACATTAAGATACAATCCAAAACGAAGGTCATCCACCATAATCAAATCCAAGACCTTCCCCACCTCCAAAGTTTCACCCACAATGGTGCCATCATCTAAGTACCACGCCTGTATAGTGAGGTCAAAAGTGTCCCGGATCTTGCATACTAAGGGATGCAAAACCAAAGCGAAAAGCAAAGGGCCCAACGGATCACCCTGCTGGACACCCTGACAAGACCAAAAGCAGTGCTCCCCATAAAAAAGACGGGCAGGGCTGGAATAACAAAACTCCACCCAACGGGAAAGAACCGGGCAGCGACGGCTGACCTCCTGAAGCATGGTCTCGCGATCAACAAGGTTGAAGGCATTCTGGAAATCCACCAGCAACATAGAAAGTCCAACCTCAGCACCGCGAGCCTCAATGAGCCGGTTCAAGGCATGCGAGATAGCCTCTCCTCAACCGGACACGCCCACCCCATACTGAAGCCCATCAAAATAAGAAGATAGAGAAGGATCAACCATAAAAGCACCAACCTTAGAGACAAGCCATCTCAAGACCGTACCAACAGCAATAGGACGAACCCCACCACCCGGTTTAACAAGTGGCGTGGGAGGGGCGCTGGCAATGTACTCACCCAGAGGAAGAGGACACCGGCCCTCAAGAAAAAGATTAACCACCCTAGTAATAGAAGTGATCAAATCATCAGAGATAGCCACAGCAGCGCCACTCAAACAATCCATAAGGTGCTGGGTACGAAAACCATCCCGCCCACAAGAAGTACCGAGTGGGAAACTCCGAATCATATCCAAAACCACAACCGAAGAAGCAACCAGAGGATGATGATCCCCAGACAGAGGAGGCAATGAAGGAGGCGCGGCGACAGGATGCTTCTCATGCAAGGCCACAAGAGTGGCATCGGAGTGTGGGGCGACCCCAGAGGAAGAAAGCACTCGAACAGCAGCAGTATAATGGCCATCACAAATCTTCCGCCGACATTGGCGGAGGTTAAGCTCACTCAAATCCAGATCCTCATCCATATGAAACGAAAAAGGACCCTCATCAAAACACTCCTGCAACAACTGCAAACCCCCTCCAGGTACCCCCCCAAGCAAGGATAACCCTGGCAATACTCTCCTCCTGATGCTGACGCTGAATAGCAGTCCGACACTCATGATTACTCCGAGGAGCGAAAGTCTTGAGCAAACAAAGTGGTAGAACAAGCAAACGAACACATCGGGAGAAATCACTAGGGGAATCAGCCACATCATCCAAAGCCCCTTTCAAAGCCCAAACAAACCCAAGACGGCACTTAGGAGGAATAGATTTCACTGTGCGAAGGCCCAACGACAATAAACAATCAAGCGAGGATATAGACCACTGAACAAGCTCAACACTATCATCAGAAGAAACCGAAGTAGAAGGAGCCGTAGGTCTCGGAATACCATAAATATGAAAGGTGTATAGACCATCAACACACTCCGGATGCATCACTATATCACCCCGACTATGCCGACATCTAGCTCGAATAGTACGGGTTTTAAAACACACCCCACAGAACCAGAGCCCCATCCGTCTCAAAGAACTCTCGGCATTGGAATAAACAGTCAAACTATCAGTAAGAGCCTGACGGGTAAGGTCCAAAGCATCCTCATGACAATGTCGGTCCTGTAAATGTTTCTGCCATGCAGCCTTAGTAAGGCCCTTACCAAAACCATCCCGACACGCATGAAGACCCGAAAAAGGACAATGGTACCGCACTAGCTCAGGCATAAAAGGACAGAAAAACTCAACACCCTTCCTCGCGCAAAGCGGTGTTGAACAGCCTAGGGCGACCAACACACCAACCACAACAAAAATGGTTGACAAAACAGCCCTAGGTAAACCGCACAACCTGAAAAGGAAAACTGACCACCAACACACCACCCACTCCGGTGATGGCCAACAACCAGCCCTTTCTCCACAAAGACCAAAGACACCCACACAGAATAGCAGTCGAAGCGGTGACAACCAGGGGGAGAACCGTGAGCAAAGTGACTTCAAATGAAAAGCAAAAAGAAAGCAAAAAAAAAAAAAAAAAAAAAGCTTATAAAGAAGATCGGCTAAGAACCACAACAAAGTGACTCAGGGGAACCACAACAGGCTAAAAAGAGACCCAAAAGCAAACACCCACCATCGGAAAAGCAAACCCCACCTGAGAAGGCTTCTGCCCGAGAAAGGTTAAAGACAGCCCTAAAGAGAAAGCTGATCCAAAACCCCGATCAACACACAATGGCAGACGTCCGGCAATGCCGCCGACGTTCACAACCTAGGCAGGGACCGCACGAGCGAGTGTAAATCGGAACCCTAGGAAAAAAAACCAACAAAAGGCGAAATGGTAACAAAAACCCTTACCTGCGAAAATCCGAGCAACCACTTGAAAACAACACCACCAACAGCCGCACAAGACGGCGACGTGAGGTATAATACCGGCGTGCTGTGGTGGTACCCCTGGTGGCAGCCGATGGCAATAGCCCTAATGCCCTAATCGTGGTAGCAGTCGCAAGATCGCAGTTCCCCTCTCCCTCTTTATTATTATTATTATTATTATTATTATTATTATTATTATTATTATTATTATTATTATTATTATTATTATTATTATTATTATTATTATTATTATTATTATTATTATTATTATTATTATTATTATTATTATTATTATTATTATTATTATTATTATTATTATTATTATTATTATTATTATTATTATTATTATTGTTATTGTTATTATTGTTATTGTTACTGTTATTGTTACTGTTATTGTTATTGTTATTATTATTGTTATTGTTGTTGTTATTGTTGTTATTATTGTTGTTATTATTATTATTATTATTATTATTATTATTATTATTATTATTATTATTATTATTATTATTATTATTATTATTATTATTATTATTATTATTATTATTATTATTATTATTATTATTATTATTATTATTATTATTATTAGGCTAGAGTTCCGGTGAGAACGGGGTTATCGTGAGAACCGTGAGAACAGCTCTCAACCGTCCATCAAATTATCTGATGGCTGAGATTAGACGCGCGCTTCTTTGAAAAGTAGAGTTTCGCGGAAAAAAAAAATAAGACTGTACGTGTGAGCAATATCAAACCTACGTAACAAAATCAAATCACACGAAACAAAATCAATCGATTTCATCATTAATCCTTCCTTAATTTGTAAATTTTTGTTTTTCGACATCAAATTTAGTGATCTAAAATCGGTTATTCATCATCAATTGTTGTGTTCGAAGCGCAAATCAGATTCAATTTGTTCAAACTTTTGCATTCATCAGCTATTCAGTTATTTCAAGATCAAAACTTTGTAAGGAAAATCGGAATTGATTTCGTCATTCATCTGGAATTATTGTTTTCTACAGTCAATATTGAGGTATGTTCATTCAATGTTATTTAATTCCTTTCTGAATTGTTGTTGAATTGATTATATGATGATGTTAAAGTTGAATTTAATCAAATTCAACTTAATTTCGGATTTGATTAAATTTAGTTAACTAGATTTAATGTCCAGAACCACAAAAACATTAATTTTATAATGAAAAGTGTTAAATTAGGGTTTATAGTTTATTTGTTTGATTTTAGGAGGATGATAAATGCAAATGTACTTTGTGGTGAGAAAAAATGTAAAAATAATGAGAAAGGAAAAGTGTGCAATTTGAAGTAACTGAAAAGTAATTTTGCATGTAATAATAATGTGTTGTGTTGTGTTGTGATGTACACGTTTCATAAGGAAATGTCCAATCAGTCTTAGTGAAATGTGCATTATATATAATAAAGATGTGCAAGTAATTATTACCTTTTACAAGTGGTCTTGCAACTGTTCACAATGAGTCACAATAAGTCAAATGACGGTTTGTAACTTGCTTATGTGGTGAAAAGACACAACTATTCACATTAATTTGAATATTACTTCTAAATGTACATTATATTAATTATAAAAAAACATGTTCCATCAAATAAATTGTCCACTATCTATATTCATAATTTGCATTTTCTGATAATTATGTGCAACTAAAATATCATTAAGCACTGTTTGGAAAATGTACATTATATTATATTTAAAGGTACATTAAATTATTTAAAAAATAACATGGAACATTATTTGGAAAATAAATTTGCTTTCAGTTTAATTCAATGTCCATTACGTATTTTCATAATGTGCATATACTGTTTTATGCAAGAGATTTAAAAGGAGACCTTAAATGTACATTATATTATTTTTTAAGGTACATTTTATTATTTAGACAGGTATTTGAAATATCAATTAAATTGAACCCGTAATACATATAGTCGTTTAAGTAACATAGCTAACTTCACCCAATTTATTAATTACCATGATTATGTTTGTGGCAGTTGAAAAAACACAACTGTTCACAACATTTAATCTCTTATACTCAATTAATCCACTATATAAACCCAAGAGTACACAACCACTTTTTCATCCTACCTTCATTTCTAAAACCTTTTCCAATAACCAAAACTTTTATTCTCTCCAGAAAACTACTTAATTTTCTTAAAAAAAACAATGTCTTACTCAAAGTGCACAATAGTCCACTACAAGAATTATGCTTACAAACAAAATTTCGTGCAAAATTATTGGCAATGAAAAGTAAGCCAGTTTTCTTCAAACTGGTTTGATGGAAGAGAGATTCCTGTGGAGATGGATGTACCATCACACAGTCGTCCTTTACATCATTTCCTTACTACTCCGGCATTGCTCCGGATTTTTTTTTAGCGACTTGGGAGGGAAGAAAAGAAAAACATGGACGAGGTGTGCAAGGCCTGGTCAAGGTGGTTCCTTATAGGGACCGACCCAAAGGTAATTGATAGGGATTATTACCGAAACGTGGTTTAGGGAAATGAAAATGGTATAATCACTGTCACAAAGAATGATCGGGTCCTTGAAAGATACTGCCTTTGCAGGACTATGTCTAGTCGTGAAGAAATAATTAGACATCATAAACAACAAGCACGACAATATAAAGAACACAGACAAGAATATGATATTGAGGAGCAGTCTGGTGATGAGGGTTATTATGACTCCGACTGTTAGATTAGTTTAGAAATATATTAAGTTAGTTTTCTAGTTTATTGTTATTTTGTATTATCTTGTGTTTTTTTTTTCAGTATAAGCCTTAGTAGGCTTTATGCTTTTGAAAGCCTTAAATGGCTTTTGTAAATATTTTTCTAATATTAATGAAATAGTATTATGTCTATTTGTTTGTTTACTGTCATTAGCATTCAATACATTTTATATATGCTATATCAAAATGGACAACAACATTTTCTATGGACATTAGCAGTAAAATAAATGTTCCTTTAAAGGCATGATAATGGACATTCGCAGGAATACATTATATATGAACCTTTATTTGTACGAAATAAATTACCAATCTTTGTAGAGCATATTAGAATTGGATTACTGCATTATTGATGCAATAATATTCAATATACTTACTTACTTAACTATTGTTGAAGCAGACAATGAGTACAAGTGATGCAACTACGTCTTCTTCTACAAATAACAGCTTTAAAACACCAAGAACAAGAATTAAAACATTAAATGCACTCCAGTACATTCCATTCTGTCCAGAGGAAAAGAAACCTAAAGTAGGACAAGTATTCGAAACACTAGAATCAGCAGAGTTATTCTACAAAAAAATATTGTACAATCTGTGGGTTTACGCCAAGACTTGCAACAACAAAAAGGATTAAAGGCAATGAGTTACCAAACAGTTTTGCATTAAGGAATTTTGTCTGCAATAGGCAAGGTGTAAAGGAAAGTAGGAAAAGAAAGAGGACTGATACTGATACTGATACTGATACTGCTGACAATGATGCAAAATCTGATGTGACAGACATAAGCCGTGTGAGGCCGATTACAATAATTGACTGCCGTGCATTAGTGCAGTTCAAATACCAAGAAAATGGAACTTATATTGTTACCAGATTCGATGAAGCCCATAACCATCCACTTGCTTCACCTGAATCTACAATATTCTTGAAAGGAAACCGAAAAATGACAGAGGTACAGAAACAATTTGTCACAAAGGTAAAGGTGCTAAAACTAGGTGGTGTGAAAGCCTATAGAGGTTGGAAGGAGCTGTGTGGAGGTTACGACAACATTGGTGCTACTGAGGTTGATTTCAAAAACTTTGTCAGGGACATAAAAACCTACATTGGTAATTTTGATGCGCAAATGTTTGTTGAGAATCTTATTGGGAAAAAAGACACATTCAGTTCATTTTACTTTGATTTTATAGTAGATGAAAACAAGTGCCTGGCTGGAGTGGTTTGGGCAGATCCGATCTCCATAAAGAACAACATGCTGTTCAGTGAGGTGTTATTAGCAGATGCTACATATGGAACAAACAAGTACGATATGGTGTTTGTGCCTTTCACAGGACTTGATCACCACAAAAGGTGTATAACCTTTGGAGCTGGGTTGATAGGTGATGAAAGTATTGAGTGTTACACATGGCTGTTCAAGACATTTTTGGAAGCAATGGGCGGGTGCCAGTCGAGAATTATAATTACTGATCAAGACAAATTAATGAAGTCGGTAGTCCCGGAAGTGTTTAAGGAGTCAACACACAGACTGTGCATGTGGCACATAATGAAGAAACTAAGAGAAAAAGTCAGTTACCAACTATTCCAAGATGAGGATTTTAAGACCAGGCTCAATAGGTGTGTTTGGAACAACCAACTTGAGCCTGATGAATTCGAAGAACAATGGGGGAAGATAATGACTGATTATCAACTTGTAGAACACGAGTGGTTTTCAGATTTGTACGATCTCAGGGAACAGTGAATCCCTACCTATTTTAAAGATGTTTCAATATCTGGCTTGATGAGGGTTACTTCTAGGTCTAAGAGTGAAAACAGTTTCTTTGACAGGTTCCTCACACCTCATTTGACCCTTGTTGAGTTTTGGGTGTGCTATGAGAGTGCCTTGGAAGCACAAAGACACAAGCAGTCCAAGTTGAACAGTGACAACAAACATTCTGAAATCCCACGGAAAACAAAGTCAAACCTAGAAGTCTATGCTTCTGAAATATACTCGCACAACATTTTCAAAGACTTCCAAACAGAATTGGTTGCAGCTTTGTCTGATTGCCATTTTAATGATGTGGAGAAGATTGATGAGACAAAAATATATATTCTAACAGACTTGCAGATGCTAAATAAGTCATGGAACGTAGCATATTCACCAGATAACATGGAGATTACTTGTTCCTGTTCTATGTTTGAGAGAATGGGCTTGTTGTGCAGGTGCATCGCCTTTGGATTCTACACAACCAAGATTTTCGAAAATACAGAACAAAGACATAATGCAAAGATGCACAAAAGCTGCAATGAGTAAGCCTGTCTTTGATAAAGATGGCAAATTGATAGATGTCTCTCAAAAGTTTTCTAACCAGGAAAAGTTTGAGTACCGAGCTGTGGCAAGAGGTTTATTCTTGTGTCAGCGTAGCTGAGTGTGATGATAACGACATGAAGATTTTGATTGAAAAACTGAGAGATATTAGATTGGATATGATTAGTAACAGAAGTGTTCCAGCAAAGAAGAAAGACAAGATAAAAGAAATAAAAAAGTACGTGGGCTGCAAAATACCTCAGAAGTTGGTGATTCATGTTCCTAAAAAATCTAAAAATAAGGGTAGGATCAAGGGCAAGAGAATTGAATCACAAATGTTAAAAGCCCTAAAGAAGAGAGGAAAAGAGAAGAGGTACTGCAAAACATGTGGCCGCCAAGGACACAACTCTAGGACTTGCAAAGAAACAAACCATCCGATGTATGTATAATTTGGTTTCTTGTTAAAGCATATTACATTAATGTTAAATAATTATTAAATTATACAAGTATAGCGCATAGTGTTTACCTTCCAAAATCATCACTCTTATATGGAGGCACATAAGCTCTTTGTGCAATGAACATTATGGTTGTTCTGAAGGCACAGATGAGAATTTTAGCAATGTATATTTGGTTAACATTAAATGTATATCAATTTAGTTGTTCATTTTGGCCATTTTCTCCTTATAAAATCTAATATTTAATTTACATTTTGTTGCATATTCACCAAATACTACCATGAAGATGACGACGATGAAGGAGATGAATCTGATGAATCTGATGATGTGGAGTACGACGATGAAGAAGGTGAATCTGATAACGAAGTGGAAGGTGCAAATTTTTGATTCAAGGATAGACATCCATAATATACACTACGAGAACATTCTTAAAGGCTTGTATGTACAATTTAATTTTACTGCCAAAGTACATTACTCTTATAGGGAAAGTATATTACATTTGTATTAAAGAATCATTATTGTTGTTCTGCAAGGAACATTTTTAATGGCTTGTATGTACAAATCGATTTTACTGCCAAAGTACATTACTCTTATAGCCAAAGTATATTACATTTGTATTAAAGGATCATTATTGTTGTTCTGCAAGGAACATTGTTAAAGGCTTGTATGTACAATTCGATTTCACTGCCAAAGTATATCACATTTGTATTAAAGGATCATTATTGTTGATCTGCAGGGACATCATCAACTTTATTGGAATTGTTTTCCCAGAGTACTATAATTTTAAGGCGTTTTGCACAATAAACATTATTGTTGTTCTGCAAAAACATAATAAACTTTATTAAAATTTGTTTCCGGAATATAACACTCTCTTGAATTAAAATTTTTTTAAACTTCAGGTTGTTTGACTAGTAGCTTCCTCAATATATGTTACATTACTCACACACATGTCACAAACGAAACTAAAAAAGTTTTTACGGCTTCAATTCAGCATCTTCCTCATCTTCATCGTCGTATTCTTCCCATGGCAGTGGGTTTGAACGGAAATCCATTACCTTCTTTAGTACATCATCAAAACATACATTGCCTTATGTTGAAATCATATATGAAATGTATTTCTTCCGCAGAATCAGTAGAGGAGTATCCTAGAAAAGTAAAGAAAACAAGTGGTTAGAACATGTACAAATGTGTACTGAATTATGTATTAAAAATAATTGTATTACTTCTGAAACTCACATCGCTTTTTTTAAGCCCACAGGTCCATTTAGATTACCCTTAAATGTCTCCATATGTCTCATAATGTAAACACCACAACCAGTCTTGTTAGTGTTGTTCCTCCACTTCATCTTTGCAAGAGTAGGCTGCAGTTTTTTTATGCGATCAACTTTTACCTTTGAAACACCGATGTCTTTCAAGTATTCTGCTAGAACATTACGCTGGCGGAGAAGGGGGGGGGGGGGGGAACATTAGGACACTAATAATTATGAGCTACAATATCACAAAAATAAGAAAATTAAGACATACCATATTTTTGGGGAAGGTACACTCTATGTAAAGTCATTGTACATTCACAATAATGAATAGGAACATCATGTAGTGCTGTTAAGCAAAAGAGAGCATAAAATCTTACAAAAGACAGTGGTCTATCGTGGAAAAATTCTTCTGGTCTTCCGTCACGATGCACATTATCAATGATGATGAACTTATACTTGTTGCTGTCAATGACTAGTAAATGGTAATGCCTTTTATATATAACTGGGAAGAAGAACTGTAGATTTTAAAAGATTTAATTAAGCAACAAGCAAATTAAATATAACATGCAGAAAGAGTGTATATTGTCGATGCTAACCAAATCAATTCTATCTGGGTTAACCGAGAATTGGGTAAACTCTTCTTTCATTATATCCTTAATCACCATAAAATTTTCAACAGTGTCCAGTTCTCCTTGAAGCATCATTTGTATGCAAGACAAGTAAAGTTTCTGATGTTAATCAAGGGAAAAAAACATTACAAAATTTACTTGTTGAAATAAGTTTATATAAATATTTGACTTATACACACAACTGTGGTGAAAAAAAATCGATATGGCTCTGAAGAGTTTCTTCTAGATTCCTTGGCATTCAAAAGTTTTGCCCAACAATCGATCACATCACTCGTTAAATACTTAGATTGTCGTAGAGTTGCCATTTCAATACGCCGAAGAGAAATGTCACCCACATGCACAAGAAGTTCCCTGGTTCAGGACTACCAGTGTTAACTCAAAATAGGATACAGAACATTTTAATATATATATATATATATATACCTGGCTAAATCGGTATGTTTTCCTCTACTATACGACACATAATCAGCAATGCAATTCTGAAAGTCAGTAAGAGGAGTAATAATGCATGTATCTGTGCTTAGTAAATTACGATTTGCAAGGATGCTCAGAGATTCTGGTTGACTTGTTTCATGTTCATGAACATTTTCATTGTTGATGACTTTGCCCTTGGTAATGTCAGCACTGTCAAGCAGATTATGCTCATTTGTACTCTTGTCTTTTATCCTAGCTATGTCGTTTGTATTACTCACATCTGTCATGCTTTCATTGTTCTCACAAGCATCATTACCATCTGGTATATTCCCTTCTGTACAACCTACCTCCATTGTTCTCTTCTTAACCCTAACAGTTTCATTGTTGTCAGGGACACCAATATCATCGGTACTCTTCTCTTCTTTCCAACTACCTCTTCTCCTATCTTCTCATCCCCAACAGTCTCATCACCCTCGTAGAATTCTTCATCAGACGAATCCAGTTTCTTTGGGAAGGGCTTCTCTTGATACTGCTTCACCTTTGTTAAAACGTCATCACAAACAATGTTGCACTTGGATGAAACCAAAGTGCAAAGATATTTGATTCTCAATATTCGAAGTCCATCCATCTACAAAAGTTAGAATATCTTGAGGATAGGTAACTTATAAACTAGAATGTGCTTTTAATACTTTAAGAAAGATCATTTAATTAAATCAAAAGTACATTTATAATTATTGGATATAAATTATTTAGAAACTTACGTTGTTTTTTGTCAACCCACAAGTCCAATACTGACCCCCCTTGTATGTTTCCATGTGTTTCATTGTGTAAATTTGATGTGACCATATTTAGCGCATATTTAGCCCCCGAATTAGCCTTGTTCCCATGCTTTTTAGTGCATATTTGGGTCATTTCTTATCTTTAGTTCTTTGTTTTGCATATTCTTTGAGATTTTGATCCCTTGGTAGGAAAGGAGTAAGAATCTTGCATTTTCATGGCAAAACGAGACTAAATTGATCGAATTCAATGACCAAGCATCAAGGAGAGACAAGATTAGAAGGCCTTTGTACATATTATAGTAGAAGAGCAATGTTGAGAAAGGATCCTTGAGTCCCCAAGGAAATCCCCAAGGAATTTATGAAGAAAAGGGAAGAAAAGAAGAAGATTTGTTCTCGATCGACAATCCGAGCGGATTGTCACCAATCCGTCCGTCCCGCAGCAGCACAATCCGAGAGGCTTTGCCCTATTCCGCTCGGATTCCACCTCCACAATCCGTCCGGATTCCCCTGAATCCGCTCGGATTCCAACGCCAGAATCCGCCCGTCCCGACCTTATTCCGCCCGGATTCCAGCACAGCACGGATTGTCTTCTCCAAACTACGAAGAAAGAAGCCCTTCTCTCGAAAAATACCGGCTCCTCCTTGCTCAATCTAAAAAGTGTAATTACTAGTTTAGCCCTTAGTTAACCCTAATGCATCCTCCCTAATTTCCACTATAAATACCCCATTAGTCTAATTAGGAGAGCATGTTCTCCTTATCAATAATTAGTGTAGTTAATATCAATCAAATCTCTCTTTAATATTGTAATCAAGTATTAATCAAGTTTTAATCCAAGTTTTGGTTCTTTAATCTCTCTTTTGTTCATCCTTTATTTTGGGTAATTGAATATTATTTGGGTTATTGTTGGGAGATTGACAACCTCTCAATCAAGCATTCAAGTACTTCTTTTATCTTTGCTTTATTATTGGAATCATTAGTAGGTATAATCTCTTAATCCCTTTTTAATTATTGTTAATTACTTTCATTTATTCATCATGTTTCATATTGTTGGTATGATTGACAACCTTGCTAGCATGATCAACATGATAATGAGTGAGTAGTCTCTTAGCTAGGGTTAATGGGTGATTAGGGGAAACCAACATGGGGAATGATTCATGCTTAATCTAATATGCTTTCATGTTTTATTTGCTTGCTTGTTTTGATCTCAACTCATGCACATGTTATATTTGATGAAATGCTAAGCCTATGAATCCTTGCATTTACTATCATCTTCTATCTTTTCAATGAGACTTGTAAGACATAACCCAACTCGAGTCTCATTAGACCATGCATGTTGTTGAGTAGGGAAGATTAAGTCGACTTGTAGGTGTTGTACAATCTAATCGATTCGGCTCCGGGACCCAAACTTTCCTAGGATTGTAAGATATAACCCAACTCAATCCATCTCAACAATAATTGCTTGCTTATAATTTGAGAACATGTTTGTATGATCATATCCCATGATTCCCCTATGATCCCATGACACCCTAGTGCCTTTAATCAATTATTTACACCCCTTTAATTCATCTTGCTTGTTTATTTTCATTGCTACTTTAGTTTAGTAACCTTCTACATCAACCCAATTTGTGACACCCCTTAGACACCACTAGTTGCAATAGAAATCTCATTTCAATACCCGTCCCTTGGGATCCGACCTTTACTTGCCTATTTACTAATTGTAGAGTTGTTTGTGAAGCTATAAATTGTGTTTTGATTCGACCGTGACCCAACGACCACATCTTAATTTGTGAACACTTAGCGGACTCGCATCAAAATACCACAGTCAACAACATTTTGATGATTTCTCCAAGGTATTTTCAATACAGCAGGCTCCATTGCTCTTACTCTTTCCTTCAAATCACCAATGTCATTGAAATATTCTTCCAAAGCATTACGCTGCATGAAAAAATTCAGATCAAACTGTCTAGAGAGACCGTGCAAAAAATATGACATTGTAAAAGAAAAAATAACCAATGAAAGGCAACTGAACAATTACCATATTCCAAGGTTTGTTTCCATAACGAGTTTTTGGGGTTTCATCATGTTGTTGATTATCAAGAATGACAAACTTGTTCTTCTCCATATTGAATACGAACACGTAAAAATGCTTGTTGGATATTATTGGGAAAAAAAACTGTTTTATATAAGAAAAGATTAGAAGATACAACAGACATAAAATTTATTACGAGAGTAAATTAGCAGCAGAAAACACTATGTATTGACTATATATATTGTTTGAGCTAACCATATTAACTTTTGTCACATCAATAATCTCAGCATGATTTAACTCATTTCTAAGATGCTTCTTGAATACTTCCAATTGTCTTTCAAATTTGAATTCTTTCCTTTGCCCTTGAAATGCTTGCTGCACACACAGAACATAATATTCTTCTATTAATATATACTTGTATAACATAAAATTATTGTAATATAGAATGAAATAAAATTTACTTACAAATATGAGGGTTGAAGCAAAGAATCGACGTGGTGCTGAAGATTTTCTTTCAAGTTCATTGAAATTCAAGTAAGTTGACCAACAATCAACCACAACATCTGCTATATACCGAGGTGGTTTTAGAGATGCAAAAAGATATCGGGTACCCACGACATTCTTAAACTCAAAGAGCTTTTCACTGGTTCAGATGTTACACAAAACAAGTCAGTTAATTACACATATGTATATTATCTTTATTAATAATGCACATAATACCCAAACGAAATGTACAGAATGATTAAATAAAAGAAACATGATGAGTAGAATAAAATATACCTAGCAAGAACAATGTCTTTTCCCTTAGTGTAGTAGACGTAGTCAGCAATACAGTGCTGAAACTCAGATGGCTCTGTACATGGGTCAGTGTCTCCTCTTAGTAAATCAAGTTCAGTACTAATATCTAAGCTTGGGTTGGGATTGGTTGCCTTGGGTTCTTCACTATAATCTTCAAATAACATGCTACATACAAGGGTATTTATAAGATTATCCGTATTGGCTTCTTCCTCATTCTCCCCGTCACTATCAACATAAAGATGGTTCGAATCATTTCGTACATTCTTGTCATCATCAAACGTTTTGTTTTTGTCATACTCCCCTTCTGACACCTCTTCCTTGTTGCCTTCATTCCCATTTTCAACTGTTTTAACTTTGTTTTCCTCAAACTTCCCTTCCGACACGTCTTCCTTGTTATCTTCATTCCCATTTTCAACTGATTCAACTTTATCTTCCTCTGACTCCCCTTTTGACATCTCTTCCTTCTTGTGTTCATTTCCATTTTCAACTACTTCAACTTTTTTTTCCTCTGACTCTCCTTTTGACACCTCTTCCTTGTTATGTTCATTCACATTGTCAATTAATTCACCTTCTTTTCTCAATGCACAAGGCTTCTGGAGTAGTTGAAATGTATCAAATTAAAGAACAATACACTTAAGCACCAAGTTAACATAATATAACAAAAAATATGATCAACATATTTACCTTTTTGTATGTATAAAAAATCGGCCTCTTCAATGACATGCTTTCAACCTGAATACTATTTTTTAAAGTTATGTTTACATTATTCAAAGCTTCAAAAACCAAAGGATGATTACTAACATCATCCTCGATGGTGAAACAAAGATCCGGAATATCAGCAACATTAGTACCAAAAGAACTTTCACTATCAGCGGAGCTGTGCTCATTTGACAAATTGAGTAAAATAATGCACGATCACAGAGCTTCTTAGCAGTCTTGTTCTCCTTAATTATTGATGCTCCTTTTTCTAACTTAGCCTTAACAGATGATATGTTTTGAGCTAAACTAGTTATACATTTAGAAAGATCAATAATATACTCCTCGGTGTAGTCCTTTGTTTCATAGACAGATTCGACACCTGTATTGTCAACCACCTCCTCCATTGGTGCTTCCAACTTACCATTTCCAAACATACCGCTGTTCATCTCATCCTTCTCTCTGGATGATAACAAACTACTAGTCTAACCTACCAACGTATAATAATCTCTTTCAATTTTTCGTTCCACATGAACAACGCGATCAACATAGATGAGCTGCAAAAAAAAAAAAAAAAATTAAAAATTAATTAGAAGAGAATGAAAACGTACCTTGCAATGTTAAATTAATTTATGAACTTCAAATATATTTTTTAAGACTTCTTACCTCCAAAAACAACAGTGGACCGCCGAAGTGAGTCTCCTTTTCCACCCACTCAATCTTGCTTTCTTGGAGACTTTTTAACAAAAAGGAACACCAATTGTAATCTTTGATTTCATCAACATTCATCAACGATTTCAAAACATGATGATTAACCAAAGGCTTTTGGGTGTTTCTCATTAGCAAAGAAACAGCAAACACAACAAAGTTAACCTTGAATTCATCACCACCATGATCATGATTTATCAACCAATTCTCAAGCATTTTGAGTGGAACTTGTCCATCTTTTATACCAAATTGTTGTTTCCATTTACCATAAAACTCTTGAAACTCTTCTGATTCAGTATGAGTTTTGGATAATTCAACTGTTTTAGGGCCTATTGGAAATCCAAATGTTGATCTTACATCAGAAACCTTCAAGAACAACTTCTCACTATCAAGAAGATCAATACAGTTTTGGTATGTGTTATACTGCTTAATTAACCAGTACCCAAGCTTTAAAGGAATGGAACGAACTCTTAACCAAAACAGCCCACTAAATCCAATCTCTTCTAGCGCGCACCATTGTTCGTATGACAAACGTTCAACTACCTCAACTACTCTTGTAGGAGACATTCTCGTATATGCACTTTTAAACGAAGAGAAATCAAACTTCTGCTTTCACTTGGAACCCAATACCATCTTATTACTTACTTTACCCTTTTGAGGACTTTCTTTCTTTGCAGTAACAATTTGTTTATTAACAGGAACAATTTGTTTCTTAACTGCAAGATCATCGTCACTTTCTTCATTTATCTTCTTTGCGAAAGATTGTATAGACTTAGATTTACTGTTAATAGTAGTTGATTTACGCTTTCTTGTAAATGGAGCACACTCATTTTTACCATCAGTGCAACTTTCAGTTGGTGGAAAAATAAAAGTAAATTTTCTCCGCTTTTGAGATTTTTTATCTTCCTGCTCCATAGTCTGTAATAATAAAATGAAATTACAAAACAAGTAGAGAAATCAGCAGTTACCTAATTTTAGGAAATGTACATTAATTACAAATATAATGTTCTTTTAGATGATTCAGAACAATTTCTATATTAATCAAACGGCACATTAATTTAAGCTGAATGTACATTATATTATTACCTTCAATTAAAAATCCAAAAATTAACAAGTAGAGATAATCAGCAGTTACCTAATTTTAGGAAATGTACATTAATCACAAATATAATGTTCTTTACATGTTTCAGAACAGTTCCTATATTAAAAACAAACGGCACATTAATTTAAGCTGAATGTATTATATTATTACGTTCAATTGAAAATACAAAATTGACAAGTAGAGATAATCACCAGTTACCTAATTTTAGGAAATGTACATTAGTCACAAAGATAATGTACTTTTAGATGATTCAGAACAATTTCTATATTAAAAACAATACGCACATTAATTTAAAGTTGTATGAACAATATATATTATTACCTTCAATTAAAAATCCAAAATTAACAGAAACTAGAAAGTAAATGTTGAAATAATACTTCAAAGATATAAAATTGGGGAAGAACAATGCGAATGTATTTCTAAATGTAGAAAAAATATTTCATGCACATAAATCCGAATGAATTTTTAACAGTAAAGCAGTATAAATATCTGAAATCAAAACATCAAAATTATATTGCTGTTGAACAATTAAGTGATCCAAATTAAACATTATATTAGAGTTATGATAGAGAAGAAACGAAATTGAAAAGAAAATACCTTAGTATAACGGAGGAAATTGGGCGTAACGTCAAAATTATACAGCTATTGAACAATTCTCCTATGACAACGTCTATACTGGTAATGTAAAACGACTGAGCTAAAAACTGGTTACTACTTTTATTTTTTTACTCTGTTTTTTTTTCTTGTAGGTAGTTAGTTACTAGTGTACTGTAACTGTTAAAAAATAAGGGAAATGATAAATACATTTAACACCCTAAAATAGTTAGTTAGTTACCTTGAAGCTTGGCCACTGCAGCCCCCGAAAGGGGTGGCTTACATGGTCCATGTTGTGGTGTGGGAATGCATGGGCCCGGGGGGAATTCAACCCTCTCGTCATCAAAAAAAAGACACCCGACGGACCGAGTAAACCCTTTTTTTAAGGGGGGGGGGGGTATCCTAAAACGGAACGGGAAAGGGTTTAGGGTTTGATTAGGCGGACCGCTACCGCGGATCCGCCTAATCCAACCCTAAACCCTTTCCCTTGCTTCTCATTTGAAGGCGGCAAGACAAAAAGACACCCTAGAGGGGCCGAGTGAACCCTTTGGGGGGGCGAGTATCCTAAAACGGGATGGGAAAGGGTTTAGGGTTTGATTAGGCGGATCCGCGGTAATCCAACTCTAAACCCTTTTGAAGGCGGCAAGACAAAAAGACATCCTAGAGGGGCCGAATGAACCCTTTTTTTTGGGGGGGGGGGGGGTGCGGCTACCCTAAAACGGGAGGAAAAAGGGTTTAAGGTTGGATTAGGCGGATTCACGGTAAGACAAAAAGACACCCTAGAGGGGCCGAGTGAACCCTTTTTTGGGGGGTCGGGTATACTAAAACGGGACGGGAAAAGGTTTAGAGTTTGATTAGGCGGACCGGTACCGCGGATCCGCCTAATCCAACCCTAAACCCTTTCCCCTGCTTCTCATTTGAAGGCGGCAAGACAAAAAGACACCCTAAAGGGGCCGAGTGAACTCTTTTGGGGGGGGGCTGGGTATCCTAAAACGGGACGAGAAAGGGTTTAGGGTTTGATTAGGCGGACCGCTACCGCGGATCCGCCCAATCCAACCCTAAACCCTTTCCCTGCTTCTCATTTGAAAGCGGCAAGACAAAAAGACACCCTAGAGGGGCCGAGTGAACCCTTTTTCTTTGAGGGGGGGGGGTATCCTAAAACGGGATGGGAAAGGTTTTAGGGTTTGATTAGGCGGACCGCTACCGCGGATCCGCCTAATCCAACCTTAAACCCTTTCTCTTGCTTCTCATTTGAAGGCGGCAAGAAAAAAAGACACCCTAGAGGGGCCGAGTGAACCCTTTTTTTGGGGGGGGGGGGTGGCTATCCTAAAACGGGACGGAAAAGGGTTTAGGGTTGGATTAGGTGGATCCACGGTAAGACAAAAAGACACCCTAGAGGGGCCGAGTGAACCCTTTTTTGGGGGGCTGGGTATCCTAAAACGGGACGGGAAAGGATTTAGGGTTGGATTAGGGGGACCGCTACCGCGGATCCGCCTAATCCAACCCTAAACCCTTTCCCTTTCTTCTCATTTGAAGGCGGAAAGACAAAAAGATACCCTAGAGGGGCCGAGTGAACCCTTTTGGGAGACGGGATTAAAACTAGGGGGCTGAGTATCCTAAAACGGGACGGGGAAGGATTTATGGTTGGATTAGGCAGACCGCGGTCTGCCTAATCCAACCTTAAACCCATTCCCTTATTTTAAGAGGATAATCTTTGAAAGAAATGCGGGTTTAAAGCTTTGGTACATCATTACATAATAATATGGACATTTGTAAAATGTTGAAGGTACATTATAGTTGATCACTCTTATAACTGGCTTTAAATTAGAAAGGGTCAATTCTAAACAGTTAAAGCTTAGGTACATGATAATAATTTAGATTCAAATAAACATTCATAATAAACTGCAAATATGTTCTGACAATAATACTTAATGAAAACGCATATGTTTCTAAACTTAACCGCAGATTATAATTATACATAAATTAACATCAAAGTTCTTAACCCTTTCTGGGTTTATTGCAAACAGAAGCATGAACACTGCTCTCAACCTCCAGCAAGTCCTTCCTTAGATGTTTCTTATAACCGTCTATTAATTCCATAGCCTTCACGACTACTGGCCAAGGTATAGTATTTTCACGATCAAGAAGAGCATATGATTCTCGTACAACTGTGACACCGTTGAGAAACTGACGGTCCATGTCAGCCTCTATGTACTGTTTTTGTCTATTAGCTTCAAGTTGTCGGGCTATGCTGTCTCTTTCAACCGTGATAAACTTCATCTGCGCTTCAGCAATGTCCAGCCTCTGTCGTAGTGACTTTGCATTTACTTTAGCTTTGTCCAGTTTCTCGTAAAGCCCTTCCTGATGTTCTTCTAATACTTCATTTTTACCAAGCACCTGAATAAGATATTGATTCAGTGAATTTCTTTCGCGTTTCATTTCAGCGAGATCATACTCAACGTCAGCGAGTTTTTGCTCGATATCCGACATTATTTCCACATTGGTAACGGAACTCATATTCTGGTTCAGGCAAAAAATAAACGTATTTTAAAAAGAGTGACAATAAACTTAAGGCATTATGGGAAGTACCAACTTCAACCATATTTAAGGCCATACTATAGGGTAAAACAAATTAAGGTGGGCTTTGACATTGTATAATCATGCAAAGAGCAAACAATGTTATTGTGAAAACAGCTTACAGCAAAAGGTAAAATAATCTTCTCCTGCAAATATTAAGCACGTTGCCAGATTGAAATATCTACTATACTTAATTTTGGCAAAACGTTCCAGCCACAAATGCAGTTTGATTTTCAGACCTGAAACAACTTTTAATTCGTCTGGGGACTAAAATATATATTTCTTTTCACAAGATAAAAAAACATACTGATTAATCAAATAATACTTATAAATGAAATAATCTGAATGTTATATAGGCTACTATTTAGATAAAGATATGCATTTCTTTTGCAGGGATAAAATAATAAGAATAAAAAAAAAAACAGAAACTAGAGCACCTTTTCAAGGAAGTGAAGACGTTTTCTATATGATTATTCCATAGATTTTGTAATTAGCACACTAGTTTAGACAAGTATTTATAGTGAGTTTTATATTTAAACTGATTATGAAACAGTCTTGAATGGCTTTTGTAAGAATTTCTAATATTAATTAAATAGTATTATGTCCTTTACTGTCATTAACATTCAATACATTTTTTATATATGCTATATCAAAATGCACAACAATATTTCCTATGAACATTATCAATAAAATAAATGTTCCTTTAAAGGCATGACAATGGACATTGGCAGGAATACATTATATATGAACCTTTATTTGTATGAAATAAATTACCAGAGCATATTAGAATTTCAGTACGGCATTATTCTTGCAATAATATTCAATATACTTATTTACATAAATATATGCATTTCTTTTGCAGGGAAAAAATAATAAGAACAAAAAAAAACAGAAATTAGAGTACCTTTTTAAGGGAGTGAAGACGGTTTGTATGATTATTCCTTAGATTTTGTAATTAGCACACTAGTTTAGATAAGTATTTATAGTGAGTCTTATATATAAACTGCTTTGGATAAGAATAGGAGAAGTTACAATTTATGAGTGTAGTATTATTTGTCTTTTCACATGCATTAGTTTACAACTGCCATTTGACACATGTCTCATTTAATCAAATAATCATGAATAGTGGTGTCTTTTCACCTGAATTATTTTACAACTTGCATCTGAGAGTGTAATTATTAGATGCATTAATTTATATTATTTAATTTAAATGGTACATTGTTAATGCACGTAATGGACATTGTAAATACAGCGATGGGACAATTCTTTTCATGATGTATCGAAAATCCAAAAATTACAAAAGGTACTACGTCAATATAATGAAATATCATTAACAAATAAGAGAATGTACTTATATTCTTATATTCTGAATGGACATTGAAAATCAACAGTAGGTACAAGGGGTATGACATAAATATAAAACTTATACTCAAATGTACCTCAACTGTTTATATATAGTATTACTCGGTTTGATTTAATAGAAAAAAAGCAAGTTCGACCGCTGGTCGGGAAATTGATGTCGGGATAGAGTCAAAATCTTCTTCTTCACTGTCTACAACAACAAGATTTCCTAACTCGGGTGCCAAATGATATTGAAACAGGTGCAATGTCCTCCTTGTTAAGAGATTGTCTGTCAAGTAACAAAGACACCTTCGGAAAACCACTACATTATCCCTGGTAGTCGTTCTAACCCCAAGTGAAATGCTTGTCTGTAATCTCCTTTCATATTCCTCTCTTAAACGGGCTTCCTCATTGTGTAAGATAAACATCTTAGCCCAACACTTGCATACTGCTTCCATGTTATGTTTGTCAGCTTGATTAACTTTTTGAAAGATTTGTAGCATGTAAGTTTCATCTTGTAGTACTGTGTTTTTTGCATAGTTGTCCTCCACCCCTGCAATTATGGCGTCCTTCCCATTAAATAGCCATCCTAGCATTGTCTTTTTTGCGTCAAGATGATGTTCAATGAATTGTTTTCTGTCTTCCTCTTCAGAATTTGTTACCAATCCCAAGCAAAATAATGACATTATTTCCTCTGTAGACAGATTAAGAATGGTTATTCCAAAATGTTCATTGAACGATAACATTTAGAACATCATACTGTAAACTTTAAAAACACTATTAATTGAACGATGAACACTGTGAGCAATATTCGAAATTGAGTAAATTGTACAATTAGTATTTTAATTTACCTATTACTCCTATTTCATATGTTGTACACAATTTTCCTACTTGACCAATTACCCCCAACACACATAAATCTCACACAATTGTAATCAATAAATAACATCCCATTAAACTTGACATGAACATCCCATTAAACTGAAAACGATGAAAATGTAACCAACAAAAGAGGCGGGATTTTCAGGTGATTTTGTCAATGATTTAAATCAACCAAGTATAATTACCTAAGAAATACACCAAAAGAATGGACGAAATCCAGGACAAGTTAGTAAATGAACGTGATTACCTGGCAATGAAGAAGTATTGAAAACGAAGGTGGAGTATAATCAAAATTTATGGAGAAGTTACCTAATACTCCGTAGTTGAAAGAAGTATTTTATTTGGAAAGATTGTTTGAAAGAAGTATTCCTTTTATCTATTTTAGATTTACACCTAATTGTGTGTTTTATAATTGAACATAAATTGACTATACTTCCATAATAGGTATTATTAGGTCCACCCTAGATTTACGTGTGTTGGGGTTATTTCGGCAAGTAGGAAAATTGTGTGCAACATATGATATAGAAGTAATAGTTAAAATAAAATACTAATTGTACATATTTACTCAATTTCGAATATTGATATTTCCCTTCTCTTATCTGTCCTCTTCGCATATGATTTGTTTTAATATTAGTGTATACGGAGTATATTTTTTTATTTTCCTTAAAATGAACATTCTCATATTAAAATGACCACGCACGATATAAATTAATTGTATCAATTGTGAGATCCTAAAGCAAGAAAGTTACACGGGATGTAAATTAGTTTTCCTTAAAATGAACATTCTCGTGTTAAACAAGAACATCATTGATTTTGGTGAACATTTGTTTTCCTTAAAATGGACAATTGATCATTATAGAATGTACATTATAACAAGTAGCTTGGGATGAATGCACATCAAGTACAACTTTGGTGTACATACGCCAAAGATCAAAAGTACATTATCAATACAACAAACCCAATAGACATCAACTAACGCCAGATATGTCGACAGCACAAAAGAAAACTAATAAATCATATTCAGGAACTATTTGTGAGTGTCGTGACACGCTAATGCATGTCTAATAATGCTGTTACGATGTTTGTTGTGCTCAAATGTTAGTAGCGTGCATAGGTACTTGAATCTCAGCATTGTCAACGATCTCATCTGCAAAAAAAAAAAAACATGAAATTAGAATTTAATAACCAACAAGATAACATTGATTTGGTCTAAATAACTTACAATTGAAATGTTAAACTCACATCAATTTTGGACAGTCCACAGTCCCAAGTGGCTATTCCCATAAATGTTTCCATGTGCCTCATGGTGTAAATACCACAGTCAAAAATATTTCTGTTATTTCTCCATGGAAGCATTGCTACTATAGGATCCATGCCCATTACTATATTACTTTTCTCCATAGTTGATTGATTTTCACCCAAAAACCGTGCAAAAGCATCACCCTGTAACACAATAATAAAAATTAGACGAGATGAACCATAATGTACATGAATTTACCAATGCAAGTGAACGATAATAATTCATAGTTGAGGAGAATGTAAATTTACCAGTTCAAGTACACTATCACCATACTCTTCTAAGACACTCCCCCTTCTAATACGATTGTCAAGAATCATGAGACATTTCCTTGGCAGGTCGAAAATGTACAACACAAAATGATTCTCAAGTGCAATAGGGAAGAAGAACTAGCATCAGGGAAAGAAACAATTGTAAGGTCACTGACAGGTAAAGGTTAATTTCATGTTAAGTAATAGCACATTTTGAAAACTTTGACAGTACATTCACTGACTTCTATTCAAATAGACTACTACAAAGAATCTGAATTTAATTTCAATTACTAAATGAAGTGAGGGACTGACTAGTTCAATGGATGGTAGATCAATCTACTCAAACTCATTTAATTCTACTTCGATGCGACGCTTGAAAGGTTTGTAACGATGATCATCAATAGAAGCACATGTGTTCTTCATTAATAACAACTGCACAATGAAGATAAAATTTTAGTAATGTGAAAATATTGGAAATAGTAAACTGAAATACATGAAAACAATGACCAAACTTACATATGTAAGTGTACTAAAAGAGAATCGTGTGGGATTGGTTGGATTCCCATCCTTTTCTTTGTAGTTTAGATATGCCGACCAAGAATCTATGACAAAGCTTGAGATATAGTGATACGGTTTTAATGACAACAGTCAAGGACATTATTTTTGAACTCAAATAATGTACTACTGCACAAAAAACAGTAATAGCATTATGATTAGCAGCAGATATGTAAAGATGAACTATGTAAATGAATATAAAATATTAAATCTTCTGTATGTAATTACCAACTGTTATCCACAGAGCCCTGGCCAGTGAACACATAATTTGAAATCTGATATTGCATTGATGTCAAAGGTATGAAGGGATTCGTGTCGTCAATAGCATCAAGGAGAGATTCACAGGAAGGACTCCTACTAAAATGATATTGATTCCCTGTTTTCGGATATAAAGGTGGACGATCAGCAGACACTTTCTTTCTTTTTTTACCCCGCTCTGGTGCTTCATAAACAGAAGAGTCCTCATCTTCCGGGAAGACACCTAAACTGAATGACACAGCAGCGTTTGTAGGCGCATCCTTATTCCTCTCAGCAATCAATTTTCTCACTTTACGAAGAGCCGCTATGTGTTTGCTAGCAGAAGTGGGTTGTTTGTTGAAAACTTGGTCTGTTTGATATGTCGTTTGAGTAGGTGTTTCAGTTAAATGAGCAAGAATTTCTATCGGTGGCACTTCTGCACAGCTTGTTCCTAAGGTGGTCCTAACAATGTCATGTTTGTCCCTCACAATCTGTTTAATGCGTGGCCAGTTACAAGATGGATCAACAATCCCATCTTCAATGGGGCTGTCACGAACATCAATCAACAAAGGATAAGAGGAGTTTTTTAAGATGTTACACGAAGTGCGGCGAACTCTAGGATGATTAACAATCTCTTCTATTGTAGGGCTGTCGGGAACATCAATTATCGCAACAGAAGAAGAGTTTTTGTCAACTGTATGTAAAGTATGAAAAATGCTAGGATGATGTACTACTCCTATTATAAGACTGTCAGAAACTTCAATTATCACAGTAGAAGAAGAGTCTTTGGTGAATCTCGATGGAGGTTGAC
Organism: Silene latifolia; assembly: GCF_048544455.1. NCBI lineage: Eukaryota > Viridiplantae > Streptophyta > Magnoliopsida > Caryophyllales > Caryophyllaceae > Silene > Silene latifolia. The sequence goes on along the minus strand of NC_133534.1, from coordinate 169,725,174 downwards.
AAACAGTAGGGAATCAGGACTGATTTGCACAACCATAGTGACATCTGTGTTCTTCAATTTTAAATGTTTTTAAAAAAAAAACATATAAGACAGAAACATAAAGCCATTAAAAATACAGATATCCAGAAAGGACATACTAAACATTAAGAAAGTAAATGAAGAAAATACATCCTAAATATTAAGCCATAGCAAAGAACATCAAAATTATTAGGAAATAATGCGTACAAATTCCGACATATTGATATGAAGCACAGGTATCCAGAAAGTAAATGCTAAACATTAAAAAAGTACATGAAGAAAATACATCCTAAACATTTAAAAATATTAAGCCATAGCAAAGTACATCAAAATTATTAGGAAACAATGCGTATAAATTCCGACATATTGATGCATCTGAGAAATAATATTAGGACTGATTTATAATGAACATCTTCGAACATTAATAGCTAAGGAAACTATGTAAAATTCGAAGAAGATGAAAAGTAAACACAATTGTTTTTAGCAAATAATTAAAAGCAAAGAGTATAACCTTCATTCCGATAGAGAGCGATAAAGAGTAAGTGAACGATCTGAGAATGAGAAAACGTGCAGCTACAATTTAATTGACAGGTTTATCAAAAAGTAGTAAGATGTTAAAGAGAAGAAGTTTAAAGTGGCGGTATTTTTTTAAAAATTTGGGTCATACTATAATGCCATAAGTCCATTCTTTTTTTTTTCTTTTTTTGTTTATTCCAACTGCTAGAACCGTTTGAACCTCTACTTTTATATACCTATTTTATACTTAAAAACTTCAGATTAGTTCAAATTAGGATATATGGCCATTTAACACAATGGTAATGTTATAATTTGTCAATGTATTTTCTAAAAGTTCTAAATGTACTTTTTCGACATTCATAATGTACAAATTAGCTCAAGTTGTTGGATTACGAACGGCCACAAGATCGAAAGACACTCTAGAGGGGGCGAGTGAACGCTTTTTGGGGACGGGATTAAAACTAGGGGCCAAGTATCCTAAAACGGCATGGAAAGGGTTTAGGGTTGGATTATGAACGGCCGCAAGACCAAAAGACACCCTAGAGAGGGCGTTTGAACCCTTTTTGGGGACGAGATTAAAACTTGGGGGTCGGGTATCCTAAAACGGGACGAGAAAGGGTTTAAGGTTGGATTAGGCAGACCGCTACCGCGAATCCGCCTAATCCAACTCTAAACCCTTTCCCTTATGTGTGGTTTGTATAGCCGCAAGACCAAAAGACACCCAACAAGGGGCGAGTGAACCCTTTTTTTGGGAAGGGATTAAAAATAGATCTTTGACAGTTTATTAAACAGGTTTTTCTGTTTACACTATATATATTATGTACTTTATGTAAACAGTTTAATTAAAATGTCCATTATCTATATTCATAATGTGCATGAATAGATAATTAGGTGCAACTAAAATATCATTAAGCACTATTTGGAAAATGTACATTATATTATATTTAAAGGTACATTAAATTATTTTAAAAAGAACATGAAACATTAATTAAATTGTAATGCATGTGATCGTTTAATAAGATAGAAAACTTCAAAAGTTCATTCATATACTTAGATTATGATGTCGCTATAGATAGATCTTTGACGTCATTTGAGACCTATTTTCCTGTTTTCAATGTATAATAGAAATAAATGTGCTTTCAATTTAATTCAAATGTCCATTATGTATGTTCATAATGTCCATGTACTGTTTTACAAAAGAGATTTAAAAGCAGACCTGAAATGTACATTATATTATTTTGCTAATTCAGTACATCATAAGTCGCTATTCAAGGAGATAATAACGTTCAAGTAAATAGCACGCTAAAAATAGACAAAGAAGTACTTTAACTAAGAGTAACTAAACATTGGTTCACAAATTGAACATTTTGCTTATGCAATTGCAAATCATTACACATACTAACGTACACTAGAATTTAAAACATCATACTACATGTACAGGGGTGTCATCAGACAAATTCTAACGTACTGCGTAGATAATATTTGAACATTAAATGTAATCACTAGCTTTAGAGAAATGACCCTTCTTCGCATGATCAGCGACAGTTTCACGGCAATCGTTGTGGTCGAACATTAGTAATGTGCATAGATATTTGTATCGTAACACTTTAAGCACGCTCCGCTGCAAAATAGAAGCCAACAATTAACGAGATAGGCAAAACACAATGAACATGAATTTCTTTAAAATAAGAACCAACACTCACATCATTTTTCATCAGGCCACATTTCCAAGAGATTAATCCCATAAATGTTTCCATGTATCTCATTGTGTATATACCATAGTCATCAACATCGTAGTTATTTCTCCAACTAAGCTTTGCAACAATGGGATCCATAGCCAACACAACGTTGCTAGAGTCAGAAGTTTTTGGGTTCTCACCCAAAAACCTTCCAAGAGCATCAATCTATGACAAAATATTTTAAACCAGTGTTAAGCGCGACTAATAGTCGAATTCAATAGAACAACAAGAATGTGTCAAATTCAAACATACTGTTAACAGTGGAGATACACCATATTTCTTGATGGCGTCTTAATCTGAGAGTGAGTTGTCAAGAATGACGAAACGCTTCCTCACCAAGTCAACCACGTATAAGAAGAAGTGTTTCTCGTGTACAATTGGGAAAAAAAACTGAAATTACAAAACAAATGACGTACAACCATAAGTACAGTCAAACTCTTGGAAGGGTACATTTTAACTAATCATGAGGCACATGTAAAAAATGAGAACGGTACATTGCAATATAAAGTGACCTCATTTAATACAAACGCAAAGAAAATTCCCTTTGACTCAAGCAGTTTAAATAAAACAAAAGCAGAATGCAGACATGGAATGATAGTATGACTCATGGTCTATGTTCTCAACGTGTGGATATAGTTGCAACTGCTCATGCATATTAGATATTCCCCACATTGAGAAATTACAACATTAACATTGTAAATGTTTAAAAAGTACATTTAGTACGTTTAGAAAGTACATTGAGAAATTATAGCATTAACATTGTGTTAAATGGCCATTTATCCAAATTTGGCCTAATCTGAACTTTTTTAATATAAAATGGGTATATACAAGTTGAGGTTCAAATGATTTTAGTAGTTGGAATTAAACAAAAAAAAGAAAGGACTTATGGGATAATAGTATGACTCAATTTTTTAAAAATGCAATACAACAATGGCAAAGAAAATTGCAAAGTATTTCAAGCAAACAATAACAACTTACGAGTGCGATTGAAGTTATGTCTATTCCCGGGAAAAGCTGCAACTCCATTTTTACATGAGCCTCGAATAATTCATAAATATTTTCATCACTTAAACCTGGGCTGGGTTTCGCTAATACGGAGTGCATGGGAAAGTAACGAAAGAGGGAAGTACAATATTTCAAAATACATATTACACACAGCATTTAAGAGTGTATGTAAATGAACTTACATGCATAAGCGTGGTAAAAAAGAACCGCTTTGGAGTACCAAGATTATTTTCTTCCTCTTTACAATTCAAACATGATGACCAGCAATCAATTACAACACTCGAAACATGTTCAGACGGCTTTAATGACCACAAATGCATTCGCGTTGCAAAATAAGTCTTGTACGAATATAAGTGCTTACTAGAGCAAAAAATATATCAAATTACTTGTTAGGTGTGAAACAGTGAAAATGACATTCACAAAATGGTAATTTAGCAAGTACACATTTTAGATTACCTGGAACGACGATTGTTAGTGCCCCGGTCACTGAAAACATATTCAGCCACTTGAAGGTGCACCGCATTAAGAGGTGTTAACACATTGGTGTCATCTTGGATAGCGTAAAAACAAACAGCGGATCAAAACGAGATGAGATGATGTTGCTTGTTCTTTGGATAGAGGTATATAAGAAGGACTTGCCATGAAATGAACCCTTTTGGTAGGTGAAGAAGATTCACCAAAGGTGTGCAGGGCGATCCGTTTAACCCCTTTAGCTGCGGCTAACCTTGCCTCACTCTCAAAGAAAGTCTTTCTCCAACCCTAAATCGAACGAAAATTCACCCGATGTGCAGTACGGATGAATTTCTCCACTTAGCAAATTGTTCTCTGTGTTTAGCACGAGCAAGTTTCAATTTGTACGCTTTTCTGTTGCATTTGCTACAAAGAATAAGCTGTTCGTCCTCATCCGGTGTCTTTGGATTCCCACGGCGGTGCACACGACACATCTTCGGTACCACCACCATATGTCAAATATACAAATTCAGTTACTGAATGGGCCTGTTTGACACACTCTTCACTTGGGAAACATTGCAAACCAACCGCGTATTTCTCATCTAACACAACCATATCTTCCATGACTCTCTTTGCTGAAGCAGTGTAGTTATCTGCAAACTCCTGGACAAGGGACTGTATGAAGGTACATCTTTAGTACTATGAAGGTACATCTTTAGTACTATGAAGGTACAAAGAAAATATTTCAAAGTGAATTTTGAAAAGGAATAGTGAATACTTCGAGAATCAATGGATATACCTCCGGAGACGAGTACGAAATTGGAGATTTTGTATCAGTACTAACATCCCTCGACATTCTCCGCACTTTTTTAACCACTTGTCTACATGGATGAGAAAATCTAATTCTTTCCATCGGTCGACCTTTTACACGACCAAGACCAAACTGACCAGCTTCCATCTCCTGCTTTTCCCTTGAGAAAAGTGCAACAGATGTCCAATTCAAAAGAGTATAGTAATCTCTTTCTACGAATCGTTTTTCATGGACAACACGGTCAACATAAACAAGCTGCAAGTAAAAACAGGATTATGACTGGAAAATGGCAGGTTTTAAAACCATAATAACTAACAATAGATGTAACTCAGAAGATTTGTACCATTAGAAACAGGAGAAGTCCACCAAAGTGATTCTTCTTCCCCTTCTTGACCCAATCCTTTGTGTTATACCGCAAACTCTCCATGACAAATTGACACCAATCAAGCTGACCAATGGCAGACACATTCCTCAGCAATTTTAGTACATGGTGATTGACAAACGGCTTCTGATTGTTGCGCATTAACAAAGAGACAGCAAGCACCACAAAATTAATCTTAAATTGATCACTGTAATCATCATGACAAACATTATGCTCTGCAAGGGTCTTGATATCCACTTGACCATCAACATGAAATTGAGCTTTCCAATGCGCGTAAAACGCATCACATTCTGCATCTTCGTCACTACAGCATGAAAGTAAAACAGGTTTTCCTCCAATTGGGAGGCCAACAGCATCATGAATACAAGAAGTAGAAACACGAAAGCGCTGTTTATCAGGTAGAATGATGAAATCCGAATACGGGTTATAGTTCTCAATTAACCAATAACCAAGGCGTAAAGGAAGCCTTGTAACCCTTAGCCAGAACAATGAAGAAAAACCAATCTCTTCCAAAGCACACCATTGATTGTAATCAAGGTGTCGAAGGTCATCAACAAAATTTGTAGGTGACATCCGGGTGGTAATACGAGAGAACGTTGGAGTAGGATCATCAACAGTAGGATTGAGGTTGTTCAACCTCGGAGAAATACGGCGTGTAACAGTTCCAGGATCGCCTTTGCGCTTCAATAACTGAAAGTAGTTTTACATGTAATATTAATGAGTTGTGTTGTGTTGTGTTGTACACGTTTCACGAAGAAATGTTCTGTCAGTTTTATTGAAATGTGCATGATCTACAACAATAATGTGCACGCAATTATGACCTTTTGCATGTGGTCTTAAATTGATGCTACTTACGTTAAAAGTACTTAAATTCGACAAAAATCCAAAAAAGCACAAATTAGATCAAACTAAAAAAACAACAAACAAATCGAAATGTATAAGCAAGTTACGAAATCAACAAACAATGCGATAAATACTGTGGACCATGGAAAAACGCTCCACTCAAATGCTTTTTCAAAACATTTTTAATTTTAAAAGAGTCGCCACTAAATTTTTAAATGGAATTTAGAAACCAATTTTAGAGATTTGAATTCGTGTGACTTTACGTGTTAGGAAGTTAATTTAATTTCATTAAAACAACACCCAACCCCGCCCGTTGCAATAACGGTCTCTACTAGGTGAAAGATGGCTATTTCGGAAAGATATCACATGCGTATGCAACCATTGAATTTAAATCCTATCATGCGAATTTCATTCTAAGTCGTTTAAAATGCATTTAACTTCGTCGAAGTGGTTTAGCATGTGAGGTTCATTGATTAAACTAGAAAAACACATCCAAAGAGAGGGATAGGAAGGCTTACGCTTAGCATAAGATGTATTAACAAACATTAGTGGTTAGCTCATACATACGATATAAATTATAAATTATGTAAATTAAAATCTAAAACATAAACTAATTAAACTAAGGATTTAATCAAACAAAGTCAAACAAGGAAGCAAATTAAAACACAAAACCTGGACAAACCCGTGCACTGCACGGATCTGAAATTTTCGAAATATGTCAGAATTGACCCGTGCACTGCGCGGGTTTTGAATTAATACATTGCTAATTACAAAATAAATACTAAATCAATGCAATAAATTACGAAAATCTACCTAAATTAAAATTACAAATTATAGGTCTGGAAAATCATAAAAAATCAATTTTTTTATGGTTAAAAATAAATACATATGAATTAAATAAACTCGATTTATTAAATTGCCCTATTCCAACACGAGGATATGTAAATGAGACGGGGTGTACGACCGACCGATGTGGCGGATTTCTTTCCCATCTCAAGTCAACGCGGGTGCCGGAATGGTACTTTAACTCATACTCAAACTATTCTAGTTTCGATATTAGTTAGACGATGTTAGACAATGGTTAGTAAATAAACAATAAAAAAACGAAATAAAAAGGAGAGAAGGGAGTTTTAATGCACCCTCAACCTACATGTATCGTTGACACCGTCTTGGGTCGTAATCGATCGTAGATTTTATCTCGAGGGACCGTCGTCGACGAAGACAATTGAAATTGAATTTTGAAATCACGAAACAAACACGTTCAAAAGGCAGACTTGAGCAGCGATTTTCAATCGCTCACCACGACTTCGTTTCTCAACGATTTTTCAAACCGAAAGATGTTTTGGAAACTAGAAAGACTGAATTTTGTGAATATGGAAACAAACCAGAAGTTTTAATAGGATTTATGCACGAGAATCAAGGCCAAAGATCACGACAGAAACTCAAAAACACGATTTGTGTCCCTGTTTTCGAGCGGCTGTCACGGCTTTAGTTTAGGGTTTTTTTGGACGATTGATGGTTGTTATTTGCAGTATGATTCGTGAGGTTTTTAGGGTTTGTATGGGGGGTTTTCTTGGTGGTTAAGCTAAGGTAATATGGGTAGGATACTAAGGTAAGGTGTAGGGTTAATGGGCACGGGTTTGGTAGCTGTTTGGAGCGGGTTTTGGGCTCGGGATTGAGCACGCAAAACAGGGGGGGCTGCTTGTGTTGCGGGCTCTTTGTGGAGTATTTGGGACGGGAATTGGATGGATTTCGTGGTGTTCTAGGTGCTGGGTTGTTGTGGGTAATGTGGAGCATGGGTTGGTGGTGATGGGTTGCAGGTTTGGACCAAGTTTGAGTCGGTTTAGAAGGGCTTTCGATGGACTATACAAACACGGGTAAAGGAAGGAATTGGGCTGTGTTGGGGAGTGTTTAGGACGAGATTTGGGTGTGGATATGGGGGTTCGAACGGGTAGAGGCCTAGGTTGGTTAGTGTACTCGAGATTCGTGCCAACTCGTAAAGAAAACGGGCTTAAAAACCGAGCTATAAACGAGCTCCAAAACGCGTGGTTGAAACGAGTTTTAAATTTTCAAATTCGATTTTTCAAATCAATTAAACACATTAAAATAAATGATTTTTCAAATCAAAAAATATATTTTATTTTCAATAAAATAAATTTAAGGAAATAAATTCAAATTAAAATAATAAAATGAATTCACTTAAAAAAGCTTTAATTTAAATATCATTTAAATTAATAAAATACTCCGTCGACAACGCTCATTCCACATCGTAAAACGAGCCCAAATAATGACAATGATAACTAAAGAATACATGTGTCCTATCATCATCGGGTGTTTGTCGGGTTTTCTATAAATTCCAATATCGACAGATATGGGTATCTACAGAGCCCCCACTTTGACTGAGGCTTGGACAAGGCGAAAGTCAAAGTATACCCCAGGTCCCTCTCGACCGAGGATTCTCGGGTCGTTTATAGTCCATTAGACTTGCGTATATAAGCTCTTGACCATAAGAAGAGATCATACTTGAAACTTCGTCGGGGATCAACTCTTTCATTGCGTCGAATTATCATCGTTAGTCATCGACCCATAAATTGCATATATGGTGGGTTGAGCCTTATCCTCGGGCGCCTACGTATCCATTTTCGACGGAATCAAACCCGCGTCGTAGTTCGGCTCGATGGCCTCGTAGCTTTCGCCGCTTCGGCTCGGATGCCAATATCCCATTGTTCATGTGAGTAAAGACAAAACTTGCGCTTTGCTTATCAATTTATTGTTCGCTAGGGAGAACGATTCACCAAATGGGCGTTTCGTTGGGGAAATGTCATTTCCGTAGCATTCTGCTGTTGATCTTTGTTATGAGGATGCCATCCTGTCTGTTTTGTGGTGGTCTCTGGAGCCGACGGCGACAGAGCCCCCAGTTGGAGCATATTCTGCAAATTTAATCATAATATATAGCACGCGATTCACGTAGCGACATTTTGATACTTGAAATGGTCATCGACCGAGTTTTGATGGGTCTCTCGAGCCGACGGCGACAGAGCCCCCAGTTGAAAGAAAAGGAAAATGGGTTATCGACCCGCAGACACGAACATTGCTTAGAAAAGGTGGGTCATTGACCCGAACTTTGAATATCTCGAAAATGATTGGCCTCTTCGAGGCGAGAATTTATTTCAGTTTTCTGGATCCAAATGATTTTTCGAATCAACACATAATTTTATTTTCAATAAAATTAATTGCAAAAAATTATTTCAAATTTCTGGAGTTAAATGATTTTTCAAATCAAAACACAATTTTATTTTCAAAAAAATAATCGCAGAAGTTTATTTCAAATTTCCGAAGAGAAAGCGACGGGTAGACACGACCTTTTGACAAAAAGACTCGGACTTTCTGACCCGTAACCAATGTGGGCGTAACCCAATAAAATCCGTAAGTGTGTACGGGATGTTAAGTCAACACGGGACGCGCAGGGGATGAGATTGTAAATTAGTCACTTCGGTGCACGAACTATGACAAATTCCGCAAGAGAAATGAGCGAACAAAACCCGGGACGGATGGGGCCCACTTGGCGCGCCACACGGGCCCTTCACGGCCGAAAAAGAGGAGGTATGGGACTTGCTTTCTTATTTCAAAAAGCTACCAAACTTCCTAAAGCTAGTAGGCTTCTAAGTTTCCCAATTTCCTAGAAGATTTAGGTTTCCAAAACCTAAAGGAATTATACTTCCAAAATTCCTCATCTCTTTTCATATATAAGGAAGGGCTAAGGGTTGAGATTTCTCACAATTTCTCAAACAGAAATCTCTCTGCTTAAAAGAATATCTTTCTTAGAAAAAAACTAGTCATGAATTCCCTGTTTGGGACCATGAAGGGATGGGCGACAGAATTCAGGGGTTTAGAAATCCAAAATCTGAATGCGGCGGGAATTCAACAAATTATTTTCCTGAGGCAAGTCATGATTCAACCCGCATTTCTTAAAGAGTGCCTGAGAGTGTGGGATCCCGAGCATCATGTCTTTGCTTTTCCGGAGGGAGAAATTTGTCCCCTTCCTGAAGAATTTACCGTCTTAGGAGGATGGAGGACCACGCAAGAGCCTGTGGTTCCCGACTTTGTGTCCAACTGGACCCGAAAGTACCGCGAATATCTAAACTTGTCGCGTGATGAAGCCCGTACCATCGTCGATGGTGGAAAGGTGGACCTGCTTGCGCTAGTGCATAAATTCCGGCGTGCGAATGACCCAGATATACCGATCATTTATCGACGCCGCGCCTTTGGCCTCATTCTATTGCATCTTTATTGTTTCGAGGGGGTGATAGAAATTCCATCTTATCGCGGCCAAGCTAGACTAATCCGAGTCGTGGAGCAAATGGAGAATGGTGCTAATCCTGCATGGATTATACTAGCTGAGACTATTAAAAGCTTGGATGCACAAAAAGCCAATCCGGATGCTGTATTCATGGGATCAACCCGTCTACTGCAAGTTTGTCTTTCTTCTCTTTTTTCCTTTTTTCTCTTTTCTTCGTCTCTTTTTCTTATTTTTTTCGTCTCTTTTTTTTTTTTTTTTTGACCTGCCTTTTTCTGACTGTCTAACAGGTATGGCTCAGCGAGCGTCTTGGTTTGATTGATCCGCCGTTGAAACCAGAAGATTATCATGTCAGAAGTCTCACTAATCGGCGACGGCGCGCTACAATTCCGAGCAAGGATCCGATTCTTCGGCGAAATATCCGATTAGCGAACAGGGTCTCACATTCGCTGGTCCTTACCATGGCTTCATTTGAGCTCACTTACCGGGCTCGCAGATACTGATCATACACGGTATGTCACTTTGTTGGGCTTGGATCACCCTGTCTATTTTTACCCGGACCGAGTGCTTCGCCAATTCGGTCGTCAACAAATTATCCCTGCGACGGAGGCTTCGCGAGGTCCTGCTTTTGTTATTTCTCAGGGTAGATGTCATACATGGCTCCATGCGTGGCGCCGAAGGACCGTGTGGCGCATTCCCGAGCCACGCGAGTCTACTTGGGTTTCCCCTTCATATCTCAAATGGACTACAGAACCGGGCCTTAAAGCAAGGAAGAAACTACAGAAAGATGATGCCATTGATCGGGAGAAACACGACAGGGGGTTAAAAAATCGACAATTCTTTACCGGGCCGATTCCGGGCCCGACTGAGACCGAGAATAGGCCTGACGAGAACCCTAGGGCTAAACCTGGTGCTCCTAGCGTGTGGGACCAACTGGGTACTACAAGTGGTGACGTTCCGACACTTGTAGAGAGACTTGGCCCTCGACCAAGCGTAGAAGAGAGATTGGGCCCGCGAGAAGACAACGTGGTCCCCCCGAAGAAACGGGCAAGAATGATGATGGGTGAGACATCGTCTCGTAGTGACGGGACACGCGACCCAACTAAAGATAGGTGGTAGTTACGGCTCTATTATTTAGTATTACTATTATGCTTTTATTTGCTTTCCTGTTAGTTTGATTTGTAATGGGCGTCGCCCGGATTTATCAAAATAAAAGACACGTATTATTTATTACAAATCCTCAGTTTCTGCATTGAACATTTCATTTTTATTGTGGTTGTACCCTTTTCAAGGGTTGCCTACGTATCTGCTTTTCAACAGAATCAAACCGAGGTCGTAGTTCTCTCATAAAACAGTTCAGGCAGTGGCAACAAATGCCAAACTTAAAACTTATTCAAATACATCACAATTCAAGTGTTATTTCATAACTTTGAGAGTGAGGTCTTAAGGATAGTACTTCTTCAACTGATCCAGATTCGTTGGATTCGAGAAATCATTTCCATCCAAATCTGTCAAACGTACCACGCCTCCTGTGAGTATCTTCTTCACGAGATAAGGACCGGCCCAATTAGGCTTAAACTTCCCTCTTGGACCGACTGGTAATAGAGCCCTTACTGATTTGAGAACTAAATCGCCTTCATTAATTCCCCTGGGCTTCACCTTCTTGTTAAAAACCCGCTCTATCCTTTTCTGATAGAGTTGAACATGATACAACGCATTCAAACGATGCTCATCAAGCAACACCAACGAATCATATCTGGCTTGGACCCAATCCGCTTCCGGGACCTGGCTTTCGAGCAAGATGCGTAGGGAGGGTACTTCGATTCGATGGTTGTACTGCTTCCATCCCGTAAACTAGATAGTACGGGGTTGCCCCTGTGGCTGTTCTGATGGATGTTCTATATCCCCACAACGCGAAGGGTATCTTCTCTGGCCACTCCTTGTAATTGTCAGACATCTTTCTCAATATAGTAGCCACCGTTTTGTTAGCGGCTGTCTCAGCTTGAAAGTGAGTTCCATGATCACTGATGAACTCGTGCGGCACTCCGTACCGACAGATGATGTCATTCTGAATAAACTTGGCTACTTGCTTCGCATTTAGCACTTTGTAAGACTTGGCCTTTACCCACTTGGTAAAGTAATCAATAGCGACTAGGATATAACAATGCCCTCCTGTTCCAGAAGGGTTTACTTTTCCGATGATGTCGATTCCCCAGGTTGAGAAAGGCCAAGGTGACGTCATGGTGTATAGCATAGAAGGTGGTACATGTTGAATATTCGCAAATATTTGGCAATTGTGACAATGCCGGACATATCTGCGACAATCTGTTTCCATTGTTGTCCAATAGTATCCTAACCTCATGATCTTCCGAACTAGCATGTGGGAGTTCATATGCGGCCCACATTCCCGTCGTGGACTTCTTCCATGACCTTTTCTGACGTTGTCTTGTCGACGCATCGCAACAGGACACCCTGTGCTGTCTTCTTATTGTTGGGAAATGTGTCCTCAACAATAGTGCGATCACATGATTTAAATATCATTATTAAATCTCATTTTAAGAATACATGTGGGATGTAATATTTTACAGTCAACTGGTCCACACATATCGGTAATGATTGGCTGACTAGAGTTTGACATTACTGTCGTGCGACGGTGGTGATCAGTTGATCCCCTTAGGTCATACCTATAGGGAAATACTCTTAATTGATTATTTAATTAATCGTATACCGATATGAGTTAATTAAATTGCTTAAAATTGACGGATGATTTTGTGAGTATAATTTACGTATCTTATTGTAAATATGATTAAATAAGACACGGTCTAAGTAATCGAATTATTTTATTACTTGGATGAAATTATTGTTTATTATCGTTTAAAGAAACAATTGAAACGGAATGAATAAATTATTATAAATACAGAATGTTGTAGTTTATAATTTGGAAACCATTTTGGTACAAGTAATTACGAATTACTAGTCGATTTTGTATATGACATATTTTATGAGTATGTTGATTTTTAATATGTTAAAAATACATTACAATTTCATATGTCAAGTAACATGTCACATATGTTACAATTGACAAATGACAAAATAAAATGGACCATCCATTTTATTTTGTATGTACCGAAATAATGAAGGAGTTAGTGGAATAAAATTGTGTTAATTGTTTAGTGGTAGACACAATGATAAAAGCTAACTAGTAGGCATGCAAAACCTACCTTTTAGAGAAGAGCAAAAATGAAATGCATTGGGCATTCTACCCAAGGTAATTTCGGCCACTCCACATGAAAAGAGAAGTGAGCTTTTCTCTTTCATTATTCATTCAATCTTCCCATCTAATTTTCTAGTGTAAGAAAATTCATCAAATGCTCTCTACAATCTTATGAGATTTCTAGAGAAATAAATCACAAAATCCCTCTTCTCTCAACCGAAATATGTGAGAGTACAAAAACATTTTGTGTCATATTTTTAAGTAAGACTAATTTTAATACTAGATCATATTATTTTAGTCTTTAAGATGTATTCCTTGGGTATATGCTTTTGGGAGGGATTCTACACTTGAATCCTTGTTCTTCCATTTGGAGAGCTCAAGAACAAGTGAGTAGGAGGACTCACTTGTGCCCATAAATCCGAAATCACAATGTAAGAATATGATTTCTTCTCTTTTATTATATTGTTTGCATGCATAAAATCCGTATTTAATTTTATGACAAATTAATTTAGACATATAAGAGTATGTTTGTATGTATATAGATCTACATTTCTTTCAATCGGTATCAAGAGCCACGGTTGTTTGCATGCAAATTGGTTAAAAGTTTTTCCGAGTTATAAGAATAACAAATAAAACTTGTAAAATTTGTGTTATTATGATATATCACGAAATTATTACATGCATGTTAATATTTCTGGTCCTAAAATGTTTTAGGATATTTTGGTTAATTTTTCGGATTTTTATTGTTCATAATTTACAATAATGGCATTTAAATGTGATTTTATGAGTAAAAATGTCATTTTTGGTCTAAAATTAGCTATACTTCGAATTTTCAGTTGGTTTTTGGATATGTTGTTACATATATTATTTTGAGATAACCTGTAAATTTTCATAATTTTTGGACTTGTTATGCTCAAAAAATGAATTTTTCATTATTAAATTCGGATTTAGGTGAAAAATAGGTTAATATGAGTTAAATTTCGAATCTGGTCATAGAAAATTAATATGTTGTCACATGCAATTTTACAAGATGTGTGTAAAATAATTGGCTATAAAGAAGTCTTTTTGCATGATTTATGGATTTTTGAAGAAAAATAGCATAAATAGTGACATTATTAGTTGAAAAGTAATAAAACATAATCTATGACTTAAGAAAAACGTCTAATGTTGCATTTTATTATATTTTTCAGATCTAAAAATGAAAAGTTAGTGAAAATAATTTTTCCATGTTTTTATGATTATTTTATTAAAAATACGATAAACCGCAACATTGTTTTTCCGGTAAAAATTTCGAAATTTTTAACCTAAGATTTTGAACATTATGAGTGTCATGGAATTTTTCCAGAATGTTCATGAATTTAAATTTCAAATTTTGAATTTATTTGAAATTTTGTGATTTATTTGAAGTTTAATAGCTTATTTTGTAATTTTGGTCCATTTATGAACAATTTTATAAGATATGGGTTAATTATGGTCAAATTATTAGTGAAGACTATATTTTGAGTCCTAAGAGGTTAGGGTAATTAACTTATGCATAAATATGAGTTTATGCATTTTTGTGATTATAAAATGTTGAAATCACGCAAATCCGTAAAAACCGAGTAATATACGATATTGGCTAATTAAAGGCGATTTAGCATAAAAATTGAGCATGTTCATACATATTATAATGCTGCATTTTTCTTTATGATTGTCATAATTTTAATTTATGTAATTTTGAATTATGTAATTTTACTTAGTATGGCCTTAGATTTTAATTGGTATTTCCCGAAATGTATGGGAATATCGATTCGGTTGTAATTTTTATTGTGATCTCGTATCACCGTTTTGTAATTTAATAGATTTATTTTATTTTAGTTACAAATGTATAATAGGAAATTATGTAATTTATTATGTAATTTTATTCATTCCGGAGTTCCCAAAGACGGATTTCTTCAAGAATGGCGATACATAAAGACGGTGTTACCTCGAGATGCGTGAAACAACCGAAGTTCAAGGGACCAATGGAGTTGGTTTCCGAATATGTAATAGATAAATAGTTTTCTATTTTAGGAAAGGCCATACTAGGATTTATTTATCTTTATGCTTGCATTTTATTTTATGTCACATGCATCGCTAAATCGCCATAACTAAAACATGCATTTTTATCTTATCGAGTTTATCGACCGTGTCAATTCAAATTATCGTAGTTCACCGCTTTAGTTCACTTAAAACGTGATAGATAATAAATTGACATGACCTCTCGCTAAAACAATTAATTGAGACATAGCCTTACCAAATAGTAGAAACCATGAAAACCTATTTCGCGAGGGAGTGCACTCGGCTACCCCGGGGTACAAACCTTGTTACGTAGGGGAAGTGGGTGATGAATGTTAATCCACCGAATTCATGTTGATAAGGGATGTATCGGCTACCCCGTGCCCAAGTTAATGTGGGTTTGGATAATGGACACATTTGTTCGAAATTTGGATTGAACTCAACAAAAGTAATTGATGAGGGTTGTATCGGCTACCCCGTGCCCTTGTTGATGTGTTTTGGGCTATAGATAAACATTAGAGTAATTTTATCGACCAAGAGTTCTAAAAGTAGAATCGATTAAAAGGTTAATCCACCGAGTTATATTAATGAAGGTTGCATCGGCTACCCCGTGCCTAAGTTGATATGAATTTGGGTCTTGGAATCATTTATCATAGTTGGGTAGAGGTCACTATGTAAATGCTATACTTGTTCACAAGTATTTATAAAACGATGAATGTTAAGTTTTCCATTATTCCGTTATAATATTGTTCTATTTCTTTACCACAATTCATATACGATATCATTTCGATTTTGATTCAAATCTCCATTAAAACATCGTAACTAAAGACAAATATGAGTTTGCTTCTAAAACCTCAAATGAACCATTGCTAAGGATCTCTTAAAGAGTATAGATTAAAGTTATTCATTATCAAACAGGTTTTTGATTCTTGACTAACACATCTACTTACAATGGATTGTTTTTCATATACTTAAATGAATTAAGTACCTTGAAAAGATAAAATTGTTTTGGTGATTAGATTTTTCGTAATTCGTAATTGACCAAAATAACGCAACCACTTCGATGAAAGTTTTAAGACTAAAACGAACAAATGAAGAGTAATCTTCATGAAATTCAATTTTGCTTCTCAAAGCAAAGACTCATTGAAATAAGTGGGAGCATTCTCTTAAACCGTTAAGATGAGGACGAGGTTCAAGAAGTAAAGATTATAATGGAATTGATACAAGGTTATGTCAAAGGTAAAGTTGTTGAGAATAACGATACTAAACCTATCAATCCTGACCGATAAAGTTTCCGTTGTCTTAAATGTTAGACACGAGAAAGGAAACTACCCCAAATTATTGAAGAATCAAGAAGTTAGTTGTGGGACATCTAATGGGACCTTCTTCTTTAAATGTTTATTTGATTAAACATAAATTTTGCTAGTACTACTTCGTTAATATTAGAAACCAATGGAGGTTTTCATCATTGTACTTGATACATAGGATGATTAGAATATGACGACTAGCAACAATAATGTCGAGAGATAGAGTAATTGTGTACTCAATCTAGTTTTTGGATTTAAAGTTGTACTTAATTATGACTATTAAGTGCATAAACTCTAAATAAGAATATAAACTTGTTAAGATACAAAAGAGGTTTCACTTTTGTGACCCTTTACACCACAATTTGATATATGGCTAGCCCATTATCAAAGTGATTATATTCTAAACCAAACTAGAATGATATATCATGAAGATGATGCAAGACTCAAATTGGTAACCCAAGATTAAACCTTAAATTTTGGAATGATGAACGCAAAGAGTTATCAAGTACTCTTGAAACCATTAGATTGTTAATGGTATATGCGTATCTTGTATTCAAAGCAAGATGTCTCGTGCCTTTTGGTTGAAAAGGAGATCGAGGTTTTAAATCATTGATCCAAAATAGGTTGATCATTTTCTTTTACCAACGATTTAGGTTGACGCTAATGTGTTCACTTAATAAGGTAAATAGAGAAATCTTTGAAGAATTTCAAAGAATTCAAGGAATCACGATTTAAGTCGTGATGGGATTATCAAAGTGAAGACTTTGATATAAGCCAAAGGAAATGTGATATAGTATCACAAGTTAATCTCTCTTAGCATGCATTATGGAATAATGTGTGGTTAGCTAAGAAATCAAACGCTATTCGATATGGTTTGGATTTCAATCAAGTTACTTTGAGTTACTTGATCATTTTGGGGATTTTTGTCTAAATTATTTTTCCACTAAATCGAATCATATGAGATATGAAATGGTAAAGGTACCATGTTTGTAAGTTTTTCACAAGAAACAAATGCTCATTTTCCCCTTGCAATTATCACGAGCACGACGGGTTTGCGGCTCATGAAGCTGTCTTTCTAAAATACAGGTTTATTTCTAGAAGACAGAGTGGGAGAAATTATTCAAGAGCCACAAAAAATGTTATGTCGCAAGAAACTGGTCTTTCTTGGCTACATGAGACGTTTTGTGTAAGACGTTGTTTCTTCAAAACCTAGGAGGTTAAATTCGTCACTTGTTAAAAATGATGAATTCATGCTACTTTTAAGAAAGTAAAGAGCTTATAACTTACAAAAGAAATTATTCGATTCAAGTTGATTACTTCTAGAAAGTAATAAACATATGACTTACATAAGAGTGTTTAAGTCACAACTCAATACAAGGCTTAGAGCCATGAAAATCCGAATCAAAAGGGCTTGATTAGTGACAAAGTGTTTTGCACTAATAAAGAGATATTTCAAAGCAAATTGGTTGCAAAGGGTTTTGCACTAATTGAAATGATTAAGTCTATTTGGATCTTTTTAGGGATTGTGTTTCATTATGAAGTTATGAAATACATAGCGAGTGAATCTAAAACCCACTTCTTCAATAGAAGGAATGTATTCAATACATGTCTTGAGTTTTGAAGATTCTTGCAATCCTAAGATAATGTGAAACTTAAGAGAGGGTCTTAAGTAGGACATCAATGAGTTGGAATCAACATTTTGGATCATGTGATAAAACATTTCTCGATAAGTCAAGAAGTTGTGTTTATACATGGAGTTTAGTGGGAGTTACGAAAATTTTAATTAGTCCGATATGTGGATGACATATTGATCATTGAGAATGATTTAAGACTTTTGGAGTATTATAATACATCTTGAATATCCGGATTTATGAGGATAAATCCACATGATATTAGCGTCAGTAAGAAATCTTATGTTGATAAGATTCATGACTAGTTCAATTAAATTGAACGTATTTGATTGATTCCATTTGCTTCCGCTGCCGGATCAATTAAATGAGTAATGATGTATAGCACTTCATATACTTTGAGTATGATGAATTGTTTCAAAATCGAATTTAAGTAATCTTTACCAAGTAAGTCATAAAGATTACCCTTAAGTGCTTGCAGAAGTATTAAGGAAGTAAAGCAAAGTGTTTATGATGCAATTTTGTGTAAGGGTGTTACACAAGTGACAATTGACAATTGAGGTTGCGCATGGTTTCCGACAAAACCATAATCAAAACACATTAGGATGGTTAAGATACCATTATGGCTATGTTAATTAAGAAGTAGATTTTCTAGAATCGTTCTAGGCAATAAAGAACAATGAGAGATATTTATAACGGAAATCGAGTACACTTGCAATCATGAGATGTGCAAGAGGATGAGTCCCGCACACTGAGAAAACAGTGGGAGCTATTCTTAGACTAAGAGGGCCTATGTCTTGATTGGATCTCGACACGTACTCAGAAAGTTTTGTAATGCAAATGTATACATTACAAAGGAAAATGAATATGTAGTAAGGTTGAGTAAGGTACAAGAAGTTGATAAAACCTACTAACCAAAGCCTTCTCAAAGGCTAAACATGATGAGTCATGTCATTTCAATTGAATTGAAATGAACAACTACATACAAGATCAAATTAGATTATAGAATATGAAATAGTAATCAGGCATTTACTATTCATATGTGATAATCGCATTTGTCGTTCGAGTTTTTCTTTAAAGACTCCTTTTATACTTTGTTACATCCAAACGAGTTGTAGTGACAATTGAACCCCGTTAAAGTGAACACGGATTAACATTGTATTCGCCCATAGTCACTTGTATGAGGTGACGTCTCGAAGTGACTAGAGTGTGATGCGATTGATGGCAAGTTCAAGTGCCATAGAGTCATGTGAGATGACTAGTCGATCACATAGGCAGACTGTTAGGAACGTTTTGTCGGGCCTAATGACCGCTTATAGAGTTCTGGCAAATTTATATAGCCTGGTCGTGGCGAGAGCTGCTATAGTATTCAAATGAGTCGATTCTTTTGACTAAAGACTATTCTCCTAAGATGGCTCAGTTTCAGATTAACTTTGATTTGTGTTACTACGACCTTCGTAAATGGGGTCAAATGGGCATATTTTGGGTTATGATGGTTGTGGCTAGTCGAAGGGAATGAGTGCGATAGGAATTGTCCATCCCCTTGTCAGGGTTAAAACAATATCTCAGGGCCACTCGAGGAGTAATGAACTGGAAATGCGTGGCCACGCTCGGAAGGTATCCAGAGTGGATAAATCCGGTCAATCAGTTATTCTCCAGATCGAGGAAACCACTCTCGATATGATCACTTGCAAGTACGACCTGAAAGACACCTTGCATTGAGTGGGAGATAGTAATAGGACAAGAGAATTGGTGACGCACACTTGTCGAGGACAAGTGGGAGATTGTTGGGAAATGTGTCCTCAACAATAGTGCGATCACATGATTTAAATATCATTATTAAATCTCATTTTAAGAATACATGTGGGATGTAATATTTTCTGATCAACTGGTCCACACATATCGGTAATGATTGGCTGACTAGAGTTTGACATTACTGTCGTGCGACGGTGGTGATCAGTTGATCCCCTTAGGTCATACCTATAGGGAAATACTCTTAATTGATTATTTAATTAATCGTATACCGATATGAGTTAATTAAATTGCTTAAAATTGACGGATGATTTTGTGAGTATAATTTACGTATCTTATTGTAAATATGATTAAATAAGACACGGTCTAAGTAATCGAATTATTTTATTACTTGGATGAAATTATTGTTTATTATCGTTTAAAGAAACAATTGAAACGGAATGAATAAATTATTATAAATACAGAATGTTGTAGTTTATAATTTGGAAACCATTTTGGTACAAGTAATTACGAATTACTAGTCGATTTTGTATATGACATATTTTATGAGTATGTTGATTTTTAATATGTTAAAAATACATTACAATTTCATATGTCAAGTAACATGTCACATATGTTACAATTGACAAATGACAAAATAAAATGGACCATCCATTTTATTTTGTATGTACCGAAATAATGAAGGAGTTAGTGGAATAAAATTGTGTTAATTGTTTAGTGGTAGACACAATGATAAAAGCTAACTAGTAGGCATGCAAAACCTACCTTTTAGAGAAGAGCAAAAATGAAATGCATTGGGCATTCTACCCAAGGTAATTTCGGCCACTCCACATGAAAAGAGAAGTGAGCTTTTCTCTTTCATTATTCATTCAATCTTCCCATCTAATTTTCTAGTGTAAGAAAATTCATCAAATGCTCTCTACAATCTTATGAGATTTCTAGAGAAATAAATCACAAAATCCCTCTTCTCTCAACCGAAATATGTGAGAGTACAAAAACATTTTGTGTCATATTTTTAAGTAAGACTAATTTTAATACTAGATCATATTATTTTAGTCTTTAAGATGTATTCCTTGGGTATATGCTTTTGGGAGGGATTCTACACTTGAATCCTTGTTCTTCCATTTGGAGAGCTCAAGAACAAGTGAGTAGGAGGACTCACTTGTGCCCATAAATCCGAAATCACAATGTAAGAATATGATTTCTTCTCTTTTATTATATTGTTTGCATGCATAAAATCCGTATTTAATTTTATGACAAATTAATTTAGACATATAAGAGTATGTTTGTATGTATATAGATCTACATTTCTTTCACTTATACAATTGTCCATCGTTAGTTTTAACGAATTGGGCGGATAACATTCGCAATGCACGCTTTCCACGTGTATCGAGGTCTGCAGGGTATTCTCCTGCTTCTTTGAATCTCACAATGGATGCATACCAAGGTTCGGCTTCGCTTTCCTCTCCATCATCGACAGCATTTATATAAGCTGGTGAAGACCTTCGTTCGACACACAATGGCATGCTATCCATATGATCAGGGATGTTTATCAACGCCGCCGTTTTGACAATAGTGTCGTCGAATCGATTTTCCTCCCTTGGGAGGTACACGTATCGCACCTCTTCGAAGAGTTTTTCTAGCTCTTCTATCTTAGCCTGGTAGGGTGCCAGGCTGCTACTTTTGATCTTCCATGACCCCGTCACTTGATTGATGACCAAGGAGGAATCCCCGTGTACTGACACGGCTATCGCAACCCTATCAAAGATAAAACCTAACGGTCTCAACTAAAATGTAGCAGAGGCAGTCGAGTATCGAATCCACAGGGAGGTAATGCAACTATAGCTGTCTATTTCTAATCCTATGGTAACAATTGGGGGTTATTTGAAATTGGATCTAAACTACGAAGTCTGAAAGGAAGAGAAATAAGGCAACGAGTAAACAAGCAATAAAATATGATTAAACTATCAAGAAGAAAGGGACATGTCGGGATTTCGGTTCACTACGGTAGTCCAATAACTCAGCAGCAAATGACTCAGACGAACTAACGTGAGACGGATGTTAAAAGGTCCTTTCGGTCCACTTTCTATCCTAAAATACCACTAACTTAACTTTCGTCCTCATTAGGGTAGTCTACTGTTTATAGCAGGCCTATTTAGTCCAATCTTTCGATCCAGGATTAATTTTAGCCAGTTTAATGGGTGACATAGAAGCGTGCACTCAACTAGGTCGGGAATTACAGTTAAATTGCTATAGTGACAGAGTCTCTTAATCAGTTCATCTAATTCATTCACTACATCGTCATTTTCCTACCGCAGATTCCCTAATCCCAACATGAAGGGGTTTAGCTACTCATATTCGTAATTAAACTAACAGCAATTAAATTCCCAGCAGAAGACATAATGAAATAACAATAAATTGCAATAAAGGTAATTAGGGCAAAGGAGAATGATAACACAAACAAGAAATTAAAGCAACAAATGATTATTATTAATAAAGAGAGAGG
This sequence comes from Silene latifolia, assembly GCF_048544455.1. Classification (NCBI taxonomy): domain Eukaryota; kingdom Viridiplantae; phylum Streptophyta; class Magnoliopsida; order Caryophyllales; family Caryophyllaceae; genus Silene; species Silene latifolia. The sequence goes on along the minus strand of NC_133534.1, from coordinate 169,702,669 downwards.
AAAGGATTACAATCTGAGCGAATCCGGCGTAAAGAACAAATCGAATCCGAGCAAACAATAATAACCCAAGGCAAGCAAGCAACAAAGTGAAAAGAAAAAGTAACGTGCTAAAGTTTCGTAGTTTTTCTAGTATGGAAGATCAGATCATATTAACCTAATTAACTTAGGTTTAAATAGAAAAAGAATTAAGGTTTACGGAAATAAACAACACACGGACTAATTAAAAGCCCATGCCCGTGAAAACCTCTCGATCGAGTGGATTAAACCACTCGATCGACCAACATCTCAAATAGAAGTTACTCGATCGACCAACGGGTTACTCGATCGAGGACTTGTCTCGGTGCGGCTTACTCGATCGATCGAGGGACGGCTCGATCGAGCATCAGGGGGGCTAGAAACCACTCGATCGACCATAAATCCCCTCGATCGACTGATTTTGTCTTCAATCCAGCTCACGTCTTCACCCAAGTGTCTCGTAATGCGTGCCACGACGCTTCCAAATGCATCATCTCACTCTGGGACAATCCCGTCTCCTCTAAATGCATGCAAAAAGGACAAAAAGGAGTATGGTTCCACTACTTTCGCGATCATTCCTACAAAAAGGACAAAAATACACCAAAGTAGCCAATTCGGGGCAAAATACCATAAAAACAGTATAGAAATGCATAGAAATACGTGCTGAAATAGGCTAAAAAGACTATACATTAGGCACGTATCAAATCTCCCCAAACCAAACCTTTACTCGCCCTCGAGTAAACTCAAAACTAAACTAATGGAACGGAAATGATAACTCAGAGCTAGCTTAACTTGTCTACTTGAACCAATTTAATGCAACAAAAATCAACAGTTGAAGCCTAGCAGTCAATACGCAAACGAATTATAAGCTGTTCAGAAACAAAGCTGACCTATCGACCTTGCAAGACCAACAAAACTGGACTCTCACGTGGTCACTCTTCTCTCATGAAGCAAAGGGCAAAGGTTATATGTAAAAGAGGGAAGAAAGGACAGTCACTCACCTAACTGCGACCTACATAACATGCATGCAACAAAAATGAAAGACAATTCAAGTACTAATGCACAAATTCCAATCGATAATGTCCGTAACAGCCGAGGGTTGCAAATAATATGGGAATAGTGAGGTTCAGGTGAGAAAAGGCAAAACAAGTTATGGGAATGTGGAGGTAAGAGCGTCAAGCTAGTTCCTAACAGGACCATAATGAAACCATCCGGATCTCAACTGACTGAAAAACTAAGTACTAGTGCCCTTCACTTGGCACAAAACTCACTAGACTCAAAGCACAATCTCCTCAAAAAAATATGGGATAGAACGGAGGAGTCAGACGGTCACAAACTTCCCTTTTAAAGATACCGTCTGAAACAACTAACTGAAACAAACAACCCTTTTCGATTGTACATCTTCGAACATCTTCTCAACTCTGACAAGAGGGTACAACTATTTTCACAATTTTTCTTTCTTTCTTTTTCGTTTGAGCTATTTTTTTTCTTTTTTTTTTTCTGTATTCTTTTTTTTTTTTCTTTTCTTTCTTTCACGTTTTCTTCTTTTTTTTTTTTCAATACTTACTTTTTCTTCTTTTTCCTCCTTCCTTAATACAAACACCAACTCCAAACAAGAATTACGGACCAAACTCCAATGGAAAACATACCACAAAAGAACATACTAACTAGCTTGACTAGGCAGGCTCAGTTTGGGATGTAGCTAATGGGTCAAAAGGGCAAGTTTTGGCTAATGTGGAGCTAAATGGGTGAGAGATATAAAGAAAGGGGAATTTGCAAGACCCTCCCTGCATGTGACACCAACCACAAACCCGAATATGTGCATTTGACGAGAAATTGAATGTCATAAATGTGCAAATGAGACGAACATGTTATGCAAGGAGTACTACTCAAAATTCCTAATGAACTGGTCATGAATGTCACCAGTTATGGGCTCTAAATCTCAGAATTTTTAAGTAGTTTGCCAATTTATAGGTCAAGTCTAAACAGTCAGCTTATATTTGAACAGAAATTCGTAGATCATGCGTATGACAAGGCAAAAAACTATCGATAAAAGTGCAAGGCTCAAGTAAAATGACAGGTTATAGTGCAATTTCATCACGGGAATCTACCGTTCCGACTCAACCTATATGCAAAAGTAAACGTGAAATGTTTTTGAATTTTTGAAATTTTCCAATTTTTTGGATTTTTTTTTTTTTTGATTTTTTTATTGAAAATAAACAACAATGCAAGCGAGAAATTAAACGTGAATGCAAAACAAATGCAGATGCAGAATCAAAAGGATGCAATACCCTCCCCAAACCAAAACGGACAACGCCCTCGTTGTCCTCCAGCATACACCAGCAGAAATATGGGGGATGGGAGTATACAACCAGCAAAATAAAAATAAAGGAGACAAAGTAAAAAGAGTAAGAGGACATACAAAACACGAACTTCCCCAAACCAGCCAGAAAACTGGGGAAGTGAGTAGACCAGTAGCTACTCGTCGTCGGCACCACCGTCTCCCAGGTACTCCGACTCAACAAAACGGTCTCCCCAAACCAGCAACAAACAAGGGGGACCTCTAATCGTCATCTCCAGCCACCTCCTCTGCAGTCGGTGTAAACGGAGGGTCACTCGCCTCCTCTCTGGCAGCTCGCTGTGCCACCTGCTCAGCCCGTAACCGCACCTCTCGTGCTACCGGTGTCTCCTCCACCTCCTCCTCCGAGTCAGAAGGTAGTGGAGGGTACCCGTCCGCTGGGTATCGGTAGAAGGAGGGATGCGGCCACCCCTCTGGAATCGGTCGCCGGGCTCGGATATGGAACTCGTAGAGCGGGAATACAGCCAAGGCCATATCCCGTCTCATCTCAGTAAGGTACCTGCACATATCCAGAAGCAAGGCATCACGACGCCCTTGGTCCATGACCTCGGGTGCCCCTAAAACAGAAGGGCAAACAAAATTGGCCGGCAAGGCCGAACCAGAAGGAGGAGGGGTAAATGGGGGTGCAGGCGTGGGAGTCTGTGTGGGCCCAGCCTGGGCCTGAGTCTGAGCCTGAGAGCTGGAAGTCGCTCCGGCCTCCCGCTTCCTCTTCCTAGAAGAAGAAGAAGGGGTGAAGGTGAGGTGGTAAGTGGGTGGAGGTGGCCTCGCTCCCTCAGCAGCAGACGGGAGCGGTAAGAGTGGAGGAAGGGTAGGGCACGGCAAGGTAACAGACGTGGAATCACAAATCTTCCACGTCCTCGCGCCCTTCACCTTCGGGAACCAGGCGAAGTCAGCCATGGCAGCCAAGTTAAGGTAAGCCTGCCTATCGGGGGCAGTAAGTCCCGGCTCGGTGGGGTAAAGGTGGCGGGCAATCCTAGTCACTAGCCCGCCGCAGACAACAGCGGTCTTGACCCGAGTCCCAATTCCGTTCCAATGCTGAGCTACCAAATAAGCAATGTTTAGAACAAACGGGGTACCGTAGTCAATGTTGAGGTACCCCGCGAGAATTGCTAGCTCAGTGTTGGTCACGTTATTGGGCTCAGGTCGCCCAAAGATGGTCTCTCCTATCAGACGCAAGTAGTAACGGGTAGCAGGTAAGTGAACGTGAGCTCCCTTCCGTGCGGGGAAGGGAGTGTGAGAAAGTGCAGCCCAGAGTGGCTGAAGGAAATCCCGAGGTGGGTCGGTAGGACCGTCAATAACGAGGCCTAGAACCTCCCCAAACCTGGCAAAAGTCCAGTGGTGCGACTCATTGCGGAGTCGAAAGTGAATGCAAGGACTAGAGGGGTTGGCATCGTAAGAGTCGGTGTCAAAAGAGTAGGAGCTGAAAAACTCGTAAGTAGGGATACGAATAGTAGCTTCCTGCAAGGTAATCAGACCCGACATACCCGTCCCGTTCAACAAACTACAGACCTCCTCATAAATTCCTAAGGTCTCTAGGTCAGTCCGCGCAAGGAAACGGGTGGAGGAGAGAGGGCAACGAATTAAAGCGGCTAACCGAGTCCGGTGAGCCGTGGAAACAAAACGTACCGTTGGCATCCCTGGTAGAGGGGTAAGAGCTCCCTCTCCCGTAACAACAGCCCCAGTAGGGCTGGAAGTAATGGCTAGCTGACTAGCCTGATGATGTGGCCTGGGTGGCAGCATACCAGGCGCCGGAAAACGGGGAATGAATCCTCTTTCCAGCATAGTGAGGGGCCTGGCAGGGGTAGAAGTAACAGCTGAGGCCGCGGTGGTCACTAAGGTGGAGCCAGTGGCAATAGCAGGGGCCACTCACTCGCTCGTGGATGGACTGGAAGCGGTACTAGTAGAAGGTAAGGAACTGGCGTCCATCCTGCAACATGATAAAAGGCATGATAAGGAAACAGCTGCTAACCGTGGTTAAAACAACACGTTAACCAACATGTGACAGCACATAAAAGCCCTATCAGTCGAAAAATTCGACTTCCAGCAGATAAAATCCAACAATCCTCAACAATTTCGAAAGGCAGCACGTGAGTGGTGGTAATATGATCACGTAATGACTGCTAAAGGGGGCTAACACAGCAGGAAAACCACATATGGAGGCATGTAAGACTCCTAGCAATCGAAGATTCTGACTCACAGTACAAGATTTCCCAGTAATTCACATCATGTAATGGCGATAGGGGACGGTAAAAAGCAGTTAACAACAGCACTAAGTAAGAGAGAACTGAGGTTAAACAAAGCAAGGCAACAAAAAGACCGTCTGACAGCCGAAAAATCGACTTAGAAGCCCTAATCGCGGAAATCTCGCGCAAATTTCGAATTAAACAAGCAAAAGCAGTGAGGGATTGGGATAAGGTCATCAAGCAAGCTAATTAAGGGTATATAAACACAATTAAATCGAAAAAATTCGACTAGACATGGATTTTTCGAACCCTAATTCAAAATCACCTCAAGAAATTCGAATTAATCGAAGAGAAAATGCAAAGAGTGTGAATGAAACACTTACTTGATGATAATGATCCTACAATAGCAATTAAACTTCAAATAAACAAGCAACAAAGGCGGATTTTAGTCGAGAAAAAAAAACCCGCAAACCCTAATTCCCCTTAAATACCGAGAAAACGAGCACAAATAAGAGGGAAAACAAGGGGCTTTTGAAGATTAATATGCAAGGAAGGGATTGTAGGTGGCGGATTTGGTGATTTGGGCAAGAAAATGGGGATTGAGGGGAATGGAAATCGCAATTAGGGAAGGGGTTTAGACGGAATTAGGGATAAAATGAAAATGAAATAGGGAATAAAGAGTTTTAAGAAAGAAAACTCCCGTGTCCACTGTTCATTTCACTCGATCGAGTGGTTTTTAATCACTCGATCGAGGACCTTTGATGTCCCCGTTACTCGATCGAGTAAACATCCCCTCGATCGACCTGTTCCTCCTTGGCTTTTCTCGATCGAGTAAACAAACTACTCGATCGACCATAATTTCCCTTGATCGAGTACAAAGAGTACTCGATCGAGAGCTTTCCTCTTCAAGGCTCTTAAATTTTCGTCTTTTCCTCCTTGAATTGCGTGAAGCTTCCCCAAACCTGCATAAAACACGTCCAAACACATCCCAAAATACCAAATACGCAGAAAACACAGTCTATAGTCTTAGTCTATGCTAAAAATTGTCTAAACTAATTGTCCTAATTAAAACGTAATAAAGCTAATTCAAAAGAAATTCAAACGAATTGTCTATTACAATTTGTTACACGGGGCATTTCCCCGTTTAATTCTCATCAACTTTCAGTAGCCCCTTCGTGGGCTTCTGACTGGAGGACGTCACCTCAGCGATACTGACCGACCTCCTTAATTTCCATGAGCTTGAATCACTATTTGCAACAGTAGGAGGAATGTAGTTCCAATCCACGTAGGTTCGAACTTTCTTCGTTCTCGCTCCTCTGTCATCTTCTTTGGCATCCTTGGCTCCAGTTTGATTGATAACAGTTGCATAACGTCCCTTGACAGCCCCATCCTTGCTTTCATCTGTACCTGTAGTAAGGAAAACAGACGAACTTTCCTTCTTTTTGCTCTCAATCTGAGGCGGAGGGTTAACAATAACAGCAATATTCTCCAAATTTTCATCTGGAGTGTCAATAATAGGAACAATAGAAGAGAGAGCATTGCAAGGCTGAGCTTGCATGGGAGCTCTCCGGAACTTGGACTGATGAAAAATCAGCTCCTCATCCCCTACCTGAAAGGTCAAAGTCTTCCCACTGACGTCTATTACTGCACGGGCAGTGGATAGAAATGGTCTCCCTAGAATAATAGGGGTGTGTGCATCTTCGGGGATATCTAAGACAACAAAATCGACGGGAATAAAGAACTTCCCGATCTGAACAGGGTACGTCTTCTACGATACCTAATGGCCGTGATAGACTACGGTCAGCCATCTGGACAGTCATATTGGTGCAACTCAGCTTTGTCAAACCAAGTCTCTTAGCCAGAGACAAAGGTAAGACACTTACACTAGCGCCTAAATCGCATAGCGCGTTATCAATCAACTGCATACCGATGTGACAAGGGATCGAAAAAGCGCCTGTCCGATTGCTTAGGGGTAACTTATTTTGAAATAGGTGACCCTACCTCGATCAAAGCTACGATCTCATTGTCGTTAACGGTCCTCTTACGTGCTAAAATTTCTTTCATAAACTTTAAATAAGAGGGTACCTTAGTCGCAATTCGATGAACGACACGGAGACTTCAAGCTCTTCAACGAGTTCAACAAATTTGCCAAACTGTTGATTAACTTTGGTATTCTGCAGCCGCCTCGGGAAGGGAACCGTGATTGGTATCTCGAGCCCCTTGTTCCTCGCTTCCAATGTATCTTCTGGAGCAAGTTCAGTATCCTTTGGACGCTTCTTACCTCTTGAACGAGGTCTTTCCGGTGATTTCTCGCTTAAACGAGCACTAGCAGGCTCTCGAATAAGCTTCCCGTCATTAATATCACTCGATCGAGAAATATGCTCACTCGATCGAGCAGTTTCTTCATCAACGTCAGTCGATCGAGTAACATTTCCACTCGATCGATCAACCTCAGCTTCCTGTTCACTCGATCGAGCAGAAAGACTACTCGATCGAGGGCTTTCTTCACCATTTTTACTCGATCGAACTCCAGTCTTCAGTCGATCGAGTAATTCCTTTGTCGTGAGCCCTTTTTTCTTGGAGAAATCTTGTTCATCATCGTTATGGCTTCCCTAGGGTCTCGATTTCTTCACTTCACGGTCCCTCATAAGAAAGACCGCTTCTCAATTCTATCGGGTTTACCGTCTCATGTGGGTTCTTCTCATTTTGAGTCGGTAATTGACCCGGCTTTCTCGAGGATTGATTTGCAGCAAGTTGGGCAACTTGAGTCTCAAGTGCCTTATGTGACGCGATTTGCTGTTGATTTTGTTGATCATTCAGCTGCAATTGCTTCGATATAGCTTGCATCATAGTCTTTAACTCGCTCAATTCACTCACCCCGCTAGATGACGAAGTACCATGGTTAGGAGGATTGAAACATGGAGGCTTCTGATAGCCTTGTTGATTCTTATGTGGTGGAATATACGGTTCTTCGCTTTGGTTCGGAGGAGCCGTGGGGTTGAGCACGTTCGATTGCTCCACCTCAAATTGGGGTGGACATTCGGCTCGTAAGTAATCGTTGTTCCGCCTGTAATGTTGAAAGGCGGCGCATTGCTCAAAAGGACTGGGACAATGATCTGAGACAAGTCCCTCTCCTCCGCATCTTCTACAGACGAAAGGACCGTCTGTCACAGCATTAACCTGGTACATGCCCCCTTTGGAAACTCCTCCTAGCTCATACTTATCAAACCTTGCAGTGAGGGCTTCAAGTGCAGCAACAGAAGAAGACTCAGCAGCTCTTCTTTGATTTCCTCTCGAGTTTCCATATTCAGCCTTATGGATGGCCAAATCATCTATGATCTTCCACCCTTTGGTTGCTCCCAAGTTTTCGGCAAATCTGCCATTGGTGCAAACATCCAAAATGGCTCTCTGATCGTCATACAATCCATTATAGAAATGATTGCATAGACTCCACTTTTCGAAACCATGGTGCGGTATGGTTCGCACTAGCTTCTTAAATCGAGTCCAAGCCTCGTGAAAATTCTCGTCAGGCCCTTGTTTGAAGCTCGTTATCTGAGCTCTAATGGCAATAGTCCTTGATGCAGAAAATTACTTCTTATAGAACGCTAAAGCCAATGAGTTCCAATCGGTTATGGCGTGAGCAGTTCGGTCCAAATCCCTATACCACTCCCTCGCAGCATCGCGGAGTGAGAAGATGAACAAGGTTTCTTTTATATCGATCGGTGTCACGTCACGCCAAAGCAGGTGGGGGTATGGAGCAGCGGTAATCAATAAAAGTCTCCATGTGCTCCGCTGCATCCTCATTTGCAGCCCCACCGAACTGATTCTTCTCAACCATATTGAGGTAAGAAGGTTTCGGCTCGAATTTCCGAGCTTCCCCTGGTAGCTCGAACCCTTTATAAAGATCCTCAGCTGTGGGTTCAGAATGACTGGCAATGGTCGCTTCTTCGGCCATCTCGGGAAGGTCTGGAAAGATAACGGTTTCAACTGATGAATTAGAAACTGGAGAAGACGGTGGGTTGTCCTCGAACAGTTCGTTCTCGTAAAAGTTGGAACGAGAACTAGACTCTTCCTCTAACTGTTGAACTTGAAACAATCTCCTCTTTACGTGCAAAGATCTTTCAATCTCTGGGTCGAATGGTAGTAGTGGACCACCTTGCGACCTGCGCATAAGAAGAAACTACAACAGAAAATAAGAATAGTCTAAGGAACGGGTGTCCCTTAGACTGAAAAGGACTAAAAATAAAGCAACTAATAATTTGAACAATCGCCTCCCCGGCAACGGCGCCAAAATTTGGCACGGCTATCGCAACCCTATCAAAGATAAAACCTAACGGTCTCAACTAAAATGTAGCAGAGGCAGTCGAGTATCGAATCCACAGGGAGGTAATGCAACTATAGCTGTCTATTTCTAATCCTATGGTAACAATTGGGGGTTATTTGAAATTGGATCTAAACTACGAAGTCTGAAAGGAAGAGAAATAAGGCAACGAGTAAACAAGCAATAAAATATGATTAAACTATCAAGAAGAAAGGGACATGTCGGGATTTCGGTTCACTACGGTAGTCCAATAACTCAGCAGCAAATGACTCAGACGAACTAACGTGAGACGAATGTTAAAAGGTCCTTTCGGTCCACTTTCTATCCTAAAATACCACTAACTTAACTTTCGTCCTCATTAGGGTAGTCTACTGTTTATAGCCGGCCTATTTAGTCCAATCTTTCGATCCAGGATTAATTTTAGCCAGTTTAATGGGTGACATAGAAGCGTGCACTCAACTAGGTCGGGAATTACAGTTAAATTGCTATAGTGACAGAGTCTCTTAATCAGTTCATCTAATTCATTCACTACATCGTCATTTTCCTACCGCAGATTCCCTAATCCCAACATGAAGGGGTTTAGCTACTCATATTCGTAATTAAACTAACAGAAATTAAATTCCCAGCAGAAGACATAATGAAATAACAATAAATTGCAATAAAGGTAATTAGGGCAAAGGAGAATGATAACACAAACAAGAAATTAAAGCAACAAATGATTATTATTAATAAAGAGAGAGGAAAGGATTACAATCTGAGCGAATCCGGCGTAAAGAACAACTGAATCCGAGCAAACAATAATAACCCAAGGCAAGCAACAGTGAAAAGAAAAAGTAACGTGCTAAAGTTTCCGTAGTTTTTCTAGTATGGAAGATCAGATCATATTAACCTAATTAACTTAGGTTTAAATAGAAAAAGAATTAAGGTTTACGGAAATAAACAACACACGGACTAATTAAAAGCCCATGCCCGTGAAAACCTCTCGATCGAGTGGATTAAACCACTCGATCGACCAACATCTCAGCAGAAGTTACTCGATCGACCAACAGGTTACTCGATCGAGGACTTGGTCTGGTGCAGCTTACTCGATCGACTGAGGGACAGCTCGATCGAGCATCAGGGGGGCTAGAAACCACTCGATCGACCATAAATCCCCTCGATCGACTGATTTTGTCTTCATTCCAGCTCACGTCTTCACCCAAGTGTCTCGTAATGCGTGCCACGACGCTTCCAAATGCATCATCTCACTCTGGGACAATCCCGTCTCCTCTAAATGCATGCAAAAAGGACAAAAAGGAGTATAGTTCCACTACTTTCGCGATCATTCCTACAAAAAGGACAAAAATACACCAAAGTAGCCAATTCGGGGCAAAATACCATAAAAACAGTATAGAAATGCATAGAAATACGTGCTGAAATAGGCTAAAAAGACTATACATTAGGCACGTATCAACGGCTGTCTCAGCTTGAAAGTGAGTTCCATGATCACTGATGAACTCGTGCGGCACTCCGTACCGACAGATGATGTCATTCTGAATAAACTTGGCTACTTGCTTCGCATTTAGCACTTTGTAAGACTTGGCCTTTACCCACTTGGTAAAGTAATCAATAGCGACTAGGATATAACAATGCCCTCCTGTTCCAGAAGGGTTTACTTTTCCGATGATGTCGATTCCCCAGGTTGAGAAAGGCCAAGGTGACGTCATGGTGTATAGCATAGAAGGTGGTACATGTTGAATATTCGCAAATATTTGGCAATTGTGACAATGCCGGACATATCTGCGACAATCTGTTTCCATTGTTGTCCAATAGTATCCTAACCTCATGATCTTCCGAACTAGCATGTGGGAGTTCATATGCGGCCCACATTCCCGTCGTGGACTTCTTCCATGACCTTTTCTGACGTTGTCTTGTCGACGCATCGCAACAGGACACCCTGTCTTTGTCTTCTTATACAATTGTCCATCGTTAGTTTTAACGAATTGGGCGGATAACATTCGCAATGCACGCTTTCCACGTGTATCGAGGTGCAGGTATTCTCCCGCTTCTTTGAATCTCACAATGGATGCATACCAAGGTTCGGCTTCGCTTTCCTCTCCATCATCGACAACATTTATATAAGCTGGTGAAGACCTTCGTTCGACACACAATGGCATGCTATCCATATGATCAGGGATGTTTATCAACGCTGCCGATTTTGATGAGTGCGTCGTCGAACCGATTTTCCTCCCTTGGGAGGTACACGTATCGCACCTCTTCGAAGAGTTTTTCTAGCTCTTCTATCTTAGCCTGGTAGGGTGCCAGTCGCTACTTTTGATCTTCCATGACCCCGTCACTTGATTGATGACCAAGGAGGAATCCCCGTGTCATTGTCAACTTTATGACTCCTAACTTGTTAGCGCTCTGCAAACCAAGTAGGCATGCTTCGTATTCCGCGGCGTTATTTGTGACGGCGAAGTCCAATTTGATCGAAACTGGTACGTGCTCTCCTCTCGGTGAAATGATAAGGACACCTATTCCGCATCCCATGTTATTCGAAGCCCCATCGAAATATAGATCCCATACATCATCTTCGATATGGACAATATCCTCATCTGGGAACGACCAAGTGTCAACAATGTCAGTTTCTTCGACTGGATTATCGGTCAGGAAATCGGCAACGACCTTTCCTTTTATCGCTTTCAGCGGCACATATTTGAGATCGAATTCCGATAGCATGAGGGTCCATCTTGAGATTCTGCCCATTAGCACCGGCTTTTCAAACAAGTACTTGATGGGGTCCATTCTGGAATATATACTCACACTATAGCTGAGCATATAGTGACGTAGCTTCTTCGTTGCCCAGACTAAAGCTAGGGCATGTCTTTTCTAATGCTGTATACTTTGATTCATACTCCAAGAACTTTTTACTAAGGTAGTAAATTGCTCTTTCTTCTTTGTCAACGGTTTGTGCCAGCATTGCTCCCATCGCGGTATCTCAGAATCGTTAAATACGGTGATAGAGGCAAGCCGCTACAAAGGATCGAGAACGCGGAGAAGATAACACTTCCTTTATCTTATCAAACGCGGCTTGGCATTGGTCATCCCACATAATATGCTCCCCAACTTTCAATTTCTTAAAAATTGGTTCGCAGATCATAGTTAACTTTGAGACGAAACGGCTTATGTGTTGCACCCGGCCTAAGAAACCTCGAATTTCTTTCTCGGTTTTAGGATGGGGCATTTCCATAATGGCTTTAATCTTTGATGGGTCGATTTCGATGCCACGGTGGCTAACGATATGACCCAAAAGCTTGCCAGAGGTGACCCCGAACGCGCACTTCTCTGGGTTTAATCTCATATTATACTTTCTCAACCTCTCGAAGAATTTTCGTAATGCCATCAAATGGTTATTACGTTCCTTCGATTTTACGATCATATCATGGACGTAGACCTCTACTTCCTTATGAATCATATCATGCAACAACGTCGTTGATGTTCTCTGGTAAGTCGCGCCTGCATTTATTAATCTAAACGGCATCACTGTGTAGCAATAAGTGCCCCATGGTGTTGTGAAAGCAGTCTTGTGCATATCTTCCTCGGCCATTTTTATCTGGTTGTAACGGGCGTACCCATCCATAAAGGATAATAATGCATGGTTAGCGGTATTGTCAACCAAGATGTCAATGTGAGGTAACGGAAAGTCGTCCTTTGGACTAGCCTTATTTAGATCACGAAAATCAACACGGACCGAACCTTTCCGTCTTTCTTTTGCACGGCACCACATTAGCTATCCAATCTGAGTATTCCGATACTTTGATGAACCCGGCCTTGAACTGTTTAGCAATCTCTTCTTTGACTTTCAAAGACCACTCGGTATGCATTCTACGTGGCTTCGCTTATCTTGGTTTGAACCCTGGCTTGATCGGAATCTTGTGCTCTGCAATTTCCCTATCAATACCCGGCATATCTTTGTAGGACCAAGCAAATACATCTTTGAATTCATTCAACAATTCAACAAACCCCTTCCTTTCTGCGGGATCTAAGGTTGTTCCTATCTTAAGCTCCTGAGGCTCTAAGGTAGTCCCCACATTAACAACTTCGGTATCTTCGATTACCGAGCTTCTTTGGTCGTATTCTTCCAACCCTTTTACTAACTGGGGAGGCGGTTCCACCTCCTCCTCTTCTTCTTCCACCTGTCTATCCTCGACTTCATTCTCAACGTTATTAAAACAATCAATTGAATCGCAATATAAATGAGACAAGTCGTAAGCAAACTGATTCATCTTATTATTGATTTGGAACTGCGCAAATTACGTTAACATTTGGGCCAACTAATTAGAGGTCAGTGGCGAGATAGGAGCAGTATTCGGGACAGGCCCCGGAATACCAGCACTAGGGGGAGGTACAGGAAAAGAAAATACTGGGGAAGGGGTATCTTCGACACCTAAAACCCTAGACTTAGCCTTAGGACTTATGTCAGACTCAGACTCAGACTCAGACTCAGACTCAGAATCGTCATCAGGCTTGAACATTTGCCCTTCTCCAATGGTCATCTTGAAAAGCGAACCCTTGTTGTCGGTCCATTTCATGGTTTTCCGCCATCTAGATGTATTCCTCTGAGGATCTACATCAGTAATGAGGGTAGATGGATCGAAACGATCACTCCTTACGATCATGTTTACCAAGACTTCGTTTGGTATTTCCGGCTTCTTTTCCTCTCCAAAGAGGAGACCCATAGCTTTCCCATCTTCGATCGGAATAGACTCCTTCTTTATTGTAGCTACTGCCATAATGTCTTCGGGAATATAGAAACAATCACGGAATACTTCGATTCCGGGGACCAGCTTGTTGGCCTTTGAGTTGAACAGTGGTTCGGGGAAGTCTAAACTCAGCATTTCCTCCCCGGCTTTCACAAAGTGGCCGTTTAGAGTTAGCGAGTACGGCCCCATCTTGATGTCTCGGTCTTCGGTCGAGACTCTCTTTCTCAGGGAGTCTTCTTCATTTAGCTCATACCCAAGCCCGTATCTTGTCCCCTTAGGCACTGGCGACTTCAATTGAAATGCGTTTTCCCTTCGGGGGTACATGGAGTACCCGAAGTACTTTCCGGTCTTGAAGATTGTTTTACAAACACGGCTTCCCGTATATAAGTTCATATTCGGTGCCTCGAAAGTGGACTCAATTGCGTTTACTACCTCGAAACCACAAGACTCCAAGGCGGTATTATCAGTTTGCACTTCGGAAGTAACATCTCCTCCCGTCACAATTATAGGAGTAGCATTGATGGTCACTACCTCTCCCTTGAGAGGGATTTTAATCTTGCGATGGAGGGTAGAAGACACGGCTCCAGCTGTGTGAATCCATGGCCTCCCGAGCAAAATGTTGAAAGATGAGGCAACATCTATCACTTGGAAATTGACCTTGCGCTCCACCTTTCCCACATTCACGCTTAAAGTGACGAGTCTGGACACTCGACGCACTGTGCCATCGAAAGCCCGAACCATTTGCGTAGTGGGTGCGAAGTCGCTTTTCTCGAGTCCCAAGATGAAAGCGGTCCGTAGTGGGAGAACATTAACTGCAGACCCGTCGTCGACAAGGGTCATTGGGAGTCGCTTATGGCGGCATTCTACGGTGATGTACATAGCGAGACAATGTTGTGGCCCAAATGAGGGCAGGTCTTCATCAGAAAAAGTTACGGCATTAGTGAGCCGAGGTTGGTTTTGAGCAACAAATGAGACCACGTCATTTGGAGTAGTGTGCGGTGACACGGTCATATTCATTAAGGCTTGAAGCAGAGCTTGTCGGTGTTCAAACGAGCTCAACATTAATTCCCAGATGGAGACATCTGCCTTAGTCTTTGTAATCGGCGCTTGATGAGGGAGGCCTCTGAGGTCGACCCTTCACCAAGAGCCCGGACTGAGGTGGCCTCCTTTGTGGGTGTCTTACTTGGACTGTCTCCAAAGATAGAGATATGGTTTGCCTTCTCGACACGATAGGGACGTCCCGATCGAGTCAAATGATTAGATTCGAGGACATATTTCCTCAATTTATAAATTTCTTCCTGAGTTCGGGGAATAATCGCACCTTCGGTGAGATAGATATCGTCTTCATCGTCAGCCCAGACCCCATTAATTTCATTCTCGCTTCGGAGAATGTATGGTGTGCAATCGATAGCAAAATCCCCAATTCGAACTTCGTTCTTATCTTGAGGGATATACTCAGAGCAGCTTACATAGACCTTCCCCACGAAAAACCCAGTGAGACGGCAGATGGGTTGGATTAAGTGAGATACATCGGTATTGTCTTCGACGAATACTGCATTGGCATGGTCGCCAAAAGGATTGTTCAGGTTGTTAGGTCCGACGGTGGGGATGGGGAGCGACCCATTCTCGATCATGTCTTGGATTTCATGTTTAAGACGGTAACAATTTTCGGTATCATGACCTTTTCCTTGATGATAAGCACAGTAGGCGTTGGGCTTATACCATTTACCCTATCGATCCGCAGGCGGGTCCGGAGTTGGACCAATTGGGTTCAGTTTCCCTTGGGCCGAGAGCCTTTGGAGGGCGTATGCGTAGGTACACCCGATGTCAGTGAACGCTCTTGGCCCATGGCGTTGCGATCCCTTAGGAGCTCCTCCCAAAAGACCGATGGCTTGGATATGATTGGCAGAACTGGATGCCTTAGCTTTGGGAGAGGAGGCACCCTGATACCCTTTTGGCTTTTCAGCCTCAGCAGAACGAATGTCATCCTCAATTTTTCTTCCGACTCGAATAAGGTCCTTGAACGAGCCGAAATGTTGATATTTGATAGCGTCACGGTAGACGGGTCGAAGATTTTTGATGAACTTATCTACCATTTCAGTCTCCTCTGGCCTTTTGGCCAACTTCATGCTTTCAGCGCGCCAGCGGTTGAGGAATTCAAGTAAATCCCTCCTTATCCTTCGTGTCATCACCTCGAGTGTGCGCACAGTAGTCTGAATCTCGACATTATCAGCAAAGTGTTTGCAGAACTCCACCGCTATATCTTCGAAAGTGGGGAAATTCTTAAGCTCAAGGCTGTAGAACCACGCCTTCGGGTGTTCTTCTAGGGATTGAGCAAAAATGTGGGGCAACATCTCAGCAGGTACCCCTTTCAACGCAAGGTACTCCTTGTAGGAACGGATATGTTGCAATGGATCTTCCGTCCCTTTGAACTTTGGGATATCAGTTAGGACAAAATTGGTTGGTAGCTTGTCCTGGACCGGCATGTACCCTCTGTCATTCTCATAATACACATTTTCCCCTCGGGATAGCTTCAACTGTTCCTCTATTAGTCGGAACCTCTTTTCGAATTCAGTTTCGGGGGGCGGTGGTAAGGGAGCTTCCACCGCGATCTTGGCTTCCACACCCGTCAAGCGTTCCATCATTGCGACCAAAGTGTCGTTAATCGGCTTCAGTGCCTCTACATTAGTCATACTTCTTGTTTGTAGTGGCCTTTCTACAATAAAATTCCGAGCGAGTATCAGTTATCGAATCAAAATCCCCTGCACAAACAGGACTCGACTCATAACAACATGACGGACTCCATGCGACTCGATATTGGGCTTAGACCCGGAGAGCGAGCAATTGGGCCTCCTCGGTTTGGGTCATACGCGACTAGGGACGGTTTTTCAAACCTAAAAACTGGCTATAACTTGACATGGATCCTACGAACGAACTATTATGGCTCGTTGGAACGGGTCCTAACCGTGATACACACGTGGCTTGGGTTTTAGACTCAACGTGATCATAAATCCGACATAACAAACCCGTGTTCAAACCAGACATGGCTCTCGGGCTTTGTGACAAACGCCCTAGGTGGCCTAGTGGGGACGTTTTGGTGGACTGACTAGGACCAAATGGTCGACTTTCATGACTCAGACCCAAAGATCGGTTTAGGTGACTCACTTGACAAGTGTTCTAACCAAACAATGGCTCACTCGAGCCTAAGGGTGGACTAGCTCGCCTATATCGAGCAAGCAAAAGCCCAACTCGACTAACCCGATCCCACTGACTCAAACTCTATTCTAGGTTTGGGTTGGACCTGGGATACAGTTCATCGAAATTTGAAATCGAGAACGATTGAATTGACTTTTAAAATGGGCAGCACTTCGGCTTGAAAGAGGGTTCAAAATTTCGAAATAGAGGGCCGAAATTTTCGAAAAGAAATGGACTTGAAAAAGAATCAAATTTTCGAAAGAAAAAGAAGATGGATTTGAAAATGCTATTTTGAAAACATGACCCGGGATTCACATAGCATGTAATCATTCGCATTTTAGGGATGCAATGCATGAACTAGACTCTTCTAAGTCTCGGTCAATCCTCTAAAATGGGTCTATGCCAGTGAAACCGCTTTGTCGTGGAGTCCACATACCGTCATATGCCCGTAGCAATATGCCTCGTATGCAGCTGCCTACCTCCACGGAATCACCTTGATACTTAAATCGGACATAGTGGACATCAATATCCTCCCTTGGAATTAACCCAAGAGATTCTTTGGCCCGCCTAAAGTCTCGGAGGTTTATGCATGATTAACATAAAAAAAAAATGTGACAACAATCCTAATAGCCATCTTACACTTTTCAAGTTTCACTATCCCCAGCAGAGTCGCCAAATTGTGGACCATGGAAAAACGCTCCACTCAAATGCTTTTTCAAAACATTTTTAATTTTAAAAGAGTCGCCACTAAATTTTTAAATGGAATTTAGAAACCAATTTTAGAGATTTGAATTCGTGTGACTTTACGTGTTAGGAAGTTAATTTAATTTCATTAAAACAACACCCAACCCCGCCCGTTGAAATAACGGTCTCTACTAGGTGAAAGATGGCTATTTCGGAAAGATATCACATGCGTATGCAACCATTGAATTTATATCCTATCATGCGAATTTCATTCTAAGTCGTTTAAAATGCATTTAACTTCGTCGAAGTGGTTTAGCATGTGAGGTTCATTGATTAAACTAGAAAAACACATCCAAAGAGAGGGATAGGAAGGCTTACGCTTAGCATAAGATGTATTAACAAACATTAGTGGTTAGCTCATACATACGATATAAATTATAAATTATGTAAATTAAAATCTAAAACATAAACTAATTAAACTAAGGATTTAATCAAACAAAGTCAAACAAGGAAGCAAATTAAAACATAAAACCTGGACAAACCCGTGCACTGCACGGATCTGAAATTTTCGAAATATGTCAGAATTGACCCGTGCACTGCGCGGGTTTTGAATTAATACATTGCTAATTACAAAATAAATACTAAATCAATGCAATAAATTAAGAAAATCTACCTAAATTAAAATTACAAATTATAGGTCTGGAAAATCATAAAAAATCAATTTTTATATGGTTAAAAATAAATACACATGAATTAAATAAACTCGATTTATTAAATTGCCCTATTCCAACACGAGGATATGTAAATGAGACGGGGTGTACGACCGACCGATGTGGCGGATTTCTTTCCCATCTCAAGTCAACGCGGGTGCCGGAATGGCACTTTAACTCATACTCAAACTATTCTAGTTTCGATATTAGTTAGACGATGTTAGACAATGGTTAGTAAATAAACAATAAAAAAACGAAATAAAAAGGAGAGAAGGGAGTTTTAATGCACCCTCAACCTACATGTATCGTTGACACCATCTTGGGTCGTAATCGATCGTAGATTTTATCTCGATGGTCCGTCGTCGACGAAGAAAATTGAAATTGAATTTTGAAATCACGAAACAAACACGTTCAAAAGGCAGACTTGAGCAGCGATTTTCAATCGCTCACCACGACTTCGTTTCTCAACGATTTTTCAAACCGAAAGATGTTTTGGAAACTAGAAAGACTGAATTTTGTGAATATGGAAACAAACCATAATTTTTAATAGGATTTGTGCACGAGAATCAAGGCCAAAGACCACGATAGAAACTCAAAAACACGATTTGTGTCCCTGTTTTCCAGCGGCTGTCACGGCTTTAGTTTAGGGTTTTTTTGGACGATTGATGGTTGTTATTTGCAGTATGATGTGGGGATAACTTAGAGAAATGAATGTATGGTGAAAGGGGGGTATTTATAAGGAGTTTCGAAGGGTAGAAGTAGGGCAACAAGCAGTCGGGCCTGTTTCGCATAGCTGCTGTCCATCAGCTAATTCGTGAGGTTTTTAGGGTTTGTATGGGGGGTTTTCTTGGTGGTTAAGCTAAGGTAATATGGGTAGGATACTAGGGTATGGTGTAGGGTTAATGGGCACGGGTTTGGTAGCTGTTTGGAGCGGGTTTTGGGCTCGGGATTGAGCACGCAAAACAGGGGGGCTGCTTGTGTTGCGGGCTGTTTGTGGAGTATTTGGGACGGGAATTGGATGGATTTCGTGGTGTTCTAGGTGCTGGGTTGTTGTGGGTAATGTGGAGCACGGGTTGTTGGTGATGGGTTGCAGGTTTGGACCAAGTTTGAGTCGGTTTAGAAGGGCTTTCGATGGACTATACAAACACGGGTAAAGGAAGGAATTGGGCTGTGTTGGGGAGTGTTTAGGACGAGATTTGGGTGTGGATATGGGGGTTCGAACTGGGGTTGAATGGGTAGAGGCCTAGGTTGGTTAGTGTACTCGAGATTCGTGCCAACTCGTAAAGAAAACGGGCTTAAAAACCGAGCTATAAACGAGCTCCAAAACGCGTGGTTGAAACGAGTTTTAAATTTTCAAATTCGATTTTTCAAATCAATTAAACACATTAAAATAAATGATTTTTCAAATCAAAAAATATATTTTATTTTCAATAAAATAAATTTAAGGAAATAAATTCAAATTAAAATAATAAAATGAATTCACTTAAAAAAGCTTTAATTTAAATATCATTTAAATTAATAAAATACTCCGTCGACAACGCTCATTCCACATCGTAAAACGAGCCCAAATAATGACAATGACAACTAAAGAATACATGTGTCCTATCATCATCGGGTGTTTGTCGGGTTTTCTATAAATTCAAATATCGACAGATATGGGTATCTACAAATACAAATTCCGATAGCATGCAAATGAAAACGCAAATTTCGATTTTAACAACAATACTGAACTCAAAATTCATCAATAAATGAATAATCCGGCAAAATGAACATAAGAAACATTAATTTAGGTTACAGTAGAGTTACATAAAACGGACTAAATAAATTAAGGACGAAATCGAAAAAGCTTGAAGCTAAACAATATATAATTGGCATAATCGGCAAACCATGGGGTGATGTGCCTTTCAAGTTGTGTTTGAATGGCCATCAAGATATCGTTGGGGAATGAGTCATTGATCGGGGTTTCTCCATTTTCATCATGAAACCGGATCCTTGACAAGTGATCCGCCACTACATTCTCGGCTCCTTTCTTGTCTCTTATTTCCAAGTCAAATTCTTGAAGAAGCAAAATCCATCTCAACAATCTTGGTTTTGCCTCCTTCTTTATCAAGGGATGTCGGAGAGCACGATGATCCGAAAATACAATCACCTTGGATCCAAGCAAGTAGGAACGGAATTTATCCAAAGCATATACAATGGCAAGAAGCTCCTTTTCGGTTGTGTCATAATTCACTTGGGAGGGATCGAGGGTCTTGCTTATGTAATAGATGGCGTGAAGAGCTCTCCCTACCCGTTGGCCAAGAACCGCTCCAACGGCGTAGTTGCTAGCGTCACACATAATCTCGAAAGGTAACTCCCAATTCGGGGGTTGGATGATTGGTGCCGAGATTAGTGCTTCTTTGATTCTACTAAAAGCTTCAACACACTCATCAGTGAAGAGGAATTGGGCATCTTTAAGCAAAAGTTGAGTGAGGGGTTTTGCTATTTTTGAAAAATCCTTTATGAAACGACGATAAAACCCAGCGTGACCGAGGAAACTTCTCACCCCTCTAACATTCACGGGAGGTGGGAGTTTCTCTATCACCTCAACTTTAGCTTTATCGACCTCGATGCCCTTTTCTGAAATCAAATGACCTAAAACAATTCCTTCATTGACCATGAAGTGATACTTTTCCCAATTTAAAACAAGACTAACATCTTCACACTTTTGCAACACAAGAGAAAGGTTATGCAAACATGAGTCAAAGTCCTTTCCATAAACACTAAAATCATCCATAAAAACTTCCATTATGGTCTCTAGGTAATCGTAGAAGACACTCATCATGCATCTTTGGAAAGTGGCGGGGGCATTACATAAACCAAAAGGCATCCTCCTATATGCAAAAGTGCCATAAGGGCATGTGAAAGTGGTCTTATGTTGGTCATCCGGGTGTATAGGGATTTGGAAGAATCCCGAATACCCGTCAAGGTAACAAAAGAATTTGTTGGAGGCTAACCTCTCAAGCATTTGGTCAATGAATGGTAAGGGGAAGTGATCCTTTCTTGTTGCGGAGTTTAATTTCCGGTAGTCAATGCACATACGCCAACCGGTGATCATTCTTGTGGGTATTAGTTCATTTTTTTCATTTGTCACTACCGTAGTACCTCCTTTCTTAGGTACCACTTGGACGGGGCTAACCCACAAAGAATCCGATATGGGATATATGATTCCCGCATCAAGTAATTTCATGACTTCTCCTTTGACAACTTCTTGCATGTGGGGGTTCAATCTTCTTTGGGGTTGAATGGTAGGTCTATGGTCTTCCTCTAGATGAATTTTATGCATGCAAAAGTTGGGACTTATCCTTAAGGTCATCTAGACTATAACCTATAGCCTTCTCATATTGTTTCAACACATCAAGCAATTTTCCCAATTGGTCATCATCAAGTCTATCATTAACAATCAAGGGTTTGGTCTTTGATTCATCAAGGTAAGCATATTTCAAATTTGGGGGAAGGGGTTTTAAAGTGGGGGTTTGTACCTTACTTTCCTCCTTTGGAGTTTCATTGAGAATTTGCTCCATCTCCATTAGACATTCCATTCTCATAGCATACTCAACTTCATTTTCAACCTCATCGTATTCAAATTCCATGATGGGTTCCTCTTGCTCTTGAGTTTGTAAAATCTCTTCTAGGATGGATTTCTCATCCTCTATGGGTTGACATGCTTCCACTAGAATGTTATGCACTAATTCGGATTGTGCACGAGTAAGTTCCTTGTTAGCTAGAGCGGCCTCAAAAAGATCCACCTCCAATTCCCAATACATATTGTTAGCCTCACTTGCTTCCAAGGCTTCCAATGCTTGCATGGGATCCTTGAAGAAAGGTATACTCAAGTGGTCCTCTACAAAACAATCTATAAGATCCATCTCGCAAAATATCGAACAACTTGAAAATGATTAGGACAAACCTTGAGGAATTTTACTTCCCCAAGGTGAAGAAAGACACAACTAATAACAATAAAAAGGAAATCTAAATCAAACAAACACCGTCCCCGGCAACGGCGCCATTTTTGATCGGTCCGTTTCGTGTTCACAATTAAAGGTGTGGTCGTTGGGTCACGTCCGAATCAAAACACAATTTATAACTTCACAAACAACTCTACAATTAGTAAAGAGGCAAGTAAAGGTCGGATCCCAAGGGACGGGTATTGAAATGAGATTTCTATTGAAACTAGTGGTGTCTTAGGGGTGTCATAATTTGGGTTGATGTAGAAGGTCACTAACTAAAATAGCAATGGAAATAAACAAGCAAGATGAATTAAAAGAGGTGTAAGCAATTGATTAAAAAGCACTAGGGTGTCATGGGATCATAGGGGAATCATGGGAATTGATCATACAAACATGTTCTCAAATTATAAGCAAGCAATTATTGTTGTGATGGATTGAGTTGGGTTATATCTTACAATCCTAGGAAAGTTTGGGTCCCGGAGCCGAATCGATTAGATTGTACAACACCTACAAGTCGACTTAATCTTCCCTACTCAACAACATGCATGGTCTAATGAGACTCGAGTTGGGTTATGTCTTACAAGTCTCATTGAAAAGATAGGAGATGGTGGTAAATGCAAGGATTCATAGGCTTAGCATTTCATCAAATATAACATGTGCATGAGTTGAGATCAAAACAAGAAAGCAAATAAAACATGAAAGCATATTAATTTAAGCATGAATCATTCCCCATGTTGGTTTCCCCTAATCACCCATTAACCCTAGCTAAGAGACTACTCACTCATTATCATGTTGATCATGCTAGCAAGGTTGTCAATCATACCAACAAAATGAAACATGATGAATAAATGAAATTAATTAACAATAATTAAAAAGGGATTAAGAGAATTATACCTACTAATGATTCCAATAATAAAGCAAAGATAAAAGAAGTACTTGATGCTTGATTGAGAGGTTGTCAATCTCCCAATAATAACCCAAATAATCTTCAATTACCCAAAATAAAGGATGAACAAAAGAGAGATTAAGGAAATAAAACTTGTATTAGAACTTGATTAATTGTTGATTACAAAACTAAAGAGAGATTTGATTGATATTAACTACTCTAATTATTGATAAGAAGAACATGCTCTTCTAATTAGACTAATGGGGTATTTATAGTGGAAATTAGGGGGATGCATTAGGGTTAACTAAGGGCTAAACTAGTAATTACACTTTTTAGATTGAGCAGGGAGGAGCCGGTATTTTTCGAAGGAAGGGCTTCTTTCTTTGTAGCTTGGAGAAGAGGAAATCGCGCTGTAGAGGAATCCGGGCGGATTAGGGTCGGGACGGGCGGATTCTGGCGATGGAATCCGAGCGGATTCAAGAGAATCCGGGCGGATTGTGGTGATGGAACCCGGGCGTCTTGGTGGAAAACCGCACAGTTTGTGCAGGTGAAGGACGGCCGGATTGTAGACAATCCGCACGGATTGTGCCTCTGCAAGGTTTCTTCTTCTTTTCTTCCCTTTTCTTCATAAATTCCTTGGGGATTTCTTTGGGGACTCAAGGATCCTTTCTCAACATTGCTCATCTACTATCATATGTACAAAGGCCTTCTAATCTTGTCTCTCCTTGATGCTTGGTCATTGAATTCGATCAATTTAGTCTTGTTTTGCCATGAAAATGCAAGATTCTTACTCCTTTCCTACCAAGGGATCAAAATCTCAAAGAATATGCAAAACAAAGAGCTAAAGATAATAAATGACCCAAATATGCACTAAAAAGCATGGGAACAAGGCTAATTCGGGGGCTAAATATGCGCTAATTATGGTCACATCAAATATCCCCAAACCGAACCTTTGCTCGTCCCGAGTAAAGAGGTGACAAAGACTAGGACCATTATTTAAACTAACCTAATAGCATATCCGATATGAGACAATTAGCGGGTCTCACTCCGCCCCTTCAACTCACAACAAGACAACCATGAGGTAGGATGCCTTCTTGCAAGGCAAGGTGGGTCTTGCCAAAATGGCGACACATCCAAACATTAAGCACACAAAATCACATAATGGATGCATCTACAAAAGGAATAGCCACTTCCTCATCAAGTGGCGGGGGCACTAAAGAGGAACAAATTTAAGAGCATGTAATCCTTCACAAATACTAGTTCAACAAATTACTAAGGCTAAGAGGATGGCACTAAATCACCTCCAAATGGTGTTAAACTAGACTACTTTCGTCCTCAATTTCCAAATGCTTTCGTCAAGAGCGATCGGATGGTGGTGGAATGATGATCCATATGATGCTAGTAGCATATGACATGACAAGTCTCGAATTCTCTACAAAAGTAAAGGTCATGGATCGTCCCAAGCTCGACCAAGTGGCTTGACAAAAAGGCTTTTTTGGGAATAAAATGCTCAAATCTTTATACACAATGGGTGGATATGACTAGTATTCAAAATTGTCCTCATTTCACTTTCACATTTCAAAAATTTAAGATGAGGTTTGTCCCTTCCGGGCTAGTGTCCTTTGCTTTCGCCAATCGCTTATTAGGCAACCGGTTAACCTCTAGACAATAGCTTTTCGGGGTGATAGTCACTCTGTCTCTGGGCGGCCGAATTCACAACCGTGTGGGGGCCCAATTCAATGGATCCCGCACCAAAGCACATCTAAGTGGTACGCCTCCATCAAAACAACTTAAATTTCTCAACATTCAACAATTCATAACATTTGAGGTTTCCTTGGCATTTAAATTACTTCCACGTGACAAAATTCCTTGAAATGATCACTTCAAGCTTATTGATAGAAAATATTTTTGGGTTGCCTTACCACAAGGTCAATCAAGGTCACCTAGACAAGTTAACCAAGTCCACATCGCATCACGGGGTTGGATAGGTGACTCACATACAAACCCTTAACTAGGCCTTGGGTCATGGGTCAAAAGACACTAGTATGACACTATCTAGGGTGTTTTACAACCATTCTAGTAGGCAAAGTCTTAAGTTGAACAAGTATTTGTAATGGCTTAGTTGCTCTTGTCAAAGTTCCTAATTAGGCATTTTTCAAAACATTTCTAACATGCAACTACATGCCATGATGCAACTAATATAAACATCCTAATGCAAGTGATTCTATTAACTAATATGACATATAAACTACATGCAAGTCCTAAATTCACATTGTTATACCGCATCAATCAAAATAAAGTCACATAGTCATTAACATAAAGAGGAAAAAGGAGATTGGAAAGATCATACCATGCGGTCTTCATTATCCTCATGTCTCGGATGTGGCGTAGTCAATCAATGTGAACAAGGATAGAACAAACACAATATATACAAAACAATATATACACAAGACTACAAAGGGAAATAAACATGTTTTTGGGTTTTTCAAATTTCAAATTTTTATGATTTTCGAAATTTTTTCAATTTTTTTTTTTTTTTTTTTTGAATAAGAGTTAAATGTTAAAATTCCCATCCCCACACTAATATGGGCATTGTCCTCAATGGCCAAAATGATGGAAATTATGCAAAGATGATGCATGATTTCTATACTAAATGCAATCTATACTAAGCTACACTACATGATGCATGGTTTTTGTTATGACGGAGAGGATAATTTAGATTACCTCCCGTTGTGTATGCATTAACTTCCCCAAACCGAGTTAGACACTATTGCTAATGTCCAAGGATGGGTGTAGTTCATGCACCCACTGTGCAATGCATGAAACTAATTTTGTCATTTTGGATTTTGAAAATGGGAACAATAAAATGAGAACACCTCAATGGTACCGAGGTGTGAGTCCTCTATGGTGCTAGGACTACTCCAACAATGATCAAAATTAATGAAAATACAAGGTAACAAGACACAAACTTCTTTTCATGAAACTTTGAAAGATAAAGAGGAGAGATGAGAAAACTTCACTTAAACTTAGGTGGGTGCCTCTCGCCCGCTCCACCTAGTGATGAAGTAGTCTTCTAGACATCGGCATCATCTCCCTCTATATCGCTATCCCAAATATCCTTTGAAGCATCACTCAAACTTGGGTCCATGAATTCGTCTTCCTCACTCTCAAGTTCCACCGTGTCACCTCCACAAGAATTGCCACTCTCCTCCTCTTGTCTACCGTTCGCCCCTTCATTGGCTCTCTCCGAGTTGGGGAAGAGCAAATCCATTTGAGCCCATGAGGGGAAAGCTCCTTCCTCACTAATCCGTCCTCTTCGAACCATCTCGTGATATTGAGGATAGAGTGCATAGTAAGTGTCCACGGAGGTCTCGTATTGACGGTAGTGTAGATCTTGTAAGATTCCCGTGACAAAGTCGTCACGGGGGAGGATGAAGGGGTTTGGATGGTTATACGGTTGGTAGGGAAAAGGGTAGGGAGGCACTTTTATCTTCTCATTTTGAGTTTGTTGTTCTTGTTGTTGTGGTGGTGGATTTGGTGGTGGTGGTGCTTGCCTTGTTTGACTTGGGATGAGGTAGGATGGCATTGGAGACAAGTTTCCTCTTCTTGGGGAGATCCGTGGTAGATCGGCCATTGGAAGATAAATCGGATCGCTTCCTTTTGTCAACCACTTTATCCGCTTATCGACCCCCTCAAGGGTTATCCAATGGTGATGGACGAGAAGGAGATCTTCATTAATTCTCGTGTTTCCCGTAAGTGGAGTGTACTCATTGTTCTCATTGAACCTTGGGTTGAAGTGCTTTGCAAGTC
Organism: Silene latifolia; assembly: GCF_048544455.1. Lineage (NCBI taxonomy): Eukaryota > Viridiplantae > Streptophyta > Magnoliopsida > Caryophyllales > Caryophyllaceae > Silene > Silene latifolia. The sequence continues at coordinate 169,675,775 of NC_133534.1, read as the reverse complement.
TAGTAATGAGTCCTCCATTCACTATGTGCTTCATTCCATCATCATCCCCATTTCTAAACTTTGCCCATTTCTCTAGCAAAACTAGAGGTGCATTGAAGTGATACCCATTTCTCCCTTGAATGTTGAGGTAGGATTCCATAAACACAAGGTCTAATTGGTTCACGATGGCCGGATCTTGGCGGGCAAGTAGAGTGCCCGAAAGAAATCGATATGTAAGCCTCAAGATCGGGTTTTGGATATGAAAAGCAAGACATTCCTTGGTGTGAATGAAATCCCGGCCCGTCATGGCCCTCCACAAAGGTTCAACACTATACTTTTTGGGTTTCGATGTTCGGGTAGGCGAAACATCAAGTCCAAACACATTTGCGAATTCTACAAGGGTCATCATCCTAGAAACATTCTCCAACCTAAACTCTATGCATCTCACTTTGTTCAAGGTCGTAATCTTCAAAAAGCTCAAAAATTCAAGCACAAGAGACCGATAGGTTGGTTCATACATGCGAAAAAGGGTTGAAAGACCGAAAACCTCAAAGAGAGCTTCCACTTGGTGATAAATCCCAAGTTTCTTCAATGTAGCATGACATAAAAACTTAGTGGGAAGAATATTCTTACTTAGAAGCCGGTGGAAGACTAATCTTTGCACATCATTGAGAAATTCCACATTTGAGAAATCATCAAGCCTTGTAAGATCTACAATCTCTTCATGTTCCCTTCTTAAAGTGTTGAGATGGGAGGTAGAAGAACTTCCCATCATTCTTGGTCTTCTTGTACTCCTAAAAGAGGATCTCCTTGGTGCCATTCTTGATTCTTTTGTTGGATTCTTTGGATTTGTGAAAAAGGGTAAGGATGTTCCTTGTTGATTGAGTGTTGCTCTTTTGGAAACCCTAGAAAATTGGGGCTTTTTGATCTTGTGGGTTAAGAGAATGATTTGGGTATGTATGGGAGTCATAAGGAGGTGGGTTTTAAAGTGCAAGTGGAAGGAGTAGTGATGTGTCACTATATGTGTGGTGGGGTGTAATTTAATTAGGGAAAAGTCGGGTCAAAACAGCGTGGGAGGACGAGCGGATTCGAGCTGAAGACGCTCGGATTCGTGCTCTTCGGGACGGGCGGATTCTGGGCAATACGCCCGGATTCTGTCACAGCGAAAAATTCCAAAATTTTGACGCCTCAAAGACGGGCGTCCCGAGCTTAGGACGCTCGGATTCTTTCTCACCGAGACGGGCGTCTCTTTTTGAAGACGGACGGATTCCTCTACAGAGATTTTCCTTGAAATGCACAGGTGGAAAGACGGGCGTCTTTCTTCAAATCCGGCCGGATTCTGCAAGACGGTCGTTTTTCTTCCTAGGACGCTCGGATTCCACCTCAGTCCAAAAATCTTCAAATTCTCAGCGTAGCTGGACGGACGGATTCTTCTCAGAACGCCCGGATTCCAGCAAGACGGCCGGATTCCAGGGAATCCGCACGTGTTCGGGTTGTGAATTCTTCCTTTGACTTTTTCTCCTCTCTTAGATGCATCCCCACACTTGAGAATTTGTTCCTTCCTTCATTCAAAATTCATTAGTAACCCTCCCTCACTTACGCTCATGAAAAGAGTTCATGCTATTTATTAAAACAAATGTAATAAAACAATAAATACAAGTTAGAGGGTTAGTATATTTACAAGTGGTGGTTTAGGGAGGACTCCACCAAACTCTCCCTTAGATGGTCCTTTCAAGGGTGAGGAGGCCCGAGGTAGGTGACCTCGACCTCTCCAACAAATGCTCCTTCATAGTATGGCTTCAACCTTTGACCATTTACCTTGAACTTGCTTCCATCTTCCGCCTTGAGTTCGAAATCTCCATATTTTCCAACTTCGGTTATCACATAGGGACCCATCCATCTAGAGTTCAATTTTCCCGGAAAAAGTCGGTAGCGGGAATTGAATAGAAGGACTTTGTCTCCCTTGTGCAAGGCCTTTTGTCTAATTCTCTTATCATGAAGCAATTTCGTTCTTTCTTTATAAATCTTTGCATTCTCATAGGATTGTAGTCGGAACTCCTCCAACTCTTGGATTTGAATCATCCTCCTTTGACCGCTCAATTTGAGATCAAGATTAAGTGCTCGGATTGCCCAATAAGCTTTGTACTCCAATTCGATTGGCAAATGACATGCTTTTCCATAAACAAGCTTGTAAGGGGATGCTCCTATGGGAGTCTTATAGGCCGTCCTATAAGCCCAAAGAGCATCGTCAAGCTTTGTGCTCCAATCTTTCCGAGTCTTGTTCACAACTTTCTCAAGGATTTGCTTGATCTCTCTATTTGAAATCTCAACTTGACCGCTTGTTTGAGGATGATATCCCAAGCAGGTTCTATGTTGGACGCCATATTTGGTCAAAAGGGATGCAAGCTTCTTCTCATGGAAATGCGTTCCTCCATCACTAATGATCGCTCTAGGAACTCCAAATCTTGGGAAAATTATCTTCTTGAAAAGCTTGGTGACCGTTTTTGCATCATCATTTGGGGTGGCAATTGCCTCCACCCACTTTGATACATAATCTACGGCCACAAGGATGTACTTATTCCCATTGGATGTCACAAAGGGCCCTTGGTAGTCGATTCCCCAAACATCGAAGATCTCTACCTCTAGAATGCCCCTTTGTGGCATTTCGTTCCTCCATGAGATATTTCCCGTTCTTTGACAAGCGTCGCAATGAATGATGAATTCTCTTGTATCTTGAAACATTGTAGGCCAATAGAAGCCCGATTGGAGAATCTTTGCAACGGTTCTCCTTGCTCCATGGTGCCCACCATAGGGTGATGAATGACATCCTTCCAAGATTCCTTGGATTTCCCATTGAGGGATGCATCTCCGGTAGAGCCCATCACTACACTCCTTGTAGAGGTTTGGGTCATCCCAAAAGTACCTCTTCACTTCGAATAGGAATCTCTTCCTTTGGTTGTAGTTCAAGTTTGGAGGGAGTACTTTTCCAACAATATAGTTGGCATAATCGGCAAACCATGGGGTGATGTGCCTTTCAAGTTGTGTTTGAATGGCCATCAAAATATCGTCGGGGAATGAGTCATTGATCGGGGTTTCTCCATTTTCATCATGAAACTGGATCCTTGACAAGTGATCCGCCACTACATTCTCGGCTCCTTTCTTGTCTCTTATTTCCAAGTCAAATTCTTGAAGAAGCAAAATCCATCTCAACAATCTTGGTTTTGCCTCCGTCTTTATCAAGGGATGTCGGAGAGCACGATGATCCGAAAATACAATCACCTTGGATCCAAGCAAGTAGGAACGGAATTTATCCAAAGCATATACAATGGCAAGAAGCTCCTTTTCGGTTGTGTCATAATTCACTTGGGAGGGATCGAGGGTCTTGCTTATGTAATAGATGGCGTGAAGAGCTCTCCCTACCCGCCAAGAACCGCTCCAACGGTGTAGTTGCTAGCGTCACACATAATCTCGAAAGATAACTCCCAATTCGGGGGTTGGATGATTGGTGCCGAGATTAGTGCTTCTTTGATTCTATTAAAAGCTTCAACACACTCATCAGTGAAGAGGAATTGGGCAACTTTAAGCAAAAGTTGAGTGAGGGGTTTTGCTATTTTTGAAAAATCCTTTATGAAACGACGATAAAAACCCACGTGACCGAGGAAACTTCTCACCCCTCTAACATTCACGGGAGGTGGGAGTTTCTCTATCACCTCAACTTTAGCTTTATCGACCTCGATGCCCTTTTCCGAAATCAAATGACCTAAAACAATTCCTTCATTGACCATGAAGTGATACTTTTCCCAATTTAAAACAAGACTAACATCTTCACACTTTTGCAACACAAGAGAAAGGTTATGCAAACATGAGTCAAAGTCCTTTCCAAAAACACTAAAATCATCCATAAAAACTTCCATTATGGTCTCTAAGTAATCGGAGAAGACGCTCATCATGCATCTTTGGAAAGTGGCGGGGGCATTACATAAACTAAAAGGCATCCTCCTATATGCAAAAGTGCCATAAGGGCATGTGAAAGTGGTCTTATGTTGGTCATCCGGGTGTATAGGGATTTGGAAGAATCCCGAATACCCGTCAAGGTAACAAAAGAATTTATTGGAGGCTAACCTCTCAAGCATTTGGTCAATGAATGGTAAGGGGAAGTGATCCTTTCTTGTTGCGGAGTTTAATTTCCGGTAGTCAATGCACATACGCCAACCGGTGATCATTCTTGTGGGTATTAGTTCATTTTTTTCATTTGTCACTACCGTAGTACCTCCTTTCTTAGGTACCACTTGGACGGGGCTAACCCACAAAGAATCCGATATGGGATATATGATTCCCGCATCAAGTAATTTCATGACTTCTCCTTTGACAACTTCTTGCATGTGGGGGTTCAATCTTCTTTGGGGTTGAATGGTAGGTCTATGGTCTTCCTCTAGATTAATTCTATGCATGCAAAAGTTGGGACTTATCCCCTTAAGGTCATCTAGACTATAATCTATAGCCTTCTCATGTTGTTTCAACACATCAAGCAATTTTCCCAATTGGTCATCATCAAGTCTATCATTAACAATCACGGGTTTGGTCTTTGATTCATCAAGGTAAGCATATTTCAAATTTGGGGGAAGGGGTTTTAAAGTGGGGGTTTGTACCTTACTTTCCTCCTTTGGAGTTTCATTGAGAATTTGCTCCATCTCCATTAGACATTCCATTCTCATAGCATACTCAACTTCATTTTCAACCCCATCGTATTCAAATTCCATGATGGGTTCCTCTTGCTCTTGAGTTTGTAAAATCTCTTCTAGGATGGATTGCTCATCCTTTATGGGTTGACATGCTTCCACTAGAATGTTATGCACTAATTCGGATTGTGCACGAGTAAGTTCCTTGTTAGCTAGAGCGGTCTCAAAAAGATCCACCTCCAATTCCCAATACATATTGTTAGCCTCACTTGCTTCCAAGGCTTCCAATGCTTGCATGGGATCCTTGAAGAAAGGTATACTCAAGTGGTCCTCTACAAAACAATCTATAAGATCCATCTCGCAAAATATCGAACAACTTGAAAATGATTAGGACAAACCTTGAGGAATTTTACTTCCCCAAGGTGAAGAAAGACACAACTAATAACAATAAAAAGGAAATCTAAAGCAAACAAACACCGTCTCCGGCAACGGCGCCATTTTTGATCGGTCCGTTTCGTGTTCACAATTAAAGGTGTGGTCGTTGGGTCACGTCCGAATCAAAACACAATTTATAACTTCACAAACAACTCTACAATTAGTAAAGAGGCAAGTAAAGGTCGGATCCCAAGGGACGGGTATTGAAATGAGATTTCTATTGAAACTAGTGGTGTCTTAGGGGTGTCACAATTTGGGTTGATGTAAAAGGTCATTAACTAAAATAGCAATGGAAATAAACAAGCAAGATGAATTAAAAGAGGTGTAAACAATTGATTAAAAAGCATTAGGGTGTCATGGGATCATAGGGGAATCATGGGAATTGATCATACAAACATGTTCTCAAATTATAAGCAAGCAGTTATTGTTGTGATGGATTGAGTTGGGTTATATCTTACAATCCTAGGAAAGTTTGGGTCCCGGAGCCGAATCGATTAGATTGTACAACACCTACAAGTCGACTTAATCTTCCCTACTCAACAACATGCATGGTCTAATGAAACTCGAGTTGGGTTATGTCTTACAAGTCTCATTGAAAAGATAGGAGATGGTGGTAAATGCAAGGATTCATAGGCTTAGCATTTCATCAAATATAACATGTGCATGAGTTGAGATCAAAACAAGCAAGCAAATAAAACATGAAAGCATATTAATTTAAGCATGAATCATTCCCCATGTTGGTTTCCCCTAATCACCCATTAACCCTAGCTAAGAGACTACTCACTCATTATCATGTTGATCATGCTAGCAAGGTTGTCAATCATACCAACAAAATGAAACATGATGAATAAATGAAAGTAATTAACAATAATTAAAAAGGGATTAAGAGAATTATACCTACTAATGATTCTAATAATAAAGCAAAGATAAAAGAAGTACTTGATGCTTGATTGAGAGGTTGTCAATCTCCCAATAATAACCCAAATAATCTTCAATTACCCAAAATAAAGGATGAACAAAAGAGAGATTAAGGAAATAAAACTTGTATTAGAACTTGATTAATTGTTGATTACAAAACTAAAGAGAGATTTGATTGATATTAACTACTCTAATTATTGATAAGAAGAACATGCTCTTCTAATTAGACTAATGGGGTATTTATAGTGGAAATTAGGGGGATGCATTAGGGTTAACTAAGGGCTAAACTAGTAATTACACTTTTTAGATAGAGCAGGGAGGAGCCGGTATTTTTCGAAGGAAGGGCTTCTTTCTTTGTAGCTTGGAGAAGAGGAAATCGCGCTGTAGAGGAATCCGGGCGGATTAGGGTCGGGATGTAACACCCCCATACTCCAAGTGCCTTACCAGGACCACTCAGGTATAAAGATGCTACCATCTCGGTTACCCGAGGAATGATAATCATAAGACAATGACGAAACATACTTTATTAAACAAGTTAAATGATTACATAACAAAACCAACTGTAAGCAAAATACAACTGCTCTCAAGCAATAAACCAACTGAAAGGAACTGTCCTAACAAACACAGCGGAAGACTAAAGACTCTGATATGTGATGAATCCATCCCCAGCTAGATCCCACGCGTATCCAAGATATACCGCAAGCAATCGCTCACCACCCCGAATGGATCACCACAGTTTTTAAAACATTTAAACGGGTCGATACTAATCACACAATTTATATACATATCAACAATCCGATAAAATGACATGACTCACACCGTCACACATACAATCACACCAACCCCAACAATCTCAATCACCGATCGTCCACTGGACAGCCCCGCCGATGGGGGACCGCGGCCGTACCCACCAAATCCCCGCTCTTCATACCGAGCGATAAACCCATGTTCATTAATGTGCACATCCCCTTCTGTGGCGGGTTCCACGAAGGGCGAAACTAGGGCGTGAAGCCACTCCCGCAAGTGACTCCACTCAGCCGAGAACGCATCTCGAGAACCATAGACAACCAATCACAATCACAATATCAACAACCGTCTGAATCTATCAACAATGTACAATCACAATCACAGCCGTCACAATACAATTACTATATCAAACAATCAATCTCAACACATCAACAATCATCCCATTATGGGACTAATACTGAGTAGGAAATCCTACCTGGTAAGCACACAATCAGACGGTCTCTACTGCTGAGTCAAAAAGCTTCCTCTATGAACCCTCCTCCTATCATACAACATATTGAGGCTACCAAATCACATAATACACATAAACCCCCAAATCTCTAAATTAGGGTTTAACCAAATCAAAGGAAAGACAATAAAAAGGGTACATAGATCTTACCCTCGACGCAAGGAATGCAACGGTATAACCAACTACGCGAACTGACCTTCCAAACTCCGGGGATTGCTAATTATGCGATTAGAATGAAGAACTTGCTTGCTTTCTCTCTTAAACAGTAATTTAGGTTTTGCAAAAGTGATTTAGAACAATGACGACAAAGCTTATATACCTTAATCGCATAATTAACAAAACCCGAGAAAACTCCCCGTAAAACCGGCTACTCGATCGAGTACCCCCTTACTCGATCGAGTATCCCAGCTACTCGATCGAGTACCCAACAGGTCAGAAACTATTTTAAAACGCAACTCACCCTTACTCGACAGAGTAAGGCCTACTCGATAGAGTACCCAAAGACTTATAAATACAGAGTATTACAGTCTTCCCTCCTTAAAAAGAACTTCGTCCCCGAAGTTCAACCCATACATAAAAACAACCATACTGACTCGACCAAGACACAACAACTTAGCTAAAGACTCAAGAACTCGACCGAACATAGAACATGAACTCTTAACACCCACTCCACCAACTATGTTTACTTCCACAACATGACTCACTATGTCGTATCTACCACATATATATCTCTCACGACACCAACTCCATACATAACCAACTACCATCCTCTAATGCTGCTAGCTCCATAATATCATCAACTATCAAATCCAATACCAAGACACTCATAGACATCAAACGGAATGTTACATTCTACCACCCTTAAAAGGAACTTCGTCCTCGAAGTTTACTCACACTCGTAACCTCATCATCCAACTGTCAACACTAGTGAAATATTCTCACACTCCTAAACATCACGCTACTACAAGCACGGTCATGACCTTTAATAAAATCACCCACAACACGAATCGATCTTTTATTTTACATCAAGACTCAATTTCCGAATATATTACCATATGTACAACCATCAAAATCTGTTTTATCGCATCCTACTCCTCTTAAGACAAATGTTACGTCCTCGTAACTCACTAATACCAAACCATATCTATATCTCATTACCCTCTGTACCACCACATGTCAAAGATAACCGTCTATAAACCAAACACTCACCATTCTTATATCCAAGGCTCCCATACAGAAACATTTCTCATTCCTCAACTCATTCGGCAGAGCACCTAACCTATACCATAAACTCGTAGCAAATCACCATACCCACTCTTCATTATTACTGCCAAACAACATACCTCTCTATGTAAGGCACTTATCTCCCAGAAGCATAACTCACGGTCCGCACTCGTTACGTACACGCACACTAGATCCTCAAGTTCTTTCTTTCATTACCGCAAAACTCATACACAACTTAACATGACACTAATTCCCCCAACACCCTACACTCACTGTCTCAACAAAAGATTATGAACTACCTGCCGCTTTCAGATCATTACAACACACGTTCCACGAATCATTTTCCATTACCATGTCTACCGATGTTTCATCTGAAAACAAGATCAAAATTATCAGTAACAACCTCTCACAACCGTGTCCCATCATCGAGAATATCACTATATCATGACAACAACGAAAACATATACAACTCTATTTCATATCATACTCTACCTCATTCCCAACTTAACATGGTAAAGAAAACATCAATAAACACGACAACTGTCTATCTGCACAAACTGGAACTCGCAGGGAGCAACATCAAACAAAACAACAATCTATGTATAATCGGTATGTACTTTGAAACTCGAATCATAATCATCCCGCCTACTCCACCACAACCGGTGACGGCATCACAACACCGCCACCAATAGCCACACCGTAGTGCGAAAATACCCGCATCACAAAGACTATGTACCGTGCCCGGATCACCACCCGAGGCACCACAACCACACCGATAAACATCACAATCGCATACAATTCCCTTAAATACCGACTCAAAGATAACTTCTCGACAAGAAAAACTTACTCAAATCCACTTTATTAAATCACCACGCAACATATTATATGGATAAACAGATAAGCATCTCATGAACATCATCTCTACCATTTCACGGAATACACATGTGTTATCAATACACATAAAATTATAACTAGCCATGTCAAATCAATCAAATTATTACCTTTTTGGATATCATTCAATTAAATCACTGTGTCCAACATATATATTTACGAACATTCATAAAACAACTTTATAATTATCACACCATACCACTTCTTGTGAGGTCGGAACCTCACACAAACATTTACACATATCATAGACCCGTAATCACAACCAACTAGTCAATCCCGACCACGTAAGTTACCACTCAACAAAGGTTACCTGTCGCCCGAGTTTAACTCATATGCCCCTCATAACATATTCCCCCATTCGCACAACCATCACTTCCTGCCAAATATAACCATACCTTTACTATTCAACTATTAGCATCCGCCTCATCTAACCACATCTTATACCCTCTCACAATCATACACAACAATCAGGTCCCTACCAAATCAACCTCTTTAGAATTGCTACCTTTCTAATATACCATCACTCCTAACCACTAGTGATAACACCACAATGCCACCACTGCTCGTATATCAAACCTCTTACACTCATATCAAAATAACATGGTTTTCTCCTATTTTTGGTTAACATTCCAATTAACGGACATCAAACCCATCCACAAAATTACCTCAACATTATTCCCAATACTATCTTATTTGTATTGTCATCCAACTCTCCACCAAATATCTCGTATCATGCCAATACTCCACCAACTTCTTACTCCCTTAATTCCTCGAAACTCATTATCAATCATGTTGTCCTGAAACTCCTATATAACCTTTAGCTAACATCCTCGTGATACTATCACACATTTCGATGATTCCTTACCTTTATATCACATAGCTCCGGTGAACATTTTCCTCAGCTTACTTTTATCCTCCTTTTCTCTTTACACTCAATAATACCAATTAATAATTCAACTCCTTATTCCCTCTAGCTAACTCTTTAGAAACCCAGTTACCCCTTTGTTGCTCTAAAACTCAAATTCCATTATTTTCTACCGACATCATCTAACTCTTTCTTACCATGGATCTTCTCTTATTATGCTATCACTACCACTTGCCACTAATCTATCCATAGAATCAACGTTTAATGTTTAAACAATTGCATCTCCTTTTTTTACATCTCTAGAAATCAGAATTCATTTAATACCGTTAATTACCCAAGGAAATCACACAGTAGTTTCATCTTTTAATAAACCAAACCTCCCAAACTCACTCACTGTATACAAATACACCTCGCGACATGTCTCCACAAAGTTCACTATATTTTACTCTTCTCAACCCCTTTAAACGAACTTTCACTACATATATCCATAACCCACACGACTCCTAACCATTTCCCTCCATAATTCTTTACACATCTCAAGCTGCCACTATCCACATCCTTACTTTCAATCTTTTTATTCTCACGTTCATTATACTCACATCATCCCTTGCCCATATTCACTTACTTTTACATTACTCAACACACAATCATATCGCTCATCCCGTCTCGCAAAAAACGTGCGCCCGCCTCAATAAACTATACCAATCTTCCTTTTTTTTCCACCGTCTATCATAATCACATATAACTCATGTCCTCCCCACCGAACTCATACTCATCATAAGTGCCACTCTTAACATCATAAGATTGGGTAACTTACGCTTCAGGACCAACACATACGTGAAACAATGCATAAAGAAGTAATACAACACCTTTGAATTAAACATAATATGCAACGAATGTCAAAAGATAAACATATGACCCGAAACACGCATATGACCTGCACAAACCCCACTCGATCGAGTACCAGAACCTACTCGATCGAGTTGAGGCTACTCGATCGAGTGCCCAACATGCTCGATCGAGTGCCCCGACTCTTAACCCAAACATTCTTCGATCTCGACTTACTCGACCGAGTAGCCCGGCTACTCGATCGAGTGACCAAATACTCGATCGAGTGCCCGAGGTACTCGATCGAGTGCCCAAAAACACGATTCTGGTCAAAATAACGACAAATACCCACTCGATCGAATCAAACCCACTCGATCGAGTCATGCAGACTCGTGAATACTACCCGCATATTATCTCACATACCCCAACGTACTATGCATTCATTATTATTTCAACATTATAATTACAACTACGCGTGCAAATCTGCGCGACTCCTCATACAATCAACAAAATAATCTACTTCGTGTTATCAAGTGCCACGTTATAAACAACCATCATGCTTTTCATCCAATTCGTTATACAAAACACATATCATTGAACCTCTATTCTTCATGTTACTACTTACCAAAAGCTAAACATTACCATTTATCATGCTCATATAACATTCAACTTATCAATCATGTACTACCCGCAAGTTTTAATTTTATAACTTTGCATAACACAAATCACACCCATGCATTACCAATCCTACTTCCATGTTGCTAATACAACAACATTACAACTCCACTTCATCACATAAACTCTTTCATAATCAAGAAATTCATATCCTTATGAAATTGCCACTTCATCTTTTCCAATCAATTCATCTAGTTCAATCACATACTTCATCTAACAAGCGCATATGATACGAGTAGACAATTATATGAACTTTTTATATAACTTTACGCAAACGAAATTATGAAAACAAATCTTATCACACCCCCTAATCACATGTTATTAGGATTGCCTCATTATAAATCATTCATTCTGCAACCTCATTATTCATCACACATCATCATATACGAACTACTTTCTTTTTCTACCATATCATTCATCATTCTCATATACTTTTCCAACGATTCCAACCAACATGTAAACCAACTATCATGCAACATGCTTTCAACAAACCATATACAAAACCCACTGGTTAATACCACACATTACTATATAGATACACAATACACAAGGTAAACACATAGCGATCCCGACTCATATCCCAAGGTGACCGGTTCAAAATTGTAGGGCGAGTTCGCGACTTTAGGACGTCTCCCAAGTCTTTGCATTAGCTCCTACAACCTTTACCCCGGGTTCATTTTAATTGACTCCCTATATTCTTTGGATTTATTGGTTACAGGTTTCAGGATCGTCGCTCTGATACCATTTGTAACACCCCCATACTCCAAGTGCCTTACCAGGAGCACTCAGGTATAAAGATGCTACCATCTCGGTTACCCGAGGCATGATAATCATAAGACAATGAAGAAACATACTTTATTAAACAAGTTAAATGATTACATAACAAAACCAATTGTAAGCAAAATACAACTGCTCTCAAGCTATAAACCAACTGAAAGGAACTGTCCTAACAAACACAGCGGAAGACTAAAGACTCTGATATGTGATGACTCCATCCCCAGCTAGATCCCACGCGTATCCAAGATATACGCAAGCAATCGCTCACCACCCCGAATGGATCACCACAGTTTTTAAAACATTTAAACGGGGTCAGTACTAATCACAAAATTTATATACATATCAACAATCCGATAAACAGACAGCTCACACCGTCACACATACAATCACACCAACCCCAACAATCAAAAATCACCGACTGTCCACTGACCAGCCCTACCAGTGGGGGACCACAGCCGTACCCACCAAATCCCCGCTCTTCATACCGAGCGATAAACCCATGTTCATTAATGTGCACATCCCCTTCTGTGGCGGGTTCCACGAAGGGCGAAACTAGGGCGTGAAGCCACTCCCGCAAGTGACTCCACTCAGCCGAGAACGCATCTCGAGAACCATAGACAACCAATCACAATCACAATATCAACAACCGTCTGAATCTATCAACAATGTACAATCACAATCACAGCCGTCACAATACAATTACTATATCAAACAATCAATCTCAACACATCAACAATCATCCCATTATTGGACTAATACTGAGTAGGAAATCCTACCTGGTAAGCACACAATCGACGGTCTCTCTCTACCGCTGAGTCAAAAAGCTTCCTCTATGAACCCTCCTCCTATCATACAACATATAGAGGCTACCAAATCACATACTACACATAAACCCCCAAATCTCTAAATTAGGGTTTAACCAAATCAAAGGAAAGACAATAAAAAGGGTACATAGATCTTACCCTCGACGCAAGGAACGCAACGGTATAACCAACTACGCAAACTGACCTTCCAAACTCCAGGGATTGCTAATTATGCGATTAGAATGAAGAACTTGCTTGCTTTCTCTCTTAAACAGTAATTTAGATTTTGCAAAAGTGATTTAGAACAATTATGACAAAGCTTATATACCTTAATCGCATAATTAACAAAACCCGAGAAAACTCCCCGTAAAACCGGCTACTCGATCGAGTACCCAAGGTACTCGATCGAGTACCCCCTTACTCGATCGAGTATCCCAGCTACTCGATCGAGTACCCAACAGGTCAGAAACTATTTTAAAACGCAACTCACCCTTACTCGACAGAGTAAGGCCTACTCGATAGAGTACCCAAAGACTTATAAATACGGAGTATTACACGGGACGGGCGGATTCTGGCGATGGAATCCGAGCGGATTCAAGAGAATCCGGGCGGATTGTGGTGATGGAACCCGGGCGTCTTGGTGGAAAACCGCACGGTTTGTGCAGGTGAAGGACGGTCGGATTGTAGACAATCCGCACGGATTGTGCCTCAGCAAGGTTTCTTCTTCTTTTCTTCCGTTTTCTTCATAAATTCCTTGGGGATTTCCTTGGGGACTCAAGGATCCTTTCTCAACATTGCTCATGTACTATCATATGTACAAAGGCCTTCTAATCTTGTCTCTCCTTGATGCTTGGTCATTGAATTCGATCAATTTAGTCTTGTTTTGCCATGAAAATGCAAGATTCTTACTCCTTTCCTACCAAGGGATCAAAATCTCAAAGAATATGCAAAACAAAGAGCTAAAGATAATAAATGACCCAAATATGCACTAAACAGCATGGGAACAAGGCTAATTCGGGGGCTAAATATGCGCTAATTATGGTCACATCAAATAGGTAAGAGAAAATCCAACAGAAAGACGAAAATGCAACTCTACAGAGAATAAGGAGAGAGAAATAGTTGAAAGCTTAACAAAGAAGGTCGGAATCCATGGTTGAAAGCTTAACGAAGAAGCGCGAGGTAAATTTCAGGAAAAAAGAAAGACAAAGCCCTCAAGTTTTGGTAAAGGAGCGCGCGTTATAGGCCCTTAGATTAGCCGCGTCAGACAAGATCTAACGACTGACGCGCGTTCTCACTGTTCTCACGCTTGTGCCATTCTCATATGATCCAAAATCTTATTATTATTATTATTATTATTATTATTATTATTATTATTATTATTATTATTATTATTATTATTATTATCATCATCATCATCATCATCATTAATTTTTTTTTTTTATGGAAGGATGCGCGCAGCTTTCATAGATAGAACAATAAAAGTTTACATGAAATTGGTGGAGAGTCGAGAGACAATCTGGGCCCCCACACCCTTAGCAACAACAAAGCTAAGTCTAGTAAAAATATAAGCAGCCACCCGAGCCCCTGCATCCTGAGATACCAAGAATTTCTGGATCCGCTTAAGCAAGGCAACAGCATCCGAACCCAGCTCCCCAAGCGAAGAGAAAGAGAATGGAAGGAAACCATAACCAGTTGCCGCGCATAAATCCCCATACTTAGTACACTTACGCTGAGCAGCATCAGCGACAACCCGGCCGGGCATAAAATCCATCATCCCAGTCTGAGTCAAGGGAGAAGACCCTGTCAAATCAACGCACACATCACGGCCTCTGTCCCAGGAATAAAGCAGCAAATCCGCAGGACGAAGAGAACCACCATGTCCGTCAACTAAACCGATATCGACCTCCTTACCCGTAGAAATACCAGACCTATAGCAGATGTCAAATAAGGTTTGTGGACAACGCCCGCGGGATCTGCGTCCGCGGGATCCACGGGGGTATTATCCACTCGAGGTTCCTTCGAATCGAATTAAGACAAATTAGCGTCGCCACCAAGTTTTATAGGAACTTGGAACCGTTCAAGTCAACTTTACACCTTTCATCGAAAAGCATAAAGCCAATCGACTATGAGTGATTAAAGATAAAGACTTATACCCTATGTCACTCGATTTGAATGACTCTCGTAAGCCAATGGTATTTAGAGGGATCCACAAACTATAGATCTTGAGTAACGGGTGAGGGTACGTGTTAGGAAGCCCATAAGGACACCTAACCCCGCCCGTCAATAACGGCCTCTACTAAGTCAAGTATCGGATTTCAAACAAGGTCGCAGCTACTACGATATATGATATGCAAACATCGTTTTAAAACCCTAACATGTGACAACAATTTCTATGTCATTTAATGCATGAATACTAACTTTCTCAAAGTTGTTTTAGCATGTTGGTTGATTTGAAATAAAAGATGCGCAAACACGGCTTAGGAGGAATGGGGGAGCCATTGGGATCTATCCTATTACAGCCCAGGCATTTCATGCCGACACAACGAGAATTAAATTACAACTCGATCTAATTACAACAAACTATCGAAATTGCTTTGACTCAAATTACAATACAAACTAACAAAATACAACTTAAACTATTTCATCTTAATAAACGAAACAAAAGTAAACAAAAAGGCTAAAACTAAGTTAGATTGATTAATGATGTTAATCGATTTATTAGTTAGTAAACAAATTAGATCAGAATTAAACTAATTAAATTAAAATAAATAAATACAAAGGCTTGAAATAAATTAGGTACAACTTATTAATTAAATTGAACCCAACTCATTAAAATTATTCACCAATCCATATTTATTAAAATAGGAATAGTAAAAAATTAAAGAAACAAAAGAAGAAAAGAAATCAAAACTGGCAGACCCGTGCAATACACGGATCAGAAGTCAGACAGACCCGTGCAGTGCAAGGTTTTTGTAGAAAAACAAAGTTAATTACATTTTAATTTCGAAATCAGTAAAATAAATTACGGAAAAACTCACTAAATTAAATTTACAGATTTTGAACCATAAAAATAATAAAAACAATTTTTACAATATTATAAATAAATGAAACGAATTAAAGGTTAATTAATTACAAATTGAATTAAATAATTACGAACTAGGTTGAATACGATTCTAATTTGTCAACGATTGCAAATGGAAAGGTGTTAAGCACGCACTTCCATGCTAGCGAGAAAATTAGTGAAAGAGAAGATGAATTCAATTAAAAATTAGAAGGTTGCAAATTTCATTTACAATAAAGTAATTTTAATCCTACGATGCCTAATGAATTAACGAACTAATTTGAGGCGTTACTTTAATCGAAAGAATTGTGTAAAACGTGGCCTACTATTATAATGAATGAAAAGATCAAAGTTAAAACAGTGATATGAACGACATACTACGTCAATTAGATCGATTTAATTCTGTCCGACTCCAAATACGAGGATATGTAAATGAGAAGGGGGATACAACCGACCAAATTGGCAGATTTCTTTCCCAAATCAAGTCAATGCAGGTATTCGGAATGGCACTTTAACTCATACTCATACTATACTGATGTTTCATAGTTAACGATGTTAAACAATATATAATATATAAAATAAGCGATAAAAAAACAAATAAAAAAAAGAAATAAAAAGGGAAAGGAGGATTTGATGCACCCTCAACCTACATGTATCATTGACACTGTCTTGGGTCATAATCGATCTTAGATTTTATCTCGAGGGGCCGTCGTCGACGAAGACATTTGAAATTGAATTTTGAAATCACGAAATAACAAGTTCAAAAGGCAGACTTGAGCAGCGATTTTCAATCACTCACCACGACTTCATTTCTCAATAATTTTTCAATCCAAAAGATGTTTTGGAAACTAGAAATAATGAATTTTGTGAATATGGAAAGAAACCAGAAGTTTCAATAGGATTTGAGCATGAGAATCAAGTCCAAAGACCACGACAGATACTCGAAAACAAGATTTGTGTCCCTGTTTTCAAGCGGCTGTCGCGACTTTAGTTTAGGGTTTTTTGGACGATTTATGGTTGTTATTTGCAGTATGATCTGGGGAGAACTTAGAGTAATGGATGTATGGTAGAGGGGAGGTATTTATAGGGAGTTAAACTAGGGTTTAAGAGAGGAGAGGCAGACGGGTCTCGGTTTGCATAGCTGCTGTCCAGCAGCTTTTTCGTGGGGTTTTAGGGTTTGTATGAGGGGTTTTCTTGGTGGTTAAGCTAGGGTAATATAGGTAGGATACTAGGGTATGGTTTAGAGTTAATGGGCACGGGTTTAAGTGGTGTTTAGAGTGGGTTTGGGGTTGTTTAGTGGACTCGGGTTGAAGGGTGACGGGCTGGTTTGTGCTGCTATTTTGGATGGGTTATTAGCTGGATTGGAGGGAGTTTGGACGTGGTTTGCTGGTGGGCTAGATGACCACGAGTTTGGGGTTGAAGGAGGGGGTTGAATGACGGGTTTTGGAGCTGTTTTGGGGCACGCAACACAGAGTACGAAGGAAGGTATTGGGCTGCTAGTATGTCGTGTTTGGGGCTCGAAAATAAGGAGGTATGGACGTGGGTTTGCATGGTTAGGGCCTGGTTATGAGGGTGAGTGATGGGTTGGGTTATGGGTCAGGAGTTGGTTCGAGTTTGCTTCGAAAATTGTGCCCAAATAAAGTTGAAAACGAGCTCAAAATCGCGTATAAAACCGTCGTAAAAAATCGAGTTCTTCAAATACGGTTTATAAAACGATTTAAATTGATTTTTCAAATCAATTAACTTAAGAATGATTTTTCAAATCAAATATCTATTTTATTTTCAATAAAATAAACATAAAAAAATAAATTCAAATTAAAACAATAAAATGAATTCACTTTAATAAAACATTAATTTAAATATCATTTAAATTAATAAAATACTTCATCGACTACGCCCATTCTACGCCGTAAAACGAGCTCCAAATAATGACAATACCAACTAGCAAATACATGTCGTCCTATCATCATCGGGTGTTTGTCGGGTTCTCTATAAATTCCAATATCGACGGATACGGGTATCTACAAGGTGTCACAAACGAGGTTGTGCCGATACTTAACACCCATAGTACTAGTACAAGAAACAGCGTGGTCTGTAAAAATCATCAGCAAAAACCCGAGAGCAAGCAGGACAAGGCCTAGATACCGTGAATAACGGAACACCCAGTCGATATCTAAGCACACTACGGTAAGTCTTCCAATTCATAGTCTGACCCAACCTAGAGATAGGAACCGCACGGAACCAATCAGAGGTGTGGGCACCCTGCTGAGACTTCCACAACGCAAGCTGACGCGGTGTCAAAGAGAAACAAGATTCTGAAGCAGCGACAACCGTCGCGAAATAAATGTCTGCCAATTTCTTCATAAGTTTGGGGGCAGCAATTTCACTAGAGTCACGTAAGATAGCAGAACCTGTAGTCCCAGAAAACACCCGCACAGCATCGTCGAAAGTAGGACCAGCATCTACAATACCAGAAGGTCGTAGGAACTTAGCCTGCAAATCAGCAGACTGCAAACGGGACGCAAGAAAAGCATAGTGTAAAATATCTCCCGCCGCATAAACACCTAGTCCACCAAGATGACAAGGGAATATAGCAAGGCGCCACTGCCAATCCCCAAAACCACGTCCGGACGCGGTGACAATATGTTCCAAGCTGGAACGAAGGGCAGCATCAAAAGGAAGATGGACTGAACCAAAAACACGGGGGGAGCAAGTACGAAGAGAGAAATAGAGCTTAGAAATACCAGTACAAGCTCTAAGCAGAAGCAACTCACATTGAGGGTCCTCAATCCTCGTGACCAAGTCCATAAGCTCAATGGTCTTAGTCACTCTCTTCGCCACAATCTCACTGCCAAAAATAGGACAAGTACTGACACGTCCACCCAAAACAGAGACACCACGCAAGGGCCGAGCAATAGAAGGGGAGAAAACCCCGGGAAGCCGACTCTGAGGATCCTCAACAGGCCAAAAGACCTCAGTCTTGGCGACATTAAGATGCAGTCCAAAACGAGGGCCATCCGCCATAATCAAATCCAAAACCCTTCCCACTTCCAAAGTGTCCCCAACAATGGTGACATCATCCAAGTACCACGCCTGCATAGTAAGGTCAAAAGAGTCCCGGATTTTGCACACTAAGGGATGCAAAACCAAAGCAAAAGCCAAAGGGCCTAAAGGATCAACCTGTTGGACACCCTGACAAGACCACAAGCAATTCTCCCCATAAAAAAGACGGGCAGGGATGGAATAACAAAACTCCACCCAACGGGAAAGAACCGGGCAACGACGACGGACTTCCTGAAGCGTGGTTGCACGATCAACAAGGTTGAAAGCATTCTGGAAATCAACCAGCAACATAGAAAGTCCCACCTCAGCACCACGGGCCTCAATGAGCCGATTCAAGGAATACAAGATAGCCTCCCCTCCACCGGACACACCCACCCCAAACTGAAGACTAGCAAAATAAGAAGACAAAGAAGGACCAACCAAAAAAGCACCAACCTTAGAGACAAGCCGTCTCCAGACCGTGCCAACAACAATAGGACAAATACCACCACCCGGTTTAACAAGCGGCGTGAGCGGGGCGCTGGCAATGTACTCACCCAGAGCTAGAGGACACCAGCCCTCCAGAAAAAAATTAACCAATCTAGTAATAGAAGTGATCAAATCATCAGAGATAGCCACAACAGCCCCACTCAAACGGTCCATAAGGTGATGGGCACGAAACTCATCCCTCCCACAAGAAGTGCCACGTGGGAAGCTCCGAATCATATCCAAAACTACTGTCGAAGAGGCAACCAGAGAATGATTA
Source organism: Silene latifolia (assembly GCF_048544455.1). Taxonomy (NCBI): domain Eukaryota; kingdom Viridiplantae; phylum Streptophyta; class Magnoliopsida; order Caryophyllales; family Caryophyllaceae; genus Silene; species Silene latifolia. The sequence continues at coordinate 169,655,577 of NC_133534.1, read as the reverse complement.
TTATTATTATTATTATTATTATTATTATTATTATTATTATTATTATTATTATTATTATTATTATTATTATTATTATACTCCCCATAAATACACTACCTCTATATTATAAAACATTCACCTTACCTTAGATTATTCCACTCACCATTAGATTAGATTAATTAGTCTTTCTTACTCTCTCATTAATGTAACAAGAACCCTAATATTTCTCCCTTTAATTTCCTTTCATCAAAGTTGTAATCTTCCTTTATCATTAATTTAATTCCTCTTTAGTTTATCCAAGTACTACAATTCTCAATAGTTTATATTTATATTAGTGGGTTGTAATTGGAAGACAAGAAGAGATCCATCTTTCTTATTTCAATCAAAGTTTCCATCTTTAATTAATGTTGGTATAATTCTTCTCTTAACTCATCTTTCTCTCAATTGTTTACGTGTTTAATGTAGTTTAATTACTTGTCTTATCATTATGCTTGTTCTTCCTATTTACATGATAAAGTTCCCATCTTTTGTTCTGAATTTCATAATCATGTTTGAGTAGTGTATTGCTAGGGTGATGGGGGATCTTATGTAGGTTAATTGTGGTTTGATTGTTGGTTTTGACACAAGGGGGAGTCTTTGATTAAAAGCTTTGTTGTTGTGCACACCAAGTGTTTGTTGGAAGGCTTGAATTATAATTTGAGTTCCTTCATCTTCTTTTGCATGCTTAGGTGAGAACTTAGGCTTGTGTCGAGTTTGTGTGTGATAATAGCATGTTAGGGAGGGTTAGAGCGAGAGTTTGACCCGACCTAGTCTAAGAGGACCGTCTTGCACCGAGAGGTGGAGACCTTCCTTGACCTACTCTTAGGCTACCCTAGTTATAAACATAAGTCAACCATATCCTCCACTAGTGAACCCAAATACCTTAGTTTCCTAATTCATTGAGTTACATCTTGCCCTTTACCTATTTATCTTAGTTTACTTTGTTTAGTCATAATTCATCGTTAATCACCAACCAACTTGCTTTCGACTAGAACTAAACTAAGAAACCAACAATCAATTTAAGAACCATAATCCCGTCCTTTGGGTTCGACCCTTGCAATACTACCCGACTACTTGTACACTTGCAAGGTTATAAATATAAAATTTCACAACAAGTTTTGCCGTTGCCGGGGATGGCGATATTGGATCAGATTAATTGTTTGTTTCTAGGCTTAGTTTGCTTATTTGTTTGTTTTTCCATCCTTGTCCTAGTGCATTGTTTGCATTAGGACCATTTGATCTCTTTTTGAGTATATGTATAAGGTGCAACACCGGTTCTCTTTTCCCCCTTGATCGAGAGATTGAGAAGTCTTTTCGGGTAAGAAGATGGTTAACACTATCGGCTCTAAGGAGATCTCCACCCTTCAACTAAACCACTCTCCAAATCACTCACCCACCCATTCACAACATTCAAATTCACCTAGTCCACCAAATATACCAAGAACCAACTTCATTGACAAAGAGATGACGGACCAACCAATGGGTTACTACCATAGACCGGATCCTAATCGGTCTTACTCGGTGATTAATTATGGAGTTATTGCTCTTAATACTTTTGAGCTCCGTCATTATACAATATCTTTTATTCAACAAGATATTTTTCATGGTTTGAAGAGTGAAGATGCTCATGAACATCTTGTCTTATTCAAGGAAAAAGTGGGTATGATCAAGTATGATGGCATCACGAAAGAGCAAATTCTTCTTATGCTCCTTCCTCTTTCCTTGAAGGATAATGCTAGAACATGGTTGAATTCACATGAACCGGGTACTTTCACTACTTGGGAAAGCTTGTCAAGGGCTTTTATCAACAAATTTTACCCTCCTTCAAGAACCGCTAGAATAAGGCATGAAATCCAAACCTTCAAGCAAAAGCATCTTGAAACTTTGAGTGAAACATGGGAAAGATTTAGAGACCTTCTTACCTCTTGCCCACATCATGGAATCTCCAAGTGAATGACAACTCAAATTTTCTTCAAAACTCTTGAGCAAAGATTTAGGGATATGATTGTGGCGGCCTCCGGTGGCAACTTTGACAATATGAAAAATGCCCAAATCACGGAGATGATTCAAAACATTTCCGACATGGAAATTAGTTATGGAGGTAGAGAAGGTGAATATAGAAGAGAAAATGAGTCCAAGAGTGAAGGACCTTCGAAGCTAGAGTTGAAAAACAAGGCCAAGTTGGACGAATTGTCAAAGAAATTTGATAGCTTTTTGGGGGAAATGAAGCATGAAAATGCTTATCATGAAGAAAGGCCAAGTCATTCCAAGGTCTACTATGTTCAAGAGCCTAGGTCGCCACCAAGAACCTACTCTCAACAAGGTCCTCCTCCTAGAAACTATCAACAATATGCTTCTACTTGTGAGAATTGTGGTGGTATTGGGCATTCTTATGACACTTGTTCATCCTTTCCACAACAAAACAACCAAACATACATTCCACCTCACCAAAATTTCCACCAACAAATTCCATATCCACCTTCACAAGAGCAATTTCAAAAACCTTACCAACCTCTACTCATTGAACCTCTAAATGCCAACCCTCTCATTGAGAGAATGTTGAAAGAAATGAATGCTAGGGCACAACAAAGAGAAGCATAATATGACCAACCATTCAAGAATTTGAGAACCGGACTCACCAATGTCCAAGCTCACCAAAGGACATTGGATTCTCACATAGACAATCAATGGACTTCTAACACTCAAAGAAGCCCGCATTCTTTGCCAACTCAAGGGCTTAACACCAAAGATGGACTACCACTTCATCAATAAGCCCACTTGGTTACCTTGAGAAGTGGGAAGAAATTAGGAGGATCTATGGACATAGTGAGTGAACAAATTGAGGAAGATGAAAATTTCGTCTTGGAAGAAATTGTGGTTGACAAAGTGGTTGATCGGGAATTCTTGATTGGCATTGAACCAAATGATGAAGATGAACTTGGCTCTCCCATATGGGACACTTATGAAGACTCCTTGCAAAATGATAAGTGTGGGGAGGGAAGTTATGAAGAGATTGGTGCCCCTAATTGGGATGTCTATGATAATGAGGAAGACCCTCCAATACCACCTCCTTCCAAACTCTTTAAAGAGGAAGTGATTGTCAGTGACAAGTGTGGGGAAGAAGTTAAGACTTGGGAAATGGAGGTTGATGAATTCGAAATTGCCATTCTCGGAGAGTTGAGAATCCATGACAAGAGCCACACACGATCTTGGTAGTTTTGACAATAGCTTGGAAGAAATTGAGAGTCTTCTTTTCGGAAATGGTTCGATTCACATGGAGAGTCAAATTGAATGTGATATGAATGATAGCAATTTGAACCTCAAAGATGAGAAGTTGACTCCTCCACCTCCTATTCTCCACCATTTCCTTTGTCTTGAGGACCATGTGGACATTCCCTCTTTCTATGAAGTTTATGAGATTCCGTCCGTCTCTCCTTCTAGCTACTACATTTAAATGGAGGATTTTAGAAACAATACCGAGAGGAGAAAGATGAATAACGGGAAGAAGCGTTGGAAAAGAAGTCGGGTGCGGTTCACGATAGCTTGGCACTACTTATGTCTAGTTGAGGGTTTTGCTAAAGCTTTTGACCGGTGACTCCGTGCCTTGAGTGACATGGATCATGCTACTTGGAGATTCAAGCAACAAATTTTGATGAGAGATTTTGTGGAGTCCAATAAGAACCACCAAATTGTATATATTCTCTTCCCTTACTGTAGATACCCAGTATCTGCACCTTCCAAAAACCACCCGATGATGATCGGACTGTAACGTGTTATTGATATGCGTGCGTGGATTGGCTATACCTGAGACGGTTTAATGCACTACTCGAATATGAAAAATTATTTCAAAAATGTTTTCTAACTTCATTTGCATTAAAATAACACTATTTAGAGTTAAAACCGTCTTCGGACCCAAAACCGACTCAGAAACCCGCAACTCGAGTCAACCTGAGTCAACCCAAATCCCGAATGTCAAAAATAATGCCATGAATACCTATATCATGTCATTTTCGTTAAAATGACCCTAATTAGAGTCAAAACCGTCTTCGGACCCAAAACCGACTCAGAAACCCGCAACTCAAGTCAACCTAAGTGAACCCGAGTCAAACCAAATCTCGAATGTCGAAAATAATGCCATGAATGTTTTTATCATGCCATTTCCATTGAAATGACCCTATTTAGAGTCTAAATCGACATCGAGCCAAAAACCGACTCGAAATTCAAATCCCGACTCACACGGGTCAAACCCGAGTCAAATACACAAAATATCTACCCCAAATATCACCTAAGAGTAAACTTACACGACTAAGAAAACCTCAAAGACCACAAATCACAACCAACAAAACATTGGTTAGAACAAATGCAAAATCCAAATTTGCGAAAGGGACAATACACCCCCTTCCATCACAAGGTAGCTCGCGCCTCTTTGGGGTGGCTCCTTAACCTCCACGCAAAATCGACCAACCTATCATCCCCCATTTCTCTATAAATACCCACCATCATATACTACAACATTCACGCGAGCGTCCGCCCCCTCCTTCTCCCTTAAACTTCTAGACCTGACTTCCTAAGTAACAAAATCGACACGTGTTTACGACCTACCGATCGTAAACACAAGCCTTACACATTTTGTTTGGTACCGTCGCCGTGCATTCGACCGACCCATTCGACCAACTCAACATCAATCAACATGTTTTAATTAACATATTTTCAACATATTTTCAAAACTAAATCCTTTTTTAAGGCACCTTTTTAAACTTCTTTGATCGCGATTAGTCACAACGAGAAAACCGTCTCTAAAGTCGTCTACTTCGCAAACATCAATACACGTAAGTTTGAGGGTTTAAATATCTCATTTATTTCATGTCTTTACTGTTTTCATGAGTTTATATGCATGAACAATGCATAACACGATTCAAATATAGGTTAGACGAGCCAAAACCGAGTTTTGGCCCGAGACAGAAACCCTTTGCTATGCAAAGAGGCTCGCGCCTCTTGTGGGTTATCGGGTCAGACTCATCCGTGTTTGTTCTCGTTTTTCCTCTTTATTTCTTTCTTATTTGCAATCGGTTTTTACCATTTCAAATACTTCAAATCATTTTTTATGACAAACTTTTTAGCCATAAATTATAATCACCCTTGGTTCCATGTACCAAGACGGTTTAATCCGCGACTCGGTGATATTAATTGGTTAATTACATTTTTAAAAAAATTCCTTTCTTTTATTTACCATTTTAATACATTTTTATGATAAACATATTTTGACCATTACAAAAATCATCCTTGGTTCTTTATACCATGACGGTTTATTCCGTGACTCGATTATATTATTGGTTAATTATAAATTAAAGGCTATTTTTACCCCCTTTTATTTTTTTTACCATTTTTCTCATTTGTTTACGTTTGTAAATATATTAGTCATAATTCATAATCATCCTTGGTTCTTTATACCATGTTTATTTAATCCGAGTACGATGACAAACTTGACTAATTACAAAGAAATGAACTTAACATATTTAGTTCAAATCAAACAATTTACATTTCTATTTGTAAACAATGCTTTTCAAACATGCAAATCCGACAACGAATATTACTAACATAATAGTAATTATTCTGAGTCATGAAAACCATACTTGCAAATCATTAATCACAAAAAACGGTTTTAAACAACCTTTCAAACAACCAGGAGACGCTCCTTGGGTCGGCTCATGGCTCGCGCCCCAAGGCAACTCCTGTTTTCATATTTTAAAACCTGGGCAGAGCCCTTTATCTCGCCAATAGGCTCGCGCCTTAACAGGGCTGCCTGGCACTATTCTGTCCCGTTTTAGCATTTGTCTAGGACGATCCCGATTACGGTTAACCCGAATACATGACAGATCAGATTGACAAGCTTATGTTTTTAAACTTTGTCATTTGACACCCTTTTTCAAATAAACGGATCGTGTTAAGCATCATAATCCGAATTTGGTAAATGAATGATTAATTTCTGTTCTCACATGCAAATCAATCTAAATCCAACTTGACACCTTATACTTGATACTTGGATTAAATCAACCAACATAGAAAGCTCTCACATGTTAGGTTAAACTTTTGGATGTGCATTCATGCATTTACCGTTTTATCAACTCTTGCACTTAAACAACCACGATCGATCAGTAGAGGCCGCTAACACGGGCGGGATTGGGTGTCCGATTAAAGGGCTTCCCAATACGTACCCTCACCCCTTACTCAGAAGCTTTGGATAGTGGATGGCCTTATCCAGGGCGTACGAGAGTCATTTTAGGCATAGAATGCTAAAAGGGGGACGAGTCCTTATCTTTAGTACCTATGTCAAACACCGCTTTTTGCCTTGGTTGACCTAGGTATAAAGTGGATTCGAACGGGTTCCAAGCATCCCACAAATGCTTGGTGGCGACTCCGAACATCTCTAATCGTTTCGAGACCTTTACCGAGACGAAACCGACCGATCTAAAGCGATCTGGTCGAAAGCATTTTTACGTCACCGAGTGTGGCTTTCTAGACCGCTGCATATCCACAGATTGGCTTGGCGTGCAGGTGGCCCGTGACCTCAGATCGGTAGGTGGCCCAAATCCACAAACCGGCCTGTGGCCCATGTCCACAGATTGGTGACTCCGCTGCGGAAAACTAGGACACTTGTGTCTTTGTGATCCTTAGAGGTGAAACTCGAACGAGGTCGTAGTTAAAGTGCATTAATTGATATTACGGTCATAAGTCGGGTTCCTTGTCCGGGCCCACAACCTAACCCTTTTCGACCAATTGGCTCGTCTCGTTGGCGTGAGTTTTCTCATCCCCACGTTTCGAATCCCGATTGAGTCAAGCATACCGTTGACGTTAAACATTTATGTTTCGTCAAAGAGCTTTCATTACCTTCGAGCACGAGGCTAGGGCACCCTCCTTACCCATTTTGTTTGGATTGGTATCCCTCTCGAAAATCGGGGTTTGATTGCTTGGTGTGTAACCCACCCTTTAAGCCAAAACCCGTGTCAGCATTATGCATAATATAATGAGCTGCGAGTGCTTATATGTTATGTGATCATAAGTCCTTCCGTGTAATTTCAAACTTTCAAAAACACCCTTTCGCGCTGTTATATTGGCCATTTCAAACCTCGGTCTCTCGCCGACCGCTGCACGCCTTTCTAGGCCGTCGTAATGACGATTTTCAAACCCGGTTTTCTACAATAATTTCAAACAACACGTCTTTCTAGGCAGTCGTAATGACGATTTTCAAACCCGGTTTTCTACAACCATTTCAACACCTCTTTCTAGGCCGTCGTAATGACGATTTTCAAATCCGGTTTTCTACAACCATTTCAACACGCCTTTCTAGGCCGTCGTAATGACGATTTTCAAACCTGGGTTTCTACAACCATTTCAACACGCCTTTCTAGGCTATCGTAATGACGATTTTCAAACCCGGTTTTTTACAACCATTCCAAAACACCTTTTTATGCCGTTATAATGGGCATTTCAAAACCTGGTTTTTATAACCAATTTCAAATGCGCCTTTTCACGTCGTTGTAATGACGATTTTTCAAACTCGGTTTTTACAAACCATTTCAAAATACCCTTTTACTTCGTCGTAATGGTCGTTTCAAACCTTGGTCCCTTGTCGACCATTGCATTCTCAAAGCACCTTTTTACGCCGTCATAATGACGAATTCTACCCTCGAATTTTCAAAATTTGAAATCATTTTTTAAACAAAAATCTTTTTCAAACCGTCGTAATGACGATTTCAACCCGTACAATTTTCCAAATTTCAAATCTCGTTTTCGAAATCAAATTTGGCTTTTCTAAGCCGTCGTGATGACGATTTCAATTCTCACACTTTTCGATTTGCATACCTTCTTTCAAAGGTTAAAACGGTTTTCTAACCCGTCGTAATGACGAATTCAACCCTCATAATTTCCAATTTCAAATCTTTGAAAACAAATTTAACCGTTTTTAAATTTCAAATTCAAAATCAAATCTTTGAAAACGAATTTAACCGTTTTCAAATTTCAAATTCAAAATCAATCATTTGAAAACAAATCTAACCGTTTTTAAATTTCAAATCCAGTTTCAAATCTTTGAAAACAAATTTAACCGTTTTTAAATTTCAATTCAAAATCAAATCTTTGAAAACAAATTTAACCGTTTTCAAATTTCAATTCAAAATCAAATCTTTGAAAACCATTTAACCGTTTTCAGATTTCAAGTCAAAACTCAATCTTTGAAAACAAATTTAACCGTTTTCAAATATCAATTCAAAATCAATTCTTTGAAAACAAATTTAACCGTTTTCATGGCCATTGTGATGACAATTCCAAATTCTTCAATTCTCGATTTTCAAATCCGTGATTCGGAATTTCAAAAACCGTCTTCGAAAACAATACATTATTTTCAGAGCCGCCGCAAACTCAAACTCAAACCGTCTTTTAAAAACAAACGTAAGACAACTCTTCAACTGATCGACTTTCGGAGATCCCTACTCTTCGCAAGCCATCCATAAAACGACAAATGAATCTTGTTGAAAATTTCTACTTTCGAAAATTTCAGTCCACCTTTCCGATTCAGCCTCGAGTCGATTGGAGTCCAGTCGATTTCAAGTCAAGTCGTCTCGATAACGTCGAGTCTCTGCCGAAGTTAGTACCTACCTTCTGGTCTAGGTCGTGTCGCCTAATTGTTGAGACATATTCAATATTGTTAGGAGAGTAAAAACCTCTCGGGTATTAAACCCATCTTTCCTCTACATTACGGGTCAAAGGTCAAGTTTGTGTACATGTCTTGTCCAACGGCGTCACGCCAACAACAAACCTCCAAATCTCGTCAGAAGTCGTCTGTCTAGGCATCACTATGCAAAAGTTGACACTCGACTCTAAGTTCAAAGTCCTTCACCAAGAGTTCAAACACAAGAGGTCATTCACAATCTCTAATGAACTCATAACCTAGTCACACTATCGCGTCTTCACGACATAACCGCCTTTAATACATATGTGTCGTACTTGCCTTTGTTTGTGCAATCCCTTGCCAAGACAAGTTATAACGCCTATCATTATGTCAAATAGGAATCCCTTGGGTGCCATCAATTGCCAACCAGGAACTCAAGAAGCTGATCAACCTTCATCCGCCATAACTTCTGTTGAAACCAACAACATGGTCCTTCGACTCCTATCTACCATGGAAGACTTGAGCACTCGTCTCTCCCAAGTTGAGGACAAAATGATAACCGGGAATTTTCCCTCTTCTGATATTGAGCAATGGGTTAAGCTCCTTGAAAGCCGGCTACTTGCCAACGACAAAACCGACCCTACTTGGAAGGCTACCAAAACCACTGAAGCCAATTCCTTAGGTTCTCCACCAACCAAAACCAGACGACCTCATAGGTCCTTACCTGATTTGGGTATGCCTTATGCCACAGCCTTGGAAAGGCTAATCTCCAAAGGAAAGCTCAAACCAATTGGTCCAAATCTAGACCCTCTACCAAACAAGCGAGGACGTAGATGGGACAGAAACCTATTTTGTCAATATCACCAAGGTCGTGGACATGACACTGAAATGTGTCTCCCCTTAAAAGGTGTCATCCTTGATATGATCAAAAAGGGTGAATTACCACCACTACCTCCCTCAGCAAACAACAAAAACAACCCTCCAGAAAACCCTATTGGACACAGTCAAGAATCTTTCCTAGACTGCTCTCATCTCATCTCTCCTGACGATGAGAAAATTCATGCAATTGACGAAGATGGCATACAGAGCGCTATAATGATGCTCTTCGTCTCCGTTAACAACATATCCTCAAAGCTGCAAGTGGCTATCGATGATTTGAACACCCGGGTAGCTAATTTGGAGAAGAGGTTTGGTAATGCTGAAAACGAACCTGAAGCAAACCACCAAGGAGAAACCAACCCTCCATTCACCAGCCAACAACTGTTAAAAATGAGGAATCATCTAATGGTTCGCACACCTATGAACCCACCAAAAAAGAACATGAAATTGCCTCGCCAAATACCCCTTCAAAATACCAAGCAACTTTCCAAAAACTTCCCATTTACAATGACCAAATCCTGCTTCCGCCCAGGACTGACAAAAACAAAAACAAAACTTACAAAAATGTCCCAAAAAACACCAATGTTGGAATCATGGTAAAACATCAAAGGGTATTCACAGATCCGGGAATAAGATATGGCACCGCTCTGGGGATAATTAATTCAGAAGGAATGCTTCAACCCATTGGTCCGACTCCGGACAAACCGGAAAACAAAAGAACCCGTTTCTGGAACGAAAATGCCTATTGCCAATACCATCAAGGCAAGGGCCAGGACACCGAATCCTGCTTCAAACTCAAGCATGTCATTCAAGATATGATTGAAGCTGGAAAAATCATAATTGCACCTCTCAGTCAAGACAATCCTCTCGGATGTCTCAAGTCAAACAGCAAGGTTGAACGTTCTCAAAAGACATTCACTAGACTCAACACAACCTATGCCGCAGCTCTTCAAAAACTTGTGACTGAAGGGAAGCTACAACCAATCGGGCCTACTCCGGACCCGTCTGAATGCAGGAAGACCCGTTTTTGGGACGGCAATGCCTATTGCCAATATCATCAAGCAAAAGGTCATGACACTGAAACATGCTTCAAACTGAAATATGTTATTCAAAATATGATCGACAACCATGAATAGGTAGCTTCATCCCTAGGCCAACCAATTGATGAAAATAACCCTCATGAACATCTCATTCTGCAAGGAGATAGAAGTCTCATTGACTATTGTCCTCATATTATCCCCAACAACGAGAGTGAAGTGCTCAAGTGGGTCAACGCTCAAGATCAAACATTCAAGCCGCTGGATGCTGCGAAAGAGACCTTCGAGGAGGAAAGCGATGATTAGGAGTTCGTATCTGAGAACGAGTCCGAGTCCGAGTCCGAGTCTTAGGCTTTCTCATATCTATCCTAGTGTCTGTCCTTTTATTCCTAAGTGACAAATTGGGGGCTGGCCCCATGATTCACACGTATTCATCGAGCCTGTGCTAACATCTTATTTATCTAAATAAAAGCACGATTTTCAACTATCATATATTCTCCCCTTTACCATTTCCCGTTGACAACGAGAATTAATTCGAGAATTGATTTAAAGCATACAACATGTTCTAATTCAATGTGAGTACACTCAAGTGACGTTCCGTACCGAGTAAGCAGAGGACTCGAAACTCCGTGTCCATTTCTTTACCTATTCCATGTCTGACAATAGAAATCTTTCACTAGCACCCAATCTAGACCGAGCTTTTATCAAAGGGATTCTACGACGAACCCAGATAACAAACCAGAACATCTCCTTGTTCATGATCAATGACGGAAGGCAAGCCCATTCCCCACAAAAACATCCCATCACCAAGTATCAACTTCTCACCAACGAGTACATCCCCGTTTACACCTTTACCTTCCTCGAACGACGGACGACAAAGAACCAATTGATCCAAGCCAAAACAAAGGCGAAAGCCAAAGTCAAAGCAAAAACCAAAGTCAATTCACTCAAAGCAAATGCCAAAGCCAAAGGCTACTCACCCAAGGTCAAGGCCAAGACTTAAGCCAAAATCAAAATAAAACCGGATTGAACCCTTTCTCGAAAGGCCAAAATCCCCAAAAACACAAACAAACGTCCAAGAAAATGTTAGGCTAAAGCCAAAAGAAAAAAACGAAATAACGTAATTCAAAATTCGTTATTTCCCACAATTTCAAATGAAGAAATTCAAAACCGTCACTTTCAAGAAAATGAAATAACGAAATTCAAATTCGTTATCTTCACCAAGACTTAAATGGTGGATTTAAAAACCGTCACTTTTCAAACTTCGGACCAACAAGTCCAACACCAAAATAAAAAGTCCAGGACCAACAAGTCCAAAACCCAGGACCAATACGTCTGAAACACCAAGTCCATGACCAACAAATCTAAAGCCCAGGACCCATGAGTCCAACACACCAAATCTCGGACCGATGAGTCCAAAACACCAAACACCAAAACCTCAACCAAAACTACTTCACCCTTAAGTCTTTCTAGAGACTGTTACAAGGAGACCTATCTAGGATCCTGAGGATTCCCCTCAAAATCATAACCAACACAGCTTCACCCCTAAGCCCTTCTAGAGACTGCTATAGGGAGACTTATCTAGGCTTCTGAGGATTCCCCTCAAGCTCCTAATATCACACCTTAACTTTTAAGGTCCAGACATGGGAATCTGATCCCACATTAATTACCAGCCATTTCGTGCTCAGGCCACATCAAGCTTGAGACCCCATTCCGCACCACATTACAAGCCTTAACCCATCGGCCTAAACACCACAAAATACAAACTCCAGATTTTTATCTGCCAAACAAACCTCTCATTACCAAGCTTCACATTCCATAATGTCAAAGCCATTTCCACCCTGACCCAGATATAGAGTCTTCAAAAAACATTGCTCCCTGGAATGGGACATGCACATTTCATTCTTAGAGACCACTTTTTAGTGTGCTCATGTAACAAGAAATCTTTTCACAAATTATGCCTCTTCGATTCATGATCAAGAGGGATTTCTACCCAATCAACCTTCGAGTCACCAAACAGAATTCACCGTCGTGACCCTCAGCTCCAGATTTTTATCTGTCAAACGAACCTATTATTACCAATCTCCACATTCCATAATGTCGAAGCCATTTTCACCCTGACCCAGATACGGAGTCCTCGAATGCTTTGCTACCGAGAACGGGACATACCTAATCTACCCTTAGGGTCCACTTTTTAGTGTGCTCACATGATAAGGAACATTTTCACAAATTACACCTCTTCGATGTATGATCAAGGGGAATTCCCTCAAATCAATTTTTCGAGTCACCAAACGGCATTTACCATCGTGATCCTCACACTTTAAGGTCCTAACAACTCGCTTAGGCACACACATTCTGAACTACGATCTGGTTTGATTTCACTTCACGTGAATATGTAGGCAATCCTTCAACGACACAACCATACACCTTAAAATCACTTTAAGGTCCTAACAACTCGCTTAGGCACACACATTCAGAACTACGACCTGGTTTGATTTCGCACACACGCGAATACGTAGGCAATCCTATTACAAGTGCACAACCGCATACTCCTTTCACAACATTTCCAATTTTCCATCCTCAATAACCAGCTCAGAACTACGATATGATTTGATTTCGCAAACACGCGAATACGTAGGCAGTCCCCCAAAAATAACACAACCGCATACCCCTTTCAATCTCAACCATCAACATTAATCCTCAAAAGCAGCCCACCCAGCTACAAAAATTAATCTTATACCTCATTACTGGGGGCTTCTTCCTTAAGACGTCGCCCATCCATCCTTTTGTCAAAATTCTCACCTCATCACTCTGGGGGCTTCTCTTTCAAGACGCCACCCATCCTTTACCCTCAAACATCTTTCGAGTCTAACCTACAGTCCAAAAAAAAACGCCCATAGCCTAGTGCTCGGTTCGGACGACGATAAGGTCTTGGTTCCGCTCTCCGAATCATCAAAACTCGAGAAGGGATCTCAAAACAAGCAAACGGAGGCAAAGATGTCTGAAGAAGATAATCAATTCATGTTCCCCAGCCAAGCAAACCTTCTACCTCGGGGATTTGATACGCGTTGTCACCCTTTCTTGGCTAGGAGTTGCACTTACATGTGCAAAGTCTGTCAGAGTCACCCCCGTGTTCTGTCGATACTGCCATTTGCATCACCTTCACGATCGCCTTTTGTCAATCTGTCAGTATGCGTCTGTGTCACAACACTCACGTGTCTCTAATCTATCAAATCACGGATCTACGAGCAACAAATTCCAACTCTTAACAGCTTTCAAGCTTCACGACTTTCGAAACTTTTAACTCCCCTCGCGTGGGATATTACATGCTAGTTGCTTATATGCTAACTGCTCACATGCTTATGTGCTTACGTGCTTATATGCTTACATGCTAGTTGCTCATATGCTAACTGCTCACATGCTTATGTGCTTACGTGCTTATATGCTTGCATATTACGTACTTGTCTATGCGATCGCAGATTTGTGTGGTCACTGACCATGGAGGTGATCTTGAGAAGACAAACTCACTCCAACTGAGTACTGGGTTCTTCCCAACAAACGGCAACCCGTCAAGTCCAAGGGCTTCAACCGCATCAATTACATGGCATACGCTACCTTCCAACGAGCAGCAACGTATATCCCTGGCGAGTCCTGAGAAGTATTTAACTCCCCAGCGGGTGCCGATTTTCAAATAGAAGTCACACAGGTTTTTCAAAGATCCTCACAACATCATTCATGATCTCGACGCAACGCTCTCCCTAAATGGTCTTCAAGAGAGCCTTGCTCAGATGATTTATCCCCACGGAGTTCATTTAGGACCCCAGCAAGTTGGAGATCGTGGCTCCCTAGCCAAACCTATCAACCTCAACCTGGTTGGAAGTCATTACCGGACAATATCTTGAAATAAGCCCGATGTTTCAGGCTATTTCCTGCAGTCGATCATTCGACATTCAACATGGCTGGCGAGCCTCAGAACGCACCTTCAACATGGATGGCGAGCCTCAAAATGTACCATCAACATAGCTAGTGAGCCTTTGCACGCACACAAGAAACAATTCAAGGACATATCCCGAAGATGCCTTAGGTATGACTCCTTTCTATGGCTGACGAGCCTCAAAACGCACCTTCAACACCGGCTGGCGAGCCTTTGCGCGCAAAAGATTCAAGAACATATCCCGAAGATGCCTCAGATATGACTCCTTCTTATGGTTGGCGAGCCTTTATACGTAGTCTAATGGACTTTAAAAGACCTGAAACAGAAGTCGACAGACTCTAAACTATTCCCGACGGCAGGTCCTTGACTCGAATCCTCGAGTCGCCTCGACGTCGCCATTCCCGACGGCAGGTCCTTGGCTCAAACCCTTTTGAGTCGCTCGACGTCGCAATGGTCTTCAGGTTGTAATCTTCGATTGACCTGGAGGCCATACTTTAACTTTTGCCGTGTCCAAGCCTCAGTCAAAGTGGGGGCTCTTAGATACCCAGTATCTGCACCTTCCAAAAACCACTCGATGATGATCAGACTGTCACATGTTTTTGATATGTGTGCGTGGATTGGCTATACATGAGACGGTTTAATGCACTACTCGAATATGAAAAATGATTTCAAAAATGGTTTTCTAACTTCATTTGCATTAAAATAACACTATTTAGAGTTAAAACCATCTTCGGACCCAAAACCGACTCAGAAACCCACAACTCGAGTCAACCTGAGTCAACCCAAATCCCGAATGTCAAAAATAATGCCATGAATACCTATATCATGTCATTTCCGTTAAAATGACCCTAATTAGACTCAAAACCGTCTTCAGACCGAAAATCGACTCAGAAATCCGCAACTCGAGTCAACCTAAGTCAACCCTAGTCAAACCAAATCTCGAATGTCAAAAATAATGCCATGAATGTTTTTATCATGCCATTTCCATTAAAATGACCCTATTTAGAGTCTAAATCGACATCGAGCTAAAAACCGACTCGAAATTCAAATCCCGACTCACACGGGTCAAACCCGAGTCAAATACACAAAATATCTACCCCAAATATCACCTAAGAGTAAGCTTACATGGCTAAGCAAACCTCAAAGACCACAAATCACAACCAACAAAACATTGGTTAAAACAAATGCAAAATCCAAATTTGCGAAAGGGACAGTACACCCCCTTCCATCACAAGGTAGCTCGCGCCTCTTTGGGGTGTCTCCTTAGCCTCCAAGCAAAATCGACCGACCTACCATCCCCCATTTCTCTATAAATACCCACCATCACACACTACAACATTCACGCGAGCGTCCGCCCCCTCCTTCTCCCTTAAACTTCTAGACCCGACTTCCTAAGTCACAAAATCGACACGTGTTTACGACCTACCGATCGTAAACACAAGCCTTACACATTTTGTTTGGTACCGTCGCCGTGAATTCGACCGACCCATTCGACCAACTCAACATCAATCAACATGTTTTAATTAACATATTTTCAAAACTAAATCCTTTTTAAGGCACCTTTTTAAACTTCTTTGATCAAGATTAGTCACAACGAGAAAACCGTCTCTAAAGTCATCTACTTCGCAAACATCAATACACGTAAGTTTGAGGGTGTAAATATCTCACTTATTTCATGTCTTTACTGTTTTCATGAGTTTATATGCATGAACAATGCATAACACGATTCAAATATAGGTTAGACGAGCCAAAACCGAGTTTTGGCCCGAGACAGAAGCCCTTTGCTATGCAAAGAGGCTCGCGCCTCTTGTGGGTTATCGGGTCAGACTCATCCGTGTTTGTTCTCGTCTTTCCTCTTTATTTCTTTCTTATTTGTAATCGGTTTTTACCATTTCAAATGCTTCAAATCATTTTTTATGACAAACTTTTTAGCCATAAATTATAATCACCCTTGGTTCCATGTACCATGACGGTTTAATCCGTGACTCGGTGATATTAATTGGTTAATTACATTTTAAAGGAAATTCCTTTCTTTTATTTACCATTTTAACACATTTTTATGATAAACATATTTTGACCATTACAAAAATCATCCTTGGTTCTTTATACCATGACGGTTTATTCCGTGACTCGATTATATTATTGGTTAATTACAAATTAAAGGGTATTTTTACCCCCTTTTATTTTTTTTTACCATTTTTCTCATTTGTTTACATTTGTAAATATATTAGTCATAATTCATAATCATCCTTGGTTCTTTATACCATGTTGATTTAATCCGAGTACGATGACAAACTTGACTAATTACAAAGAAATGAACTTAACATATTTATTTCAAATCAAACATTTTACATTTCAATTTGTAAACAATGCTTTTCAAACATGCAAATCCGACAACGAATATTACTAACATAATAGTAATTATTCCGAGTCATTAAAACCATACTTGCAAATCATTAATCACAAAAAACGGTTTTAAACAACCTTTCAAACAACCAGGAGACGCTCCTTGGGTCGGCTCATGGCTCGCGCCCCAAGGCAACTCCTGTTTTCATATTTTAAAACCTGGGCAGAGCCCTTTATCTCGCCAATAGGCTTGCACCTTAACAGGGCTGCCTGGCACTGTTCTGTCCCGTTTTAGCATTTATCTAGGACGATCCCGATTACGATTAATCCGAATACATGACGGATCAGATTGACAAGCTTATGTTTTTACACTTTGTCATTTGACACCCTCTTTCAAATAAACGGATCGTGTTAAGCATCATAACCCGAATTTGGTAAATGGATGTTTAATTTCCGTTCTCACATGCAAATCAATCTAAATCCAAATTGACACCTTATACTTGATACTTGGATTAAATCAACCGATATAGAAAGCTCTCACATGTTAGGTTAAACTTTTGGATGTGCATTCATGCATTTACCGTTTTATCAACTCTTGCACTTAAACAACCACGATCGATCAGTAGAGGCCGCTAACGCGGGCGGGATTGGGTGTCCGATTAAAGGGCTTCCCAATACGTACCCTCATCCCTTACTCAGAACCTTTGGATAGTGGATGGCCTTATCCAAGGCGTACGAGAGTCATTTTAGGCATAGAATGCTAAAAGGGGGACGAGTCCTTATCTTTAGTGCCTATGTCAAACACTGCTTTTTGCCTTGGTTGACCTAGGTATAAAGTGGATTCGAACGGGTTCCAAGCATCCCACAAATGCTTGGTGGCGACTCCGAATATCTCTAATCGTTTCGAGACCTGTACCGAGATGAAACCGACCGATCTAAAGCGATCCGAGCGTGGCTTTCTAGACCGCTGCATGTCCACAGATTGGCTTGGCGTGCAGGTGACCCGTGACCGCAGATCGGTAGGTGGCCCAAATCCACAGACCAGCCTGTGGCCCATGTCCACACTTACTTACTTATACTTTACTTGCATTTTAATTCCCTCCCTACACTTGTTCCATTTAGGACAATGTCACGTTTTAAGTGTGGGAAGGGGATTCATTATATAAAAACCATAAAAATTTGAAAAACTTGAAAAAACCACAAAAACATGCTATTAATTTTGAAAAATTTGACAAAATACAAAAATATGTTCTTTAATTTTCCATTCTCTCCTATACTTTGTTCCATTGAGGGCAATGTAAATTTCAAGTTTGGGGAGGGAAATATCCACTTTGTGCATATTGTTTATATTTGTATATATTTGCTTGTTAATTTGAGAAAATTGCAAAAATGACTAAAAATTGAAAATTTTCAAAAATTCCAAAAATTTGCATTGTTTATATTATATATATTGCATTTGTCCTAACCTTTTTTATCGACAACACATGCGAGCATCGGAGAAGACGTTTGGTAAAATTCTTCTAATCCTTTCTCCTTTCTCCTTCCTTTTCTTTTTGTATATATAAGCATGGAGGAGGGTGGGATATCTGATGTGGGTGTTCCCTTTGGGAACCGTTTTGGATATGTGTTTGTTGTTGGTGTGTTTTTAGGACTAGATATTGTGTGCATTTAGACTAGAAATGTATATATGTGTTCACTCATGCATTCACTTATCTTGTTCATATGTTTAGTTGTATTTCATACACGTTGCATCTTGTTTGTAAATTATTACTTAGAGGGTCTAAATGTGGAGGTGTTGAACCATATAGAATATATGTTTATGTTTTGATGATGTCAAGAGTGCTTTACTTTTTATATACTCGTTGCGCGTAATTGTTTGTTTGGTCCTTCATATTAGACTTACTATCTATCAAGCTTTAATAATTGTGATTAAAGTATACAAGATTATATTTTGTCAAGCCCTCAAGTACGGATCAAGATTTCAAAAGATTTCGGAAGCATTATTCAAGCATCACGAGAAGACGGAGTTCGTCTAAGAATTAAATCAAGCTTGAATGATGAAGTAGCCTATACTTGAAGATCTCCTAAGAAGATTAGAATAGTATAGGTGATTATCTCGTAATGGTAACATAAGAATGAATTTTTTATATTAGTAAAGTTATAGCTTGACAGCTATAACATTACTTGTGAAAGAGCTCAATGTTATAGCTCTTCTACTATAACATTGAGATGTCAAGTTTATACAATACACGACTAAAATGTTTTTCAAATTGTTTTTGAAAAATGTTTTTGTCTCTTTTAAATGTTTTAGCAAAAAGTATTTATTTTACAAGGAAGCTTTTATTCATATTGAGTGTGGTTTTATTTTAAGCTTATAATTAGTAATTTTGTTGAATCAACTTATGAGTTAAGTCATATTAATAATTAGGGTTTCTAATACTATCCACTCTTAAACCCTAAATCTAACCTAGTGCCATGCTAGGGTTTTCACGAAAAACGAGGCCTATGAGCCGTGTGGTTTTCGTGTAGACCTAATGATATAAATTGATTATTGCTAAGATTTTATTCTCTAGGATTATCTTAACATATCTTTTATATTTAGCATGATATGGTTATATATGATAAGGATATTTTTGTTATGGAAAAATCTTATCATATCTTAAGATTTAAGGAAAAGATAATAGGTGAATAATTGATAAAACTATCTTTTAGTTATTCACTATCTTTTCTTAAGATTTTAAGGATAGAAATAATATGATATGATTTGTTTACATATCATATATTTCGGCTATCTTAAGGTTTAAGGAAAATATATTAAGTATATATTTGATTGGATTATCTTATAATTATCCTATATCTTTTCTAAGAGATTGCTTAAATAAAATAAGGAAAGTTGTTATGATTTTTTCCTTATTGTTATTCGGCATATCTAGCATTAAGGAAAGAATATTAGGTGAATATATGATAAGATAATCTATTAACAACTTATATCTTTTCTTAAGATTTTATGGATAAAAATAATAAGATATGATTCTATTTACATATCCTATTATTCGGCCATCTAGAGTTTCATGAAACCGTGAGCCTTGCTTCTCTTTTGCTATAAATACTCTACACTTTGCAACATTAAAAAGTAAGACCTTTGAGCATAACTTTGATTTATTTTCAAAAAGCAAAAATCGTGTTTTAAAGCAAGAAAACCGTTTTGTTATTTTTCGAGAAAGGTCGTGTATTTTATAAACTCGTGCATTCGTTCTTTCGTTATCGTTATAAGATAATAGTGCTTAATTGATTTCTTACTCGTTCATTAACGTGAACTTTTAGAAGAATCATTCGTGCTTTTGTTATTAGCGTAAGTTAGTCACTCGAGTATTTAACGGTACTCACTTGAGTTACAACTAGGGTTAGTTGTACGAGTTGGATTAGTAAATTTGTAATCCGTAAAAAGGTACTAAATTTATTAATCGAGAATAGTGGACGTAGGTTTCAATTTG
This sequence comes from Silene latifolia, assembly GCF_048544455.1. NCBI lineage: Eukaryota > Viridiplantae > Streptophyta > Magnoliopsida > Caryophyllales > Caryophyllaceae > Silene > Silene latifolia. The sequence continues at coordinate 169,635,201 of NC_133534.1, read as the reverse complement.
TGAAACTGAACCACTTCAAAAATCCGTGTGTCTCCTTCTTTCGTTCGTTTATATTCGTTAGTTAGTTAATTAGTTAAAGTTTAATCAATAAACTTAGGTCATAGTTTTTAATCCTCAATCCCCCCCCCCCCGCCTCTCCAGTATTTCGGATCGATAGACTCTTCAATTGGTATCAGAGCCTCGTGCTCTTGATTGCCTAACCGCAACGAGGCTGATCTGTCTATCTTATCGTTTTATATTCCGCTGCCTATCACGTGATAAGTGGATTCCAAATACCTCAAGTGTCCCGTCTTTGATGGGAAGAATTATGGTTTATAGAAGAACATGATGACTCACTATGTGAAGGGTTATGATTGGGAGTGCTGGAGGATTATCCAAAACGGACCGCATAAAATTTTGGTTGCATCCACTGAAGGCACTACCTACGAGAAAAAGGAAGAGGATTATGTCGAGGCTGACTACAAGAAGGCCGAAAAAAATTCTAAAGCAATAAGCCTGTTGCAAAACGGCATGACTACTGCAGAATTCTATCACTTCTCTTCGTGCTCAATGGCCAAAGAAATATGGGACGGCCTTGAATTAGCTTATGAAGGTACTTCCATTGTTAGGAAACACCGCATAGATCTGTTAATACAGAAATATGAGCTATTCAGTATGGAGCCAAATGAGTCCTTAAATAGTATGTCTGCACGTTTTTCAAGCATCATAAATGAATTGAAGAACCTAGGAAGAAAGTTCAACACCGAGGACATTGCTAGGAAGGTTCTTAGGAGCCTAACTAAAAAGTGGCGTGCCAAAGTCACAGCAATGGAGGAATCGCAAGATCTTGAGAACCTATCCTACCAAGAACTCATAGGTGCTCTCATGGCCCACGAAATCACTCTAAATGCTGATGAAGCACAACTGAGTAGAAGTAAAAATATAGCCTTGAAAAGCAAAGATGTTAGCTCCGACATAGAAGATGAGTTCGTCTTGTTTGAACGACGTTTCAAAAATAGAATCTTTCGAAACAAACAATCAAAGTCTTTTTCTAACAACAACAAGTCCTTTAACAAGAAAACAACAGAATCAAAATCATCATTTGCTAATAGAGGTTGCTTCAAGTGTGGAGAATCTGATCACATGATTAAGGATTGTCCAACATGGGAGAAGATTAAAGAGAAGGCAAAACGCGAGAAGACAAAGAAGGAGTTCAAGCAAGTAATGATGGCTTCGTGTTGGGGAGATCTTGACTCAGAAGATGATGAAGGATCTGAAGATGACGAAGTAGCCAACCTTTGTCTCAGCAGCGTTAGTCTTGACCTAATCTCTTACAGCGACGATGATAGCACGAACTCTCACTCAAATTATTGCTTTCTGGGAGAATCAGATGAAGATGACGATGAAGAGGTTAGTTATCTTGAACTCAAAAACCGTGTTAAGAAATTATCCAAAAATGCCCTAATTGAATTTTTTGAGCAATCCCTCGATAAATGTCACGAACAGGATATGGAACTAAAGGATCTAAAAGAACAGATTCTTGGTATTGCTGAGGAGAATCATATTCTAAAGGCAAAAGCTAAGAAGTTAACATTAGATATTGCTAATGCTGAAAAAAAGGAATTAGAATCTAAAGTTATAGCTAATGAAGCTATAACTTCAAATCTAAAGCTCAATATTAAGCACCTTCAACCCAAAGTTATAGCTAATGAAGCTATAACTTTAGAACTTAGAAAAGCCAAAGAACTTTTAGAGACTAAAATCACATCTGATGAAGCAGTGATTTTAGACCAAAAGAAAGAAAATTATTCTCTCACAAAGCAATTGAAGGAATCTAAAACTGGCATGATCAATGTTAAGAAACAACATTCGGATGTTGTATTTATTCTTAACAAAAGGTTCCAAGACTTTCGTGATAATTTCAAGAAGGAAAATGACTTAGATCACACGAAATGTCATGAGGAGATTAAAATAATAAGAGGACTTACTTCTACACACAAGAAAGGTCCATGATAAATGGGAAGGTAGCACAAAAGTCCTAAACTTCCTAACCGAACAATCTTACAATAATATGAAGATGGGGTTAGGACATGAGTGCTACAGCTGTAGAGATCACTCTAAATGCAAATCAACACCTTCGGATCATGATTTTAGAAAAAGAAAATATGCCGATCTTCCTGAATATCTGATTTGCAATTATTGTGGTCATACGGGTCACATCCAAGACAATCGTGTACGTGATATACGAAAAAATACCGAATTTGTTAAAACGGTTGACACAACAGTCGAGGACGAAGTATCCCCTATAGATGAACCTAGCAAAGAAAGGAATAATAACTTTCGTTGGTTCTACGATATGGCTTTTGATTACACCAAAAAACCCAGCACCTCACAAACTCCTTTTCAGTCTAAACAAAGTAACCCTAAACACAAGGAGAATGGATACGTGAGACCTAGAGAAATCGCTAGACCTAGAGAAATCCCTAAACCTAGAACTCCTCCTAAACAAAACTACCCAAGATTTAGAAATATGACCATTAGACAAGTTTGGGTACGAAAGGATTTAGTATATAGGGTAACTAACCGTAAATGACCCAACTTAGCTTGGGTACCTAAAAACTGTATCTAATCCTTTTGCAGGTTATAGTGAAAGAAAACAACCAATGGTATCTTGACAGTGGTTGTTCAAGACACATGACTGGAGATGAGAATTTGTTTCTTTCACTCAAACCTTTCAATGGAGGAAATGTGACTTTTGGGGACAACAAGAAGGGTAAAGTGATTGGTGTGGGCAAAGTTGGAATTTCTAAATCACACGCAATCAGTGATGTTTATCTAGTGGATGGTCTCAAGTATAATCTACTTAGCATATCTCAACTATGAGACAAAGGTAACAAGGTTGTTTTTCATACAGATGTTTGTCGCATTATTATTGAAGGTACGAGCAATATTATCCTTGAAGGGCATAGGAAAAGGAATGTGTATATGGTAGATTTAAATGTTGTGCCTACTAACTCTTTTACATGCATGAAAGTTACACTTGATGATCCTTGTTTATGGCACAAGCGGTTTTGTCACATTAGCTCACCAACCTTGAACAAACTCAAGACGTGGGACTTGGTTTAAGGACTACCTAAGATCAAGTTTGACCAAGAAAAGATGTGTGACACCTGTGCTTGGTGCAAACATGTGAGATCATCGTTCAAATCAAAAAGAGTAGTAAGCACAAATCAAGCCTTGGAACTAGTACACATAGATTTATGTGGTCCTATGAAGGTAAGAAGTAGAGGAGGATCCAGGTATGTCTTTGTCCTCGTAGATGACTACTCAAGGTATGTATGGCCTATCTTTCTTCATTCAAAAGATGAGACTTTTGATGAATTTGATTGTCTTATGAAACTTGTTCAAAATAAATATAAGACTATGTTGGAGCTTGTGTCCTCCACAAATTAGTGTGATAACATTTGTAAATCTCTTACAGGTTCACAAGGGTATATTTCGTATATTTAATCAGTTGATTAACGTTTACCTAATAACGGTTGGCTTGATAGAAAGTTTGACGTTATTATCATACAGATGGTGGTGATCAACTGGTCCCTAAAGGTCACACCTATAGGATGTGTTTGAGAGATGTGGTTATGGAAATATGATCACATTGATGCCCAATATGACTAAATAGTTAGTCAATGTGTTGATGAGACAATTATTTAATGAAGATTAAATAATATTAGTTGAGACGAATTAACTGTCAATTCGTAAATTGAATATAATAAGTTATATTTAATTAAATGTATGTAATGTTAGCTTGGACGAATTAATCTGTTAATTCGTAATTAAATGTAATCGGTTATATTTAATATCAACAAGATGAATGTGTCATAGTGGTAATAGTGAGGGTATACAAACCAAGAGGTCATGGGTTCGATCCTCACTAGATGACAATTTAACACATTTTATACATTTTTGGAATAACCGAAAATAAGGAAATATACTCCTTATTTCGGTCAAATGGGCCGAAAATTAAAAGAAGATGATCTACCCTAATTACTTCCTAATACACGGTTTATAGGGAGTGAGGGAGAACATTATTCTAACCTAATTTTTGCTAAGCCATTGGTGCCTCCTCTCTCATCAGAAAAAACACAAAAACCTAAATTTTTACAGAAAATTTTGGATCGATTCTAGCACAATCAAAGGGCATATCTCATATCGTCTTGGGTGCAACTGATAGGAGAATATCATTGCGATATTGTTCATAGGCCATATAAGCTAGGACCGAAGGTTATTTCTGAATCCTTTACTTTTGTTTATGTATTTTTATTTTATGACTAGTAATCATCTTCGTAAAATTCGTTATAATCCTTAATAATAAGGGAAGTATACAGGTTATTTCCCACAGACCAACCTTATGTCTATTCGTACGGATCATGGCACTGAATTTAAAAATCAAGCCTTTATAGAATATTGTAGAGTTAATGATGTAGGACATACCTTTTCTGCACCAAGAACTCCTCAACAAAACGGTGTCGTTAAACGTATGAATAGAACACTAGAAGATATGGCTCGTACAATGCTCTTATGTAGTGGTTTACCTCGTAACTTTTGGGCTGAAGCTATTAGTACTTCGTGTTTTATCCATAATCGTGCTATGATAAGACCTATCCTAAAGAAAACTCCTTATGAACTTCTAAGAGGTCGTAAACCTAATATTTCTCATTTTCGTTGTTTTGGGAGTAAGTGTTTTGTTCATAATAATGGTAAAAATAGGTTAAGTAAGTTCGACCCTATGAGTGATGAGGCGTTAATTATAGGATACTCGGATCATAGCAAAGCTTATAAGGTTTTTAATAAAAGAACACTTTGCATCGAAGAAAGTATTCATGTTATTTTTTATGAAGATAATGTGTTCGATAAGCCCTTATAGGATGAGGAAGAAGACATGGATGAACCTGACTTTCGTCTTTCTAGAGACGATCCCCGAGAATTGGAAACTGAGAATAATGAGATTGAAGGAATAAATGATGAGCTTGATCATTCTTCTAAAGATAAAAAGGAGAAAACTAAAGTTATAGGTGATGATACTATAACACTGTCTCAAGAAAAGGATTCCCAATCCAATGTTATAGATTATGTTACTATAACATTGAATCTAAATCAAGGTAATGAGTCCGAAGTTATACCCGACTCTACTACAATACCAGGATTGGATTCAGAGGGAACATCCTCAAATTCTGAGCCAAATGATGTGGGATCAAGCTCAAATAATGAAGAACCAAGTACTTCAACAAAGTGGAAATACAAGAGTTCACATCCATTGGATAATATTCTCGGTAATATTAAGAAGGGAGTTCAAACGAGATGATCCTTGAATAATTTCTGTTCCTTTTATTCATTTTCATCAACAATCAAACCAACAAATATCAAGAAAGCTCTTGCAGAATCAGATTGGATTATAGCTATGCAAGAAGAGCTCCAACAGTTTGAACGGAACAAAGTTTGGCACCTAGTTCCTAGACCTAAGGATCGATCTGTAATTGGAACAAGATGGGTATTTAGAAATAAACTAGATGATGTTGGGGTCATTGTTCGAAATAAGGCAAGATTGGTGGTACAAGGTTATAATCAACAAGAAGGAATAGATTATGATGAGACTTTTGCACTTGTTGCTCGTCTTGAAGCTATTAGATTTCTGATAGCTTTCGCAGCTCACAAAGGAATGAAGCTCTTCCAAATGGATGTCAAGACAGCATTTCTAAATGGGTATCTACAGGAAGAAGTCTTCGTAGAACAGCCCCCTGAATTTAAGGATAGCAAATTTGAAGACCATGTCTTTAAATTAGACAAAGCCCTGTACGGATTGAAGCAAGCACCAAGGGCTTCGTATGACAGATTATCAAAATTTCTACTTGACAGTGGATTTAATAGAGGATCTGTTGATAAAACCATATTCCTAAAATCCGAGGATGCTGACCTTTTGGTTGTTCAAATCTACGTTGATGATATTATCTTTGGATCGACCAACCATAGCTTGTGCAAATATTTTTCGGAGTTGGTGACTTTTGAATTTGAGATGAGCATGATGGGAGAATTGAAATTCTTCCTAGGTCTGCAAATTCAACAAACTGAGGAAGGCATCAAAATTCATCAACAGAAATATATTAAGGAATTAATACGGAAGTTCGGAATGGAAAATTCTCATGATATGTCTACTCCAATGGTCGCAGATAAGAAATTAACTTTAGATGAATAAGGTAAGTCAGTTGATGAAATAACTTACCGAGGAATGATTGGGTCATTGCTATATTTAACTGCAAGTAGACCGGATATCATGTTTAGCGTATGCGTTTGTGCGAGATATCAATCATCTCCCAAAGAATCGCATATGACGGCCGTAAAAAGAATTTTACGATATCTTATTAGAACGGCCAAACTCTATTTATGGTATCCGATGGAATGCAATTTCGACCTTGTCGGATATTCAGATGTTGATTACGCAGGATGTTCCCTAGACAGGAAAAGTACGTCAGGTGGTGCCACATTCTTTGGACCTTGCATTATTACTTGGGGTTCAAAGAAGCAGAATTCAGTTGCCCTTTCAACAGCAGAAGCCGAATATATTGTAGCAGGACTGGTATGTACTCAATTATTATGGCTTAAGCAACAGTTATGTGATTATGGTGTTGACGTAGGTTGTATTCTTATTTTATGCGATAACACGAGTGCCATTATTATTTCCAAAAACCCTGCGCAGCACTCGCGTACTAAGCACATTGAAATTAGACACCATTTTATACGTGACCAGGTTGAAAAAAGGAATATAAAACTCGAATTTTGTAGTACTGAAAAACAATTGGCAGACTTTCTGACAAAACCTTTAGCTAGAGGACGTTTTGAGACTTTACGGTTGGAAATTGGTTTAATCGGTGACACCTAAACTATCATAGGATTCTTTGTCACTTTCTAATATTATGAAGGTGAACTTGTAATACCATATCACACTCTTTTTGGTGTAAATAAAAGTCTTCACTTTATTTTTTCTTATTTTAACAAAGTACTAATACTTTGGTTTTATAATCTCTAGGTTTTGATACTTTTAAACATTCATTGAACTTGTTCAAAGAATCTCTCTTCTTGCTTCATTAAGTGGATACCAAGTATCTACCTAGCTCGTTGGTAGAAGAGATGAAGAAGTAATAACCTTTTCTGATTGAAATTGTATTCGACCATACACTTCAAAGAGTAAATAGGGCGAATATCTTGCTTTATTCATAATCCTTCTCTAGAAAGAAGTCATGAATTAATCTTGCTTTGAATACAAGATTCGTACACACCAAGAGATTCCCAATCAAATGGTTTGGGACACTAGTCAAAACTAGTTTCTAAATGCAATTTTCAATCAAGAATTGAGAAATGATTGGGGTCACCAACTTGAGTCTTATATAAATGACATTTATTAATAGATTGAATATAATTACCTTGATTTTTATGGTCTCACCATAAACTTAATCATGGTATGTAAGGGCACAACACTTGTTTTAATTGTATAATAGAGAAACTCTTTGCGTTTTATACAAAAACTTGAATTATATTCTTATTTAGACTTAGTGTACATCATAACAATTATTGAGGTACAATTCTAAATACAAAACGAAAAATGAGTACACTACATCATTCATATGTTCATTAATGAAATGGCAACTACCCTAGTTCCATTCATGTAAATTTCTGAACTTATTCTTGTTAGTCGTCATATGATTATCCAATGTTAGGATTCTAAGGATTTACAAAATCCTCGGATTGTGTTATGAACACATCCTCCTCTAAATACCCATTTAGAAAGGTGGTTTTGACATCCTTTTGCCATATTTCATAATCATAAAATGTGGCAATTTCTAACATGATTCACAGATTTGTATCAAATACTCATGACGTGATAATTCGCAAGAATGTAATGTCAATGTCATTGATATTCAAGAAGGAATTTGTTGGAGTCACACGACCAACTTCCTTGATCTTTACTTATTTGGGGTTTGTATCTATTTTAGTGTCTAACACCTTCTCTTTCAAGCGTAGTTCCATCCTTACCAATTAAGATAGGTACTTACTCCTTATTGCTCCCACTCACTTCTAAAATTTCTACTTAATGAAGACTTATCTTCATTTAAATTCCTAGTTAATCCTTAACAAGGATAAACTTTATTGTGGTATTTGGTCACTCAAAATTTATAACAAATCAATTTACCAATTTTATATTGTCATGTTCTTAACAACTTAAGTGCTTGATGACAAGTGTTTAGGTTGAGCAATAAGACATTTGAACCGTTGATACATAGAAGATATTATCAAAACATATTTTGACTAATCATTACCTCTAGTCATATTTCTTCACAAGAAATCATACATAGGTATGTTTGGAATTTCAGATGCTAATCTTATATTTGCATAGGATGATTCCTATCGAGTTCTATGGAATAGAACGATTCCTATGGATCTTAGTCCACGACCTATGATACGGTTCATTTTAGAAAGAGATTCTTTGTCGTTAGTAATAGTGGTTTAATGGAGATTCGTGTTACAATCGAATTGATATCATACATTAATAGAAGAAATAATAAAGAACAACATAAAACAACGAAATACTGGGAAAAGAAACATTTATCGTTAATCTATGAAAACATTTTAACATGTTTTAGCATTTATATAATGACCTCCACCCAATTATATAAATGATTTCAAGATCCAAATCCATATTAAATCGGGCACGGGAAACCGATACATCCCTCACTAATATGACTCGGTGGGTTAACTCTTTAACCGATTCTACAATTAGAACTCTCGGTCGATGAAATTACGTTAAGTTCATCTCTAGCCTCGGAACATAAGACTAGTCTTCATGTCCCGTTGTGACCAACCAAATTTCGCATGTAATAACGTTTTATTACTCCACTTACCCAATGAAAAATGAAAGTACCACGGGGAACCGAATCTACCCCAAATGTCAAAGGGATTCATGGGTCCTACTATTTGGAAAGGCTAATCTCAATTTTTAAATATGTGAAAGGTCTTGTCGATTTATTATTTATCACCTTTATGTGAACTATATTAGTGAACTAACGATAATTATAATTGACACGGTCGAAAAGACGATAAAATATGCATGTGGAGTTAATGGCGATTTGGCAATGCATGTAACACATAAAGAAAAAAGCAAAGCAATAAATAAATTTCCTAGTATGGGCTTTCCTAAAATAGAAAATCTTATATTCTATTACATATTCGGAAACCAACTCCTTTGGTCCCTTGAATCTTCATTTGGCACGCCTCCCAAGGATAGACACCGTCTTGATCGGAACTCCTTTCCAATGACACCGTCTTTGGGAACTCCGGAATTACAAATACTTAAATAATAAAATGTACATGGTACTTCCTATTATACATTTGTAAAATAAAATATAGTAAAATAAAAGTGATACGAGATCACATTAAATTACAACCGAATCAATATTCCCTCACATTACGGGTAATATCGATTAAACTAAGGCCATACTAAGATAAAATTACATAATTCAAAATTATATAAAAGAAATATGACATTCATCAATGAAAAATGCAGAAATATAATATGTGTCTAACATGCCAATTATGTGCTAAATCGCCCTATTTTAAACTTATATCAAAAATATAATCCGGTTTTATAGATATTCGTAATTTTAACTTGTTAAAATTACACAAATATTACTAAAATCTAATTTTAGTCCAAGTTAATTATCCTAACCTTTTAGGACTCAAAAATTAGTCATCACTCAATTTTTGACAATAATTCAACTTGTCTTATCATTTATGCTCATTTTTTACCTTAAAATCATAACCTTTTATGACATAAATCCAAATTCAATTGCAATAATTTCAAAATTTGAATTTTAAATTTTTGAACATTCTGGAATACTTCCATGACACTCATAATGTCAAAAATCAAGGTTAAAATTTTCGAATTTTATTTCGAGAAAAATATAGTTGCAATTTATCGGTTTTATCTAATAAAACATCTAAAGCATATGAAGATTAATCTAATCAATGTTCCAATTTTATATCTGATATGTGGGATAAAAATTCAACCTAAAATAATTTTCTCATGCCATTTAATTTGTTTTAGCTATTTATGCTAAAATAGTCACTATTTATGTCATTTTTACACTAAAAATTCATAAATTATGCAAAATGAATCAATTTCATCTAAAATTTTAGACATAGTTAGTAAAATGTGCATGTGACAACATATTAAAATTTCATAGCCTGTTTCGAAGTTTAACTAATTTTAACCATTTTACCTCCATTTATTTCATATTTATCTCATAAAAATCATAAATCATGCAATATTAATCACATTAATACGAAATTGTATATACAATAAGTAAAATATGCATGTAAGGTCATATAAAAAATTCAAGATCAAAGACAAAGTTTAACTATTTTTAGCATTTTAAACATCATTTTAATCAATAAAATGTAACAAAATTACTAAAAATCATAATAATGAGATAAAAAATACCATAAATCATCAAAATGACCTAAATTCATTTTAGGACCAGAATATATAACATTCAAAATAATTTCTTGGCTTATTCATATAAATCAAAAATTTCAAGTTTTAATTTAGTTGGAAAAACTAAGCCGATTATGCATGCAACAACCAAATCTCTTGATACCACTTGAAAAGTTTCATTAACCCTCAAATTAAACACTTTAATTTTAGATCTAAATAACTCTTTTAATTAGATGTGAATCTTATGCATGCATGCATACCATAATATAAATAGATAAGTAAAGAACATGTTCTTTACATTGATTAAATCGATTTATTGGGCACAAGTAAGAACACCTTCCTTACTTGTTCTTGAGCTTAAAATATATGGATGATTCCTTTTGTCCCAAATATATGAGAACCTCCTTTCAATTGCTCCAAGACTATCCCTCAATCCCACAAATATTACAAACTAGATAATAGATGTAGTTTACGTTAAATTTAATCTAATATTATTTTATTTACTACACTAGTAAGTATATCAATATTAGAAAATATGAACAAAATCGAACATAAATAATTTATGTGTATTTTAGAGAATAAGAGAAAGAGAGAGAGAGAGAGAGAGAGAAGAGATTTTGAGCATCACAAATCATCTATGTAAAAAATGAGAACAACCCTCTCTTTTTCTATATGGCCACCGGTTTTCTCCACTAGGGTAGTCCAATTTTGTCTTCCCAATTTTGCTTTTGTTCTTCACAAGAAAAGCTAGGATAGGTGTAGGTCTCTTTTATGCAATAGGGTCATCATAATGTCCCAATTAACATAAAATAATCACCCACTAACCTCTACATAAACCGGTTTTTTTTATACTGAAAACGGACCTCTATTTTATCTTTGTAATTTGTCATTTATAATATATGTGACATGTGACATGTGACATGTAACATGTCATTAGGCATAATAATGCATATTTAACAAATCAAATATCATTATATATTAAATTAATTACAATCAATAAATTAACAAGTAATTCACAATTACATGTATATAAAATGGGTCATATTAAGTCTAGTTAAAATCTACAACATTTTGTAATTATAGTTAACTAGTTTCTCTTATCTAAAATGTTTCATAAACATTAATCAATTTTAGTAATATAACATATTAATTACTAAATTGAATCTTATTTAATCAAATTACAATAAGATATAATATTCTCTCTAGTATATCAATCTGTTCAATTTAAGGGTTTAATCAATCTGTATCGTCATACAATCGATTAACTTTATAATTGAGGGAATCGTCTTTTAGAAGTGACCTTAAGAGATCAACTGATCACCACCGTGTAAACGACAGTAATGTCAAACTCTAGTCAGCCAATCATTACCGATTTATGTTGACTTATAAAATGAATCATCCCTTTACGTATTCTTATTATGAGTTTCAATAATGTGATCGCACTATTGTCGAGGACACATACTCAAACAATTAAATATAACTAATCTGACTAATTATTATAAATTATTAATTTAATGAGCTAATTAAACAATTAAGCACGCAAAATCGAGTCGGAATAAGGTAATAGGACGGGGTAAATCGTCCTAAATTAGGACGATATCAAATCTCGTCACACTTAAACCTTACTCGTCCTCGAGTAAGCTCATTTAAACTAAACTATGACCCTTAATATAAAAGACTAGCTAAACTAATAATATCCTATGAGTGGCAATTAACGGGCCTTCTCCGTCCCTTCAACTCACAACGAAACTCAATGAGGTATGTGCTTCCTTGCAAGGCAAGTGGGGGTTTGCGGAAAAAAATCGACACATCCCTCATTTAAGCACGAAATTGCACATAAGATGCATCACAAAAAGTCAAACCACTTTCCTCATCTAAGCGGCCGTTTTGCTTTCAAAAACCGAACAAAGAGAGTTATTAGTGGAGGATGTCGTCTCCGGGTCATACCATGGTGTCTATCCCCTAGCTCTAGCTCATGTAGCCTACATTGACAACATGGGGTGCCTAAGAAATAAATTCTAGGCGGGAAAGGGGAAGTACTTCGCTATACTCCCAAGAATGACACGACACACGCAAGATTCGACCTAATATCAAACCCTTGACCAAAAGGAGACCAAAGACCGACTCTCACGGGTTTCACTAGACACTCATTGAAGAACCGGGTGATTTTTGTGACAAAAAGTAACCAAAATCACTCCCCTAACTCGACTTGCGAAGCATGCCCGCATTCTAATATGGTACTCCATCCAATATCCGCAAGAGAAATGTCAAAATGATGCACATACAAGAGAGACAACCGGGTTGCAATGGGGCTTGGATTAGGTGAAAAGGGTTCGGTGCAAGCACCATTTTAGGACATGTAGGGCTAAGGATCGAGTAGTCGCCACATTTAACCAATCCACTAAACCAACCCATACAAAAGAATCCTTCCGCAAAATTTGGCAAAGATCGCCATTTCTAACCATTCATTTCATTCTTTTCAAAACAAGACTCAATTGCAAATTCGTCAACCCTTTATGAGATACAAACACGACATTCTTTTCCTTTTGTTTTTCACTTCATTTTTTTCTCTTTTTTTTATTTGATTTTCTTTTTCACATTTTTCAACACTTATAATACTCTTGAATTGCACAAATTGGTCAACCATCAGGCTTCATTTCACTTTTGTGATATTTCGGACCGTTCACCTAAAAAAGAATCAAATTTCCTACCTAATTATACTCCTCAAAACAACTACAAAGATGAACTACTCAATAAAGGTGAGACGTTTATGGAATGTAGTTATTTTATTGGCAAATGAAATGACAAGGCTTAGGCACAAATTGGGTAAACAAAAGGGAAAGATGATCAAATGGGTGAAAAATAAGCTTATTTGGCTAAGAGAGGCTACTTTATTTGAACAAAATTGTCTCAACATGCACATCAACACTTCTACGGAATCAAGGAACGAGCTCCATACTTATGCGTTTTGACATGACACACCACGAAAGGAGAACTACACACAAATACCTAACGGGACCGGTTTGATGGACCGGTCATATGGAGGCTCTATCCTCACATTTGAGTAGCTATGTTGGTCCTAGGTCAAGTCTCGGGTCCAATAGGGTCTCACAAGGTGGTCGCAACTCGGTTGTTAAGCTAGACTTCCGGGTTTTTCCAAGCAAAAACCCTAACATGTGTAATCAAGAGGTACGAGCTATCAAAAGGGAAATGACACGGGCAAGATAAATTATCATCATTGGCAACATATGCCCTCCTGAAGAGTCTATCGATCCGAAATACTCAAGAGGGGGGGGGTGAATTGAGGATTAAAAACTATGACCTACTTTTTCGATTGTAATTGTATAATTAATTATTTAAAGTTTATTGATTAAAGTTTAACTAATTAACTAACTAACGAATATAAACGAACGAAAGAAGGAGACACACGGATTTTTGAAGTGGTTCGGTTTCACAAATCGATTAATAAATTTAGTACCTTTCTACGGATTACAAATTTACTAACCCAACTCGTACAACTAACCCTAGTTGTAACTCAAGTGAGTACCGTTAAATACTCGAGTGACTAACTTACGCTAATAAGAAAGCACTAATGATTCTTCTAAAAGTCCACGTTAATGAACGAGTAAGAAATCAATTAAACACTATTATCTTATAACGATAACGAAAGAACGAATGCACGAGTTTAAAAAATACACGACCTTTCTCGAAAAATAACAAAACGGTTTTCTTGCTTCAAAACACGGTTTTTGCTTTTTGAAAATAAATCAAAGTTATGCTCAAAGGTCTTACTTTTTAATGTTGCAAAGGGTAGAGTATTTATAGCAAAAGAGAAGCAAGGCTCAGGGTTTCATGAAACCCTAGATGGCCGAATAATAGGATATGTAAATAGAATCATATCTTATTATTTTTATCCATAAAATCTTAGGAAAAGATATAAGTTGTTAATAAATTATCTTATCATATATTCACCTAATATTCTTTCCTTAATGCTAGATATGCCGAATAACAATAAGGAAAAAATCATAACAACTTTCCTTATTTTATTTAAGCAATCTCTTAGAAAAGATATAGGATAATTATAAGATAATCCAATCAAATATATACTTAATATATTTTCCTTAAACCTTAAGATAGCCGAAATATATGATATGTAAACAAATCATATCGTATTATTTATATCCTTAAAATCTTAAGAAAAGATAGTGAATAACTAAAAGATAATTTTATCAATTATTCACCTATTGTCTTTTCCTTAAATCTTAAGATATGATAAGATTTTTCCATAACAAAAATATCCTTATCATATATAACCATATCATGCTAAATATAAAAGATATGTTAAGATAATCCTAGAGAATAAAATCTTAGCAATAATCAATTTATATCATTAGGTCTACACGAAAACCACACGGCTCATAGGCCTCGTTTTTCGTGAAAACTCTTGCAAGGCACTAGTTTAGATTTAGGGTTTAAGAGTGGATAGTATTAGAAACCCTAATTAGTAATATGACTCAACTTTGATTCAACAAAATTACTAATTATAAGGTTAAAATAAAACCACACTTAATATGAATAAAAGCTTCCTTGTAAAATAAATACTTTTTGCTAAAACATTTAAAAGAGACAAAAACATTTTTCAAAAACAATTTGAAAAACATTTTAGTCATGTATTGTATAAACTTGACATCTCAATGTTATAGTAGAAGAGCTATAACATTGAGCTCTTTCACAAGTAATGTTATAGCTGTCAAGCTATAACTTTACTAATATAAGAAATTCATTCTTATGTTACCATTACGAGATAATCACCTATACTATTCTAATCTTCTTAGGAGATCTTCGAGTATAGGCTACTTCATCATTCAAGCTTGATTTAATTCTTAGACGAACTCCGTCTTCTCATGATGCTTGAATAATTCTTCCACAATCTTGTAAAATCTTGATCCGTACTTGAGGGCTTGACAAAATATAATCTTGTATACATTCATCACAATTCTTAAAGCTTGACAGATAGTAAGTCTAATCTGAAGGACCAAACAAACAATTACACGCAACGAGTATATAAAAAGTAAAGCACTCTTGACATTATCAAAACATAAACATATATTCTATATGGTTCAACAAATTCCCCCTTTTTGATGATGTCAAGTCTCCTAAAATTGTGACTAAGTAAATAGTTCCCCCTGAATATAATACCGTCATCTTTATAGAGAAAGATTAACGCAAGATCAAACGATTATATACAAGACCGAAACTTTAAGGACTTTAAGAGACAATTGGTCTTGATAAGGAGCAAGTTTAGGCAAATACTAAATCATGGTCATTTCTTCCCTCTCTTGTCATCATCGAAAAGAAGAGAACATACATAAAACGACTAGAATGATATCAACCGAGGCAAGAAATATATATTAATCAAAGCATATATTATATCATAAGATCGACTTCAACATAAGCAAGCCCTACATATAAAAAGTGTAATACAAACCAAGTTGAGTACAGATTTTGTAGGAGAGAATGAAATTAGTCACTCACCTAACTATGACCTACAGAAGCATGTATGCAATCTAACATGATAGATATCTCTAGTGACCGTACATATACACTCCAACCAAGTGAGGTCCAAAACACATGCCAAGGACTTACATATGAATGTGAGAAGAGGTAATTGGGTAAGAAGCGGCAAAATAATTTGGATATGTGGAGGTAAAAGCCAAGCTAGCACCGATCACAACCAAAAGTAACCATATTCCACTTTTCAACCCAACATGAAAGATGATGCACCATGACAAGTATGGCACAAACACACTCACACTCACATCAACAAGTACTTATCCTCAAGTAATATGGAAATAATAAGAATAGCAGTAATAAGAGATTCTTCCTTTTCCATTTTTTATAGTATCATTTTTCTCCTTTTGTTTTCTGTATTTTTTCATTTCCTTTTTTTTTTCTTTTTTGTTTAAGTCCATCTTTTTCTTCTTCCTTCCAATATCCATCACAAAAGCAACAAAGTTGACCACAACAAGACTTCCAATCTTACCAACAAAACTAGCTTGACAAGGGTAGTCCATATGGAATGCAACTGAATAAATAGGTTAAAACAAGGCAAATTTGGCTAATGTGAGGTTAGTAGGTAAAACGTAAAGGAAGGGTCGCCTCTCCACATGTGTCACCGCCACAAACCCGAGTGTATACAAGTAATAAGAGACAAATTTCATGTTTATGCAATTTGATGTTACATGCCATGTAAGGAGTACTACTCACATCCTAAATGAAACCAATCATGAATGTCATTGGTTTATGAAGCTCTAAACCTTAGAATGTATATGTGATAAACAGGAGTTATGGTTTGTATACAACACAAAATATAATAGACTAGCAAACGGAATATTCTCATAAAATAATAAAATACTATATAAGAATGGACTTGCAACGGAAAATACGAACATAGACATACAATCTCGTCAAATCTAGTCAGTCATATGGTTAGGAAATAATTATACGATATAATTGAATCTTTACTATAAAGTTGGAAGTAGTTTCTATCACAATTTGTCTAGTATTTATTTATTCCACTAAAACAAAACATAGTTAAAGCAATCAAGTACAATTCATATATGATATGATTAGGCATGGTACCTAAGTTGTAGCTTATTTCGGAAGAAAGCATATGGCTTTGTAAGCCAACTATCACGAGAACAAGAAGTTTGTGGCTCGTGATGCTGTCTTTTGAGAAAAAGGGATTATTTCTTAAAGACAGAGTGGGAGAAAATGTTCAAGAGCCACAAACTGAGAATAAGACGTAGGAAAATGTTCCTTCTTGGTCAAAAATCAGTAATTTTTTCTTCAAAACCTATAAAGGACAGAAGTCATGTTACCTTTTGAAAGTAATAAACCTGTAACTTCTTAAAATGTTCTATCTAGTCTTAACTCCACAAGAGTCCGAAATAAGCATAAACATGAAAATGTTTATTTAGCTTGGTTGGTTGGTGGCAAAGGGTTTTGCACTCAACAACAACGCTTCATTGTATTCGGATATGATTTGATATAGTTAGATTTTAAAATCATCTTGCATGAGTTTTGTAAATCGCATCTATCCTAAGGTAGGATACATACTTAAGAAGAAATCTTAAGTAGAAGTTAAGGAGTTGAATTGTATGTTTTGATCATGTGATAAATCTTTCTCGAATTGTCGAGTAGTTCTGTTTATACATGGAGTTTAGTGGGAGTAATGTGGTGTTAATAGTCTTATATGTAAGGGACATATTGATCATTGCGAATAATGAAAGACTTAGGAGAGGAATAATACATCTTTCAGGTATCCAGACCTATAAAGATAGTTCTAAGAAGATATTAGCGTTAAATAAATATTCTTATAATGATAAGAGTCTAGACAAGTTCAAAGGTATTGAACATGTAGAAATTGAATCCACTTGCTTTCGCTGCAGGACTAATTCATTAAGCTAAGATGTATCGACATTCTTATAATTCGTATACTTAGAGTATGACGAAAGGTTATAAATCGAATTTAAGTGAAAGTCACTATATAGCCATATAGTCTATCCATTAGTACTCAAGAAGCACTAATGATATGTCTTCTATGTCTCATATGTAGATAACATATTATTCATTGAGAATGATGGGCCAATACTTTCTTCCGTGAAGAAGTGATTGGGAGACTAGGAAGAGATGCAAGACATCTTTAGTATCCAAATCTATAGTGATAGATAAGAGAAGATAAGTGTGTAGAAATAATTAATGGATTTGTATGCAAGGAGTTACACAAATACCATATTCTAAACACATAAGGATGGTTAGAGAATTGTCTTGGCTATATTATTTAAGGAGGATATCTGCTAGAAATATCCTAGGCAGTTGAACAAATGAGATATACACAACGGAAATTGAGTACACTTGCAGTAAAGAGATATGCAAGTAGGAAGGGATGATATAAGGATTCGGTTTTATGAATTGAAGGAACTATGGTAGTTCGTTCCAATAACCGAAGGTCCTATCCCTACTCACTGTGAGATTAGTGGGAGCTATTCAAGGCTCGAAAGCCTATGTCTAGATTAGATTTAGACACGTACTCAAAAGTTTTATAATAAATATTATACATAACAAAGGGAAAAAGTACATAGTAAGGTTAGGGAAAGTGCAATGTGTTGCTAAGACTTACTAACCAAAGCCTTCTCATAGGCTTAGTATGATAAGTCATGCCATTTCAATTGAGTTGAGATGTATGGATGTATACAATATTAAGTATGGATTATAGATTATGTAGTAATTGATATAGTATCAATTTTACATATGTGATAATACATTCATCGTTTGAGTTTTATTCAAAACTCTTTTCTTATAATACTTTGTTTTCCAAATAGGTTGTCGAGACAATATTGAACCTTATTTAAGTGAACTGGATTAACATAGTATTAGCCCCTAGTCACTTATATGAGATGACGTCTCCAAGTGACTAGAGTGTGATGTCATTGATGGCAAGTTCAAGTGTCATAGGGTCATAAGAGATGACTAGTTGATCACATAAGCAGACTGTAAGGGACACTCTGTCGGGCAGTGACCACTTATAGAGTTCTGGTAATTCATATAGCCTGGTCGTGGCAAGAGCTATTATAGTATTCTTTTGAGTAAATTCTTTGACTAAAGACTATTCACCCAAGTTGGCACAGATTTTGAGTGACTTTGAGTTATGCTCTACGACTTTCGTAAATAGGGTCAAATGGGCATCTCTTGGGTCATGATGAGTTGTGGCTAAACAAAGGGAATAGTGCGATAGGAATTGTCCATCCCCTTGTCAAGGTTATTTAAAAATCTCAGGGTCACTCAAGGAGTAGTGAACTGGAAATGCGTGGCCACGCTTAGAAGGTATCTACGGTAGATAATTCCGGTCAGACAGTTATGCTCCAGATCAAGGAAACCACTCTTGATATGATCACTTGCAAGAACGACCTGGAAGACACCTTGCATTGAGTGGGAGATTGTAATAGGACAAGAGAATTGGTGACGCATACTTGTCTCAGATAAGTGGGAGATTGTTGGAGTATGTGTCCTCGACAATAGTGCGATCACATTATTGAAACTCATAATAAGAATACGTAAAGGGATGATTCATTTTATAAGTCAATTGGTCAACATAAATCGTTAATGATTGGCTGACTAGAGTTTGACATTACTGTCGTTTACACGGTGGTGATCAGTTGATCCCTTAAGGTCACTCCTAAAGGACGATTCCCTCAATTATAAAGTTAATCGATTGTATGACGATACAGATTGATTAAACCCTTAAATTGAACAGATTGATATATTAGAGAGAATATTATATCTTATTGTAATTTGATTAAATAAGATTCAATTTAGTAATTAATACTCCCTCCTATTCTAAATAACTGTCCCATTTGTCATTTTTGTCTATTCACATAACTGTCCCATTTGCCATATTTGGACATGGTTTTTTACTTTCCTACCCTTGACTCTTTTCTTTATTTACCATCCCAATTACCCATAACCCATCATATTCAATACTTTTCATTATTTAACTCATATATTCTTACCCCTATACAATAATTTTCATTATTTTAACTATATTCCTTAATTTTCGTGCCATTGTCCAAATGGGACACTTATTCGGAATAGGAGGGAATATGTTATATTACTAAAATTGATTAATATTTATGAAACATTTGAGATAAGAGAAATTAGTTAACTATAAATAAAAAATGTTGTAGATTATATTAACTAAACTTAATATGACCCATTTTATATACATGTAATTGTGAATTACTTGTTAATTTATTGATTGTAATTAATTTAATATATAATAATATTTAATTTGTTAAATATGCATTATTATGCCTAATGACATGTTATATGTCACATGTCACATATATTACAAATGACAAATTACAAAGATAAAATGGACGTCCATTTTAAGTATAAAAAAACCGGTTTATGTAGAGGTTAGTGGGTGATTATTTTATGTTAATTGGGACATTATGATGACCCTATTGCATAAAAGAGACCTACACCTATCCTAGCTTTTCTTGTGAAAAACAAAAGCAAAATTGGGAAGACAAAATTGGACTACCCTAGTGGATAAAATCGGTGGCCATATAGAAAAAGAGAGGGTTGTTCTCATTTTTTACATAGATGATTTGTGATGCTCAAATCTCTCTCTCTCTCTCTCTCTCTCTCTCTCTCTCTCTCTCTCTCTCTCTCTCTCTCTCTCTCTCTCTCTCTCTCTCTCTTTTTCTCTTATTCTCTAAAATACACATAAATTATTTATGTTCAATTTTATTCATATTATCTAATATTGATATACTTACTAGTGTAGTAAATAAAATAATATTAGATTAAATTTAAGGTAAACTACATCTATTATCTAGTTTGTAATATTTGTGGGATTGAGGGATAGTCTTGGAGCGATTGAAAGGAGGTTCTCATATATTTGGGACAAAAGGAATCATCTATATATTTTAAGCTCAAGAACAAGTAAGGAAGGTGTTCTTACTTGTGCCCAATAAACCGATTTAATCAATGTAAGGAACATGTTCTTTACTTATCTATTTATATTATGTTATGCATGCATAAGATTCACATCTAATTAAAAGAGTTATTTAGATCTAAAATTAAAGTGTTTAATTTGAGGGTTAATGAAACCTTTCATTGATAATTAGTCGGTTTTATATAATATTAGTATTATTACTATTACCTTATTATTATACTCCCTCCATACCAGACCAATGGTAACATTGACCGTTTTGCCACTATTCATGGTCGTAGAGAATCTTCGATATTATTCTTAATCTATAAGATAAAATATAGTCATGTGAGATTTTGTTTGATTTATCGTCATGAATGCTATAAGAATATCAACTTTTTATAATTTTTAATAATGTGTAACAAAAGATATTTACGTTGCAAAACGTGTCTCGACAAGTGTGAAAAAGTTAATGTTACCATTGGTGTGGTATGGAGGGAGTATTAATTTAATGTGTAGGTGAGACGAGAAAGCAAAGCGGAACAAAGACGGAAAATGGTGATGAAAGCAAGTCAAGACGGGTCAAATAACCCAAAGCAACAAGAGAAAGTCAAAGGTCAACCTCGACCTTTGACCTTCATCATCATCACCCCTGCGTCTTCATCATTTCATCTCCAACCTTCATATACATCACCAATCATCACCATCACTCCTCTGCATCAATCGTCCACCATCACCACCCCATAATTTCCGTCCTCTGCCTCGCCCTTACACATCCACCAGCAGCTATCACGGCTCAATGCCGAACTCGACTTCACCAGCCAACGCCATTACCCGACCACAACAACAACCCAATTCAATTCTCCATCTTCAATTCCAAACTCGGACGCGACTTCGCCGCTGCTCCTTCAACCTCGTCTGAGCACCATCGCCTCACCATCATCTCCGACCACCGCTCTAATTTATCAGCGCCAACTCCTCCGTCGAATTCAATTGAATCAAACCTGGAACCGTGCTTCTTCGACAACCAGCAACCGCGAGAACAGCCATCTGCTCCTCCTCTTAATCTTGTCGGCGCTCCTGCTCTTTACCGTGCACCACCTGCATCTCGCCTGGACTCGACAGTAGCAATACTGCCGCCGGAGTTCACCATGTCCAATTAGACCACCGGCAGCCACGCATCAACACAGGGCATTGAAATTGAGCCACCAATTGAGCCGCTAGCGATGCCAGAAACCGAGCCCCGCAAATCTGAGCAACAATTGAACCACCTCCAGATTACCAACGGGCAAAACTCAATTGTCGTCTAGCAAAATTATGTCCGGCGGGTGAGAGTGCGAAAGATTTGAGGCGGTGTGTTTGTGTGTCATAGGGGACTTTTGGATGAGGGTGTCGTGTTTTTCCATCGTTTGAGAGAGTATTATTATCATTATCACTAGTTTTAAACCCGTGCAAATTGCACGGGTATGTTGTTTCAATTTTCAAAAGTAGTTATTATAAAAACCTGTAAATATAGATTAACTTTTAAAGTAAGTAATAAAATCTCCCTATTTTTTTTTAACAATTTTAATTGGCCAATGTAATAATTGAGTAATAAAGAATATTCTAAATTTGAATTAAAAATTTCACTTGCAATTAGTATAAATGATACAGTAGGGTCAATTAGTCGGATAATTATTACAGAAAGATACGACCTTTTGTCATCTAAATTTGAGTTTCTACTCGAACTTGTTACATAGGCGGCCTCAAAAAAGGTTGACTTATATAGGTAAAACAAAATTATCCATACGAAAATTATCATAGAATTAGTGAAATTACAAATTGTTAACCCGTTTTTTTCATTTAATTACACCTGTGCACATGGCAAAATGAAATTTTTAACCCGTACAATCTTAAAATACAAATTCTAACCCAATTTTCATTTACTACAAATTGTTACTTAGTAAACAGAACAAAATTAGAATTGACTCGTGCACCTTTAAACCGGTTTAATCAATTTATTAAACATTTGAACCCGATCATATAAAGATATTATAAGGTGTTAGAAAAATACTTCATAAATCTCATTAAAATGTACTCCGTAAAAAACACCATCCGTTTTCACGTATTAGAAAAATTACATGAATAGTTACTGTTAAAAAAATTGTAAATAATAATCGATATTTACCGTACACGAACAAACAATTACTCCATAAAATAATTACCAAATCACTATCTCCGACCCAAACTTATACTCCATATAAGGTAATAACCCATGCAAAAAATAAGAGGTTAGTCTCCTTTAAGACGAAGGTATCCGTCTTAACATTAAAACAGGTCAAATATCATCTCTTTAAGCATAACAAAGTTGTTGCTTAGCCCAATACATTATGCTTTTATCTCACACATATTACCTGACACGTCCTAAACTTAATACAGATACACTCGACTTAAATAAGAACTTGTAAAAAATCGAGTAATATGCAAGTCGAGTAAATTTCTTTTCAGCAACGGGTTAAAACGAATTACATATTAGCCCATAAACTACACAACCCATTCATGTGTATAGAAAATCTTGAAAACAAACCTCACCCACCATTTACCCTATTTCTCGCCTCTCACCCGCCAATCTTCCATCACTCTTTCACCTCTCTCTAACTCTCATACTTAGCCCTTTACCTTAAAAAATTACACTAATGACAAATCACTACCTTATAATATGATATTCATCACATGTATGTTATTATTATTATTATTATTATTATTATTATTATTATTATTATTATTATTATTATTATTATTATTATTATTATTATTATTAAGTATTATTTTATCAGTTTAAAAAAATTTTAGTCTTTTTTTTTTTGCTTATTCCATAATAGTTAAAATGTGTTGCGATCTTTTAGTTCAATTTTTATTTATTTCAGATATATTTTTCAATATTTTTATTGTGCTTTTTTCATATTGTTGCTCATCAATTTCGACCTAAATCAATTAGCTACTTTTTATTTAAATAAATTATTTCATGCAAATGAAAAAGAAGTAGATTTATGAATTTAAATATTTTGTAAAGTATTTGCTTTTATAGAACAAAATGCTCTTTCATTTAAATTTTTCAATTATATTTTTGGTGCAGAGTTTTGATTATTTTTATAACATTAATATTGGGCAGTAATTTTTCTTAAGATTTTATCCTTGTTTGAGTTAATTTAATTTATTAGGTTTTTCTATTTTTTCTATTTTTTATGACTATATTTTCAAACTCTTAATTTACATCACCGTTAATTTTATTAACGCGGTCTAGCTTGATGAATGACTTATATCAGATTTTTACTTTCGTCTGTTTTGGGTATTATTGTGTGATTTAATATTTAATATGACAGACGTAATTCATTCGAGTTGTATATTCTATTTTAATTTACTCATTTCTGATTATGCAATTAAATCGGAAAAAATGTGTGCTACTTTAAATTAGAATGCGTTTTTTGCTGCATGAACATATCGCATCTTTTATTATACGTAAATATTATTATATATTTACATAATAATAATTATGTAATCCTAAATTTTAATTTTTTTTATTTATTTATTCTATATTGTATTTGCAAAATTAGCAGGTTATCCGACTGTTCAACTAAATTGTTGTATCACAAATTTTCTATATAAAAGTACAAAAAAATGGGAAAGATAGTGGAGGGATATTGTGGGCCCTACTTAGAAAAATAAAAAATAATGTACTTTCAACCACAGAGCGACACGTTAGCTCTGTGGTTGTTTGTTTAATAAATAGGATTATCATTATCATTATCATTATCATTATCATTATCATTATCATTATCATTATTATTATTATTATTATTATTATTATAATACTAGTAATTAGAATACTCCCCATAAATACACTACCCCTATATTATAAAACATTCACCTTACCTTAGATTATTCCACTCACCATTAGATTAGATTAATTAGTCTTTCTTACTCTCTCATTAATGTAACAAGAACCCTAATATTTCTCCCTTTAATTTCCTTTAATCAAAGTTGTAATCTTCCTTTATCATTAATTTAATTCCTCTTTAGTTTATCCAAGTTCTACAATTCTCAATAGTTTACATTTAGATTAGTGGGTTGTAATTGGAAGACAAGAAGAGATCCATCTTCCTTATTTCAATCAAATTTTTCATCTTTAATTAATGTTGGTATAATTATTCTCTTAATTCATCTTTCTCTAAATTGTTTACATGTTTAATTTAGTTTAATTACTTGTCTTATCATTATGCTTGTTCTTCCTATTTACATGATAAAGTTCCCATCTTTTGTTCTCAATTTCATAATCATGTTTGAGTAGTGTATTGCTAGGGTGATGGGGGATCTTATGTAGGTTAATTGTGGTTTGATTGTTGGTTTTGATACAAGGGGGAGTCTTTGATTAAAAGCTTTGTTGTTGTGCACACCAAGTGTTTGTTGGAAGGCTTGAATGAGAATTTGAGTTCCTTCTTCTTCTTTTGCATGCTTAGGTGAGAACTTAGGCTTGTGTCGAGTTTGTGTGTGATAATAGCATGTTAGGGAGGGTTAGAGCGAGGGTTTGACCCGACCTAGTCTAAGAGGACCGTCTTGCACCGAGAGGTGGAGACCTTCCTTGATCTTAATCTTAGGCTACCCTAGTTATAACCATAAGTCAACCATATCTTCCACTAGTGAACCCAAATACCTTAGTTTCCTAATTCATTGAGTTACATCTTGCCATTTACCTATTTGTCTTAGTTTACTTTGTTTAGTCATAATTCATCGTTAATCACCAACCAACTTGCTTTCAACTAGAACTAAACTAAGAAACAAACAATCAATTTAAGAACCATAATCCCGTCCTTTGGGTTCGACCCTTGCAATACTACATGACTACTTGTACACTTGCAAGGTTATAAATATAAAATTTCACAACAGCGGGCTTGTCAAACCTTTCACCGGTTTCAATGCCTTTCAAATCAGTTACGGCCCATGATGTGCCTCGGCCTCGTGCCAGAATTCCATGGTAGAAGTGCCCCTGCCAAGAAATCAACGCACGGGTGCACGCGGCGTGGGTGGCTGTGTCCACAGTTTGGCGACTCCGCTGGGGATGATACACTTAGACTAAGTCTAGTGTTACCTAGGGTGAAACTTGAACAAGGTTAGGGAAGAGTTTATATGAGATAGTTGTCAGTTTTCATTACTCGACCTTCTTAGGTCATTTTAGCTAGCCTTCCTAGGCTTAACCCAACCCATTCGACCAATCGTCCCGTCTGGACGGTGCAAGTTCTTATTTGCATATAAAGATGGATAGCGATTGACGTCAACCATACCATGATGCTTACTCATGTTTGTATCATGAGCTTTCACTACTCGTGCGAATGAACTAGGAACCGACCCGACTCATGTTTGGAACGGACCTCTCCACAGACCATGGTATGATAGCTTAGTATGGCAACCCACCCTTTAAGCACAAACCTTTTAAATGCACTCAGCATACTGTTATAATGCCTGTTTGTATGTGTGTGTTTCCCAAATCAATCACGTGTCTAAATTCTCATTTAAAAACAAAATAATGTCGAAATTATTGTGTAAATAAGATTCATTTCCAAACCTTTCAAATGTCTCATTTGTAAACCAAATAATGCTGAATTTTCCGATTTTCAAATTTCAATTTTCCAACAAAAAAAAAACCTTTTCAAAAATCCATTTTGTAAATTAAATAATGTCCAATTTTCTATAAATGTAAAATTCATTTCCTTTCAAAAATCACTTTCTATAAAATTCCATTTTCAAAGATCAAGTCAATTATTAAATTTTCCATAAATAAAATCCTTTGTAAATTCTCAAAACAAAATCAAAAAAAAATTGTAAAAAGTCCAAAAAAAAAAAAACCAAACGTTTTAAACCAAAATATTTTCAAACCATGTAAATGTAAATATGTAAATTCAATTGGGCTAAGTTAGAGTAAAAATTCAAACCGACTATGTCCTAATCGGAACTCTGTCGAGTCATAAACCCGTCTTCCTTTACATTTTGGGTCTTTTCAAATTCAAGTCAAGTCCTAAGGCGTCACGCCGTCATTTTGGACCCCATACCCCAATTCAATTAGGATCTAATTATTTTTGACACTGACACTGCTGTCGCAACCCTATCAAAAATAAAACCAACAGGCTCTAACTAATGCAGCAGAGACAAGTCGGGTATTGAATCCATAGGGAGATGGGAATGTTGTATGCTAAACTAAGTCCGTCTAAGTTACCGTTTCTTGGAGGTTTTGATTGTTTTGGTTCTAAACTATGAAGATATAAGGGAACAGAGCATAGAGGGAACAAGGATTAAACTTTAGAGAGATTAACAGATAAAAAGGAGTAGCTAGGACAATCGGTTCACCATGGTTTTCTAGGAATATAATCTAGGGTCAAAGGTCAGCATAAAATCGGTCTACAGGGTAATAAAAAGGTCATCTCGGTCTGCTATTCGCCCTAAAACATTACTAACTTAGCTTTCACCCTCATTAGAATGCATTAATGTTCATTGCAAGTCTTACCCCTTCCAATCTTTCGATCTAGGTCAAGGTGTACTAAATCAATTAGCTAAATGCGTCGACTCAAGCAACTAATCGCTATTAAATACAATGATTAACAACACAGACCCAATTCGTACCAAACCCTAATCACCCATTCATAGTCTCCCTAATTACCATGGCTCCCCTATGTCCTAGCATAAGAGATTAGCTATGCATAATTATTAAAGAATCAATAACAACGAATAAAACAAATAAATAAAACATGGTGATAATTTGCTAAGCAAAACAAGAGAAAGAACGAAAGAGAAAAGAGATGAATAGAACAAGAATAATTAATCAAATTAAAGATTAGAAATACCAATACAAAGAGAGTTCCAAGCAATGGAGAATTTAGGTTTTTAGACTCAAAAGTGCTAAGTGAAGAGATGAGAGAGAGAGAGAGAGAGAGAGAGAGAGAGAGAGAGAGCCAAGTATGACTGTCGTCCCTCTTTTATTCTAAGATAGAAAATAGAATATCCTTGCGTAGAAAATATCCTCGCGGTACAAACTACTCGATCGAGTAGAATGAAACAACTCGATCGAGCAAAATCCAGACCAAACAACTCGATCGAGGACAATAGGTGCTCGATCGAGGAATCGAAAGAACGCCCCTCTCGATCGAGTACAGTAGTTACTCGATCGAGGATCTTTAGCAGGATAAAGCATTCGATCGACCAGTTTTCAGTAGCCAACTAAGTCGATCGACCTGTGTTAGCATGGATGAACTCGAAACACCTTCCGAAGCCACTTCACGCATCTCTAAGTGACAGATTCCAAGCTCCGATTCTTCCTTCTCCAAAATGCATGCGATTGCGACAAGTTCAGGCTCGATTTTGCTCCTTTCCGGTTCATACCTGCAATTAATGCAAGACAAACCAAAGTAGACTATTCGGGGGACATTTGTAGCTAGATGCCACATAAATAACATAAAAATGCGTGTAAATGTAGGGTAAAAACCTTATATAAACTAAATGAAAAAAAAAAAAGATGCTAGAGATAGAAAGAGAAAAAAGCTCTAAAATTGTGACCTAGTTTTCTGCAAAAAGCAGCTATGGCAGTCATGACATTTACCGATAATTCTTTTTCACCGTTAGTTAGTTCTACTCAACGATCAAAAACTCCAGTTCCTTCACAGAGATCCCAGCAACTTACCAAATCAAAAGGAAAGACAACACAAAAAACTAATAAGGTTGTTAGGGTTTCTGGTGAGTCGTCTGGTACGGATGGTGTTGCAACTCAGACTCAGGGTCCTGGTTCAGCTGATGTGCAGAAGACGAAAACGATGGTTGAGCTGAATGGGATTCCGACGCTGAACTTAGATGAGAATGAAGTGGGGTCTAAAGATGCTGGATGGATGGTCAAGCAAGGAGGGACGATAGCGCCAGTTATGGAGCCCATTGCAGAGGAGGAAGATACACATGTCCTACTACAATTCTCAAAGGATGACATCAAATCTGAGGTAGATTTTTGGAATCAATCAGTTTGTTGTTATATTTTGGGAGCTAACCCTCCATGGGAGGTCATAAAAGGGTATGTGTATAGGGTTTGGTCTCAATTTGATATAGACAGAGTGTCGTTTATGGATAATGGGATATTTCTCGTTCGTTTTAAGACACCTGAGAAAAAACAAGCCTTGTTAGAGTCAGGATACTATTTGTTTGATAATAAGCCTATTATTATCAGGCAGTAGGAGTCTGAGCTTGACTTGGTAAAAGGTAAAGTGGACATAGTCCCTGTTTGGGTAAGGATGTATGGTATTCCTTTGAAGTTTTGGGGGGATTATCTTCCAAAAATTGCAGGATTGGTGGGGAACTATGTTAAGAAGGATGACGCCACTGTTGAAAAAACTAGAATGAGTTATGCTAGAGTAATGGTGGAAGTAGGAATGGATCAGAAGTTATCAGAACAAGTTTGTTTTCTGTATGAATCTGGTAAGAAAGTGAATGTGAAGATTGAATATGAGTGGAAGTCCATTACTTGTTCAGTTTGTAGGGACATGGGTCATTCTGATGACCAATGCAGGAAAGCTCCACCTAAGCTCAAGAGTTAGAATGGTAATAGGCAGAAGCAAGTTTGGAGGCCAATGCAGAAAAAAGTTCAGGTTTCACCAGTTTTTAATCAGCCTGAGTCTCTCTTTACTCCTGCTGTCTTTCCAACTTTGGCAAGTACCATTAAGGCTAATCCAGCTCGAAATTTAATGAGGCTGAGTAGGCAAGATGGGCCATTAGGAAAGAGGGGACTGGGTAAATCTGGGGCTTAATCTTTCATTGATGCTCTTAATGGTGTGAATACTCCTGGAGGGGGGGGGGGGTAGTTCAGAGTGGGAAAGACCCTCCTCCACCAACTCCCAATGCATAACATCGGATTCTGGAATGTTAGGGGGTTGAATGACCTAAATAAACAGAAGATAGTTAAGTGGTTTATGCATAATAATGGTGTGGGTTTATATGGTTTATTAGAGACAAAAATAAAACCTAGTAGTTTATTGAAGAAGAATACTACACTTTGTAATGATTGGTGCATTTCAATAAACTGTTCTTGGCATAAAGGAGGGAGAATCTGGATAATGTGGAAGCCACACTGTTTTAATGTCCAATTTCTAGCTTATGGGGCTCAGTATGTTCATATGTTGGTGGAGTCCAAAGTGGATTCACAGAAGTTTTTTTAACCATGATTTATGCATTTAATGGCCTGAATGAGAGGATTGAGTTGTGGGAGTTTTTGAAGGAGTTTGCTGTTCATTGTGATATGCCTTGGCTATGGACAGGTGATTTCAACATTGTGCTATCACATGTGGAGAGATTAGGTGCCAGTTCTTCTGATGTAGAGATGCAGCATTTCCAGGAATGTGTGTCTCTGTGTAACATGGAGGATGTCCAAGCAACTGGAGCTTTGTTTACATGGTCGAACAAACAAGAGCCTGCTGATAGGTGTTGGAATATGTGTCCTCCGACAATAATGCAATCACAACTGTTGATCATGATGATCACATGTTTAAGTCTCATTATATAGAATACAATTGGGGAGTAATATTGTTACTGTCAACTGGTCAACATATATCGGTAATGATTGGTGACTAGAGTTTGACATTCTTTGTCGTGTGTGGTGGTGATCGAGTTGACCCCTAGGTCATACCTAAAGGGCAATACTCTTAATTGATTATTTAATTAATCGTATAATGTTGCGAGTTAATTAAATTACTTGAAAATTGACGGACGATTTTGGAAGTAAAATTTACGTATCATATTGAAATGTGATTAAATAAGATACGGTCTGAGTAATTGAATTGTATCATTACTCGGATGAAATAATTGTTTAATGTAACAATTAAATTGAATGAATTGTTATAAATACAATCAGTTGTAATTTATAAATGGTAAAATATTTTGGCACAAGTAATTATAAAATTACTAAGTCGATTTTTTGTATATGACGTATTTTTATTAATACGTTGATTTTTAATATGTTAAAAATACATAACAAATTTATATCACATATGACATGTGACATATTGACAATTGACAAAAATAATATGGAATCCATATTATTAAGTGGGCCGAAAATTAGAGGGTTGTTGAGCTAATTATATGTTGATTGTAATTAGTGGAAGGCATGATGATTGCACTAGTCACTAGCCATGCAAGCCTATTGTTCATTGTGAAGAACAATTTTTCCATGCATTGGCTCCCCTAAAGCTCTCCTCTTACACGGTTTTGGGAAGAAAAAACCATCATTGTTTTTCCTATAATTTTACCTAATAATATACTAAGTGTAGTGTATTATTCATTATTCATCTATCATCCAAAATACAATTTTAGAGAGAATAAAAATCCTCCTCTCTTTCTCTCTAAAACCGAAATATTCAAAGTGTTAAAAATATTTTGGTTCAATTTTCTACTTGATTAATATTATACTAGTATTTGTAATATTAATTAAATTAAGAGAAAGCCTTGGGTATTAAGCTTAGGGAGAGATCTTATACTTAGATCTTGTTCATCCATAAGGGAAAGCTCAAGATCAAAAGAGAAAGGTGATCTCTTTTGTGCCCTAATAACCGAAAATCACCAATGTAAGGACATGATTTCTCCTCTATTTTATTATTGTTTGCATGCATAAAATCCGCATTTAATTTTATGACAAATTAATTATGACATATATGAGTATGTTAGTATGTATATGAATCTACATTTCCTTCAATTGGTATCAGAGCCACGGTTGTTTGCATGCAAATTGGTTAAAAGTTTTTCCGAGTTATAAGAATAACAAATAAAACTTGTAAAATTTGTGTTATTATGATATATCACGAAATTATTACATGCATGTTAATATTTCTGGTCCTAAAATGTTTTAGGATATTTTGGTTAATTTTTCGGATTTTTATTGTTCATAATTTACAATAATGGCATTTAAATATGATTTTATGAGTACAAATGTCATTTTTGGTCTAAAATTAGCTATACTTCGAATTTTCACTTGGTTATTGGATATGTTGTCACATATATTAT
The DNA here is from genome assembly GCF_048544455.1 of Silene latifolia. NCBI lineage: Eukaryota > Viridiplantae > Streptophyta > Magnoliopsida > Caryophyllales > Caryophyllaceae > Silene > Silene latifolia. The sequence continues at coordinate 169,603,123 of NC_133534.1, read as the reverse complement.
TTTGAGATAACCTGTAAATTTTCATAATTTTTGGACTTGTTATGCTCGAAAAATGAATTTTTCATTATTAAATTCGGATTTAAGTGAAAAATAGGTTAATATGAGTTAAATTTCGAATCTGGTCATAGAAAATTAATATGTTGTCACATGCAATTTTATAAGATGTGTGTAAAATAATTGGCTATAAAGAAGTCTTTTTGCATGATTTATGAATTTTTGAAGAAAAATAGCATAAATAGTGACATTATTAGTGGAAAATTAATAAAACATAATCTATGACTTAGGAAAAACGTGTAATGTTGCATTTTATTATTTTTTTTCAGATCTAAAATTGAAAAGTTAGTGAAAATAATTTTTCCATGTTTTTATGATTATTTTATTAAAAATCGATAAACCGCAACATTGTTTTTCCGGAAAAATTTCGAAATTTTTAACCTAAGATTTTGAACATTATGAGTGTCATGGAATTTTTCCAGAATGTTCATGAGTTTAAATTTCAAATTTTGAATTTATTTGAAATTTTGTGATTTATTTGAAGTTTAATAGCTTATTTTTGTAATTTTAGTCCATTTATGAACAATTTTATAAGATATGGGTTAATTATGGTCAAATTATTAGTGAAGACTATATTTTGAGTCCTAAGAGGTTAGGGTAATTAACTTATGCATAAATATGAGTTTATGTATTTTTGTGATTATAAAAATGTTGAAATCACGCAAATCCGTAAAAACCGAGTAATATACGATATTGGCTAATTAAAAGGCGATTTAGCATAAAATTGAGCATGTTCATACATATTATAGTGCTGCATTTTCTTTATGATTGTCATAATTTTTATTTATGTAATTTTTGAATTATGTAATTTTGCTTAGTATGGCCTTAGATTTAATTGGTATTTCCCGAAATGTATGGGAATATCGATTCGGTTGTAATTTTTATTGTGATCTCGTATCACCGTTTTGTAATTTAATAGATTTATTTTATTTTAGTTACAAATGTATAATAGGAAATTATGTAATTTATTATGTAATTTTATTCATTCCGGAGTTCCCAAAGACGGATTTCTTCAAGAATGGCGATACATAAAGACGGTGTTACCTCGAGATGCGTGCCACAACCGAAGTTCAAGGGACCAATGGAGTTGGTTTCCGAATATGTAATAGTTAAATAGTTTTTCTATTTTAGGAAGGTCATACTAGGATTTATTTACTTTTATGCTTGCATTTTATTTTATGTCACATGCATCGCTAAATCGCCATAACTAAACATGCATTGTCTTATCGAGTTTATCGACCGTGTCAAATATAATTATCGTAGTTCACTGCTTTAGTTCACTTAAAACGTGATAGATAATAATTTGACATGACCTCTCGCTAAAACAATTAATTGAGACATAGCCTTACCAAAGAGTAGAAACCATGAAAACCTATTTCGTGAGGGAGTGCACTCGGCCACACCGGGGTACAAACCTTGTTACGTAGGGGAAGTGGGTGATAAATGTCTATCCACCGAATTCATGTTGATGAGGGTTTCATCGGCCACACCGTGCCCAAGTTAATGTGGGTTTGGATCATGGACACATTTATTCGAAATTTGGATTGAACTCAACAAAAGTTTTTCGATAAGGGTTTTATCGGCCACACCGTCCCCTTGTTGAATGTGTTTTGGGCTATAGATAAATGTTAATGTAATATTATCGACCAAGAGTTCTAAAAGTAGAATCGATTAAAACGTTAATCCACCGAGTTATATTGATGAGGGTTTCATCGGCCACACCGTGCCCAAATTGATATGAATTTGGGTCTTGGAATCATTTATCTAGTTGGGTAGAGGTCACTAGAAAAATGCATAAAACTTGTTTAAATCATACATTTTTACGAGTATTATTAAAACGACAATTGTTTTACTCCTTATATTTTGTTTTGTAGACCACTTCTTTTTCATAACAAATGGCAACATCAACACCAACTCCTAATGCTACACCACTCGCTAGTTCGTCTTGGCTCCGATCCTTTATGGATCGATGTAAACTTGAAAAGAATGGGTCAAATTTCTCCGAATGGGATGCCCAACTCAAATTAGCCGCCGAAGGTGACGACAAGCTTCGTTACCTTACCGAGGCCTCTCCACCCGAACCTCCACTAGGTCCACCGCGCCACTAGGGAAGCCTATGAGACTTACCAAAAGGAGTCCGCCGCAATGAAAAATGTCTTGATATTTGCGATGGAGGCGGACCTCCAAAGGAGAGCCTTCAAAATGGGAAATGCTAATGAGATTTACTCCAAACTTGTGACCATGTTTTCACAAACTCCGTGGATCGTCCAATATGAGGCGGCCGCGGCATTCTTTGATCTCGACTTCAAAGAGGGCCAAAAGGTTAGCCCTCATGTGCTCAAACTCATGGAGCTTGTCGAGACCTTGAAAATTCAAAAGGTTGAGATCCCCAAAGAACTCATCGTAGATAGGATTCTACACTCCTTGTCCAAAGTCAAGGCATATGTGCAATTCCGGGTGAATTTCAACATGCAAGACAAGGATGTGTCTCTTGAGGAGTTGCACAAGTTACTTGTGCAAGTCGAGAGGGACATGGGGTTAAATGTGAACCCTCCCAAGGATGTGCTTAACATAAGCACAAAGAGTAAGGGGAAGTTCAAGAAGAATGGGAGAAAGGGCAAGAAGCAAGCTCCCACATTCACCAAAGCTAAGTCTTGTGAAGCTAGCACCTCCAAAGTCAAGAAGGGTCCTCTTGATAAGTGCCATTATTGTAATGGCATGGGTCATTGGAAAAGAAATTGTTCCAAATACCTTGGTGATATCAAAGCTGGAAAGATCACTCCAGTAGGTAAATGACTATCCTTCTTTTATGTTTCAAATTCAACTATGGTAATATGATGCAAAGTTGTGATAATGTATCTCCCTTTTTATTGTAAATAGGGCCTCCACCAAGCAAAGACAAAGGAAAGGAAAAACAAGCATGAGAAACCATGGAGAAGCTAAGGATAGCTTTTATGGAGCTTTGTTTTTCATTGTCTTATTTTAAGTAATGTTTTGGATTTTAGAACTTTAAGTTTCCGTGTTCGACATGGAAAAGTATTTTGGATAATGAGTTGTATTTTGGATGATGGTGACTTGGTTTGCAACCCAAGTCACCCGTTTTATCATTTATCCTTTTAATGTTCTAAAATTCATCTTTAAATGCTTGCGTTTTGAAACATAAGATCATTCACTTAAAGTGATCTAATAGACAAATATAATGACGGGTTTCATTATATGTCCACATGCTTAAGGCATGTGTATGATCATTTATAAAGTGATTTTGAGTCTATGAACTCTCTTAAAGGAATGTCAATCACCAAGAACTCATATGAAATTAATAACAATTAGTCAACCTATGAGGAAGTTCTCCTTATACTTCAACATCATTAATTTGTGTCTCATATGCTATCTTTGAATGATTAGTGTATTTATTCTAAAGATAGAGTGGGAGAAAAATAAGGACACAACACACAAGGCAAGATAAAATTGTGTACTTGTGTAAATGAAGATCTACGCAAGAGAAAATGATTTGAATGAAGGTATATCTATTTACATAGTATGCCGAATAGATGAGATCTATGGTCTCAAGTAGATTCTATATGACTAAAGAGACCAAGTGTAGTTAACATAAGAGTATATTCTCAAGATAACTACACGAGGAGACCAAAAGAAAGTTTTGGAAGAAAATGACTAATGTAAAGTCTCAACAAGTTTTTGACTAAGTTTATGAAACATTTGACCAATAGTTTCAACCTTGAGATTTACTTAAGAGCCTAAATAAATCATAGTAACATACTAGTTATGATCGAGTTGCAAGGATTGATATACCGATATCTTCAATAGCCAAAGTTTTAACCACGTAGATGTCATGCTTAAACTCACTATGAATGGTTAAACCTCCTTCCAAAAGGGTATTTGCGAAGGATGTATTCTAAATATTGTTTATATTTGAAAATGACATTACTACACATCATTATGAATTGAGTGTGTTGGAGATTTAAAATCTCTTTCCGTAAGGTTAAGATGAGACCACTTCAAAATAGGAATTTTGAAAGGATATGATGGGAACATATATGGTTTTATCCTAATAACTTGGCAATGCAACTTATATTACAATTCTTGATAAATTTCGATTGAGAAGTCAATTTCGAAATGTGTAGAATTGAGTGGGAGTTAAGAAAATCTCATGTAAAGACATGGAATTTAGTGGGAGCTATCATCCTTTGAATGTTTACAACTCATCACTCATTAAAGAATGACGAGCTAATACCTTCTTTCATAAAGAAGCTTTTGAGTTTTCAATTCTGGATGAAAATGGACAATGATGGATCCAATTACATCAAGGGATGTTGGATTAGTATTAAGAGATACGCATCACATCAACATACACATAGGTTATTCATATGAATGAAAATGGAATTACCATTAGCAGTCATGGTCGTCCATAGAACCCACGAACGGTTGATCTCATGATTATTAGTAACTAATGTTTCCGCCATTAGAATAATCATGTACATGTCCAATTATGAATCATATGCATAAGAGCATGATGATAGAATTGGTGAGCCATAATGGAAACGTCATGTATTCTCAAGAAGAATCCGATGAGCGATTTCGGTGTTTGACGGAATACTCCATTATGTGATAAGAGGTTGCACATATTGTAGAAAATCCGAGCACATATGAGGATTTATGAGAATCCCAATTCTTTCAAGCCTTGAAAGAGAAATGAGAAGTTTTGAAAGATGCTTGGTTGAATAAGAGGTTATTCAAAAATAATCTTTCCTAGTAAAGCTAGGACTTGTGAGAAGTACTAAGCTAATAATCTTGTCAATTGTTACAAGATTCTACAAAACGTATACCTAGTGCATTATGTGTGGATGGAATACTTGATCGGTACAAGTTATGTAATTCATCACAAATTCGTTCGTTATGTGATAGTCGATTAGAAAGTTCTTTCAAGTTAAAGAACCGAAACCAAGGTCGGGAACCTTGATGTGTACTTGGTAGGATTCATGCTATAAGAGAGAACATGAATGCAAAGGAAATTGCAAGTGCAAGAAGTTTGAACACATGGACACATGGGATGTTAAACTTCTATTGCAATCAATAAGTGTTTACACGTACGATATACATCACAAGGTTGTAATATGATATTGACTACCCGAGTGTGATGTCGACATTTGTCGTTTGAGTTATTATTAACTCACCTTGTACTTTGTTGTATCTAAACGGGTTGTGGAGACAATTGAACCCCGTTAAAGTGAACACGGATTAACATTGTATTTGCCCATAGTTACTTGTATGAGGTGACGTCTCGAAGTGACTAGAGTGTGATGCGATTGATGGCAAGTTCAAGTGCCATAGAGTCATGTGAGACGACTAGTCGATCACATAGGCAGACTGTTAGGAACATTTTGTCGGGCCTAATGACCGCTTATAGAGTTCTGGCAAATTTATATAGCCTGGTCGTGGCGAGAGCTACTATAGTATTCAAATGAGTCGATTCTTTTGACTAAAGACTATTCTCCTAAGATGGCACAGTTTCAGATTAACTTTGATTTGTGTTACTACGACCTTCATAAATGGGGTCAAATGGGCATATTTTGGGTTATGATGGCTGTGGCTAGTCGAAGGGAATGAGTGCGATAGGAATTGTCCACCCCTAGTCAGGGTTATAACAATATCTTAGGGCCACTCGAGGAGTAATGAACTGGAAATGCGTGGCCACGCTCGGATGGCATCCAGAGTGGATAAATCCGGTCAATCAGTTATTCTCCAGATCGAGGAAACCACTCTCGATATGATCACTTGCAAGTACGACCTGAAAGACACCTTGCATTGAGTGGGAGATAGTAATAGGACAAGAGAATTGGTGATGCACACTTGTCGAGGACAAGTGGGAGATTGTTGGAATATGTGTCCTCCGACAATAATGCGATCACAACTGTTGATCATGATGATCACATGTTTAAGTCTCATTATATAGAATACAATTGGGGAGTAATATTATTCTTGTCAACTGGTCAACATATATCGGTAATGATTGGTGACTAGAGTTTGACATTACTGTCGTGTGACGGTGGTGATCGATTGACCCCTAGGTCATACCTAAAGGGCAATACTCTTAATTGATTATTTAATTAATCGTATAATGTTGCGAGTTAATTAAATTACTTGAAAATTGACGGACGATTTTGGAAGTAAAATTTACGTATCATATTGAAATGTGATTAAATAAGATACGGTCTGAGTAATTGAATTGTATCATTACTCGGATGAAATAATTGTTTAATGTAACAATTAAATTGAATGAATTGTTATAAATACAATCAGTTGTAATTTATAAATGGTAAAATATTTTGGCACAAGTAATTATAAAATTACTAAGTCGATTTTTTGTATATGACGTATTTTTATTAATACGTTGATTTTTAATATGTTAAAAATACATAACAAATTTATATCACATATGACATGTGACATATTGACAATTGACAAAAATAATATGGAATCCATATTATTAAGTGGGCCGAAAATTAGAGGGTTGTTGAGCTAATTATATGTTGATTGTAATTAGTGGAAGGCATGATGATTGCACTAGTCACTAGCCATGCAAGCCTATTGTTCATTGTGAAGAACAATTTTTCCATGCATTGGCTCTCCTAAAGCTCTCCTCTTACACGGTTTTGGGGAAGAAAAACCATCATTGTTTTTCTATAATTTTTACCTAATAATATACTAAGTGTAGTGTATTATTCATTATTCATCTATCATCCAAAATACAATTTTAGAGAGAATAAAAATCCTCCTCTCTTTCTCTCTAAAACCGAAATATTCAAAGTGTTAAAAATATTTTGGTTCAATTTTCTACTTGATTAATATTATACTAGTATTTGTAATATTAATTAAATTAAGAGAAAGCCTTGGGTATTAAGCTTAGGGAGAGATCTTATACTTAGATCTTGTTCATCCATAAGGGAAAGCTCAAGATCAAAAGAGAAAGGTGATCTCTTTTGTGCCCTAATAACCGAAAATCACCAATGTAAGGACATGATTTCTCCTCTATTTTATTATTGTTTGCATGCATAAAATCCGCATTTAATTTTATGACAAATTAATTATGACATATATGAGTATGTTAGTATGTATATGAATCTACATTTCCTTCAATAGGATCTATAGTAGGCTAGATAGGGTTATGGGGAACCAGAAATGGATGTGTCAATATGCTGATTATGTAGCTCATTTCCACCCTGAAGGTATTTTTTATCATTGTCCCTGTACTGTGGTGAATAGGAGAGTGGAGTTTGGTGGAAGAAGGAGTTTTAAGTACTTTAATATGTGGGGTATGTCTGAGCATTTTATTGAGTGTGTTGAGAGTAGTTGGAAACAAAGATATGAAGGTACTAAAATGTTTAGAGTGGTGAAAAAATTGAAGAATTTGAAACCAGTGTTGAAGAGACTGAACAAGGAGTGTTTCTCTGATATTGAGAACAATACTAATCTTACTAGTATTCTCTTAGAACAGCTTCAAAAAGAATTGGTGGATAAACCAGGAGATATGGAGCTTATGCATAGAGAGATGGATGTTACTCACGAATTAAGAGAGTTGATGGTAGCTAGAGATAGCTTTCTTGTTCAGAAGGCTAAAATCCAATGGTCATTAGAAGGGGATATTAACACAGCATACTTTCATAATTCTATTAAAAAGAGAGTAATGCTCAACAAGGTATTAGCAATTGAGGATAAGAATGGTCATTTATATACTGAAGGGGACCAGATTCAGGCTGCTTTTCTGTAATATTATAAGGGCCTGTTGGGGACTCAAACTAATACAGAGAATGTGAATGTGAGTGTTGTCAGATGTGGCAAAAGTTGTACTCAGGAACATTGTGATATTCTGAATGCACCTGTGACAGCTGAAGAGGTTAGAAAATGCCTGTTTAGTATTCCAAAGGAGAAATTCCCTAGACCTGATGGCTATACTAGCCAGTTTTTTAAGGATGCCTGGGAATTATTGGACAGGAGGTGTGTGCTGCTGTAATTATTTTTTTTGAAATTGGGAAGTTATTGCAACAACTAAATGCAACTATTATAACTCTCATACCTAAGGTGGATAGGCCATCTAGTGTAACACATTTCAGGCCTATCTCATGCTGTAATGTGCTTTACAAGACAATCTCTAAGCTTATGTGTAATAGGATGGCTAAAGTGTTGCCTGAGGTGATTAGCAGGAATCAGGGACCTTTTATAGAAGGTAGGAGTATATTGGAGAATATCTTAATCTGCCAAGATTTGGTAAGGCTCTATAATAGGGAGAATATGTCCCCTGGGTGTATGTTCAAGCTTGATTTGCCAAAAGCTTATGACACTATTGAATGGAAGTTTCTTGATCAGATGCTTGATGCTCTTTGCTTCCCTAAGACGTTTAGGATGCTCCTCATGAGTTGTGTGATGTCCACTTCTTTCTCTTTGAATCTGAATGGGTCCCAGTTTGGGTACTTTAAAGGCAAGCGTGGGTTAAGACAAGGTGATCCTGTTTCTCCTCTTTTGTTTACAATTTGCATGGAGTACTTAACTAGAGTGTTGTATTTTGCAACTCAGAAGTGGTTTTTTAGGTTTCATCCACTGTGTGGTGCTCTTAAACTGAACCACTTATTGTTTGCTGATGATTTACTGATGTTCTGTAAGGGTGATGTGATATCTATTATGTTATTATTGCGAGCTTTTGCTACCTTCTCTGCTACCTCAGGACTTAGAGTTAATGCTGCAAAATCTGAAGTGGTTTTTAATTGGGTGCCTGAGGAGTTAAGGGCTGATATTATTCAGGTTTCTGGCTTTAGAGAAGGGGCATTACCAATGAAGTATTTAGGGATCCCAATTCAAGCAGATAGACTCACTACACATGATTGTAATGTGTTGGTAGATAAAATTGTGGGTAACATCAGGGGGATTGGAGCCAGAAAGTTGAGCTATGCAGGGAGATTAACACTCATAAATTCTGTGTTTAATACCCTATATAATTATTGGGCTTCAATTTTTCTCATTCCTAAACTGGTCATCAAGAAGATTAAAGCTGTGTGCAGGAATTATTTGTGGGATGGGGGAGTTGAATACAGTAGAACTCCTCTAGTCTCGTGGAAAAAAATTTGCTGCAACAAGAAAAGCGGTGGTCTAGGTGTGATTGAAGCAGGGGTGTGGAATATTGCAGTGGTTGGAAAATTGGTGAATTGGATATATACTAAAGCAAATAGGTTATGGGTACAATGGGTGGATCATGTCTATATGAAAGGTACTGATTGGTGTCATTATCAACCTCCTCTTGATTCAAATTGGAATTGGAGGAACATATGTAAGGTTAGAGACATTATGCAAGCTGGTTATCAGAATAACTTTTGGGTTGCTGATCCTAGAGGTTATTCTATTAGATCAGGTTACCATTGGTTGCAGGGCCAGCACCCACCTGTCCAGTGGTATCGGGAAGTGTGGGATACTTGGTGTGTGCCTAAACACTCTATTATTGGATGGCTCATTCATCATGAAGCTCTGAATACAAGGGAGAAACTGTTTGCCATTGAAGTGTCTGAGTCTAGGAGGTGTGTTATTTGTGAAAGGTATGTGGAGTCTCATACACATTTGTTTGAATTATGTGAGTAAAGTAAAAGAGTTATGAATGGGATTGAGAATTGGTTGCAGGTTAAGCTGGATGGAGCTAATCCTGCTTATTCAGCAATGCAGATTAAAGTATGTCATATGGCTAAGATGGCATGCTGGTACTATGTTTGGATGGAAAGGAATCATTGTAGATTGGAAGGGAGACTAGCTAGGCCGGAGTTGTTATGTGCTGATGTCAAGAGGCTTGTGAGATCAAGGATTCAGCAGCTTCTACCTTCTGTGTTGTTGTATGCTGATAAACGCTGGCTTCTTCAGTTAGGAATTTGTGTGTCCTAGATGTGCTAGTATTGAATGCCAAGAAATAGTTTGATGGAATGCATTGTAATGATTTATCTCAATTTTTATTAATGAAAGCTCACATTTTACCCAAAAAAATAAAAATCTTATATAAAATACACGCATCAGACACCTCGTGTCACACGTGCCTGAGTCATACACAAAAGACTTAATGGGGCTCACCTTTCAAATCCATTTCCTTTCAAAGCCTTGTTTTTAAAACCTCCCTAATGACACGTCCTGAGGCTCAACACACGAGTCTCAATGGGCCTCACATTTGAGTCTAAACTACAACCATCTTCTTAATACCTATAAGCACACCGCAGGTATCTACACTTATACCCGAGTCTAGAATCAACACGTGTCATCAATACCGTCAATAAGGTCAACCATATAAGGGTTACTCCGTCAAAGTCAACACTCGAGTCTAAAATTAAAGTCAAGCACCGTGAATTCAAACACGAGAAGTCGCTCACGACATTTCACGAATTCACAAGTCAAGTCTAGATTTGTCGTCTTATCCTCGTGATTACTTGTTCCTTCCTGTGTTCGTTTCTTATTGCCTTAGTATGCGTGATCCCATGTCGAATCGAGTTGTAATGCGCGTCATTTCTATTGAGTAGGAATCCAGCAAGTTCTGTCAGTCAGCAAAGTCATGAAACAGCTCAAGCCACAATCACCGTGTCTCTCCAAGACGTTTATGCCATGGTCCTACGAGTTCAAGTTACAGTGGAAAATTTGAGCATTCGCGTCCTCACCCTTGAAAATGGGATGGTGGAAAAGAACACGCCACCTAGAGAAACCTCTAGTCTAGGTCGTCCAAAGCTTACCTCTTGTAATAACCGTAGTCCTAGAAAGCCGAAAACAACCGAAATGAAACCTGTGAGGCATCAAAGGGTGGTTTCTGATTTACGCATGTCTTATGCCGATGCTTTGAAGAGACTCTCTGCTCAAGGTAAGCTACATCCAATAGGTCCGACTCCGGATCCACCTTTAGAGAAGCAGGTGAACCTCTGGAAGGGCAACAAATATTGCCTATATCACCAAGGTAGAGGCCTTGATATTAAAGAGTGTTTTCTCTTGAAACACACCATCCAAGATATGATCGAAGAGAGCAAGCTTCCAGTGCCACCTTCTGTCGAGCAATTCGAGAGGATCAACCCTCTTGGGTCTAGCAGCACTAAACATGACGAAGAATCATCCCTAGACTGTTCTCATCTCCTCGATCCTCGTGACGATGAAGAGATCAACGTGTTGAGGAAGATGATATCCAAAGTGGAATGCTCATGCTTTCCATTGCCTTCAACAATAAATTTTCCAAGTTAGAAGGAGCCATTGATAACCTAAACTCTCGGCTTTCCAACATGGAGAACCAGTATGCTGAAATGGGTAAGAAGCTTGAGGCCCAACCTCTCAAGATGAAAAGTGTCCAGACAAACCCTCAACCTCACAGTCCTAAGAAGAACGTAACAAATGAGCAACTTATCTCTAGTTCGTCTCATCCAGGAATCAAAATCAACAAAGGCAACCTCATGGAGCCTTCATCAAAGAAACCTAACAACTTTCCCAGGTCATTCACAAGTCTAGGCATACCTTATGCCCTAGCCTTGAATAAATTATCCTCTCTAGGTCTTATTCAACCAATAGGGCCTAGCCCAGACCCATGAAAGAAATCTAAATCTTGGGATGGCAATTCGTATTGTCAATACCATAGGGGTAGGGGACATGATACCGAAAATTGCTATAAACTCAAGCATGTCATATAAGATGGGATTGAGGATGGCAGTATTTTTGTCTCTCTCCTAACTAGTTCGGATACAGAAACTAAGTGACCTTATAGGGAGTTCAACATCGCGGATGATCAAGAAGATGAACGACCCACCAATCATTTGGTTAAAAGAAGGAAAACAGACTCACAAATACCCGACCAGTCAAAGAATTCAATATTGGTTGAAGACGTTATTGACTGTCTGCGCCCAGTTTACACCTCTCATTTGAAATGTGGCACTAAGACCGTCAAAAACTTATCAGCAGAGATTGTTCGTATCGATGAACTCATCCAAGGAGGTTCACCTTCCACATCTACACCTAACAATCAAACAATCCACATTACCGACGTAAAGGTTATAGAACCTTCACCGGAAAGAGGAACTCCGCCTCCAAGGTTATTCTCCAATTTAGGCATGCCTTATACGATCGCCTTTGAAAGACTCTTTGCTAAAGGACTGGTCCAGCCAATCGGTCTAACCCCGGATCATGAGTACAAGAGGAGAGGTCGCTTCTGGGACGGTTCTCAATATTGTTTGTTCCATAGGGGTAATGGACATGACACTGAAACATGTTCCAAACTCAATTATACCATCCACTATATGCTCAATCACGGCAAGATATCTTTATCGACCCTCGGACCATTAAGATAAAAGAATGACCCTCATGGGCATCTTACTCTTCAAAGACAGGAAGGTCTCTTGGGCCTTTACCCTTCTAGTATCCCAAACAACGAGAACAGGGTGCTCAAATCGTTCAACGATGAAGATCGAACATTCAAGCTACCAGATGCTGAAAGAGGATTCCCCGAAGATAACAATGATGATTAGGAGTCTAGATCTAAGATCGAATCAAAGTCTGCATCCGAGTCTTAGGCTTTCTTTCCCATAATTTTTCTAGTGTCTTTCTTCGTGTCCATTTCCATTCCTAGTGAAAACGTGGGGGTTGTCCCATGAGTCACATGTCTTCTCGAGTCTATACATTTATTATTCATTTCAATAAAAGTACACTTTTCAATCTACATATTCTATCCTATCTCTTCCTTTATCCTTTCCATGTGACAACAAGAATTTATTTGAGACATTTTAAAACAAACAACGCATGGCAAGTCGATGTGAGTACACTTAAATAATGTTCCATTCCAAGTTGTAGAGGACCCGAAACTCCGTGTCCATTTTCTTACCTATTCAATGTCTGGCAACAGAAACCTCACTATACCCCAGTTTAGGACGAGCCTATCTTAAGAGATTCTAGGACGAATCCAGATCGTCTCCCTTGTTAACGATCCATGACGGAAGGCAAGCCCATTCCCCACAATAAACAACCTGTTTACTAAAGACCAACCCATTTCACACCAAAAGTGCTAGTCTGACCCAAATCCATGGTAGCAAGAAAATTCAAGATGATACGAGCCGTGATCAAAGACAAAGGCTCAATCAAGAGAAACGGGTGTCAATATCCAAGGCCGCGGTTATGCCCGTAATCCAAGATAAAAGAGTCAAAAGAAGAAGGCTCAATCAAGCAAGTCAATGTCAATATTCAAAGTCAAAGTTATCTTCAAAAACCTGAATCAAGAATCTGAGCAAAAAGCCGAGATATATTCTAGACCAAGAATCTGAGTCTGAATCAAGAACGAGTATGAAATCAAATGCTGAACGGAATACTACTGAAGTCTATATAGAATCAAGACATCGATGAAGATGATCAGCTAGCACCCTCACTTAGCCTTTCACACATCACACATCACACGCCCTAAGTCCTTCTCAAGACCGTTACAGGGAGATAGTTAGGAATTTTGAGAATCCTCTCAAGCTCTTCGAGTGTACCCATCCTTTAGGGCCAAGACATGAAAACTTGATCCCGCATCAATTAACCTACCTTTATGTACTCAGGCTACATCAAGCCAAGAGACTCCATTTCCAAGCCATATTACAAGCCATAATCCCCATAAAGCCTTAACTCCACAAAATCAAAGCCCCAGAGATTTGCTCATCAAAGCCTCTTATTTCCGAGCCCCATATCCCAAATATCCAATCCAGTTTCACCTTGACCCATACACGGAGTCTTCAGATTCTTTTCTACCTAGGACGGGACGAACCCATATCCATCCTTAGGGTCCACTTTCGAGTGCGCTCACACGACAAGGATTTTTTTTTTTTACAAAATTAGTTATACCTCTTTGGTCTATGATCATAGGGAGTTATCTCAAATCGATTCTTCGAGTCACTAAAGGAATATACTCTCCTGACCCCTGCACTTTAAGGCCTTGACAATATAGCTTAGGCACACACTCAGAACTACGATCTGGTTTAATTTCACTTCACGTGAATACGTAGGCAGTCCTCAAGGACACAACCATCCCCACTTTTAACTTTCAACCTCAATTATCAACCACCTCAACCATCAACTTTCAACCTCAGTTTCAACCTTCCAACCACAATTTCCATTTATACCTCTTTACTGGGGGCTCCTTCTCGTTGCTCAGTCTCCCTTTTTACCAAATTCCAGAGTCATCTTCTCATCATGGGGGCTTCTCTTCCGAGATGCCACCCTTTATTCCTCTCTTATTTTAAGTCAAACTAGTGCTCGGTCCAGACAATGACAAAGGTCTTAGATCAATTCTCCAAGTTATCGTGCCTCAAGAAGGTCTCTTTTACAGCAAACGATAGCGAAAGACATCCAAGTAGACAGCTGATCCATGGCTCATGCCTTACCTTTATATATCCTCATTCTTGCAATTCTTCTATCTTTGGAACTGATACGCATTGTCACCCACACTTGGCTAGGGGTTGCGCATACTTAAGCAAAGTCTGTCAAATTCATCTCTGTGTCGCATCAAATTTGAGTCAGTGTTGCGCCAGTCTGTCGTCTTGCGTCCGTATAAGGTCTACGCCGCGTCAGTCATGCATCTAAAGCCCATTGAATATGCATATCGCATTACAAGCAACAAATTTCATGAAGAAAGAGCTTTCAAAACTTGTGTGTTTCCTTCCTCATTCAAGGTTCACGTACTAATTGTTTCCTCATGTGCTATTTTTTCTGTTAGATTGTTTGTGTGGCTACTAACCATGCAGGTGAGTATAATAAGCATAGCTCGCTCCAACTAGGGGCTTCGCCCAAGTCTTCATTCTCCCCAGCGGTAGTCAAGATATTCCCTAGCAGTATTAGCAAGTGGTGCTCAAGAAATCTTCCATAACGATCAAGATGATCCTAATCGTCAATGTGTTCCAGCAAGATTTCGTTGCCGCTTACAACCCACGTATTTCTCGGAAGCACGATTCGCTTGAGACCGACGCAAGCTGATTCAACCTCAAGTTTTTGCCAGAGTTTGCTTGACACTGACGCAAGCAGATTCCTCAGCAGTTTCTACCGATGTCCTGCTACCCTCAATATTATTGTTTCCTCACGGAGTTCAGCAAATGTGTCATTCTCCAGAAGTTCCCAAACCATAGCCTCCTTAATTAGATTTGTAAACCCAAAGTTAGGATTCTTACCCCTAGATTCTTAGATCCCAAAATAGCTTCCCTTAGGTTCTTAAACCTGAAAGCACCCATACCAAATGTCCTTAGGTTCATAAACCCATAAATCCTTTTGAAGTTCTCATACCTTTTCCTTTTTCCTTAGAAAGCCTGGACGCATGCGTTCAAAACAAGAATTAGTAACCCAGTAAGTTCCTAAACTTAACCTTAGGATCCCAATTCCTCTTAGGTTTATAAGCCTTTAAGTTTTCATACCAACCTGTCCTTTTAGGTTCATACATCCAGGTTCACCCACCCAACTCTTTAGGTTCCCAAACTCCCTAGAGTTCAAACACTCCTACCATTTCTATCCTTTATGATCACACTTCCTTAGGGTTCCTAAACCCAAACCTTGGTTACCCCTTAGGTTGAACTTATATTTGGCATCCTTCCCGTCGATGTTTTTCTTTAGGGCCCCACATCCTAGCACAATCTTTACATATCTTTTATTACCCTCAGCTCCTACGCACCTCCGGAAACATCTCTGGAAAAAAGTCTCAGGTATGATTTCTTCTTATGGCTGGCGAGCTTCCTTACGTAGTCCAATGGACTTTAAATGACCCTCCTGGATAGTCGACAGACTCTAAAATGTTCCCGACGACAGGTCCTTGGCTCAGACCCATTAAGCCACCTCGCGTCGCCATAGTCTTCAGGTTGTAATCTTCGATTGACCTGAGGGCTATACTTTGACGTTCGCCTTATCCAAGCCTCAGTCAAAGTGGGGGCTCTGTAGACACCTCGTTTCTGCATCTTCCTCCAAACACCCAGTGATGATTGGGCCGCATGTTTAGCATATGTCGCGATTTTATGACGTTTTGTAAATCGGTTAATAAAAGGTAACTCGTACACTTGTGTCTACCCCTTGGTTGTCGTCTAGGTGTCATTACGGTCATTTTGGCAGTAATTAGAGTACATTTGGAGCCCGGGTCAAAAACCGTCTTCATTTCCTAAAACCGTCAAATCCCGAGTCAAAAAGCAATGTGCTTGTCTACTTAAGGTTAGGATGTCATAAAATGTTAGGATCATGTTTCATTTTGAGTCACATGTCACTTCTTTGGGTTAAACTTAAAGTTTACATTACAAAATGTGCATTTCATTTAGCTAAAATGACAACCCGAAATTTAGGCCCGTTTTACAAGGTGATAACTACTTTTTTGGGTCTGGCCTATTTCACAGAAAGTTCTAGATCTTTCTCTTAGCTTTCCAACGCCACCAAAATTACCTTAATCCGAGTCTTGTAGAGAAAGTTATGACTAAAATACGATAAGTTGTCAAACGCGTTTTCTTGCGCAGAAGAATACTACCCTAGAAAGGACGCACCAAATGATGTGCCTCTTCTGGGGAGCGCATCTCTTACAGCGCCTTTTCTCAAGGCTTTATTTTTGTCCAAGTTTCCATGTTTCAACCTAAGTCGGTTGTTTCCGGATCTTTCCTTCCATATCTCTTTCCTAAACCCTACCCCTCGTGATTAGTATAAATGGAGGCCTTTGCCTCACATATTTCTCACGCGAGTGTCCGCCCTTCTCTTCTCCCTTTGCATTCTAAGACCACGCTATTGCTTTTCAACGCCTACGTGCTTGATCAATCGACCACGTAAGCTCAGATCATTCTGAGTACCAGTCACGTTTGCATGACCGACCAATTTGACCACTACACAATCAATTAAATCAATTTGTTCTAAATCCTTTTTCAAGGGCACTTCATATTTGCATAGATCGAGTCGAGTTACCACTAAAACCCGATTTAGTTAAATCTCGCGACGCTAACATGTAAGTCTGAGGGTGTAATGTGACACCCCCATACTCCAAGTGCCTTACCAGGACCATTCAGGTATAAAGATGTCACCATCTCGGTTTCCCGAGGCAATGATAATCAAAAGACAATAAAGAAACAACATTTAAATAGTATAAAGTTTAATGAATACAATCCAAAGCCAACTGATAAAATACGGTTACATGTTCTTAAACCAAATGTCTAATAACTAAACAAAAAGTTTGACAACTACTCAAACTACTGCGGAAGACTCTATCATCTCGTGGTGACACATCCCAGCTAGCCCATATGTCTCGACTCATACCTGCTCAACAACTGTTCACCATCCCCGAATGGATCACCACAGTTTTTTAAAACAAAGACGGGGTCAGTACTAATCACACAATTATATAATTACAATAAGACAGAAACCAACACAGCTCAATCGTCACATAACCCAACCTCCATATTCAACTCCTCATCACTGACTACACACTAAAGTGTGCAGTCCTGCCAGAGTACCCATCGCAACAGGTTATTCCACACCGCCAGTGGGGGACCGCAGTCGTTCCCACCTAAGCCTCGCTCATACCATAGAGCGATAAACCCAAATCCATTAATGTGCACATCCCTTCTATGGTGGGTTCCACAGAAGGCGAATAATGGGCGTGAAGCCACTCCCGCAAGTGACTCCACTCAACCAGGGACGCACCCCGAAGAACACAGACAGAAACAATCACGTCTATCAACAACAACCAAATCCAACAACCGTATCAATATGAATATGATACTATACAACATCACAATCAACACAAACCACATTATGTGACTAATACTGAGTAGGGAAACCCTACCTGGAATGCAACACACGCAGATGATCTCAACAGCTGTATCAAAAAGCCTCTTCTACGAATCCTCCTCCTAACACATCATCACATAATCACTAACCATACAAAAACTAACACAAATCCTCAATCCCCCAAATTACGGTTTAAACAAAGTTAACTAAAAACTATAAAATCGGTACGTAGATCTTACCCTCGACGCAAGGATCACAAGGATGCAAAGAACGATGAAATCCGGCCTCTCAAGCTCCGGGATTTGTCAATAACACGGATGAATGCGAAGAACGTAACTTGAATATCTTTTCAATGTGATTAGGTTTGTAAAAGTGTATTATGAAGATGACGGAAAGATTTATATACTAATCCGTGTTATTAACAAAACCCGACAAAACATTACCCGTAAACCGAGCTACTCGATCGAGTAACTGACGTACTCGATCGAGTGCCACTTACTCGATCGAGTGCCAGGGCTACTCGATCGAGTACCCTCTGAGCATACTCTTGTTTTAAAACCAAAACACCCTTACTCGACAGAGTAAGGCCCACTCGATAGAGTACCCAGAGACTCATAAAACCGTAGTATTACAGTCTTCCCTCCTTAAAAAGAACTTCGTCCCCGAAGTTCAAACCACAACAAAACAAAACATACTACCACACTCCCGACACAACCAAAACAAAACTCAACATAAAAATATGCTACCAACCAAACTCAACCCGACTCAAACCACCACTAAATATACCGACACAACACAAAAAGGTATAAAAACGCTTTGCGATCATCTCCTACCCCCCTAAAAGAAACAAGGTTATGTCCATGTAACCATACATACGTGATCAAAAAGGAAAGGGTAACGCTCTCTCATGGCCTCCTCTGCCTCCCATGTAGCTTCCTCAACCTCAGGATTAGACCAAAGGATCTTAAGCAAGACTGTCTCACCAGTCCTAGTCTTCCTAACTTTCCGGTCAATAATCTGCTTAGGCACCTCAAGGTAAGACAAGGACTCATCTAGCTCTATGCTCTCTGCCTCTAACACATGTGACGGATCACTCACATACTTGCGCAGCTTTGATACATGAAACGCATTATGTACCCTATCCAAAGAAGACGGTAAAGCCAAACGATAAGCAACCTCTCCAACCCGGTCTAGGATCTCATATGGTCCTATGAACTTCTGACTTAGCTTGCCTTTCTTCCCAAATCTCATAACCCCACGCATAGGAGACACTTTCAGAAGAACCTTGTCCCCAACCTGAAACTCTATGTCCCGGCGATGTAGATCCGCATAACTCTTCTGCCTATCCTGAGCTGCTCTCATCTCTCTCTGATCATCTTAATCTGCTCAACCATCTCATGTACCATCTCTGGTCCTAAAACCACTGCCTCAGCACTGTCGTCCAACAAATCGGACTCCTACATCTCCTCCCATATAAGGCCTCAAATGGCGCCATGCCCATACTAGTGTGATAGCTGTTGTTGTAAGAAAACTCAATCAAATCCAACCTCTGCTCCCAGCTACCCCTAAAATCCATCACACAAGCTCGTAATATATCCTCAAGAGTCTTGATTGTTCTCTCTGTCTGTCCATCTGTTGCAGGATGAAATATTGTACTCATCTTCAATGTCGTTCCCAAAGATTCCTGCAACTCTTTCCAAAACCTTGAGATAAACCTCGCATCTCTGTCAAATACTATGTCTTTAGGCACTCCATGTAACCTTAGCACATGCTTCCGGTAAGCCATAGCTAATTGTGCCTTAGTCCATGTATCTTTCATTGGCACAAAATGAGCTGACTTGGTCAGTCGATCCACTATAACCCATATCATGTTGTTATCCTGTTGACTCTTTGGCAAACCCACGATAAAATCCATAGAAATGGATTCCCACTTCCACTCAGGAACCTCAAGAGACTGAATCTTACCTTGTGGTCGTCGCTGTTCCCCTTTAACTCTCTGATATGTCAAACAACGGGCCACAAACTCAGCTGTTTCTTTCTTTATCCCAGGCCACCAGAACGTCTTCTTTAAATCCTTGTACAGCTTATCACCACCTGAATGTACCGAATATGGTGTACA
Organism: Silene latifolia; assembly: GCF_048544455.1. Lineage (NCBI taxonomy): Eukaryota > Viridiplantae > Streptophyta > Magnoliopsida > Caryophyllales > Caryophyllaceae > Silene > Silene latifolia. The sequence goes on along the minus strand of NC_133534.1, from coordinate 169,583,178 downwards.
ATGTGCCTCTGTCATGATTATCTTTTTCAGCTCCTCATCATTAGGGACACACCACCTCCCATCAAACCTCAAACTACCATCCGTATGAATAGAGAATCTAGAAACTGTCCCTTTCTCTACTCCAGTTCTCCACTCCACCATCTTAGGATCTAACACCTGTTTACCTCAAATGTCATCATAAAGATCAGGCTGCACTGTCAAATCTCCCATGGCGTCCCCTCTCTGCATCATGTGTATCCCAAACTTCCCAACCTCATCTCTCAATCTTATCAAGGATATGGATGTGCACAAGGAATGTACACTCTTCCTGCTCAAAGCATCTGCAACTACACTGGCTTTTCCTTCATGGTAGATAATATCCATGTCATAATCGCCAATCAACTCCATCCACTTCCTCTGTCTCATGTTCAACTCCATTTGAGTGAAGATGTACTTGAGACTTGTGATCTGAAAATACCTTAAAGGTCGCCCCATAAAGGTAATGTCTTCAAATCTTGAGAGCAAACACCACTGCACCCAACTCCAGATCGTGTGTAGGATAATTCTCCTCATAAGGCTTCAATTGCCTAGAAGCATAGGCAATAACTTTACCGTTCTGCATCAACACACATCCCAACCCATTCTTTGAGGCATCTGTATAAACCTCAAAGTTCTCACTCCCTTCAGGCAATGCTAAGATTGGAGCTGTGGTCAAACGCTCCTTTAATGTTTGGAACGCCGTCTCACAACTCTCATCCCAACGAAACATGTTCTCTTTCCTCATCAAAGCCGTCATAGGTCTAGCAATCTTGGAGAAATCCTTCACGAATTGTCTGTAGTATCCAGCTAAACCCAAGAAACTCCGGATCTCAGCTACATTCTTTGGTGCTTCCTACTTGGTAACTGCCTCAATCTTTGCTGGATCCACAGCTACCCCATCCTTAGAGATCACATGCCCCAGAAAAGCAACTTTCTCTAACCAGAACTCACACTTGGACAACTTCGCATACAACTCATGCTCCCTCAAGGTCTGCAACACAATCCTCAGATGTTCCTCATGTTCCTCCTTAGTCTTGGAATAGACTAAGATGTCATCGATGAAAACCACCACAAACTTGTCCAAAAACTGCCTGAAGACTCTGTTCATCAAATCCATAAACACAGCCGGTGCATTGGATAACCCAAAAGGCATCATCACATACTCATAATGGCCATACCTCGACGTGAAAGCTGTCTTTGGTATGTCCACCTCTCTAATCTTCACCTGATGGTACCCCGACCTCAAATAAATCTTGGAAAAGACTGATGCACCACTCAACTGATCAAACAGGTCATCTATTCTTGGCAAAGGGTACTTGTTCTTCACCGTCACTCGGTTCAACTCCCTGTAATCTATGCACAACCTCAAACTCCCATCTTTCTTTTTCACAAAAAGAACTGGTGCTCTCCACGGTGATACACTAGGTCTAATGTATCCCTTCTCTATCAGATCATCTAACTGTTTCCTGAGCTCCTCCAACTCCTTAGGACCCATCCGGTACGGTGCCTTAGAGATTGGCCCCGTCCCTGGTTTCAGCTCAACACTGAAATCCATCTCCCTCTTCGGTGGCAACCCCGGAATCTCGTCTGGAAAGACATCTGGAAACTCCCCCACAACTGGTATCTGATAAACTGTCGGACTCTCTATCCGGTCATCTCTCACATGGCACAAGATCAACGGGCACCCCTTCCTCAGATAGGACTTCAAAGTCACAGCTGCAATCAACTTAACTTTGGGTTTGACAACAAACCCACGATAAGACACACTAATGCCCTTAGGACCTCTCAGAGACACTTTCTTTTGATGACATTCTATCTTAGCTTTGTACTTCCCTAACCAATCCATCCCGACTATCATCTCAAAACCACCTAAAGGAAACTCTAGCAAGTCTACAGGTAGATCAACTTGCCCAACTATCATAGATACATCCCTAAACAACCTCCCACATGTTACAGACTCTCCCGAAGGTATAAAAACTTTCTCACTTACAGACTCATACTCTCTCAAACCCAACTGTTTAACATGACTCGAAGATACAAACGACTGAGACGCCCCCGAATCAAACAAAACAAAGGTGTAAACACTATTAACAAGAAAAGTACCAGTGATAACATGTGCGTCGTCCTCAGCTGCTTGTTTCTCCATTATAAACAGCTTTCCACTGGTCTTCTGCCCACCTCCTTGGACAGTAATGGCAGAGGTAGTCGGCTTAGCACCCGACCCCTGATTGTTGTTGGTGTTCGTAGCTGGCTTCTGATAAGAATTACCGCCATTGCGGTTACCTCCCCCGTTGTTGCTCTGACCTCCCCGGTTGTTCCATGACCCAGCTGGTCTGTTACTCGCAAAACTCTGTGCCGGCCCCTGAGAAAAGCTCCTCTGTCCCGGCCTTTGGTAACCCTCACTCACCGCACTGGTGCACTCATGTCTCTTGTGGCCTACACCGCCACAGTTAAAACAGATCATCCCCCAGCTGCCGCTACTGTTCCCACGGCCACGCCCATAAGAAGTCCCTGTACTAAACCCCGAGCCAGATAAATATACTCTAGCCTGAGTGTGGTTGCCCTTCTTGTAGCTAGATTGGCCACCACCCTCGCTCTCTCACCTTTCTTTTCTCAAAGACCTCTCTCAGGGCCATCTCTACCAACCTCTCAGCTCTCCCAGCCCTCTCATAAGCTTCCTTAACATCAGTAAGGACTCCCACGGGTAACTTATCCATTATCTTGGGGGTCAACCCCTTCTCAAACCTCAGAGCTAGGTTCTCCTCACTCAATCCCATATCCTCAGTATACCTAGACTTCTCATTAAAATGTTTGTAGTACTCAGCCACCGACATCTCAGAGGTCATCTTGAACCCATCAAATTCCTCCCTCAGCTTACTCCTCACATGCTCCGGCACGAACTCCCTCTTCATAGCTTTCCTAAACTCTTCCCAAGGAATAGCAGGCAGCCCCTGCTTCGCATACATATTTCTAGCGCTCACCTTTACCTTATCCCACCACTCTCCTACTGCCTCCCTCAAGTAGAACGCAGCTTGTTCTACTCTCATCTCATCCGGACAATGTACCAAATCCAGAATATTCTCCATCTCACGATGCCAATTGTCAAGAATAATTGGCTTCCCGGTCCCCTTATACTCTTTCGGGTTAAACCTCGCTATGTAGAGACTGATCTTAGAGTGATCAACCTCCTTATCTTTCCCCACTCTCTTTAGGGCCTCCGTAAGAGCATCTTGATGCTCCAACATCTTAACTATGTCATCAACGTTCATGCTCTCAGCTCTCGCATACAAAGCGGTTTTCTTTGGCGGCATCTTGAAACTATATAAGAAAAGGTAGATATAAACATATATACTATACCCCAAAACACGAAAATAGCCTGCACAGACCCCACTTGATCGAGTACCAAAACCCACTCGATCGAGTGCCCAACATACTCGATCGAGTGCCCCGACTCCAAACCCCAAATAGACCTTCTGATCTCTAACATACTCGACCGAGCTGACAAGCCACTCGATCGAGTGCCCCTATGTACTCGATCGAGTACCCAAAAACACGGTTCTAACCATAAAAACGTCAACTATCCACTCGATTGAGTTAGACCCACTCGATCGAGCACCTCTCCTACTCGATCGAGTGCCCCCTACTCGATCGAGTCATGCAGACTCGTATACACTACCCGCATGTTATCTCACTTACCCCAACATAATACGCAATCTTTATAAACTCGGCATTATAATTATTACTACGCATGCAAATCTACACAAGTCCTCATATGATCATTAAAGCAATCTACTTCATATTATCAAAATACCACATTATAAACACCCAACATGCTTCTTCATTCAATTCTCATATAAAACATATCTTTTCAACCTTTAACCATACTTTCAATTCTCCACTTCCAACATCCAACAATTCACAACACATACCGTTATATACACATATGAACCAAAAGACAACACATACGACCTTGACACATACCTCCCATGTGACCGGTTCAAAATTGCAGGGCGAGTTCGCGAATTTAGGACGTCTCCCAACCCTTTGCATTAGCTCCTACAACTTTTACCCCGGGTTCATTTTAATTGACTCCCTATGTTCATTAGATTCACTAGTTACAGGTTTCAGAATCGTCGCTCTAATACCACTTTGTGACACCCCCATACTCCAAGTGCCTTACCAGGACCACTCAGGTATAAAGATGTCGCCATCTTGGTTTCCCGAGACAATGATAATCAAAAGACAATAAAGAAACAACATTTAAATAGTATAAAGTTTAGTGAATACAATCCAAAACCAACTGATAAAATACGGTTACATGTTCTTAAACCAAATGACTAACAACTAAACAAAAAGTCTGACAACTACTCAAACTACAGCGGAAGACTCTATCATCTCGTGGTGACACATCCCAGCTAGCCCATATGTCTCGACTCATACCTGCTCAACAACTGCTCACCATCCCCGAATGGATCACCACAGTTTTTCAAAACAAAGACGGGGTCAGTACTAATCACACAATTATATAATTACAATAAGACAGAAACCAACACAACTCAATCGTTACATAACCCAACCTCCATATTCAACTCCTCATCACTGACTACACACTAAAGTGTGCAGTCCTGCCAGAGTACCCATCGCAACAGGTTACTCCACACCGCCAGTGGGGGACCGCAGCCGTTCCCACCTAAGCCCCGCTCATACCATAGAGCGATAAACCCAAATCCATTAATGTGCACATCCTTTCTCTGGCGGGTTCCACAGAAGGCGAATAATGGGTGTGAAGCCACTCCCGCAAGTGACTCCACTCAGCCAGGGACGCACCCCGAAGAACACAGACATAAACAATCACGTCAATCAACAACAACCAGATCCAACAACCGTATCAATATCAATATGATACTATACAACATCACAATCAACACAAACCACATTATGTGACTAATACTGAGTAGGGAAACCCTACCTGGAATGCAACACACGCAGACGATCTCAACAGCTGTATCAAAAAGCCTCTTCTACGAATCCTCCTCCTAACACATCATCACATAATCACTAACCATACAAAAACTAACACAAATCCCCAATCCCCCAAATTAGGGTTTAAACAAACTTAACTAAAAAGTATAAAATCGGTACGTAGATCTTACTCTCGACGCAAGGATCACAAGGATGCAAAAAACGATGAAATCCGACCTCTCAAGCTCCGGGATTTGTCAATAACACGGATGAATGCGAAGAACGTAACTTGAAGCTCTTTTCAATGTGATTAGGTTTGTAAAAGTGTATTATGAAGATGACGGAAAGATTTATATACTAATCCGTGTTATTAACAAAACCCGACAAAACATTACCCGTAAACCGAGCTACTCGATCGAGTAACTGACGTACTCGATCGTGTGCCACTTACTCGATCGAGTGCCCAGGCTACTCGATCGAGTACCCTACAGGCAGACTACTGTTTTAAAAACCAAAACACCCTTACTCGACAGAGTAAGGCCCACTCGATAGAGTACCCAGAGACTCATAAAACTGTAGTATTACATTTAAAGTCCCAATTTTCTTTATTTTATTTCTGTATTATAATTAACGTAAGATTTTATATCATAAATATGCTCAAACTGTTTTCAAAAGTCAAGTTTCAAACCGTTTTAATAAAAACAGCAGCGATATGACGTCGAGAAGAAACGCATCAATTGATGCGCCTTCTGGAATGGTCGCAGCATCTGCTGCGCCTCTTCCAGGGGCTGCTTATCTGTTGCTGCACTTCTTCTTCTTCCCCGTGCCACTATTTGTTTTCATCTTTCGTTTTTTCTTCTTTATTTCTTCAAACCTTCGCTATTTTCAGTTTCTATTTATTTCATAAAATTCTTTTCAATAATTTTCGACTTAAATCCCTAATAATTCAATATTTGCGGATTTTCGTCATCTTATTCAAACCCGGATTTAAGAGACTCGATTCATTCATATCAAGTCCCTGAAATTCTTCTTTTGTACATATTTCTCTTTATTCTTCAGACTTTGTTCTTTTTGCTTTCAACCGTCTTTAATTCAAGTCTTGTATATAAATCGATTCCGACATCGTAAATAACCATAATTTATGAACCTTCGTTTTAATTCGTTTTTCTTTCACTTTACGACAATCTTAGATGCATATAATCTGATTAAAACACTTTTACTTGAGTCATATGCTAATAATTGACGTAAATCAACCAACGAACAATAACTAACCCGCGGGTCTGACTTTCACGGTCAGAACCCAACTCAAGAACAGTCGAAACAAGTGACGCGCCTCTTCGAGAGGACGCAGTTGTTGTTGCGCCTGTTCTGGGATGGCCTCTGCCTCTGAACTCGTCTCGTTTTGACATAGCTTTTCTAATTAGGATTTTAATCAACTATTATTCTTATTATCATAATTCGACATATTTTCTATAATTCGACCATTTTCCATATAATTCATATTTTTCATATTTTCTATTTTTTTTTTTCCTAAATTTATTTCCTATTTCTTTTAATTTCCTTATTTCTTCTATTTCCTTTTATCTCTTTTATTTTCTTTTCAAATTATTTTGAGCATGTTTATGATGTAAATTCAAGTTTATCAATTGTAACTTATTTATTTATTTGTTTGTTCTTTAACTATTATCTTGTATGATTTATTTACTTGGCATTTGCATGTAATTAATCTAACTTCCAACTTCGACCCAATTGAGTGCTAAATTGTTTGTTCACCGACTTAGTCGAATCTCACATGCTAGGTTTAATCTAATGGATGTTGTATTGCATGCATACAAATTGACAACATATCGAGTATAAACCACTCCCCTGATCATTAGTAGAGGCCGCTATCGAGGCGGGCGGGATTAGGTGTTCAAATAAATGAGCTTCCTAATACGTACCCTCACCCCTTACTCAAGATCTATGTGAACATCCGTGTTCATTGGCATCACGAGAGTCATTCTAGACATAGAATGCTAAGGGTAACGAATTTCTTAGTATTCATGTCACTACTTTGTGTCTTGACATGACGCGAAGTATTCGAACGGTTCCAATTTTCCATAAAAATTGGTGGTGACTCCACAAATGCAGGCTTGTCAAACCTTTCACCGGTTTCAATGCCTTTCAAATCGGTAACGGCCCATGACGTGCCTCGGCCTCGCGCCGGAGTTCCGTGGGAGAAGTGCCGCCGCCTCAAAATCAACGCGCGGGTTCGCGCGGCGCGGGTGCGCGCGGCGTGGGTGCGCGCGGCGCGGGTAGCTGTGTCCACACCGAGAGGTTCTACAACTCTGAACAAGTCAAGTTTATTTGAGTACTCAAAGAGGAAGTGTGGGACACCGAACACAGATGGATCGACAAATGTTCAACATATGGTAGTTGATTTTGATCAAGGAGCGGTAAGTGCATCGTTTGAAATTGGCTACACTAAGGGACTTCGTTCAAGTTGGAGAAAAAGATGGGGTGTCCCGGAGAAGCTATGAAGTCATTTTGATGGTTGGGTAGATGTTGGTGATGATGGTCATTGTGGTTTTCGAGTAATAAATCATGCTGCGCGGGGTCGAGAAGGTGACTATTTAGTCATGAGAGAGTGGCGTGTTAGGGAGATTAAGGGATACGATCTCTACAAGAATTTTTTTGATCATTCATGTCTGACAACTAATGATTTTACCAGATATGCGAACACCTTAAGACGCATCGAGTTTTCCGACAAAGGAGGTTGTGGGGAGGAACATTGGATACATGGGGATGATTTGTTTGTGTTTGCAATGATGTTTAATTGGACCATTTGTGTCATCGCCAAAAATCAATTTGGAGCAGTGCGTAATTGATAATGTACTACATATTTACCCCTAAGGAGTTTAACTCAAAGTTCGGTGCCATACGGAGTTTTGTGGATTGTAAATCAACAAATTCCATTGGATGTGCTTGCACTCTAGAGGACCACCGGGAGAAGTACCCCCAGTCGATTTGTTTTGGGAAGGGGCCAGAGACCCTAATGTTTCTGATTATGTAGACTTGTATAAGACAAACTTCGACAGCTGACATACATCTATGGGAACGACACCTAGAGTGCGTCGCGCAAGAGATGACACAGAAGCCGAAATTGCGAGGAAAATAAACTTTAATGATGTTATCCATGTATCTGATTCATAATGTAAATTCAAATATGTAACCGTTTCAAATTCAAATATGTAACCGTTTTAAATTCAAATATATAATCGTTTCAAATTCAAATATCTAATCGTTTCAAATTCAAATATGTGACCGTTTCAAATTCAAATATGTAATCGTTTCAAATCCTAAGATAGATCTGCACAAGGTCTCATGACATCAATTGGTAAGCTGGAATGAGAAACTTAAGCAAATTTTGTGTCAAATTAGAAATGTAGTTAGTGATTATGTCGAAAGAGTAAAGGTAGAAAAGTAGAAGTATTGTTGGAGAGAGAGCATATTTAACATTGATTAAACAACGGAATTACGTTTTCACATACGGACTTTACTCTTTCACATACACTTTTTCATTAATTTTTCCATCCCATACCCTTTTACCTAAAGTAAGCAAACCAACCTTTCACATACTCTTCTATCAATTTTTTCTCGTAAAATTTAATCTAATTGCTCCAAAAACATAAACAATGGATCCTAATTCTCTGATTTGTGAAGCAATTTAGTTGGTTATTAATTACTAATACGTTTTAATGAGTTTTATTAAATTTATCATTGTTTATTTGGTTATAATAGGATGAAATAAGGGTTTATCATTATTTGGTTATAATAGGATGAAATAAGGGTTTATGGTGGTACCTTGGCGGTTGGTGCGGTGGTTAGGGTGGTGCACGGAGGTCAGAGTAGTGCGAGTGTGGTGGGTGAATCTGGAGGTGGTCCGATTGGGCGAGTTTGGTGGTTGAGTCCGCAGGAGGTGCGAGTTTGGTGGTTGAGTGGTGCGAGTGCGGGTGTGTGTTGGTGGGTCAGCCGACAGGTGGTCCGGTGGTGCGATTCCGGTGGGTTAGTGACCGGGTGGTCCGGTGGGAAGGTGGTGAACGACGGTTGGAAGGGGGCTTTGTGCGTGGCGTGTTTGCTTCTTTTGAGTGAACGACGGTTGGAAGGTGGTGAACGGCGGTTGGAACGTCTATCAATTGAGTGAGGGGAGAAAAAAAATGACAAGGTTAATATTGTAAAATGCGTATGTGGAAGAGTAAATTCGTATGTGAAAAAGCACGACCCTTAAACAATCAACTGCCACTAGGGATGGCAACGGGTCGGGTTTGGGCCGGGTCTACCGGACCCGAATCTGGACCCAAGATCTTCCCCTTAGATTCGTACCCGATATAGACCCACAAGGGTCTAAAGTTAGAGGACCCATCCCCATACCCAATGGGTATGGGCCGGGTCCTGGTCTACCTATGGGTCTGACTTTCAACCACTTTAATAATAGCTATAGGGTATATATTATTTAAAAAAAATTCATACTACTTTAAGATAATGAGTTGTATTAATCTCTATTGTACACTACCAAATCCAATATACATCCCAAAGAGATTAAGAAAGATAAAGAAGACCTAAATTAATTTTATCTCCACATAAATGTGAAAGACTCAAGCTTGCAACCCTAAAATCAATACCGTACTTGATAGACGTCTCCATCTGACCGTCGTTGGCCGCCGTTAATGGTAGTTGTCGATGATCGCCTATTAGAGAGGCGGTCACCGGTCGCGTGTCAGTGGTGGAGTGGTGGTATTGTTAGAAGAGTTTGGTTGAGTTTTATCACTTTATTTATGAAATGAGAGAAGAGAAAGAGATTTGAATTGCTTTGGGTTCTACGGTCTATCAGTATGAATTTGAAAAAGTTGTGATTTTGATTTTTTTATTTTTTTAATGAAGGGTTTACGGGTCGGGTATGGGTCTCATAACTCAGACCCAGACCTGGACCCAGATACGAAATATTTTTTGAAGACCCATACCCAATCCGTATTCATTGGATCTGAAAATATGAGACCCATACCCGACTCATTAGCGAAATGGGATCCAAACTCGTAATATTCACATCCATAGTACCGCCAGCAGCGTAAATTCATCCTATCAGCCTCCTAAATCTGGGAAGTTAGAGATCGCAGGAGTTGATCTGTGTCACTGAGTCAGTCAGCTGAAAGAAAAAGAGAAATATAAGCAGAATGATAAAGAATAGACTACAATGGCTGAACACGGTGGTGACGGAACCTTATTACCTCTTTCATTTCTTAATATTCTTCTCATATCTTCCTTTCCGCCTCTCATCCACCTCTTCCCTTCTCTCTCCTCACCATCTCCTCCGCCGCGTACGCCTCCCTCCTCCTTCCTTTTCTCGATGTACTTTTCTTTTTCTTCCAATTATTTATTTTTGATAAATAATATTGTGCTGCAGGAAATTCAAGCTTTACTTGCTTATTCCATCTTAGCTGCTGTCAAGGTTCCTTTTTTTTTTTTTTTTTTTTTTTTTTTTTTTTTTTTCTTATATATTTGAATAAATGACATCAAATGAATTCTTTATGACTCTCAATGTTTATAATGGACAGATGGTGAGGGAAGAAAACTGGGAGGGTTTTATTGCTGATACATTGTTCTTTGGCAAGGTGATTCTTTGATTTATATATTTCTCAGATTGTGAAAGCCTCTACGTCCTCTGATACAATTTCTTGTTTTAACTTCAGGTTTTTCTTTTTCTGCTTGCTCTAAATGTAGATCACCATTTAGCTCTTTGGTATATACTGGCTTTTTTAGGTAGGCCTTGTAATTTCTACTCTCTCTTAACATATTGGATCAACAATTAAAAACAATGCATCTTCTCCACGTTGAAGATGCGTATTTGATACTCTAGTTAAAATGAGTCAAGTTGTTGGTCATTATGGATTTACCAGTTAACTCAAAATTAAAATCATTCATATTCTATGGTTCCTGGAAAAAATCATTCATATACTACGGATAATCATATTCTAAGAATTGGATAGTCACTTTGCCTGACCCAATTCTGTGTCCTTTGCTCACAGTGCTGTATATTATAGCAGAACAACCGGCATTCCCAGAACTAGGTACGACATATATGACCAATTTTTTTTTTTTTTTTGGCTTTACGCTGATGTAGTTGTCTTCTCTTAACATAAATATGCTCTTGTATGTATTCTTTTCAATCTTTGATTTCTCTTGTTTGAATTGCTTTCTCTAGGTACAGTGAACACTCTGACACCATTGCAGCTTGAAACCACTCTAATGGAAGGAAACACATCAAGATACTGGCTGGTTAGTGACCCTATGATAAGCATATAATGTTTCATTAACTCGACTGGGTTACCATGCTTAAGTTTGTTTATTTATAATGATTTGTCCTGTATCCTGATTTTACCTTACTTTTGGTTTATGTGGATGACTAAGATTGCTGTGAGATCATTTTGTGCATGGGCATTTCATCTGGTTTCCATAGGACTTCTGGTAGAAGATACATGGTCCTGTGAAACAGTTCAATTGTTTCTCATCTATAGTAAGGTAGCGGTATGGGAGGGTAACATAGGCATATAGAACACATTGGCATGTAGTTACGTCTGACCTCGGTGTCTCATGTATAGTAAGGTTAGTTGTTTTGCATTCCTTATAATCTCAACAACAACAACAACAACAACAACAACAACATCAGAGCCTTAATCCCAAAATGATTTGGGGTCGGCTGACATGAATCATCCTTTAGACCGTCCCTGGGTGAACGCACACCTCAAAATGCGAATAGAAAAGGGAAAAATGAAAAACAAAAGGGAGAGCGAAAATGTAATACAAACTAAAGGTAAACTTACAGGTTTTAAAATCGAATTCAGGATTTCTTTTATAAAAACTTAAAATTTAAATCGAGAGAAAAGATTAAAACGATTTTGAAAACCGAAATAGAATTAAGGATCCTGAATGCCTTAAAAGTAAACCAAGTAAAATATATAAGAAAGTAGTTGGTAAAAAAGGTGTAATAAAGGAGAGAAGAACAAATAGTTTTTTTTTAAAAATAAAATAAAAACACTAAATACGTCAAAAGACATCAAATACTAAAAATCCACATGTATCCTTTCCCTCCATTGTGCCCTCTCCGTCACCATACTCTCCTCAAGCCCCAGAAATCTCATATCGTGCTCTATCACTCTCAACCATGTCTGTCTCGGTCTCCCTCTACCTCTAGGGACCTTTTCTGTTCTCCAAGTCTCCAGCCTCCTAATTGGTGCGTCCATAGGTCTCCTTCTCACATGGCCAAACCATCTTAGTCGATTTTCCATCATCTTGTCCTCTATTGGCGCCACTTTTACCTTTTCCCTAATCATCTCATTCTTTAATCGATCTTTCCTTATATGTCCGCACATCCACCTTAGCATACGCATCTCCGCCACACTCATCTTTTGAATGTGACAATGTTTCACGGCCCAACACTCGAACCGCGATAAAATTTTCCCTTTAATCTTTGGGGCATATCTCTATCGCATAGCGATAAAAACCCTGAAGCACTTCCATTTCAACCATCCCGCTTTAATTCTGTGAGTCACATCTCCGTCTAACTCCCCATCTTTTTGAATAATAGATCCTAGATATCTGAAGAAATCAGATCCCTCAACAACATCCCCATCGAAAATAATACTCCCCACCTCTGTCGATCTCGACCCCGACACTTTAGTGAACTGACACCTCAAATACTCGGTCTTACTCTTGCTCAGCCTAAACCCACGAGTCTCTAAGGTATGCCTCCGCAATTCCAACTTTCTCTCCACCCCCTCTTTCGTCTCATCAATCAACACAATATCATCGGCAAACATCATACACCAAGGGATGTCGTCCTGAATATCCCTTGTCAACTCATCCATAACTATAGCAAAGAGAAAAGGACTAAGTGCGAAACCTTGATGCACCCGATGGTAATGGGAAATTCTTCCGTTCTCCAAACATTTGTGCGAACACTTGCACTAGTCCCCTCATACATGTCCTTTATGAGGTCAATATATTTTTTCGACGCACCCTTTCTCGCCAAAGCCCACCAAAGCACTTCTCTTGGTACCCTATCATATGCCTTTTCCAAGTCAATAAAAATCATATGCAAGTCCTTTTTCTTGTCCCGATAGTGTTCCATCAACTGTCTCATGATAAAAATCGCATCCATAGTCGATCTCCCGGGCATAAATCCAAATTGGTTATCCGAGATGTCTACATATCTCCTAAGCCTTTGCTTGATTATCCGCTCCCATAACTTCATCGTATGACTCATAAGTTTAATTCCCCGATAATTGGAACACTCTTGCACATCACCTTTGTTCTTGTACAAAGGGACAAGACTGCTTCTCCTCCAAGCTCCTCCAAATCTTGTTGAAAAGCATGGTTACCCATTCGATTCCTTTCTCCCCAAAGCACCTCCAAACTTCTGTGGGTATACCATCCGGTCCCTGTGCTTTCTTTGACCCCATCTTCCTTAACGCCTTTCTAACTTCGCTCTTTTGTATTCTACGCACAAATTCCCGATGAACCATGCTTGGTGTTACTTCTACATCCCCAAAACCTTGCTCCTGATGTCCATTGAATAAAGTATCAAAGTAAGAACTCCATCTAGCCTTTATTTCGTTATCCTGAACCAGAACCTTGTCGTCCATATCTTTCACACACCTAACTCTCCAAATATCCCTCGTCTTTCGGACTCTTATGCAAGCCAGTTTATAGATATCCTTCTCTCCTTCTCTCGTGTCGAACCTGGCATACACTTCTTGGTTAACTTTTGCCCTCGCATCCCGCACTGCCTTTTTAGCGGCTCGTCTAGCCTCCTTGTACTTTTCAAAGTTCTCATCACTCATGCATTTCCCCAAAACCTTATAGCATTCCCGTTTTGTCTTTATCGCTTGTCTCAGCTCCTCGTTCCACCAAGATGTGTCCTTACTTGATGGTCTATTCCCTTTAGATTCCCCTAACACCTCCCTCGCCAAATCCTTTACAACATGCTCCAGTGTATCCCACGTTGCATCAATATCCTTCTCCTTGCAATCCGACCAATATCGCTACTTCCGACCTTATCCAAAAACGCTTGTTGGTTTGCACCTTGTAGCTTCCACCACTTGATTCGTGCCTCACCGATTATCTTTCTCTTCCTCAAGTCTCTCTTACCCCGAAAATCAAGCACCACTAGTCTATGTTTTGTTACGGCACTTTTCCCGGGTATGACCTTGCAATCGGTGTACTCTCTCCTCCACACATTCCTTACCAAAAGGAAGTCAATTTGACTAGCATTTTCTCCACTCCTATAAGTCACCAAATGGGAATGCCTTTTCTCGAACTAAGTTTTCATTATACCCAAGTTATATGCCAAAGCAAAATCTAATATGTCACTTCTCCCCGAACCCAAAACCCCCATGAATGCTCTCGAAGTCAACTCGACTAGTACCCACATGCCCATTGAGGTCACCACCAATGATCAATTTCTCTCCAATAGGGACTCGTTTTACAACCTCTTCCAGATCTTCCTAGAAGGCTCGTCGAAAAGAAGCATCCAATCCTACTTGAGGTGCGTAAGCACTTATAACAGTCAGCACCTCATCCCCGACTACAAGCTTAATGCTCATAATCCCATCACTCTATCTCGATACTTCTACCACATCATCGATATAATCTTTATCAATGACAATACCCACTCCATTACGACTTTTGTCTTTACCCGTGTACCAAAGCTTATAACCCCAAGGCGCTATCACCCTTGCTTTATCTCCGACCCACTTTGTCTCTTGTAGATACATTATATGCACTCTCCTCCTTTTCATAACCTCCCCTACCTTGGCTAATCTCCCTGTCAAAGAGCTTACCAAAATGTAACCTACTACCCTTTCTAAAGTCATGCCCTGATTTCTTTACCCGCTCTTGACCATGCTTCCTAGATCCAAACCTATTTGACACCACACCCATACTTCGAGGTGGCGCGCCGCTTTTGGGCGACGATCTAACAACCCTTGCATATTTTTCACTACACCCGGTTCTAGAAGATGTAGCGCACCCTTGCCTATTTGACACCACTCCCAGGTGTAAAGATGGCGCGTCGCTTCCGGGCGACGACCTAGCAACCCTCACATACTTTTCATTACACCCGGGTCTAAGAAGTGCAGCGCGTCGCTTCTGAGGAGACGCCCAACGAAGTTCAAATTCCGATTCATGTCCATAAAATGTGACTTAAGTTTTTATGCTGGCTGCCAGAGACCTACCGCAACCCCCCTCCTTTATCCGGGCTTGGGACCGGCAGTGAATGCCCGAAAACACTCACAGACGGAGTTTGCATTCCTTATAATCTCCTTGCTACTAAATTGTAATGAATGATTCTGTATAAGATGAGATTTTGGGGAGGATGAATTTATGTCGTCATAAGTCGTAACAAAAATAGTTTACCACTTTGCCTTTTTCGAAAGAAAACCATAGGACGAAAGAGAATATAAGAAATCTAACGAGATTGAAGCTCTTCAAATTTAAGCAAAGCAAGGCCGAATTTTGAAAATTGAAACACAACTTATTGATGCATCATCTAGGTCTGTTAAGGATGCATTAGGGCAACCATTTATTCATATTTTTTGTAAAACTGTGAGCGTCGTCATTGTATGTAATTCGTAATGTTCAAGTATCCCTGAACCCTTGTCATGAGTTGACTCTCATGTCAAGTTAACCTGTTTTTCATTTGAGCAAATCTATAAGTAACAAAAATTCAGGAACCCAAATGTTATAGTGGTTGATTACTTGATTAACAAATATCCATGTCTCATCCAAGATCTGGGCACTATCAATATTCTAGTATCTACATATTTACATAAATAAAGCCAAAGGCAACAGTTTATGCAGCACCTGCTGAACTCTTGATGTTCATTGATCTCTTTATTGTCAGATATGCTAAATAATTTATTGTGATTGATGTATATCAGGTTGAATTCCGTGCTTTATGTTCGTCAAGCTGTGTGCGTAACAGTCGAATTTTTCCTGAACTCTCTGTGACGTGAGTATGGTCCTTACTGTTTTCTTACTCATTCTGTATTGCAATCAGCCATAGCTTATGACCTTTGTGTATTTCCTACGTCTCTAACCGTTACTGACTAGTGACTACCAACTCCTCTTTAGATTGACACGGTTCTGCTTGGTTTTCATATCAGATACTCAAATAAAAACTTGTCTTTTGGGATGGTTGATCTTGGGCTATTTCCAAATGTTGCTGAACAATATGGAATCTCTCTTACAGGTTTATATTATTGCTTAATGCTTACTGATAAATAATTACGAATGCCTCGGTCTCACTGGACCTGAACTGTAGGAAATCTGGGGCTTCCGACATATATATTATTTGAGAACAATGTCGAGGTAATGCGCTTCCCGGGAGTTGATTTGGAAGGAAAAGTTTCTCATCATCTTGCTACTAAGGTACATTTTTCATTGCATGACTCCGATTTTGCAGCTAAGCAATGAATAAAAAAAGGAAATTTAATGAGTATAATTCCAAGTTTGGAGTATCTCCCATTTTGAATCTTAAGTTTGAATATCCCCTGAATGATTTCAACTTTTAGTTATCTGTGTCAAATTTTCTTTATATATAAAACTGCAATTGTTTCCGTTCTTTGTTCTAATCACTGCCGCCGATGCCCAACCCCACCACTACCACCAATACCCAACCCCGCAAATCCTCCCTGCCAATCCTTTCCCTCCCTGACCCGCCTCCAAATCCACACCTAAACTACCTCAGTTGACCCCTTTTCAACCCCACCCATACCACCACCGTCAAGTTGTCAACACCCAACCTAGGCCGTCACTGTAACTCCCTCTCCTTCCTCCCCCACCCTAACCCGACTTCTACTGTGAGGCTGCCTCATAGTATGAGAGGCTCATTAACTGCCACATAGTATGAGAGGCTCATTAGCTCATTAACTGTGCCACTTCATCAATGAAATCCTTCCCCTCCTTTTCCATTTTATAGTACTCAATACAACCTCAATCTAAGCCACCATCACTAACCACCATGCCCCACCGGCGACCACCCCTACCCCCACAAAGTCGACACCTACCATTTCCCATGGTTTTAAATCGAGGTATCGGTCGCGGTAACGGAGTCGCAGAATCGTCCCGGACTCGGCCGTCGTCACAGTGATTTATTTTACAAGCTTTAATAGACATTTTATCGCCTATTGACTATCTACATAGTATAAAAGCCAAGTTTTTCTTTGGCTTCCTATTGGTCCCTGGTTTTTAGGGCTTGAAAATAGTTTTATTTAAGTAGGGCCCCCATGTCCTTCACATATTTAATTACTTTCTTTCCTTTTCTTTCATTAATTTCTCTTTTTGATTCATTTATTTCCTAAATCATATTGTATTTAATTCACTTTATCTTATGATATGAAAATCCAAAAGAAAAAACAAATTTTGGAACATCCAAAATTACATCCCACAAATTACAAATTACATTTCCTGAATTTGAAAAAAAAAATACAAATACCATAACTATATTATAAAATAAAAAACTCTCAGATCGGTAACATTCTTCCCCAAGTCTATACCTGTACCAAAACCACATTAATTATCATTAACGTAAATAAATCAGAATAAAGAAGAATACGGAGTATCAATTTACCACATAATACATTTATATTTATATAGACTAATATTAGACTAATTAACACAACATTATCATAACATTAATACATACGCTATTTACATAAATTTACCGTTATCACATACGACAATAATTTTCAGAATTTTAGACCCACAACAAAATCCAGATTGTTAGACCCAAAAAAGGCCAATGACGTAATAATCTGGTGCTAAATTATTAGACCCACAAAAAATTATTAAACCATTAAACCCCCAAAAAATTCCAGATTTTTAAAACCAAAAAAATCCTTGGATGTAAATTATTAATGGAAATATAAAATTATCAAGTGCTAAAACAATTAAAAACGAAAAAAAATGGTGAAAATAATGATGCATGCGACTAAAAAGATGAAGAAAATAATACCTCCTAAAGGTTATGAATTAATGGCGCAGTCATGAGAGGCGGAAATCTTGCTTGAAATACCGATAAAGATTGATGATTTAGGGAGAGTTAAATGAGAGAAAAAGAGGATGAGAGGAGCGGGAGTGACTCTAGACGAGATTAGAATAAGAGAATAGGATTATTTGAGTTCATTAATATTAATTAAATTAATGAAATGAGAGGATAGTGAGGCGGTCAGGCGGCGGTATGAGAAGAGAGAAGAGAAGAATAGGTCAGTTCAGGGCCCGAGAGGTGTGTGTATGTTTGATGAAATGGAGAGGTAATTTAAGTTTATTTGTGTTTGTTTCTTTTGAAGAATTAGTGTTTGTTTAAAAAACAAACGTTATTAGTGTTTGTTAATGGGTAGGGTTTTAAATTGTGTGATGTTATGGGTCAAGGTGTTAAATTTTTCAAATCATGGAATTTATGTAAGCTCAACCCATATATTGAGTATTCATGAAAAATTGATAATATAACCCGATTCATATTATTATGAGATATATTTTGAAAATCTAATCCCATATTTTCTTATTATTTCGTCTAATATATAAATTTACTAGTTTGAAAGCCCGTACGGGTTAATGACCTTGATTATTTTAAAACTAAGTTATAGAACATTATCGAATAGGTGTTTCGAAGTTCAAATCCGGGTGTCACATAATTCTAAAAAAAATGAAATATCTTAATCCTTTATGGTCTCCTGATACATACTTGATTCTAAGCACTAAGTAGCCTCTAAAGCTTTGTTATCTCGAATTCTAGCAAAATTTATTAAATACTAATCATCATAAGTGTAAGCGAGTCGGGGGCTCGGGGCGCTTTGATAGCCCTTATGATTAATATAAAGATAGGCGTTTCAAAGTTCAAATCCGGGTGTCACATAATTCTATAAAAATGAAATATCATAATCCCTTATGGTCTCTTGATACGTACTTGATTCTAATCATTAAGTAGCCTCTAAAACTTTATTATCTCGAATTCTAGCAAAATCTATTAAGTACTAATCATCATAAATGTAAGCCAATGGAGGCGCTTTGATAACCCTTATGATTAATACAAAGACAGGTGTGAAATTAATGAATAGTTTACATTTGTTATATTTTGGTAGGGAGAATAAAGCAAATGTAAACTATTGATTGGGACGGAGGGAGTATATATTTTGTTTGAACCATATACCTACCCTTCAAATATGGACATTTTACTTACACATGTCATTCTTATAAGTTAGTCATTTCAATTTTTTTTTGTTCAATTAATAAGACCGTCTTACATAATAATAATAATAATAATTAATCTTCTAATTACTGATACATAGAGTTCATTTTTATGTTCTTTCTTTCACAAAGCATATGTAATGTATACTCCTATGATCATTTTATTATTATCATTCCACCGTAAAGGTGTAAAAGATAAATCCGTCTATGTTTTTGGACACTATAAGCAAACATAAGTGCAATTTAGTGACAACAAAATTATAGTTTGTTAAATTTTAATTTTAACCGTTAATAATAGAAACTCTTAAGAGCTCTCTTTCACAATAGTTAAGTGACTCAAAAGATTTTGGGTTGATTCCCAACTTTCAAGTATGACTTCTATTTATAATCATAAGATCACCCTACCTTATGCATGCTAATATTTCAATGTGGGACAAATCTACTATTTATATGTAGTATATTCACAACACCTCAATTATTTTTCAATGTGGGACAAATAACATACTAATAAATACACCATCTTTTTCACACCTAGCTCGACATCCAACCCGAATCCCGAAATATGGACAATTGCTACTCATTATATCTAATAGTAGTTATATTTAATATTTAATAATATGAGCAAATACTATATGTTAATATTCATACATTCAACATCCAATCCGATTAATAATGAGCAAATACGAACAAACTAATCTTATCTAGAGTCTAAAGTTTTTCGCACGTATATAGGTAACATTTGTGCAATTTTATCTTATTGCTAACAAACTAATTTTATCTAATGTCCAAAGTTTTTCTTACGTATAAAATTAACATTTTTTCTTATAAATATTAAGTAGTTTTTAAGGGTTGAACTCTCTAGATGAAAAAAAATGTTAAAACTTGAAAAATTAACATTATGTAATGTTACTTTTAAAGTCTCTTTGGTAATTTGTAAATAACCACCTAATATGTCCTAAATTTTACAAATAACCACCTAATATGTCGATTTTTACTAATAACCACCTTAATTTCAACAAAAGTAACACCTAACTTTGATTATGTTGACGATTTTATTAAACTCGAACTTTTTACGACTCAAGGACTTAAACTTAAGTAAAATACCTGTACTACCCTTCATTAATCATTAGCCACCCCAACTCATACACCCTCACCTTTACTTCAACCTCTCAAGAACACCCCTAATTCAACCACTCAAGAACCCTAACTTTAATTCAATCCAATCAAGTGTCCAGTATGTAACCATGTATGTTAAGGCAATTCTGCCCATGGCTATCACAGAACCTGCTTGGGAGGTCAAATTAAGGTTCTTCCATTCTCTCCTTATAATTTGGGACCTTCGCTGTCGATATTTTAAACGGTCTTATTGATGGCGCCACTGAATTGCAGTTGTTGTTCAAAAGTGTGGTAATTGATGAAGTTGTTGTTCACGTTTCGCACTACTCCTGCTTTTCACGATTAATGTTCGCGGCGTCAATTTTTGCTAGTTGAGTGATTCTTTTTGGTGAATACTAAATTTTGTGTGATTGTCGAATTGAATTTGATAGTTTAAGGAAATTAATGGAGTCGTGTTGAAACGAGTGGATAAATCACTTGACAATTACCTAGAGATAAAAAAGAGGAACATTTTGGCACAAATTGAATGGATTTTTCAATTGTAATTGAATTAAAATTAGGGTTCCTGAGAAGTTAAAATTAGGGATTCTTGACTCTTGAGAAATGAGAGGTAAGGGTGTGTGACTGTGACTTGGGGGTAGGTAATAATGAAGGGTAGTTCAGGTACTTCACTTAAAATTTAAGTTGTTGAATCGTAAAAAGTTCGGGTTATGTAAAATCTCCAGTCTAATTAAAATTAGGTGTTAATTTTGTTAGTTAAGTTGAAATTAAGGTGGTTATTTGTAAAAAACGACATATTAGGTGGTTATTTGTGAAATTTAGGACATATTAGGTGCTTATTTACAAATTACCCCTTATATAATAAGAATACTATTGATGTATGTTCGTTATTTAAAAATTCAGCTTAAAAATTAAAAAATAAATAACTTATTGCTAAACTACCAAATTTGAGTAGAAAAGGAGATGATATAACAATATATAATTATATAATTGTGAAACCACCAAAATCAAAAGTATAATACAAATAAATTTCACTATTGTGGAGGTAATAATACAAACTCTTATAAGAGCTATCTAAGACAATATTTAAGAGATTCAAAAGATTTTAGGTTGATATTTAAGTTCCAAGGATGGCTCATATTTATAATCATAGGATCACCCCACATTATGTTAATCTTTCGATGTGAGACAATTCTACTATTTATAATAATAGGATCAACACACCTTATGTTAATCTTTCGATGTTGGACAATTCTACTATTTATAATAGGATGACCACACCTTATGGTAATTTTCCGATGTGGGACAATTCTACTATTTATACGTAGTATGTTCACCACATCTTATTATTTTACAATGTGTGACATATAATATACTAAGAATTAGATCATCTTTTTCACACCTAGTTCGACATCCAACTCGATTTAATATTGTTTTGTTCTTTGAATTTTCCCCCCTTAACCGATGTATGAACTCCTTTTGTAAGTCTTTTAATTTAAGTACATAGTTAAACAAAAAAAGGTTGAAGGCGGATAATTCCGTCTTAAATAAAAATTCGTGGATAATAAAATACAAATAAATTTGGTATTAAGACTACATAAGCTGTTATTGCCTATGAATTTTTTAGGAAAATGTTTTTTTTGTAGCATTTTATTATGAGTGTGTTGGCAGTTCTTAGAGCTAATATGGTAGCTGAATCTTGAGCTCTTTGCTATACTTGGATTTCTTCAACTGTTGTCTGCTTAATTGTTTGACTAATATTCAGTTAATTGGTCCCATTGTAATGAAATCATACCTAACTCATTTTTATATTCTCATTCTCATTAAATTAAATTAATCAATATTAATCGCTTTTAAGACTTATTAATTATGGAGATCATGCATACTTATTGTTACATTTATTAGTTAGTCTTATCGGTGTTCGATTGTTAGATTAAAGTACTCCCTCTGTCCCGCTCATGTGTTGTCCTTTTCCATTTTGGGTATCTCAGTCATTTGTTGTCCTTTTTATATTAAGAATGAATTTGATGAGTAATTTTATCATTCACACCCAATTTATTTCACTTGTCATTTAGTAATTGACCCCTTCCCCTTTCCTTGGTCTTTGTGCCAAAATCAAAGGACAACAAATGACCGGGACGGAGGGAGTATAATATAATTAGATAATTGAATCAAGAAAATCTATGTCACTTGTATCAATTTAACTGTTGGAGCACAACAAATGTAACATATAAGACAACTGTAACATATAAGAGTTCTTTAAGACAATACTTATGAGACTCGAAAGATTTTTGATTGATATTTAAGTTCAAAGGATGACTCATATATATAATCATAGGATCATCACACCTTATGTTAATCTTTCGATGTGGGATAATTCTATTATTTATATTTGGATGACCCCACCTTATGGTAATTTTTCGATGTGGGACGATTCTACTATTTATACGTAGTATGTTCATCACACTTATATTATTTTTCAATGCGTGACATATAACATACTAAGAAGCACGTCTTCTATTTCTCACCTAGTTCGACATCCTATACTGTCTATTAATAATCGTATTTTTTTGTTTCCTTTTTTGTGCAAATGATATGAATTCATAATCTAATAATTTCATTTTTTTTTATCCCAAATCTAATTATATAATTTTTTTACGATAGCTTTCTATCAAATGAAATGTAAAATGTTTTTATATAAAAATTATAAACATGACTTGGATATATAATATATGAAATATATATTATAATAATTAAAAAATATCCACTTTATTTTTTATATCATATTGTGGAGATATGATACAAACTTTTAAGATCTATTTAAGATAATACTTAAGAGACTCAAAAGATTTGGGTTAATACCTAAGTTTCAAGGATGCCTCCTATTTATAATCATAGGATTAACCCACTTTGTTAATCTTTTGATGTGGGACAATTCTATTATTTATACGTAGTATATTCTCCACACCTACGTTATTTTTCAATGTGGGACATATAATGTATTAAAAACTAAGAGGTACACTATTTTCAGTATATGCAAATAATATAAAATTTATACTCTAATGATAGCATTTTTTATCACGAATCTAATTATATTATTTTCATAATTTTTTTTAACAATACTTTGTTGTCAAATGAAATGGAAAAGTTTTTATATAAAAATTGGAAATATCACTTGAATATAATTTAGGAAATATATATATTATAATAATTAAAAGATTCTCCACTTTATTTTTTACATCAAAAATTACTCCCTCCAATTCTATGTATTCTTCCCTTTGTTTGTGGGCACGAGAATTAAGGAGAATAATAAAATAAGAGTAAAAAGTTGGGTGGGGTTTGGTAGTAGGAGAGAGAGATGAATAATTATGAGTTAAATAAGAAATGTTGGGGCCAAAATATTAGGGAAAGTAATAAAATATGAGTAAAAGAGTTGGGTGAGGTTTGGTGATAGGAGAGAGAAATGAATAAAATAAGAGTAAAAGTTTCCAAAATAAGAAAGGGGAAGAAAACCTGAATAATCCGTTTTAGGAAATAGGGAAGAATATATAGAATAGGAGGGAGTATTATTTATGATACTTTCCAAAATTGATTTTTGATGATGTGGACGTTCTAGAATCGCTCGAAAAAAGCCTCTTTTATAAATATATACTAGATTTAATGCCCGTGCGATGCACGGGCCTAGAGTAATATCTGCTCATTTAGTTTTTCTTAAAGGACTCGCAATAAAGTAAATGTCTGAATAAAATCTTTCAAAATATTAGTATGTTTGATTTTTTTTTGTTGACCAAGAGTATCCCTTACTGATAGGTGGGACAATCTCCCTAACCCGCAGGTGGGGACAATCTATTTTGGGGTACTGAAAGCAATTTAGTGGGTTGACCCCTACCAAGTTTGACTTTTTCATTCGCAAGAGTCAGAATCTCCTTTGGGGTACTCAAGGCAATTTAGTGGGTTGATCCTTCTCAAGTTTGACTTTTTCATTCGTAAGAGTCACAAATTAAACCTTTGACCACTTATTTAAGAGATAAAAGTCCTTACTATTCACACCGGCCAACTTTGAATATTGCGCTTAAAGTTTTAAAGTTCATAAAATTAATCTCTACCTTCATGATAATTGGGCTCGGGGCCACCTAAAATGTACTATACCTTCATTAATACCATACTACCATAATCAATTAGTCACCACACCGTCATGATCAGTTTTGACTTATTTTATTTTGCTATCCAATGCTCAATTTCACATCTGATCTAAGACATCTACTCAATCTAAATATTACAGCAAAAATAAAATTATTTAACAAATCTCACAAGTGCATCAAAATAATGAAGAAAAAAATAAACATAAGAAAAGTGTTGAGACATTCAAAAGAAAGTTATTTTATTATTAACATTCTCTTTAATAGCATGAAAAAAAGTTGTAATATTAGGATCAGTTAGTCTTGTTGAAGACGGGTCGGAGCAAGTGACGGGTAATGCCACTCACAAAACGGATAAGGGGACAAGGTGGGGGCACCCCCATGTGTTTCCCTCTCTCCTCTATTTGGGTCATTTGTGAGAGGAAATGGTATCCGTCACTCCAAAGTGACGGATACGTGCCGTCTTCAATGAGATTTCGTGTATTAGGATATATTGAGAAGTATATTTAGGAATTTGTTCAAATAACTTTTTTTTTTTTAAACAAAAAAAAATTAGTGTCTTTAGTTAAAATCTCTCTTGTATATATTATCTTATATTCCCCCTGTTCCGGTCATTTGTTGTCCTTTTTCATTTTGGGATGTCTCAGTCATTTATTGTCATTTCTATTTTAAGAGCGAACTTGATGAATAATTTGATCATTCACACTCAATTTGTTCCACTTATCATTTGGTAATTGACCCTCTCCTTTTTCCTTGGTCTTTGTCCCAAAATCAAAGGATAATAATTGACTGGAATGAAGGAAGTAAATTATAAAAGTTAACCTCACTCGAAAAGTTAGTCCTCATAACAATTTTGCTTAACCACTTCTCATATTGACCAATGCCAATTGTATATGCATGAATAAAACGGTTGTTAGTTCGGATCGAGTGTATCATGACTTAATCAAATTTTGCACAAAAGAACTAAAAACCATAGGAGCGGTCTGTCGTAGAGAAATTAATAAGCATTTAAGAAAACAAAAGATAAATATGTATATAAATATATAATCATAGATTCATAGAGATATAGCCGGAAGGCACCTTCCGTACACATACAGTTTCATAATGGATCAATTTAAAATTCAATTAAGATCGGGTAAACTAACTTAAATATTGTGATTGTCTTTCGAATCAAGTAATACTATGATAAACACTTTATCGACACTCTTGGGATATGGCCCTTGTCCCGGGTAAGGGCCAAACTTGAAATCAGAAAAGTTATTAGTTACTTAAAAGATCACTAAGAAAATAAAATTGTATCCCCGCTTTACACATGGTTCTCCTAGTCTTCATGTTGTGATCATGATCGAATGATTCTGATGATCATTTAATAATTCTGCCAACATGAAAGTAATTAAGCATTAGAAAAATTTCTAGCTAACACACAAAATTATAGAACAAAAATTAGATTATAAGAATAATTTCTAAACAAATCACGAAAAGTATTCTAAAAGACCGAGATCATCAAAAGAGGGAGGCTAAACTATGATAAAGAACTAATGCATCATGAATGTACGTAGAATCCATATGCTAGGGAAGAGTATTTATATACTACTTGCATTACTAATTTACCTTGTAGGTAAGAGTTCTATATCATTGAAAAAAAAAGTTTAGTAGTTGTCATGGAACACTACACTATGTAGATGTACTTTAGAATCCATATGCTAATACAACATAAGTCCTTCAATTTTATCTCATAAATTTGGAGTCTTGGCTTACAATATTCGGCTGTTTTTATATTCGCTTTTTATTTATCAAATATTTAAGAGTTTGTTAAAAGCTGGAAAGATTAATTTTTCATATAATCTTATCATATTTTAAACTCATTATTTAACTTACTAATTTACTTTTTAGAATATACTAAATTTAATGTTCTTGTACATAGCAAGAAAGCAAAATCAAATCATCACAACACTCATAATGCAATTGAGGAATTAGTATAAAAAAAACTAACTCATTAAACAGAAGTAGGAAGCTATGAGCAAGGTCATTGTCCGTATTTAATTTTACGTTTCATACAAACTGATGAAAAAATAATAGGTGCATAAACAATAAAAATATAATGTTTTAGTGACTATACATATAACGGTTTTTTTAGTGTGCCCTAGGGGGCACAAGCTGATAAACTAATTGGAGAAAGGCTATCAAGAATATATCATGAAAAATTGATGTACAAACTCGTATTTACCATAATTAATGAAAATTTACATGAAATTGCAGCTTTGTTCGATATTGGTATTATATCTGCTTAGTTCGATATAAAAAAAAGTGTTTCATACCCGTCATTAAATACTCATACTCCATCCATATACCTACTTGGTTCGATGCTGGTATTATATCTGCTTTGTCAATAATACCTAAACATGCATAAGAGGTCATGGAATGAGTTAGTATAAGTATAAATTACAAATAATAATAATAATAATAATAAATAAAGATAAATAGATCAATTGCTTATACTACATGAAAAATCACGTAGAAAAATTAGTA
Organism: Silene latifolia; assembly: GCF_048544455.1. Classification (NCBI taxonomy): domain Eukaryota; kingdom Viridiplantae; phylum Streptophyta; class Magnoliopsida; order Caryophyllales; family Caryophyllaceae; genus Silene; species Silene latifolia. The sequence goes on along the minus strand of NC_133534.1, from coordinate 169,556,134 downwards.
ACATTCTGACAAATTGTAAGTAACTATAAACCAAAGAATCAAACAAAATAATGCATAACCATAAACCAAACAATCTAACAAAACGGTAAATAACTATAACTAATATAAAAAATAGTTCAACTAAACATAATTGGTGAGTGAGTATTTGTGAAGATAGACGTATAGCAAGGTGAAAAGTATACTCGTCTTATATAGGAGTATGCTGTAAGACTCCTACAATGATTAATCTTTTCCAAATTTTTTATCTTGTATACCAATATTTAATCTTTTTCAAATTTCAAATTTTTCACTCGTACACAAACTGACAGTTAAGCATTAGACATTTTAAAAACTCGAAAACTCTAAAGTATTTTAAGAAAGTTGGACTCTCTGTAATCGATCGAAAAAAGCTTCTTTTATTAATATAGATAGATAGATATAGATTACTAAAATTTCACGTCACTTGACCCTAACACTTTAATGTTTGTATTATAGCTCGAAGTATATGCTTAACATTATTAATAAAACAACTATATTGTATATAATATGGTATAGGTATATAGCTTTTAATTGTACAAATAATAACGATCAATTTGAAGATGAATCTAATACAACACAAGATTCAACATATAACAATTGTCCTCCATTATCCGATCTTACTAACGGTACACTTTCTAACATAATTGTGTCGGAAAGATGAGGGCGGGGCATAAGCGTTGCTTACTTCCGGGTAAGTTGGCTAACCGCATACACGGCCGCGACGTGGTGCGCCGGGTGGGGGAGGTGGAAATAGAGGGGGGATTTTTTTTTGATTTGTTATTTAAAGTGGCAACGTAGACGAGCAACGGCAGACCGTTGACGTTGAGAACATTTGTGTTAGTCGCCGACAAGGCTGTCAGTGGTGGTTGTCGACGAGGCCATAGGTGGTAGCTGTCATTGAGGGCGTCCGTTGAGTAGGCGGAGGGTGGCTCGGTGGTGGTTTAATAGGATGTCGTGGAAATCTGGGTATTGAAAGGGAAGGGTGTTTGTTTTTTTTTGCTTGGTTTGCTGACAAGGCAGTGGATGTATATGGTATGAGGCAGCCTTTTTTATAGAGTTAGTAAAAACTCTCTCCCACCACCTACTGTTCTCCATCTCAATATGTGAAGCCCTTGTCTTTACTTTGTAATTGAGAGAAAAGGGAGAGTTATCATCGCAAACTTGCTCAATTAATAACTAAATCAATCAAGCCTTTATATAGGCATACATCCATCATTAATATCCTAAGGCTAACAACAAAGAAGTAGCAAGTGGGATTAACCTACGTCTTACACCAGCAAACCACAACTACCCACTAGTTAACTTATGCTAAAGAATAAGACACTTATTTTCGACTAATATGTTCCTATATAATAGCAACTAATTTTAGAATCACTTATTCAACAGCACCCACCCAACCCCCTTCCCACTATCTCAAAACTATATTGTCTTCTCTACCCTATAGTCTCTCCTATTAGATTGATGAAGAAGTCTAGAAGAAGAGATAGAAACAAAAAAGGATGCAGGTGAAGTGGATTTGATTGAAAAGAATAAGAATAGTAGAAGAGAGAGAAAACAAAAAGACAAAGGAACATTTTTGTGGGTAAAAATCTGTTCAAATTGGGTTTAATTGCTTAAAAAGTTGATTTGGTAAATTCTTAAATGGAACTTTAATGCCATCTGCCAAGGGAGCAATGTTCGAATAAATGGCTGAAACTTTAGACTATTCCGGAAATCCTCAAACTTGAGGTTATAAATGAAAGATGCTCCAAACTTGGTATTATTTCCATTATTTTTCCTAAAAAACATGGTACAAGCCCTTACTTTATTGTCTGCTACAATGTTCATAGTCTCTTTTCTGCTACAATGTTTCACAATTCATACATTCATCTCAGACCCACCAGCCTCCTAATTTGTTGTGTGTCTATAGCCTTCTAGTTTTCCGCTGTGTGTCTTAAGCCACATTGAATGCGTTGCCTGGCGGGTTATAATATTATCATTTACAGGAATTACAGCAATGACGAGTAAAAGGAAAATAAGTCCATGCTGCTTAGGGTTCGTCTTTTATCATTTTATATTCGGTTAAAAATTTACTGCTGAAAGAATGAGGAAGTCCTAGGATTTGCTTGGATAGAGAAAATGTAGGGAAAGGGAGGGGAAGGGGAAGAAGTAAGGGAAAGGATCCGAGGGAAGGGAAGCAATCGTCAACTGCAACCAAGTCCGCAACATCGTATCGCAACCGCGAAGCCAACCAATACTGCGATTGCAAACCGTAGTCTGGCCTCTTTACATTTCTGAAGAAAGTAATTATATAATATACCTTGCGCATATGTATCATCAAAATTAGCGGGGTATGTTGGTTTTCAAGGTAAATTTATATCCTAAGGCCATAGGTTCAAACCGTCCTTCGTTCTTTTTTCAAGGCCCCCCCATTCTCTGTACTACATCATGGAAAACATCTTAGCCTTGTTTTCTTACTAATCTGAACTTTTGCTTAAAGTCTTTTGTTAATTTGCTGAATTTTGAATTCTGCAGAAATATCTCTCTCAGCATTTTGCACTTGACCTGCTTCTGCTTGAATATGTAAATGGCAAATAATTGAAAGTTGAATCATACATTACTCCGACAGAATTCTCCGGACGCCACATGGTGTGATTATTTACAAGACTACACAGACTTGTCACATTTTCAACAATGCACGAGCATGTTCCAAAGATCTGTAAAATTCTGATGAGGACTAGTGTGATAATTTCTGTCACCCAGATGTCGAAATCAAGCATCTGATAACACTCTTGGTCATATTGTTGTAAACCGTAAAACCTTGATAACTCTTGTTTTGGTTTGCGTCTGGTATTTAAAACCACAATATTGATTTTGCCTCCATCAAACCACTGGAAATAACTTGTGCAAGTATGATGCTGTCATTTTTTTCTCATTGAAATTAACAGAGGGACAGCATTTTCGGCTTCTTGACTAACAATAGATGAATAGAACTATTGTGACTAAAAAATGAACATTTTTTTCAGGTGGTCACTATTTACCGTAAAGTGGTCACTATTTACCAAAAAGTGACCATATTTTACTAAAAAACACGGAAAAACAGTCGCACAAGAGACTTGCTGAGGTAAATATGATTGGATCTACTACATGAGTTGGAGAGATTAATATAATAGGGCTGTAGTTTGCCAAGTGAACAAAATTTATAGTCTTTTTTTATATGGTGTTCCTTAGTAGAAACGTCGTGGTTCTGATGACATAATCCGTAGGCCAGGCACAACTGCGGTTGTGCTGATGTGATATTGGTAGGCTAGGCACAACTGCGATTGCGGATCTGAAGAACTGGTAGGCCAGAGACGGGGAAGTAGAAGCATCGTGGTCCTGATAACATGTGTGATATAGTGTTGAGTACGACACGATAGTGTCGCGTGCGTGTTGGGGGCCGTGAGTGGTGACCACGGTTGCAATAGAGGCTGCGAGCCTAAGCCGTCATTTGATATTGTGAAACTGTCGTATTGTGATCATTGTAGAAGTACTTAGGATAAATGGCAAAATACTACCTAATATCTTCAAAGTTTTGTATTTTACTACCTAATATACCTATTTATACATTTTACTACCTAAAACGGCACAAAATCATGCAAATCGCAACTAAATGGCCGGAAAAGTTACTTAAGGGTGGTTTAAGTGACCTGCGATTATAAGAGTAATGTTGTTTGACGATTTTGCCCTTCTTCTCATTTAATCACTCCCCTTCCTCCGTTAACTCATTTCTATTACTCACCTCACTCCCCAACTCCCTCATTCAATCCAACGCCATTATCATCCATCCATTATCATCATCACCCCAAATCCTAAATCATAAAATCGTCATTGCCCTCGCCATTGCTGAACCCAAATCAAATAATCGCAATCATCATTGCTTAAATTGAAGGACGTTGCCATTATCATCCATTTCTGATTGAATTAAGTTTTTTTTATTGTTTTCTTACATTATTCCCCTTCTCCTTTTGCTTCTTTTATTGTTTTAAATTTTGGACATTTGATCATGCTTACTGTAATTAATTGATTTCTACAGTAGTTAATTTTAGTTTTCTTCTTGGTAAAATTTGGGGCTTTTTCTGGGTAATAATTGGCCTGTACCACTTGAAAATGGAGGAATAAGAATCGCAATAGAGACAATGGAAGAAGATTGAAATAGAGAAAATGGAGGAGATGAAACGCAAATAAAGAAAAGAGATGAAAAAAAATAACCTAATTGACTGCAAATCTGGAATGAAATGAAGGAGAAGGAGATGAAAGTGGAGGAGATGATAATGGAGGAAATGATTTAATTAGATTGAAGGAGAGGGCAATTCAGGTGTTTAATGTATGGGGAAAAGAGGGGTAAGATTGGAATTATTTTGGTTTTGAATTTAGAAATGGAGGAAGGGGAGAACATCAGACAATTTAAGAGGGATTTAAGACAGTTTCCGGCGAGTTGGTAGTAGCCATGGAGTATTATGCACTTTCTGGGTTGTATTTTGCATAAATGAACATATTAGGTAGTAAAATGCAAAATTTTGAACATAATAGGTAGTAATATGCTAATTGGCCTAGTACTTAGGATATTACGAATTGTTATTGCTGGAAATTTATATTTAGCATAGAGTTGATTGTGTGTTGTCTTGTGTAATTGTCACCTATTTTCGGGGTGGCCTGTGTTGATCCATTCAATGATTTCCGATTGAATGAGAAGCAGTTAATAAGCAGGTTTAGATGATTAAAGGTTTAGTTACTGCTGTTGCTGTGCTGTGAGCTGGGGTGGGACGCTGAGTTCCTAAACAGACTAGACGAGTCTCGCCTAGTTTATCGTGTGGTCAAACAGTATTTAGTGTGATACAATATTACTATTCTTCAAGTTGTTTTATAAAACTTGTAATTTGCTTAGGACGAGTAAAATAAAGTTAGCAGTTTTATTTAAAGTACTTGGTTTGGTTTTATTTGATATTCATTATCTCAGGAAACTGAGATTGTTGCAGTCTTATTTAATCGGGAATAACTTGTTAAAGGCTCCTGCTTAAATGGGGTGTTACAACTTGGTCGACTACACTGTTACAATAATATTCTTGCAACCAAAAGAACAAGTTTGGTGGCCGACCACGCATTGGTGACTCTGTTGGAGTGTCCCCGACAATAATGCGATCACAATTGTCGATCATGATGATCACATGTTTAAATCTCATTTTTAAGAATACGTAAGGGATGATTCATTTTATAGTGAACTGATCAACATTAATCGGTAACGATTGGCTTGCTAGAGTTTGACGTTACTATCGTGGGACGGTGGTGGTCAGTTGATCCCTTAAGGTCACACCTAAAGGATGATGCCCTAATCTGTAAAGCTGATTAATTGTATGACGATACAAGTTAATCAATTCCTTAAAATTGAACAATTCAATTTGTGAGAGAGAATAATTATCTTATTGTAATGGGATTAAATAAGATTTATTTTAGTAATAAAATGCTTTGTTACTAAAATTGTTTATTGTTTGAGAAACAATAGAGATAAGAATGAATGGTTAATTATAATTACAAGATGTTGTGAATTATAATTATATGACCCATTTTATTTATGTGATCAAGTATCACTAGTCAATTTGTTGTGTGTAATTTAATTAATTCATGAAATGATATTTATGTGATAAATATGCATTAAATTAATTAATAACATGTATCATACTACATGTGACATATTGTGTGACAAATGACAAATTGACAAAATAAAATGGTAGTCCATTTTATGTATATGGACCGAAAACGGAGGGTGTGTTAGTGGGTTATGGTTGTTTTATTTTATTTGATAAAATGACATAATGATGCTTACCTACAACTAGTCTTACACCTACTCTTACACATCTATTTCTTGTGAAGACAAAAAGGAGAAAGTAAGATGCCCTATATTGGACTACTCCAACCGTCCACCCTCCATTCATCTTTAGAGAATTTATTCTCTTATAATTATTCATTCACATGCATCATTTACTTATGCATCTTTCATCTTTTCTCTTCCATCTTTCTCATAAACTTGAGAAATGATGATCCAAATTGTTCAATCACATTATTAATATTATTAATGTAATATATTAGTATTAGTAATCAATTTTAAGGTAAACTACTAAACAAATATCTAGCACATATTATTTAGTAGAGATAAGGGATAATCTTGGGTACAATCAAGAGGAGTGACTTCTATACTTGAAGTCTTTGGAGGATCATCCTATTACTCATCATAACTCAAGAACAAGTGAAGGTAGGAGACCTTACTTGTGCCCATAAACCGAAATATTCAATGTAAGGAACCGGTTTTCCTCTACACTTATTTGTATGTCTTGCATGCATAAGATCCTTAAGTTTTTATAACTAAAACTTTAAACTAAAATATGTGATATTCAAAATATGATTTCTAACAAGTGGTATCAGAGCATCACGGTTGTTGCATGCAAAATCGGGTTAGTTTTTCCGAGTTAACTTAATTAACATATAAAACTTGTTATTTAGGATTTATGAAGATAAATCATGAAATAATTTTGCATGTTAAAAGTTTCTGGTCCTAAGTTATTTTTAGGACATTTTGGTTTATTTATGGATTTTATTGTTCATTTTATATATTATTGACATTAAAATGTGATTTTTATGATAAAAATGTCATTTTTGGACGAAAATAGCTAAACTTCGAATTTTTCAGTGATTTTTGGATATGTTTTCACATATATTATCTACTAATGTCCTGTAAAGTTTCATGATAAAATGAGTTGTATTGCTCGAAATATGGATTTTTCAAGTTAAAATCGTATTTAAATGGGTAAATAGGTTAATATGAGTTATATTTCGAATCTGGTCATGTAAATTTAGTATGTTGTCACATGCAATTTTACAAGATGTGTGTAAAATATTTGGCTATAATGAAGTCTTTATGCATGATTTATGAATTTTTGGTGAAAAATCACATAAATAGTGACTATAATTAGTAATAATGCTAAAACATACTTCATGACTAAAGGAAAAAAGTCACATATTGTATTTTATCATATATTTCAGACCTAAAAGTGAAAAGTTGATGAATATAATTTTTCTCATATTTTTATGGTCATAATTGTTAAAACCGATAAACCACAACATTGTTTTTCTCGATAAATTTTCGAAATTTTTAACCTAAATTTTGAACATTATGAGTGTCATGGTATTTTTTCAGAATGTTCATGAGTTTAAATTTCAAATTTTGAAATTATTTGAAATTTTTATGATTTAATTTGAAGTTTATAGCTTATTTTTGTAATTTTAGGTCCATTTATGAACAATATTAAGATATCAAGGTTAATTAATGCCAAAATGTTAGTGGAGACTAATTTTGAGTCCTAAGATGGTTAGGGTAATTAACTTGTACATAAATATGAATTTATGTAATTATTGTGATTTTAATAAGTTAAATCACGCAAATCCGTAAAAACCGATTAATATACGATATTGGCTCTTATAAGGCGATTTAGCATAAAATTTAGCATGTTCATACATATTATAATGCTGCATTTTATTTATGATTGTCATATTTTAATTTTATGTAATTTTTGAATTATGTAATTTTACTTAGTATGGCCTTAGTTTTAATTGATATTACCCGAAATGTATGGGAATATCAATTCAGTTGTAATTATTGTGATCTCGTATCACCGTTTTGTAATTTAATAGATTTATTTTTATTTTATTACAAATGTATAATAGGAAATTATGTAATTCATTTTGTAATTTATTTATTCCGGAGTACTTTGAAGACGGTGCCACTCGAGAAGGCGATCCATTAAAGAAAGTATTGCCTTGAAATGTGTGCCAAGACTGAAGTTCAAGGGATCAAAGGAGTTGGTTTCCGAATTTGTAATAGTTTATTAAATTTACTATTTTAGGAAGGCCATACTAGGATTTTATTTTTATACTTTGCATTTTATTTATATGTTGCATGCATCGCTAAATCGCCATAACTAAACATGCATATTTAATCAAGTTTATCGACCGTGTCAATTACAATTATCGTAGTTCACCGCTTTAGTTCACTTAAAACGTGATAGATAATAAATTGACATGACCTCTCGCTAAAATAAACAATTGAGACTTAGCCTTACCAAAAAGTAGAAACCATGAAAACCTATTTCGTGAGGGAGTGTGCTCGGCCTTACCGGGGTACAAACCTTGCTACGTAGGGGAAGTGGGTGATAAATGTCTACCCACCGAATTTATAAAGATAAGGGCTGTATTCGGCTTTACCGATGCCCAAGTTGATGTAAATTTGGATCATGGACACATTTATTCGAAATTTGGGTTGAACTCAACGAAAGTATTCTCGACGGTTGCCGGATGTGTTTCAGGCTAAAGATAAATATTAATGTAATTTTATCGACCAAGAGTTCTAAAAGTAGAATCGATTAAAAAGTTAATCCACCGAGTTATATTGATGAGGGTTGTATTCGGCTTTACCGATGCCCAAGTTAATATAAATTTGAATCTTGGAATCATTTATCATAGTTGGGTAGAGGTCACTATGTAAATGTTTTACTTGTTATTATATTTACAAGTATTATTATAACGATAAATGTTTTGTTTTCATTATTCCGTTATCATATTGTTCTATTTCTTTACCTTAAATTATATACGATATCATTTCGATTTTAGTTCAAATCTCCATTAAAACATCGTAACTAAAGACAAAATTTGAATTTTTCTTCTAAAAATCTCCATTAAAACCTCGTAACTAAAAACCTTGTAAGGATCTCTTGTGAAGAGTATAGATAAAAGTTATTCGTGATCAAAAGGGTTTTTGATTCTTGCCTAACATATCTACATACAATGAATTGTTTCTCATATGCTTAATTGAGTTAAGTACTTTGAAACGATTACATCATTTTGGTAACTAGATTGTTTGAAATCAAAATTGACCAAAATACTGCAACCACTTCAATGGAAGTTTTAAGACTAAAACAAACGAATGAAGAGTAGTCTTCATAAATTTCAATTTTGCTTCTCTTAGCAAAGACTCATTGAAATGAGTGGGAGCATTCTCTTAAACCGTTAAGACAAGGATGAGGTTTAAAGAAGTAAAATTAGAATGGAATTGATACAAGGTAATGGTAAAAGTAAAGTTATTGAGAATAACGATACTAAACCTATCAATCCCAACCGATAAAGTTTCCATTGTCTTAATTGTTGGACGCTAGAAAAGGAACTACCCCAAATTATTGAAGAATCAGCAAGTTAGTTGTGGGACATCTAATCGAACTTTCTTCTTTAAATGTTTATTCGATTAACATAAATCTTGCTAGTACTACTTCGTCAATATTAGAAACCGATGGTGGTTTTCATCATTGTATTTGATACATAGGATGATTAGAATATGACGACTACCAACAATGATGTTGAGAGATAGAGTCATTGTGTACTCAATCTATTTTTGGGTTTAGAGTTGTACTTAATTGTGACTATTAAGTGCATAAACTCTAAATAAGAATATAAACTTGTTAAGATACAAAAGAGGTTTCACTTTTGTGACCCTATACACCATGATTTGATGTATGGCTAGCCCATTATCAAGGTGATTGTAACACCCCCATACTCCAAGTGCCTTACCAGGACCACCCAGATATAAGGATGCTACCATCTCGGTTATCCGAGGCAATGATAATCAAATAAACAATAATGAAACAACGTTTAAATAGAAATACATTAGTGAAAGGTTACAATCCAAAAACCAAACCAAATTACGAATACATGATCTCAAACCAACTGTCTACTGAGCTAACTGAAATGTTTATTAAACTACTAGCTACAGCGGAAGACTTCTATCATCAGACCGTGGCACATCCTAGCTATCCCAGTAACTCAACTCATACCTGCTCAATAACTGCTCACTATCCCCGAATGGATCACCACAGTTTTTAAAACATTAAACGGGGTCAGTACTAATCACACAAATTATATAATCAACAGTACAGTAAACAACACAGCTCAAACAGTCACACACACAATCACCCACTCCAATCAATCTCCGTCTCCGACTGTCCACTGGACCAGCCCTGCCAGTGGGGGGACCGCAGCCGTACCCACCAAATCCTCACTCATCATACCGAGCGATAACCCTGTCCCATTAATGTGCACATCCCCTCCCGTGGCGGGTTCCACGGAGGGCGAAACTAGGGCGTGAAACCACTCCCGCAGGTGACTCCACTCAGCCGAGAACGCATCTCGAGAACCAGAGACAAACAATCAGCAATCACAATACAACATCAACAACCGTCTGAATCAATCAACAATCACTAACTACAGCACAATCACCACACATTATGTAACTAATACTGAGTAGGGAAACCCTACCTGGAAAGCACAACACAATCAGACGATCTCACAGCTGATATCAAAACGCTTCCTCTACGAATCCTCCTCCTAACATACAAACACATAATCACTACCAAGCATAAAATACCACAAAACCCCCAATTCCCAACATTAGGATTTAACCAACTTTAAAGAAATACTATAAAAACGGTATGTAGGTCTTACCCTCGACGCAAGGATCACAACGGTATAAAGAAAGGTGAAATCCGACTTTTCAAGCTCCGGGATTTGCCAACAATGCTATTAAAGCGAATGACGTAGTTTGATTTCTCTTTTCACAGTAATTAGGTTTTAAAAAGTGTTTAAGAACAATGACGGAGGTAATATATACTCTAATCGCATTATTAACAAAACCCGAGAAATCATCCCCCGTAAACCGGCTACTCGATCGAGTAGCTAAGGTACTCGATCGAGTGCCCCCTTACTCGATCGAGTATCCACGTTACTCGATCGAGTACCCAACAGGTCAGAAACTATTTTAATCTGCAACTCGCCCTTACTCGACAGAGTAAGGCCTACTCGATAGAGTACCCCAAGACTCATCAATACGTAGTATTACAGTCTTCCCTCCTTAAAAAGAACTTCGTCCCCGAAGTTCAAACCACAACAAAACAAAGACTCAGACTACGACACTCCCGATTCAACAACCAAAACAAACTCAACATAAAACTTGTTATTAACCCAAACTCAACCCGACTCAACGACAACAACCATACCGACACAACATAAAAAAAGGGTATAAAACTCTTAAAAACTCTTTGCGATCATCTCCTACCTCCCTAAAAGAAACAAGGTTACGTCCCCATAACCATACATACCTGATCAAAAAGGAAAGGGTAACGCTCTCTCATGGCATCCTCTGCCTCCCATGTAGCTTCCTCAGTCTCGTGGTTAGACCAAAGGATCTTAAGCAAAACTGTCTCACCACTCCTAGTCTTCCTAACCTTCCGGTCAAAAATCTGCTTAGGTACCTCAAGATATGATAAGGACTCATCTAGCTCTAAGCTCTCTGCCTCTAACACATGTGACGGGTCACTCACATACTTCCGCAGCTGCGATACATGAAACACATTATGCACTCTCTCTAACGCAGCCGGTAAAGCCAGACGATATGCAACCTCCCCAACTCGCTCTAAGATCTCATAAGGCCCGATGAACTTCTGACTCAGCTTGCCTTTCTTCCCAAATCTCATAACCCCACGCATAGGAGACACTTTCAGAAGAACCTTATCCCCAACCTGAAACTCTATATCCCGCGATGTAGATCAAGATAACTCTTTTGCCTATCCCGAGTGCTCTCATCCGTTTCCCGATCATCTTAATCTGTTCAACCATCTCATGTACCATCTCGGGTCCTAGAACCACTTTGCCTCAAGACTTTGTCGTCCCAACAAATCGGACTCTCGCATCTCCTCCCATATAAAGCCTCAAACGGTGCCATGCCAATACTAGTGTGGTAGTGTTGTTGTAAAAAAACTCTATCAAATCCAACCTCTGTTCCCACCTACCACCAAAGTCCATCACACAAGCTCGTAACATATCCTCAAGAGTTTTGATTGTTCTCTCAATCGCCGTCTGTCGCAGGATGAAAAGTCGTACTCATCTTCAAAGTTGTTCCCAAAGATTCCGCAACTCTTTCCAAAACCTTGAGATAAACCTCGCATCTCTGTCAGACACTATGTCCTTAGGGACTCCATGTAACTTTAGCACATTCTTTCGATAAGCCATAGCTAATTGTGCTTTAGTCCATGTATCTTTCATTGGCACAAAGTGTGCTGACTTGGTCAGTCGATCCACTATTACCCATATCATGTTGTTACCCTGTTGACTCTTTGGCAAACCCACGATAAAATCCATAGAAATGGATTCCCACTTCCACTCAGGTACCTCTAAAGACTGAATCTTACCTTGTGGTCGTCGCTGTTCCCCTTTAACTCTCTGGCATGTCAAACAACGGCCACAAACTCAGCTGTTTCTTTCTTCACCCCAGGCCACCAGAACGTGTTCTTCAAATCCTTATATAGCTTGTCACCACCTGGATGTACTGAATACGGTGTACAATGTGCCTCTGTCATGATTGTCTTTTTCAGCTCCTCATCATTAGGGACACACCACCTACCATCGAACCTCAAACTACCATCTGTATGAATAGAGAATCGAGACACTTGTCCCTTCTCTACTTCAGCTTTCCACTCAACCATCTTAGGATCTAAAACCTGTTTACCTCGAATATCATCATAAAGATCAGGCTGTACTGTCAAATCTCCCACAACATCCCCTCTCTGCATCATATGTATCCCAAACTTCCCCACCTCATCTCTCAACCTCATTAAAGATAGAGCTGTACACAAGGAATGTACACTCTTCCTACTCAACGCATCTGCAACAACATTGGCTTTCCCTTCATGGTAGATAATATCCATGTCATAGTCGCCAATCAGCTTCATCCACCTCCTCTGTCTCATGTTCAACTCCTTTTGAGTGAAGATGTACTTGAGACTCTTGTGATCCGAAAATACCTTAAAGGTCGCCCCATAAAGGTAATGTCTCTAAATCTTGAGAGCAAACACCACTGCACCCAACTCTAGATCATGTGTAGGGTAGTTCTCCTCATACGGCTTAAATTGCCTAGAAGCATAGGCAATCACCTTACCGTTCTGCATCAACACACATCCCAACCCATTCTTTGAGGCATCTGTATAAACCTCAAAGTTCTCGATCCTTCAGCAATGCTAAGATAGGAGCCGTGGTCAAACGCTCCTTTAATGTTTGGAACGCCTTCTCACAACTCTCATCCTAGCGAAACCTGTTCTCTTTCCTCATCAAAGCTGTCATAGGTCTAGCTATCTTGGAGAAATCTTTCACGAACCGTCTGTAGTATCCGGCTAAACCCAAGAAACTCCCGATCTCAAGAACATTCTTTGGTGCTTCCCACTTTGTCACCGCCTCAATCTTTGCCGGATCCTGACTACTCCCTCCTTAGAGATCACATGCCCCTTAAAAGCAACTTTCTCTAACCAGAACTCACACTTGGACAGCTTAGCATATAACTCATGCTCCCTCAAAGTCTGCAACACAATCCTCAGATGCTCCTCATGCTCCTCCTTAGTCTTGGAGTAGACTAAGATGTCATCGATAAACACCACCACAAACTTGTCCAAAAACCGTCTGAAGATTCTGTTCATCAAGTCCATAAACACAGCCGGTGCATTAGATAACCCAAACGGCATCACCACATACTCATAATGGCCATACCTCGACGTGAAAGCTGTCTTTGGTATGTCCACCTCTCTAATCTTCACCGATGGTACCCCGACCTCAAATCAATCTTAGAAAAGGCGATGCACCACTCAACTAATCAAACAGGTCATCTATCCTTGGCAAAGGATACTTGTTCTTCACCGTCACTCGGTTCAGCTCCCTGTAGTCTATGCACAACCTCAAACTCCATCTTTCTTCTTCACGAAAAGAACTGGTGCTCCCCACGTCGATACACTAGGTCTAATGTATCCCTTCTCTATCAGATCATCTAACTGTTTCCTGAGCTCCTCCATCTCTTTAGGACCCATCATCCGGACTGATGTGCCTTAGAGATTGGCCCCGTCCCTGGTTTCAACTCAACTGTGAAATCTATCTCCCTCTTCGGTGGCAACCCCGGAATCTCCTCTGGAAAAACATCTGCAAACTCTCCCACCACTGGTATCTGATCAACTGTCGGACTCTCTATCCGGTCATCTCTCACATGACACAAGATCAAAGGGCATCCCTTCCTCAGATAAGACTTCAAGGTGACAGCTGCAATCAACTTAACTTTGGGTTTGACCAGAAACCCACGATAAGACACACTAACACCCTTAGGCCTTCTCAAAGACACTTTCTTTTGATGACAGTCTATCTTAACTTTATACTTTCCTAACCAATCCATCCCGACTATCATCTCAAAACCGTCAAAAGGAAACTCTAGCAAGTCTACAGGTAGATCAACTTGCCCAACTATCATAGGTACATCCCTATACAACCTCCCACATGATACAGACTCACCCGAAGGTATAAAAACTTTTTCACTTACAGACTCATACACTCTCAAACCCAACCGTTTAACATGACTCGAAGATACAAACGACTGAGACGCCCCCGAATCAAACAAAACAAAGGTATGAATACCGTTAACAAGAAAAGTACCAGTGATAACATGTGCATCCTCCTCAGCTGCTTTCTTGTCCATCATGAACAAACTTTCCATCGGTCTTCCGTCCACCTCCCGGACAAGATCGGGTGATGTGGTCGGCTTAGCACCCGACCCCTGATTGTTGTTGTTGTTCGTAGCTGGTTTCTGATAAGAATTACCGCCATTGCGGTTACCTCCACCCTGATAGCTCTGACTTCCCCGGTTAGACCATGATCCACCTGGTCTGTTGCTCGCATAACTCTGTGCAGGTCTCTGAGAATAGCTCCCCCGACCCGATCCCTGAAAAGCTCAAGGCATACTCGTGCACTCATGTCTCTTGTGGCCTACACCGCCACAGCCATAGCAGGTCATCCCCCAACTACCACTACCACTAACACTCACACGGCCACGCCCAAAGGAAGCCCCAAAGATCGAATCGACCCTTAAGAAAACCCTCTAGCTTGGGGGTGGTTGCCTTTCTTATGACTAGATTGGCCACCACCCTCACTCTCAGCCTTCCTTTTCTCACTCACTCTCTCCTGAGCCATCTCCACCAACCTCTCAGCTCTCCCAGCCCTCTCATAAGCTTCCTTAACATCGGTAAGGACTCCCACGGGTAACTTATCCATAATCTTGGGTGTCAACCCTCTCTCAAACCTCAGCGCCAGGTTCTCCTCACTCAAACCCATATCCTCAGCATACCTAGACTTCTCATTGAACTGCTTGTAGTACTCAAAGAATCGACATATCAGATGTCATCTTAAACCCATCAAACTCCTCCCTCAGCTTACTCCTCACATGCTCCGGTACAAACTCTTTCCTCATAGCCCTCCGAAACTCTTCCCAAGGTATAGCAGGTAAGTCCTGGCTCGCATACATCTCCCTAGTACTCACCTTCACCGTATCCCACCACTTGCCAGCTGCTTCCCTCAGGTAGAACGCAGCTTGTTCTACCCTCATCTCATCAGGACAGTGAACCAGGTCTAGTATGTTCTCCATCTCATGATGCCAGTTGTCAAGAAGGTTTGGTTCCCCGGTTCCCGTGTACTCTTTTGGGTTAAACCTTGCTATATAAAGGCTGATCTTAGAGTGATCAACCTCCTTATCCTTATCCTTTCCCACTTTCTTTAAGGCCTCAGTAAGAGCATCTTGATGCTCCAACATCTTAACGATATCATCCATGTTCATGGTCTCAGCTCTCGCATAATACGCGTTTCTCTTGGGCGGCATCTTGAAACTATATAATAAAGGGTAGACATAAACATACGCACTAAAACCTCAAAACACGAAAGCGGACTGCCCAGAACACACTCGATCGAGTGCCTAAACCTACTCGATCGGGTAAGAGGCTACTCGATCGAGTGCCCACCATACTCGATCGAGTGCCTCGACATCAGACCCCAAACAGACCTTCTGATCTCTAACATACTCGACCGAGAGTGACCCCCTACTCGATCGAGTGCCCGAGGTACTCGATCGAGTGCCCAAAAACACGATTCTGGTTACAAAATCGTCAAATACCCACTCGATCGAGTCAGACCCACTCGATCGAGTCATGCTAACTCGAATATGCTACCCGCATGCTATATCATATCCCAACATATTACACAACTTTGTAAACTCAACATTATACTGTAGTTAAGCATGCGATTCTACCAAGCTTTTCATACGATCAACAAAATAATTATATCATGTTATCAAACGCCACATAGTAAACATCCAACATGCTTCTTATTCCAACAACAGTTCTATATGTCTCATCAATCTTTCATTCATATTCTCAACCTTCTACTCCAAACATCCAACAATTAGGTTCATTGGTTACAGGTTTCAGGATCATCGCTCTGATACCATTTTGTAACACCCCCATACTCCAAGTGCCTTACCAGGACCACCCAGGTATAAGGATGCTACCATCTCGGTGACCCGAGGCAATGATAATAAAATAAACAATAATGAAACAACGTTTAAATAGAAATACTTTAGTGAAAGGTTACAATCCAAAAACCAAACCAAATTACGAATACATGATCTCAAACCAACTGTCTACTGAGCTAACTGAAATGTTTATTAAACTACTAGCTACAGCGGAAGACTTCTATCATCAGACCGTGGCACATCCCAGCTATCCCAGTAACTCAACTCATACCTGCTCAATAACTGCTCACCATCCCCGAATGGATCACCATAGTTTTTAAAACATTAAACGGGGTCAGTACTAATCACACAAATTATATAATAAACAGTACAGTAAACAACACAGCTCAAACAGTCACACACACAATCACCCACTCCAATCAATCTCCGTCTCCGACTGTCCACTGGACCAGCCCTGCCAGTGGGGGACCGCGGCCGTACCCACCAAATCCCTGCTCATCATACCGAGCGATAACCCTGTCCCATTAATGTGCACATCCCCTCCCATGGCGGGTTCCACGGAGGGAGAAACTAGGGCGTGAAGCCACTCCCGCAAGTGACTCCACTCAGCCGAGAACGCATCTCGAGAACCAGAGACAAACAATCAGCAATCACAATACAACATCAACAACCGTCTGAATCAATCAACAATCACTAACTACAGCACAATCACCACACATTATGTAACTAATACTGAGTAGGGAAATCCTACCTAGAAAGCACAACACAATCAGACGATCTCACAGCTGATATCAAAACGCTTCCTCTACGAATCTCCTCCTAACATACAAACACATAATCACTACCAAGCATAAAATACCACAAAACCCCCAATTCCCAACATTAGGGTTTAACCAACTTTAAAGAAATACTATAAAAACGGTATGTAGGTCTTACCCTCGACGCAAGGATCACAACGGTATAAAGAAAGGTGAAATCCGACCTTCCACGCTCCGGGATTTGCCAACAATGTGATTAAAGCGAATGACGTAGTTTGATTTCTCTTTTCACAGTAATTAGGTTTTAAAAAGTGTTTAAGAACAATGACGGAGGTAATATATACTCTAATCGCATTATTAACAAAACCCGAAAAATTATCCCCCGTAAACCGGCTACTCGATCGAGTAGCTAAGGTACTCAATCGAGTGCCCCCTTACTCGATCGAGTATCCACGTTACTCGATCGAGTACCCAACAGGTCAGAAACTATTTTAATCTGCAACTCGCCCTTACTCGACAGAGTAAAGCCTACTCGATAGAGTACCCCAAGACTCATAAATACGTAGTATTACAGTGATTATATTCTAAACCAAACTAGAATGATATATCATGAAGATGATGCAAGACTCAAATTGGTAACCCAAGATTAAACCTTAGATTCTGTAATGATGAACGCAAAGAGTTATCGAGTACTCTTAAAACCATTAGATCTTATGGTATATGCGTATCTTGTATTCAAAGCAAGATGTCTCGTGCCTTTTGGTTGAAAAGGAGATCAAGGTTGTAAATCATTGATCCAAAATAGGTTGATCATTTTCTTTTACCAACGATTGAAGTTGACGCTAATGTGTTCACTTAATAAGGTAAATAAAGAAATCTTTGAAGAAGTTCAAAGAGTACAAAGAATCACGATTTAGTCGTGATGGGATTATCAAAGTGAAGACTTTGATATAAGCCAAATGAAATGTGATATAGTATCACAAATTAATCTCTCTTAGCACGCATTATGGGATAATGTGTGGTTGGATAAAGAAATCAAATGCTATTCGATATGGTTTGGACTTCAATCAAGTTACTTTGAGTTACTTGATCCTTTTGGGGATTTTATCATTTTGTCTAAATTATTTTTCCACTAAATCTAAAACCATATGAGATATGAAATGGTAGGGTACCATGTTTTTAAGTTTTCAAAAGAAACAAATGCTCATTTTTCCTTACTATAATCACGAGTACAACGGGTTTGTGGCTCGTGAAGCTGTCTTTCTAGAATACAAGTTTATTTCTAGAAGACAGAGTGGGAGAATATATTCAAGAAGAGCCACAAAGAATGTTATGTCGCAAGAAACTGGTCTTTCTTGGCTACATGAGACGTTTTGTGTAAGACGTTGTTTCTTCAAAACCTAGGAGGTTAATGTCATCACTTGTTGAAGATGATGAATTAGTGTTACTTTTAGAAAGTAAAGAGCTTGCAACTTACAAAGAAATTGTTTGATTCAAGTTGATTACTTCTGGAAAGTAATGAACATATGACTTACATGAGAGTGTTTAAGTCACAACTCAATACAAGGCTTAGAGCCATGAAAATCCGAAATAAATTCCAAGTGAATTGTTAGATATCAAAGCTTGATTGGTAGCAAAGGGTTTTGCACTAATTGAAATGCTTAAGTCTATTTGGATCTTCTTAGGGATTGTGTTTCATTATGAGATATATATAGCGAGTGAATCTAAAACCCACTTCTTCAATTAGAAGGAATGTATTCCATACATGTCTTGAGTTTTGTAGATTCTTGCCATCCTAAGATAATGTGAAACTTAAGAGAGGGTCTTAAGTAGGACATCAATGAGTTGGAATCAACAATTTAATCATGTGATAAAACTTTTCTCAATAGGTTGAGAAGTTATGTTTATACATGAAGTTTAGTGGGAGTTACGGAAATTTTAATTGGTCTTATATGTGGATGACATATTGATCATTGGGAATGATTTGACACTTATGGAGTATTATAATACATCTTTAATATCCGGATTTATGGAGATAAATCTACATGATATTAGCGTCAAATAAGAAGTCTTATGTTGATAAGATTCATGATTAGTTCAATCGAGTTGAACATATTTGATTGATTCCATTTGCTTTTCATTCTTGGGATCAATTAAATGAGTAATGATGTACAACACTTCATATACTTTGAGTATGATGAATTGTTTTAAATCGAATTTAGGTAATAGTTACCAAGTAGCCATATAGATTATTCTTAAGTGCTTGAGGAAGCATTAAGGATGGTAAGTTAAGTGTTTTTGATGCAATTAACTAATTTATGTAAGGGTGTTACACGAATGACAATTGAGATTGCATAAGGTTTCGGACAAAAAACAGTATTCGAAACACCTAAAGATGGTTAAGGAACCATTGTGGCTATATTATTTAAGAAATAGATTTGCTAGAATCGTTCTAGGCAATAAAGAACAATGAGAGATATTTACAACGAAAATTGAGTACACTTGCAATCATGAGACGTGCAAGAGGATGGATCCCGCACACTGTGAAAACAGTGGGAGCTATTCTAAGGCTAGAGAGCTTATGTCTAGATTGGATTTAGACACGTACTCAGAAAGTTTTGTGATGCAAATGTATACATTACAAAGGAAAACGAGTATGTAGTAAGGTTGAGTAAGGTACAAGAAGTTGATAAAACCTACTAACCAAAGCCTTCTCATAGGCTTAACATGATGAGTCATGTCATATGTCATTTCAATTGCATTGAGATGAACAACTACATATAAGATGAAAATGGATTACAAAATATGAAGTAGTAATCAGGTATTGACTATTCATATGTGATAATCACATTTGTCGTTCGAGTTTTAAATCTAAAAACTCCTTTTATACTTTGTTACATCCAAACGGGTTGTAGAGACAATATTGAACCCCATTAAAGTGAACCCGGATTAACATGGTATTTGCCCATAGTCACTTGTATGAGGTGACATCTCAAAGTGACTAGAGTGTGATGCGATTGATGGCAAGTTCAAGTGCCATAGAGTCATGTGAGATGACTAGTCGATCACATAGGCAGACTGTTAGGAACACTCTGTCGGGCAGTGACCGCTTATAGAGTTTTGAAAAATTTATAAAGCCTGGTCGTGGCGAGAGCTACTATAGTATTCTAATGAGTCGATTCTTTTGACTAAAGACTGTTCGCCCGAGGTGGCACGGTTTCAGATTAACTTTAATTTATGTTACTACGACCTTCGTAAATGGGGTCAAATGGGCATATTTTGGGTTATGATGGCTGTGGCTAGTCGAAGGGAATAGTGCGATAGGAATTGTCCACCCCCTTGTCAGGGTTATAACAATATCACAGGGCCACTCGAGGAGTAATGAACTGGAAATGTGTGGCCACGCTCGGAAGGTATCTATGGTAGATAATTCCGGTCAATCAGTTATTCTCCAGATCGAGGAAACCACTCTCGATATGATCACTTGCAAGTACGACCTGAAAGACACCTTGCATTGAGTGGGAGATAGTAATAGGACAAGATAATTGGTGACGCACACTTGTCGAGGACAAGTGGGAGATTGTTGGAGTGTCCCCGACAATAATGCGATCACAATTGTCAATCATGATGATCACATGTTTAAATCTCATTTTTAAGAATACGTAAGGGATGATTCATTTTATAGTCAACTGATCAACATTAATCGGTAACCATTGGCTTGCTAGAGTTTGACGTTACTGTCGTGGGACGGTGGTGGTCAGTTGATCCTTTAAGGTCACACCTAAAGGATGATGCCCTAATCTGTAAAGTTGATTAATTGTATGACGATACAAGTTAATCAATTCCTTAAAATTGAACAATTCAATTTGTGAGAGAGAATAATTATCTTATTGTAATGGGATTAAATAAGATTTATTTTAGTAATAAAATGCTTTGTTACTAAAATTGTTTATTGTTTGAGAAACAATAGAGATAAGAATGAATGGTTAATTATGATGACAAGATGTTGTGAATTATAATTATATGACCCATTTTATTTATGTGATCAAGTATCACTAGTCAATTTGTTGTATGTAATTTAATTAATTCATGAAATGATATTTATGTGATAAATATGCATTAAATTAATTAATAACATGTATCATACTACATGTGACATATTGTGTGACAAATGACAAATTGACAAAATAAAATGGTAGTCCATTTTATGTATATGGACCGAAAATGGAGGGTGTGTTAGTGGGTTATGGTTGTTTTATTTTATTTGATAAAATGACATAATGATGCCTTCCTACAACTAGTCTTACACCTACTCTTACGCATCTTACACATCTATTTCTTGTGAAGACAAAAAGGAGAAAGTAAGATGCCTTATATTGGACTACTCCAACCGTCCACCCTCCATTCATCTTTAGAGAATTTTATTCTCTTATAATTATTCATTCACATGCATCATTTACTTATGCATCTTTCCTCTTTTCTCTTCCATCTTTCTCATAATCTTGAAAAATGATGATCCAAATTGTTCAATCACATTACTAATATTATTAATGTAATATATGAGTATTAGTAATCAATTTTAAGGTAAACTACTAAACAAACATCTAGCACATATTATTTAGTAGAGATAAGGGATAATCTTGGGTGCAATCAAGAGGAGTGGCTTCTATACTTGAAGTCTTTGGAGGATCATCGTATTACTCATCATAGCTCAAGAACAAGTGAAGGTATGAGACCTTACTTGTGCCCATAAATCGAAATATTCAATGTAAGGAACCGGTTTTCCTCTACACTTATTTATATGTCTTGCATGCATAAGATCCTTAAGTTTTTATGACTAAAACTTTAAACTAAAATATGTGATATTCAAAATATGATTTCTAACAGACTCGTCCCGAGTTAGCTATCACACTACTATGCTCATCACGGTTAAAGTTGCCACTTCTTACGTCATCAACTAATCTGCTAGCAACCATTAATAAATCACACCTTAATAATAGTACTAGCACAATCCATCCACGTATAAGGTACTAGAAGGCCAAGAGAATGAAACCAATACTCATTATGCTCTAACACTCAATAACGACTCCTAAGACATCTCATGCCTTCACGTATCAAATCTTTCATCCAAGCTTTACATGTCAACATATACCACGTTATGAATGATTTCACCATGCAAGGGATCCAACAACTCCTTATTGTACACATATGACCACATCACGTTTCACATAAGCCTTCACCCAAACTCATTGCCACCCCGTAGTTTACCGGTTAAGGGCAATATGGTCAAGATTTTGGAATGAGGGTGCCTTCTCATCCAAAGCCAACCTCCTATCGCACTTATGTCGTTTTCATTTTATCAGGCACACCTAGATTCATTGGGTTCATTGCTCCAGGTTCCAAAATCGTGGCTCTAATACCACTTTGTAACACACCCACTTACCCGGTCAAGGTAAGTAGGAGTGCTATCATCTCGGTTTCCCGAGGTAGTGCATCAAAACTCCAATCAAGAAACGTTTATTAAAGTCCAACTTTAATGATTAACATAAAATGAATTATACAATTTGCAAAGTCTCAAACTATGACAACAACTACTATAGTAAAGTCTATATCGACTATTATATGACTACTCAAATATACTCCGAATGTCAATAGCTCGGCCCATATCCCGATCATCACCAAATCTGAAACCTGCAATCCACTGCTCCCCATATAACCGGAAATATCATATGGATCATCACAGGCCACCACAATTGAAGGAGGAAACAATTTGACACAGAACCAACACAAGCCAGTCTAAATAACACAAATACTCATGACACAAGGTAAATGTAATGCAAATGAATGAGACACACATAACATATCACCTCCTCCAAACCCGACTCCAAGTCCGCCTTAACCCGGTGACGGCATCGTAACACCACCACCAACAGCTGGACCTCAGCCCAAACGGTATCTGCATCACAACATGGTATACCGAGCCCGATTCCTCGACCCAGATCCCTGTGTTGTGTTATATTTATACCTCGTAAGTGAACGAGTGATCATTGTGTATTGCAAGGGTCAAATCTCAAGGGACGGTTGAGATCTCTCTCTAACAACTCCCAAACATGCAATAGACACACCTAACTTGACACAAGTTCAAGCTCTCACTTAAACATGCAAATAGATATGGAAAGAGCTCAAACTACTTATTCAAGCCTTTCATCAAACATATGGTGTGCACAAAACAAAGCTACCAACGCAAAGACTCAACCTTTATGTCAAGAACCACAATCAAACAATGGAACCTACACAAATTCCCCCATTTACCTTAGTGAGGCACTACTCACATATATTGATGAAAACAAACACAAAACCTGTAAACTTTGATGTAAAACAAGTAGAAGAAAACATGTTTGCAAGGATAAACTAATTAAGCAAGTATGTATATCTAAACAAATAATTGAACCTAGGAAGAGAATTACACCAATCTTCAAATAACGTTGCAAACTTGGATTAGTAGATAGAAGAAGAGTCTCCTCAAATCTTCAAATTACAACCCAAATGTTCAGCAAAGGAAGAACTAAGTAGAATTGTTGAGTAATTAGCACTAATTGTGGAAAAATTAATATTAATTATCAAATACTACAAGCTTAATACTAGGGTTTTTTTTTATCTAGGGTAATTTGTCCAAATGAAATTAGGGAGGGGGTATTTATAGGTTACACGAAGATTAGGTCAAAAATTACAAAGGAGTTGAAAATGCGGGGACGGGGTCCCAGCCGGTGGACCGGCCGTCGGTGGCCTGCCCGGCTGGGAGTCTTCTGTAAGATTTCTTCATTTCCTGGAGTCTTCAGACGTGCACAACCGGGCTACCGGCTGCCGGTGGGCTTGCCGGCTGGGAGCCACCTGCATTTCTTCTTCAAAAAGAATTCTCCCAACCACCATCAGGTATGCATGGCCGGTGGCCCACCCGGTTGGGAGTCTCCTGTATCTTTTCCACTCTTTTCTTCTTTTGGCTCATTGGGGTGGGTTCCTAGTAGGCAGACCAGCTGAGGCACTCTTCTCAGCTTTCTTTCTCTTCTTTTCCATGTTTGCTTCAAAATCCGCCTTTCTTGCTTCCATTCCTCCATTTCCGTCTCAAATCCTACAAGATGAGATACAAATTCATAGAACAGGAAATCGGGGCACAAAATGCAAGTATAGGCATGCAAAACCGTATAAAAACAGATCAAAATGCATGGAAAAGAAGGGAGAATTATTACCAAATAAACACATATCAAAATTTCCCACATTTAAGTCTTACTCGTCGCCGAGTAAGTGAGCAAAATTTTTGACTCTTATTCACCCCTCTACCTAACTTAAGCTAATAATGTCCGATGAAAGGCAATTAACGAGCCTTCTCCGCCCCTTCAACTCACAATGATACACAATGAGGTATGTGCTCTATTGTAAGGCAAGTGGGGGCTTGCGGAAAATTTTTGTCACATCCAACATTTAGGCATGAATCAACATATAAGATGCATCACAAAAAGACAAAACCGTTTTCCTCATCTAAGCGGCCGTTTTGTTTTAAAAATAAAAGGCCTAGGTCGGAAGATACCGTCTCAAAATCCCAACAAGGTGCCAACCCCCTAAGGATGGACCAAGCAACCCAAATGTGACCACATAAGCCAAAGAAACACATTCTAAAGCGGGAAAGGGGAAGCAAGGCTAGCTCTATAAGAATTACATGACACGTCTCAAGATTCAACCGAGAGAGAGACCCATGACCAGGGGGACCTAGACTACCAACTTTCTCGCGGCTTTCACTCGACACACATTTGAAGAACGGGTGTTTTCTTGTGAAAAAAGTAACCAAAACACTCTTCTACTACGACTCGTGAAACGTGCCCGCAATCTAATGTGTAATTCCATCCTATGACCATGTGACATGCAAAAAGGAAGAATGCACACAAAATGAAACAAAGGGTTTTAATGCGGCTTATGGGTAGGTCGGAACGGGATTGGTGCAAGCAACATTTGGATAATGTGAAGTTCATATCAAGGAGTTGTCAAAATTCCTTCTTCCCGACTTTATTACAACAAATGAATTCAACAAAAGTCATGAAATTAGTTACCAAAATTCAAATTGAAAATCCGATTCATTTGGAAAAACATCATATGCCCTCTTTATTTAGCAATGTCTTTTTCTACCCCTTTTATGACGAGTTGGGGTGTTGCTTTGACTTTTTCTCATCTCAACTAATATGAACAATCCTATAAGCACACATGCTAACTCTTTTTATTCTTTTCTCAATTTTTCCTTTTTTTTATTTTCCTTTTTTTTTTTTTTCAAAACCTCTTATTTATATACAAATTGCCAAAATAAAACTGAAATTTCGACTCTATTGAACTTAGATAGGGCTCACCAAATAGGACTCCATATCCCGCTCTCTTACAATCAAAAGCACTTGACAACTTCTTGATGAAGGAATGTCGTTTTTTGGAATGTGATTTGTTTAGTAGTTATGCCAAATGAAAGGCTCAAGGCTCAAGGGGGTTAAACAAAAGGTGGGTCCTAAACTAGAGGGTCGAAAAAAGGACTAGTTTGCCAATGTGAGTCTAAAACAAATATGAGCAACGAGTTTGTTTCATAAAATGTGTACAAAAAAAGGACAACTCGCGGTCCAAGGAACGAATGACACATTTATGCGTCTTGACATGACACGTCTCGCGAGGAGACCTACTCACAATCCTAAACGAGGGCCGGGTATGGATGTACCGAACCCATATGAGGCTATATTCCTCGCTTATAAGTAGTTAGGTCGAAGTCTAGGTCTAGCCTACAGTCTGTCGGTCTCACAGGGTGGTCAAGATTTGTTAGACATGCCCTTTTTCCAAAAATCTAACCATGTGGACACGGGTGCGAGCCATGGGGAGGAGGAAGGCACAATTGGGACGTATCTCATCATAGGGGTATCATACTCCCTCCCTAGACCACATTTGGCCCAAAACATTTATATACAAACTCGATGCAAAACATAAGGAAATGCATGTGGAAATGTAAATAACACGAAATTGAAACATGCAACAAATTTGTCTAAATCCTAGCACCACATCAACAACAGAAACCACAAGTTCCCCAAGGGAACATCCACGACACAAAATCCCATCCTCCTCCATATATTTAACAAAATAAAGGAAAAGAATAGTAAAGGAGAAAGAGATAGGAGCGGTTATACCAAGCGTCTTCTAGTCTCCTTCTGCTTCAAATGTTCCAAGTGCCTGTGTCACTTGTTAGACAAAACATATATATACAATGCATATGTTTTTGGAATTTTGAAAATTTTTAAATTTTTAGGTTTTTTTTTTTAAAATTTTCTCAAATGAACACGTAAATATATACAACGTGGATATTTTCCTCCCCACACTTGAAATTTACATCGTCCTCGATGGAACGAAATGTAGGGAAGAAATAGGAAAAATAAAGGACATGTTTTTGTATTTTTGAAAATTTTCTTGAAATGAAAAACTTGTTTTTGTTATTTTTTTTGGTCTCCTCCCCACACTTGATATTTACAACATTTAATGGCGGATGAAGTGTGGTTAAGAGGCAATTTTTGAAATAAAAGAACATATTTTTGGATTTTTGAATATTTTGAAAATAAACATGTTTTTGTATTTTTAAATAATAGAATTTCCTCCCCACACTTATTTATTTACATAATTCTCCAATGGAAATAAATGTGCGGAGGAATTTCGGAAAGTAAATACATGTTTTTGAAATTTTTTCAATTTTTCAATTATTTTGTATTTTTAAATAAGAATGCAATGCATGATTCTAACTAAATGCAAAAATTGAAATACAATGCAATTTATACTACATGAATGAAATCTTATATGTGACAATATATTACATGAATTTAAATTCTAATGCAATCCTCTATAAAAGCAATTATATGAAACTATTTCTAATATATCACAAGTAAACTAAATGCAAACTATTCTAATTATGCATGAGAGATTTGGATTTAGGGAGTCATACTTGTGCTTTGGATTGATAGAGAGCAAGACAAGCCATCATTACTAGGCCGCCTAGGCATCGGTCTCAAAACCCGACTCTTCCTCGGCGTCATCTCTAAACTCCTCCTCACGGATTAGGTCATCCTTGTTCATGGGTTGCTCACCCGCCATGAATCCTCCTCCCGTCATGTAGTCACCTGTTGGAGTATGTGTCCTCGACAATAGTGCGATCACATATTTAAATCTTATAATAAAAATACATAAGGGATGATATATTATATAGTCATCTGATCAACATTTATCGGTAACGATTGACTGACTAGAGTTTGACGTTACTGTCGTTTGACGGTGGTGATCAGTTGATCCCTTGAGGTCACACCTATAGGATGGAACCCAAATTATTAACTAATCAAATGTATTTGATACAGTTTGATTAGTCCCTTATATTCATATATGTATATTTAATATGTATATTGTTGGGGCTGGTGTCCTTTACAGTTAGTGCAAGGACTTATAAATCTCTAAAAGGATCAAAGGGTATACTTTTGTATTATAATCAGTTGGTCCACGTTTATCAATAACGGTTGGCTTGCTAGATAAGTTTGACGTTATTGTCATACAGATGGCGGTGATCAACTGGTCCCTAAAAGTCACACCTATAGGATACGTTTGAGAGATGTGACGGTATGAAAATACAGTCATGTTGATGCCAGAAAATTGACTAAGCAGTTAGTCCGAGTTATTTGACTAGTAATTAGTCAAAATGCGATGTTGAGATATTTTATTTAATACGGATTAAATAAAATGGGCTAAAGCGAATTAAATGATTAATTCGTAAATTAAATATAAACGATTATATTTAATTAATGTATATTGAATTAATTATACAATATTGTCTTTGTCGGACATGTATTAATATTTCAACTAATCCGAGTTATTAGTTGATGTTTTAATAACCGATAACCGATGACGATTTATAATAAAACCACGTCATATACATTTAGCATTTTACGAACCGGACCACGAGTTAAACATAAGAGGAAGTGGAAGCCCACTTCCCCATGTGGATCTCGGTTTGGCCGAATGAAAGGATAAAAAAGAGAGCTTCTCCACCTTTCTAACCTAATCATTCTTTTTGACAAAAACATTAGGGTTTCAGAGCATTTTTCTCTGAAATTTCTAGATCTCACATCGAATAACCTCACAATAGGTCTCTCAATATTGCAAGTCAATTAGAGAGCATTTCTAGCACAAGGGCATAGTCTCAGACGGTCTTGGGTGCAACAATTAGGAGGAAATCTACTTTGATTTCTGCTCTTTACGCCGCACATCAAAGGACCCGAGGTTGATTCTTAATCTTTATCGTTTTCTATTGTATTTCGTTTATGAACATAAATTGCGTGTTAAATTTACGTTATAGTCCTAAATTTTAAGGGTCTTATACGGATATATATATATATATATATATATATATATATATATATATATATATATATATATATATATATATATATATATATATATATATATATATTTGGTTGTGTGAGTTGGTTGAGGTCGAATTTAGAACTCGAATCAACGCAAGTTTATTATTCAATTATGCGATGATTGACTAAAGAAATTTATATCTTATTATAATGTGATTAAATAAGATTTAATAATTTAATTTAATCCATTAAATTAATCGAGGTATTGTATTTTTTAAGACGTAAAGGTTATTTGTTGATTATATTTACAAGGGTTGTAAATTAATTAAATTGGACATTATAGGGCTCATTATATTTTCATATAATGACATAATTATTACTTAAGAGTTAAGTGCATATTAATTATTTTTTTATAATTGTTATATGATCAAACAAATACTTATTTATGTAAGATAAATAATTAAATGATTCTAATGTTTGTGTGACAAACATTACAAAATTAAAATGATCCATTTTACACTAAAGTGGCCGAAAATATGGTGTTGTGCGACAACATCTTATTTTTGTCTTTTCTTTAATCAATCCCATGCATATAATCATTTCACCTACATGCATGCTTATAACATAACCTAGCCTAATGCACTCATTACCTATTCTTGCATGCAAAATAAAATAAGGAAAAGTAATAGCCCACTAAGGCTACAAGGGTGCCGGTTTTGGAGCGCTTATAAGGGCAATTGGTTGCTCATTTTTCTAGTTCCAATTTTTTGCACGCTTCTCTCTAAAAAATCACACAACCACATATTATTATTATTATTATTATTATATTACTAGAGTAGTAATAAAAATAATACTAAGGGATTTTGATTTCTTGTAATATCTAGTTAATATTACTATAAATATTTTGGGTAAAATCTTGGGTGCAATTGAAAGGAGAGTTTCTACTTTGAAACTTTGGAGGATCATCATTTTATTAATAGCTCAAGAACAAGGTTGAAAGGAGTCCATCCTTGTGCCCACTTTTCGCCTCATACTAATGTAAGGAAAAATCGTTTTCTCTTTTTACTCTTATTTTTGTTTGCATGTAACTAGATTCACAACATCTAAATTAATTAGTATCTTAGATCTTTATTAGAGATGTCTAATAAGAGGGTTAAAGAACCTAACATCACCGCCCGAACAGGAGGCTCCACCGGGATCACCACCGCCAAAAATAGAGGGCATGCCTTCAAACCATGTAGCATTATGCCCCTCTCCATGAGAAGCCAGAGTCGGAAAGACGGGGTTGCTGAAGTAGTCATTGCGAATGTTTAAGTCCTCGTAAACAAGGGACCCATCACGGCTAGCATATCCTCCGTTCGAGGCAAGGTATTAGGCGGGGTGAAGATCGGAAGGGTGTCGGTATCCCCGTATCATATAGGCTTCATACATGGGGAATTGACCAACCGATTGGTGAAAGTAAATCCGGTCTAGCCTCTTTTGCATTTCAAGCCGCTCACTCGCGGCCGTTTGAAGGTTCAAACTATGTTGTTCATGAATTCGACGAGTGAGTCGGGACATGTAAATTGTTGAGGAGGAGGTTCTTATAGACTAGATGACCCTCCCCTTGATGGAAGGACCACGGTGGAGGTTGTTGTAAGGGACCGGTTTGGAAGGAAGTAAGGGGTAGGTTATAATGCATGGTCGTTTGGGTGGGCCATTGACGGTCGTGCCCATAGGCAATGGGTTCGGTTTGGTCTTGCGGAGGATCAACATTCTCTTCCTCTGCTTCAAGTTCTAACAAATAGTGCTCAAGACCTGACACTATCTTCATCTTTGGTGAATTTGGGAGAGGCACCGAGTTCTTATCTTTGCCCAAGAATCGGACTTGCCAATACTCAAGCTGGTCAACCGGGTTCCTCTATATCCACTTAAGGGTATGTTGGATATAGTCTTTAGAGAGGTATGTCTGCCCCACAATATAGTTGACATCGTTCATGTTCAAGGCCCGTATAACCCCTTGGCAATTCAGGTGATGATGCCACCCGCACAAATTGGCACCACTTGGCCCGGTGAGTTGCATAGCTTGTGAAGGTGAAGCGCCATATGATGCGCGATACGTATTTGGAAGGGTTTGGGGTTTCGGTAGAGGTAGGAGCCCAAAATTTCTAGCTCCTCCGTTCGGACATTACGAGGTTCATCCCGAGGAAAAATAGTCCACCCTATAAACCGGTGCCAAGTCCTTATCGCCGCATTATGAACGACATTTGCGGGTCTCTTCACCCCCCTAACATCATCTAGGCCGGAAATGGCCTTCCAAACCATCCCATGGTCAAAATTTTCGGGCGCATTATGGGACATTGACTCATCAAGCCCGAAAATTTTCGCAAAATCGGACGAGGTAAGACTATAATCCTTGTTCATGAGTCGGAATTAGAGGAAAGCTACCTTTCCCGATTGTTTATGCTTTTCAATTTTAAGGGAGCTCAAAAACTCCCAAGTGAGACGGGGGTAGGTCCTCTCATGGATATCATACATATGCTTCATCCCGACTCCCTTAAACAATTCTAGGGTGATTTTGTCGAAACCTAGATCCCTCATCGTTTGACGGCAAATAAAGCGAGATGGGTGAAGGGGACGTTGTTTAAATAACACAAATTTACCTTTTTGTGTGGCAGAAATGAATTGGAGTCCCGGAAAATATGAATAAGGACTAATATCCGAAGCCGCCACCGCCACCATCTCCGCTTGTTGAAAGGCAAGATCACCACGATGAACCCGTTTCTTTGGTGCCATTGATGTTGGAAGAAGAGGGTTAGTGATTGGGATGGTGTGGATGGTTGATTGTGAAGGATTAATGGAGTTTTTAAGGGAGGAAATTGTTTTGGAGAGAAGAAGGTTTAAGAAATAATGAGGAATTGTGTTGTGTGTCATGCGTTTTAATTGGGAATCAGAGGGCTCCCAGCCGGTAGGAATACCGGCCTCCGGTCAACCGGCTGGAAATCCAAGGCAAATTGGGATTTTTCTGAAAATTTTGTAACTTTACAGGGAACCCCCAGCCGGTCACCCGGCTGGGAGTTTTTGCCTTCTTCCTTATCTCATTTTTCCTCATAGGGTTGCTCCCAGCCAGTGGACCGGCTGCTGGCCTACCGGCAGGGAGGTTCTTCTCTTCAAAATTCACCGTGTTTTCCTTTATATGGGAGTCCCAGCCGGTTAGCCGGCTGCCGGCCTACCGCCTGGGGACTCTTCTCTCCCCAAAATTTCGCATGTTTTCTTCAATGGGGTGGTCCTAGCCGGTGGACCGGCTGCCGGCCTATCGGCTCACACCCCCCTTCACTTCAAACTTCCATTTTTCAACAAAAATTTACAGGAACTTACCAGCTGGCACAGGGACCGGCCGCCGGCCTACCGGCTGAGTGATCTCTTCTTCGATTTTTCAAATTATTTAACTTCAATCAGCAGAAGGTTCCCAGCCGGCACAGAGACCGGTCGCCGGGCTACAGGCTGGGTGTCCTTCTCCTCGCGAATTCTTCTTCTTTTGTCATTTCAAATCCCAACTCCTTCACTTAGTCTCGATTTACGTGTTTTACGCTTTCAAGCCGATGCATCATGTCAGGAAGTAGGCGACGTGAAAGGTATTCTTGTGGTCCACGTTTACCCAAACGACAATTGCGTGACGTCCCGTCACCAAATCCAACTTTGTACAACATGAAGGTTGATCCAAATGCTCTCCTGTCCTATCTAATATGCATGCAATATTGACAAAAAATGGTGGTTTTTGGGGAACTCCATCAAACCCAAACTTCATTGTTTTAGAGATCATTCATCCCCCAAGAGAGGGGGATCTTCAAGTTCCATTTCACCACGGGGTTCAATCGGTTGCCCTTCGTAATAGTACTTCACCCGTTGACCATTAACTTTGAAACATTCACCTTTCTTGTTCTTTAACTCGAATGAACCATATAGGTAAACGATTACCACTTTAAAAGGTCTCGACCACCTAGACTTCAATTTTCCGGGGAACAATTGGAACCTTGAATTCAAAAGGAGGACTTTTTCCCCCACACTTATCTCTTTCCTCATGATTTTGGAATCATGCCATTACTTGGTTCTCTCCTTGTAAAGCTTGGCATTCTCATATGCATCCATTCTATGCTCATCAAGCTCATTTAGTTGAAGAAAGCGCTCATTCCCCGCAATGTCCAAATCATAATTGAGCTCCTCAAAGCACGTCTAGCACGATGCTCCAATTCAAGAGGAAGATGGCACGACTTACCAAAAATCAACCGATAGGGAGTGGTGCCTATCGGAGTTTTGTAAGCGGTTCTCAATGCCCAAAGTACATCGTTAAGCTTAGGACTCCAATTCTTTCGTGATTTTTTCACCACGCGCTCAAGGATGGCCTTAATTTGAAGGTTCCACACTTCCACTTGCCCATTTGTTTAGGGGTGGTAGGCAAGAGCAACCTTGTGTGGAATACCATACTTCTTAAGCAAGGCATAGATGGTGCGGTTGATGAAATGTGAGCCACCATCACTTATTACGGCCCTAGGTGTAACACCTCCATACACTAAGGTGCCTTACCAAGACCACCCGGCGCATGAGAATGCTACCATCTCGGCTACCTGAGGCATAGTAATCAAAGTAGACCATTCAGAAATGTACTTTAAGTAAATAAGTTTAAAGTGATTACATCAAAACCAACAATAAAATAAATACAACTGTTCAAAAACCAAAATCCAACTAAAGTAACAAAATGTTATGACACAACAACGGAAGACTACTACTCTGACTCGTGGTGATTTCATCGCCAGCTAGATCCCACGCATATCCAAGATATACCTACTAAACAACTGCTCACCATCCCCGAATAGATCACCACATTTTTCAAAACATTTAAACGGGGTCAGTTAATGCATAAACAATATAAGATAATACAACAGACAGTTACACAATCGCAATCCTCCAACTCCGTCACATCACCAAACATCTGACTACACACTAAAGTGTGTAGCCCTGCCAGAATATCCATCGCAACAAATATTCCACGGCGCCAGTGGGGGACCACAGCCGTTCCCACCTAAGCCCCACTCATCTCCATCGAGCAAATAACCTATGTCCATTAATGTGCACATCCCCTTGTGACGGGAACCAGAAGGGGCAAATCAAGGGCGTGAAGCCACTCCCGCAAGTGACTTCACTCAGTCGAGGGCGCATCTCGCGAACCACAAACAAACAACAACCAACCACAATACCAATGTAAACAATGCCAATACAAATTAATGATACAACAACATGCCAATCAATCAAACAACCATCTTATAATATTTACAGAATAACTGAGTAGGGAAACCCTACCTGAGATGAAATCACCAATAATCAACCACAAGCAGCGGATCAAAAACCTTCTTCTAGGAAATCACCTCCTATAATCAAATAACCATATAATTAAAATCTATCATATAGTCAAACCCAACAACCCCCAAATCACCCAATTAGGGTTTTAAACAATATTAACTAATTGACATAAAAACAGTACAAGGATCTTACCCACGATACGACGATCACCAAGGTATAAAGAACTCCCAAAACCAACAACCCTAGACCTTGATTTGATAGCAATGAGTGAAGAGAAGAACGTCGTGTTTTGTTTTCTTTTGTAAAAAGTTTAGAATTAAGATAAAGGTAAAAAGAAACTGACGAAAACTCTTTATATACTTTTCACGCATTACTATCAAAACCCGCCCGAGAACTCGTAAAACCCGTCATACTCGATCGAGTAACTAAGGTACTCGATTGAGTACCACCTAATCGATCGAGTTTTCCTTACTCGATCGAGTACCCATCAGGCATGACGTACTCCAAAATGTAAAACTAACTTACTCAGCAGAGTAAGCCCTACTCGATAAAGTACCCAACAGCTCATAAATCTGAGGTATTACAGTCTTCCCTCCTTAAAAATGAACGTCGCCCCCGAAGTTCAAACCCAACCTATAAAACATGTACACGTAACACTAACTCTACCAACAATGCCAACCTCTATAACGCGGCTCACGATATCGTATCAACTATAGCATAAACTCTCGACACTAATTACATAATACTACTTCCACAAATGCCGCTAACTCCATCTCACTAACATATTATCCACTAGCAAATCCAATATCAAAACAATCCACCAAGCGAGATCAACCACCAAACGGAATGTTACATTCTACCACCCTGAAAATGAACTTCGTCCTCGAAGTTTACTCATACTCATAAACATCATCACCCAACCTATCAACACTATCGAAGTTTACTCACACTCATAAACATCATACTACTATAAGCACTGCCATGACCTTTAATAATAACAACCACAACACAAATCCATCCTTTGTTCTACAACAAGACTCATACTTCCAAATATACTGCAACATGTACAACCATTAAAATCTCTTTGTCGCATCCTTCTCCTCTTAAAATAAATGTTATGTCCTCGTAACCCACTAATACTAGATCCTTAGCTATTTATTCTCATTATCCTTATCACCACCGCATGTCAACGCTAACCTCCTATAACTTCAACACCTACAACCATTTCTATATCCAGTGCTCTCTTTCTCTAACAGCTCTCGCGCCTTCAATTATTCTGCACTCCATCTAACCTATACCATAAAATCCTCAGCATAACCACTACTCTAACTCTTCAGCATTACCGCAAAATGACATACTTCTTTATACAAGCACTTATCTCCAAAATCATAACTCACGATCCACAATGTTACACACACTCACATTAGATCCTCAATTTCTTTTCTTTTATTACCGCAAAACTCACCCATAACTTAACATGATACTAAGTCCCAACACTCCGTAACTACTGTCCCGATAAAAGTTAAAAACCACCTGTAGTTTCCAGTTCAGTACAACACATGTTCCACAAATCACTTGCCACTACTATGTTAACCAATGCCTCCTCTAAAACAAGAGCAAAAGTACTCCAACAACCTCTCACAACTGTGTCCCATTAACAGAATATCACTATACCATGAGAACAACGGAAACATACGCAACTTTCTTCCATATCATACTCTACCCTCACAAGCTGAAACCGGTAAGAAACATTAATAAACAAAACAACAGTCTATATGTCCAAACCGAAACTCACAAGAAACAACAGTAAACAAAGTTAACAATCTATATAACTGGTACACACTTTCGAAAACTCGTCACATAAGTATCCCGCCTACTCCACGACAACCGATAACGGCATCGCAACACCGCCACCAACAGCCGCACCGCAGCGCGAAAGTACCTACATCGTAACACAAAGTACCGTTCCTGAATCGCATCCGGAACACAACATCCACATTACCACAAAACCAGACTCTCGACACAATAACCATCACATTACTCCTCCAACCACCATTACCCCTTCTGAATACCGTCCTATTAGGTTACCATACATAACATATAACACAGAACACTCAGATAACAACTTTATGATTATCACATTATATCGCTACTCGTGAGGTCAGAACCTCACACAAACACTTATACACATCAAAGACCCATAATCGAATCTAACTGGCCAATCCTGATCACGTAAGTTACCACCTGATAAAGGTTACCTCTCGCCCGAGTTTAACTCGTATGCCCCTCATAACACATTCTCCCATTCGCGTAACTATCACTTCCTGATAAATGTAACCATACCATTAATACCCAACTACTAGCAGACGCCTCCTATATCTATATCTTATACTCCCTCGCAACCATATATACCAATCTTGCCTCCACAAAATCAACCTCTCTAGGACGTCTATCTTCTCTATTTAACGTCATCCTTAACTACTAGTGATAACATCACGACACCACCATATTTCGTATAACAAATCTATTACACTCACCTTTAAACATAACAGTTCATTTCTATTTCGGTTAACATTCCAATTAACAAACAACAAATCCGTCAACAAAATTAACCTCAACATTCATTCCAATTCTGTCCTTAATTGTATCGTCACCCAACTCACCACCAAAATCTCATTTCGTGCAAATACTCTACCAACTTTTTACTCCCCTTAATTCGTCCAAACTCATGACTAACATGTCGTCCTGAAATTCTTATATAACCATTAACTCACACCATCATGATAGTATCATACATCTCGACGATTCCTTACTTCCATATCGCATAACTCCGGTCAACATTCTCTTAGTTTACTCCCCTCATTCTTTTCCGTTTACACTCGATAAAATCAATTAACAATTCGACTCCTTATTCCTACTACCTAACTCTTTAGTGCTCCGGTTACCTTTTCTTTGCTCTAAAACTCAAATTCTATTTATTCATATCGCTACCTTCTCACTCTTTCTTACCATGGATCCTCTCTCATCATGCTACTCACTCACACTTGCCACCAATCAGTCCACACAATCAACGTTTACTCTTCAATTAATTGCATCTCCCTTTTACATCTCTAGATATCAAAATTCATTTCATACTGTTAATTGCCCAAGGAAATTACACACTAGGCTCACCTCTTGATGATCCAAATTCCTAAACTCAGTCACTATCTATAAATCCACATCGTGTCATAACTCAATCTAAGCTCTCTATACACCATTTTTTTCCATCCCTCTACAACGACCTTCCATTACATATATTCTTAACGAACCCAGTTATAACTATCTCCCTCCATAAATCCTTAAACATCCCAAGTTACCACCATTTGCATCCCTTATTTCAATCTTTTCATTCTCACGTTCCTTAAACTTACATCACCCCTTACCCATATTCACTTACTTTTACATTACTCAACACGTGACTATATCACTCACCACATCTCACAAAACATACTCCCTGCCTCGATAAGCTCATCAATCTTCCCTTTCCTTTTTCCACTATCAATCACAACCACATATAACCCATGTCTTCTCCACCAAACTCATACCCATCACAAGGTGCTACTCTTTACATCATAAGATCTGGTAACTTACGCATCAGGACCAACACATCTCTTATTCCACACGTTATTAACTAATCAAAAGCCATAGAAGAAACGCCAAAACATGCCTCATACCACTCTATTCCACCTTAATCATATATATGCAAATATCACAACTCATATCGCATGTTACTACTACTAAGCCAAACATTAACATTAATCATGGTCATGTATATCCTTCAACTTATCCAACATACAATCCAACACTTTCAATTAAAATCAATCATATCTTCATCCAACATGTGCATATGAAACAACAATAAACAAGTAGCGATCCCATGACATCTCATAATGACCGGTTCAAAGTTGTAGGGCGAGTTCGCGACTTTAGAACGTCTCCCAAGCCTTTGCATTAGCTCCTAACAACTCCTACCCGGATTCATTTTAATTTGACTCTCAACATTCATTAGGTTCATTGGTTACAGGTTCAAAAATCGTCGCTCTGATACCACTTTGTAACACCCCCATACACCAAGGTGCCTTACCAAGACCACCCAGCGCATGAGAATGCTACCATCTCGGCTACCCGAGGCATAGTAATCAAAGTAGACCATTCAGAAACGTACTTTAAGTAAATAAGTTTAAAGTGATTACATCAAACCAACTGTAAAATAAAATACAACGGTTCCAAAACCAAAATCCAACTAAAGTACCAAAATGTTATGACACAACAGCGGGAGACTATTACTCTGACTCGTGGTAACTCCATTCCCAGCTAGATCCCGCGCATATCCAAGATATACTTGCTAAACAGTTGCTCACCATCCCCGAATGGATCACAACATTTTTCAAAACATTTAAACGGGTCAGTTACTGCATAAACATTATAAGACAATACAACAAATAGTTACACAATCACAATCCTCCAACTCTGTCACATCACCAAACAACTGACTACACACTAAAGTGTGTAGCCCTGCCAGAATATCCATCGCAACAGATATTCTACACCGCCAGTGGGGGACCGAAGCCGTTCCCACCTAAGCCCCGCTCATCTCCATCGAGCGAATAACCCATGTCCATTAATGTGCACATCCCCTTGTGACGGGAACCACAAGGGGCGAATCAAGGGCGTGAAGCCACTCCCGCAAGTGACTCCACTCAGCCGAGGCCGCCTCTCGCGAACCACAAATAAATAACAACCAACCTTAATACTAATGTAAATAATGCCAATACAAATTAATGATACAACAACATTCCAATCAATCAAACAACCATCTTATAATATTTACACAATAACTGAGTAGGGAAACCCTACCTGATATGAAATCACCAATAATCAACCACAAGCAGATCAAAAACCTTCTTCTACGAAATCACCTCCTATAATCAAATAACAATATAATTACAATCTATCATACAGTTAAAACCAAGAACCCCCAAATCACCCAATTAGGGTTTTAAAAAATATTAACGAATTGGCATAAAAACAATACAAGGATCTTACCCATGATAAGATGATTACAAAGGTATACAGAAATCCGAAAACTGACAACCCTAGCCCTTGATTTGATAGCAATGAGTGAAGAGAAGAACGTCATGTTTTGTTTTCTTTTGTAAAAAGTTTAGAATTAAGGTAAAAGTAAAAAGAAACAGACGAAAACTCTTTATATACTCTTCACGCGTTACTATCAAAACCCGGCCGAAAACTCGTAAAACTCGTCATACTCGATCGAGTAACTAAGGTACTCGATCGAGTACCGCCTACTTGATTGAGTTTCTCTCACTCGATTGAGTACCCATCAGGCAGAACGTACTCCAGAATGTAAAACTAACTTACTCGACAGAGTAAGTCCTACTCGATAGAGTACCCAACAGGTCATAAATCTGAGGTATTACATTAGGCACTCCAAAGTATGGAAAGATATAATCCTTGAAAGTTTGGTAACGATTCTTGAGTAATTGGTGGGTGCGGCAATAGCTTCAATTCATTTGGACACATAATCCACCGCAACCAATATGCATTGGTTGCCAAAGGAAGATGGAAATGGTCCCATAAAATCCACGCCCTATGCATCAAATAGTTCCACCTCTAGAATGTTGTTAAGAGGCATCTCATATCTTCTTCCGATATTTCCTCTTCTTTGACAAAAGTCACAAGAATGAACAACAGCATAGGAATCCTTGAACAAAGATGGCCAATAAAATCCACAATGGAAAACTCTAGCTTGAGTCCTTGAAGTGGATAGATGGCCTCCATAAGTTGTTGGATAACATGATTGGAGGATTCTTTATCCTCTTCATGAATGACACATCTTCGGTAAATACCATCATTGCACATTCTATACAAGAAGGGGTCTTCCCACACATATCTCCTAGCTTCTTATTTCAACTTCTTCCTAGCTTGGCTATCAAATTCTTCCGAAATAAAGCTAGAACATAAGTAATTTGCAATGTCCACATACCAAGGGTCGGAATTCATAATAGCCAAGATGGTGTCATCGGGTAGCTATTCATTAATGGGCACCCCGTCATCTTTATTCCCTTTTGCTTCTTGTGTCAACCAAGATAAATGGCCCGCAACGGCGCCAAAAAGTTGTTGTGTTATATTTATACCTCGTAAGTGAACGAGTGATCGTTGTGTATTGCAAGGGTCGAATCCCAAGGGACGATATTTATGGTTCTTAGACGGTCTAATTTGTCCTAGTGTAATTCTAGCCATAAGCGATTGATTGGTGACTAATGATAAGCTACAACTAAAGAAATAGAAGCAATTAACAAGTAAGCAAGTAAATTGATCTAACTCAAGAGTTTAAAAGACTAAGGTAACCGGGTTCCCAAGTGTAGGTCAAGGTTGATTATGGTCAAAAATAAGGTTGGTCTACGGGTAAGGTGAAGGTAGGTCCACCTCTCGGTGTAAGACAGAACTTAGTCTAGGCTTGGTCGAGATCTCTCCCTAAGCACTCCCAAACATGCAATAGACACACCCAACTTGACACAACTTCAAGCTCTCAGTTAAACATGCAAATAGATATGGAAAGAGCTCAAACTACTCATTCAAGCCTTTTATCAAAAATATGGTGTGGACAAAACAAAGCTACCGACCCAAAGACTCAACCTTTATGTCAAGGACCACAATCAAACCATGGAACCTACACAAGTTCCCCCATTTACCTGAGTGAGGCACTACTCACACATATTGATGAGAACAAACACAAAAGATGTAAACTTTGATGTAAAACTAGTAGAAGGAAACATGTTTGCAATGATAAACTAATTAAGCAAGTATGTATATATAAACAAATGACAAATAATTTAAACTAGGAAGAGAATTATACCAATCTTCAAATAAAGTTACAAACATGGATTAGTACAAACACAATCAAACCATGGAACCTACACAAGTTCCCCCATTTACCTGAGTGAGGCACTACTCACACATATTGATGAGAACAAACACAAAAGATGTAAACTTTGATGTAAAACTAGTAGAAGGAAACATGTTTGCAATGATAAACTAATTAAGCAAGTATGTATATATAAACAAATGACAAATAATTGAAACTAGGAAGAGAATTATACCAATCTTCAAATAAAGTTGCAAACATGGATTAGTACATAGAAGAAGAGTCTCCTTAAATTTTTAAATTAAAACCCGAATGTTCAACAATGGAAGAACTAAGTAGAATTTTTGAGTAATTAGCACTAATTATGGAAAGATTAATATCTTAGTTATCAAATTCTAGCCATAAGCGATTGATTGGTGACTAATGATAAGCTACAACTAAAGAAATAGAAGCAATTAACAAGTAAGCAAGTAAATTGATCTAACTCAAGAGTTTAAAAGACTAAGGTAACCGGGGTTCACAAGTGTAGGTCAAGGTTGATTATGGTCACAAATAAGGTTGGTCTACGGGTAAGGTGAAGGTAGGTCCACCTCTCGGTGTAAGACAGAACTTAGTCTAGGGTTGGTCGAGATCTCTCCCTAAGCACTCCCAAACATGCAATAGACACACCCAACTTGACACAACTTCAAGCTCTCAGTTAAACATGCAAATAGATATGGAAAGAGCTCAAACTACTCATTCAAGCCTTTTATCAAAAATATGGTGTGTACAAAACAAAGCTACCGACCCAAAGACTCAACCTTTATGTCAAGGACCACAATCAAACCATGGAACCTACACAAGTTCCCCCATTTACCTGAGTGAGGCACTACTCACACATATTGATGAGAACAAACACAAAAGATGTAAACTTTGATATAAAACTAGTAGAAGGAAACATGTTTGCAATGATAAACTAATTAAGCAAGTATGTATATATAAACAAATGACAAATAATTGAAACTAGGAAGAGAATTATACCAATCTTCAAATAAAGTTGCAAACATGGATTAGTACATAGAAGAAGAGTCTCCTTAAATCTTCAAATTATAACCCGAATGTTCAACAATGGAAGAACTAAGTAGAATTGTTGAGTAATTAGCACTAATTGTGGAAAGATTAATGTCTTAGTTATCAAACACTACAAGTTTAATACCAGGGTTTTTTTTTCTAGGGTAATGTGTGCAAATGAAATTAGAGGGGGCGGGGGGGGGGGGGGGGGGGGGTATTTATAGGTTACACGAAGGTTAGGTCAAAAATTACAAAGGAGTTGAAAATACGGAGACAGGGTCCCAGCCTATGGACCGGCCGTCGGTGACCTGCCGGGCTGGGAGTCTTCTGCAAGATTTCTTCATT
Organism: Silene latifolia; assembly: GCF_048544455.1. Taxonomy (NCBI): domain Eukaryota; kingdom Viridiplantae; phylum Streptophyta; class Magnoliopsida; order Caryophyllales; family Caryophyllaceae; genus Silene; species Silene latifolia. Next base: position 169,513,846 of record NC_133534.1, on the reverse strand, counting down.
TCCTGGAGTCTTCAGGTGTGCACAGCCGGGCTATCGGCTGCCGGTGGGCTTGCCGGCTAGGAGCCCTTTGCATTTCTTCTTCAAAAACCAATCTCCCAACTATCATCAGGTATGCATGGCCGGTGGCCCACTCGTCTGGGAGTCTCCTGTATCTTTTCCACTCTTTTCTTCCTTTGGCTCATTGGGGTGGGTGGTGAGCCGGCAGACCGGCTGAGGCACTCTTCTCAGCTTTCTTCTTCTTCTTTTCCATGTTAGCTTCAAAATCCGCCTTTCTTGCTTCCATTCCTCCATTTCTGTTTCAAATCCTACAAGATGAGATAGAAATTCATAGAACGGGAAATCGGGACACAAAATGAAAGTATAGGCATGCAAAACCGTATAAAAATGGATCAAAATACAAGGAAAAGAAGGGATAATTATGACCAAATAAACACATATCACCCTGCCAGATTCGTATCGCAACACGAATTCCTCCTCCTCAGATCATTATTGTGCTTATCCTCCTTGAAGTGTGAACTTAAAGGAGCGACCCGGGCGTGAGACGGTCTCCTGAACCATCTCACTCTCCTCACCACCATAACTCCCCTAACATCCACATGTAACACAATATGCAACACAATATGCTAAGTACACCTCTTTCACATTTATCATGATTCTCAAGTTGACTCCATATACCAACAATTATCACAATTATTAAGACATATATGCTAACTCAGATGATATGATGCAATTCTAACATTTTTTATTAGACTAACAAAAGTAATGACATATGCAAGCATTTATACTATTAAAACCGAGTAGTGAAATCTTACCTCGAGGCAACTCCGTAAGCGACATGCAAAATGCTAGAATCCGTCCTCTATAACATCACTCTCTACATTAATATAATAATTACCTTCACAACACATCCTATAACCCTATTAATAGATGAAATCCTCTATCTTTATCCTCTAATTACCCATAATCCTAATTATAACCACCTAATTAACAAAACCCACAAAACCCCTAAATACTAGGGTTTGATTAAGAGAAAATAGAAGAAGGTGAAATCTTTGACTTAAAAGGCAAGATCGGTAAAGAGAGGTGAAGAAGGGTGCAAGGTCATCAATTCCATGCTTAATATCCATGGAAGGTGGCTAGGGAGATCCTAGAGAGGTTTGAGAGAGATTCTAGGGTTTTAGAGAGAGAAGAAGAAATTAATTGTGTTTAACGTATTCTAATCCCGACTCTCGTATATAACGCCCGCTGGAACGACTCACTCGGTCGAGTACTCCATACACTCGGTCGAGTGCCTTCTACTCGGTTGAGTATTGCCTATACTCGGCCGAGTACCCACTATTCGGTCCAGTAAGACTCACACTCGGTCTAATATCCACCTCCTCACTCATGAGTAAGCCTCTCACCAAGCTCAAGGGCTCACTCACTATTGACAAACGGTAATTTAAAAGTCTCAATAAAACCGGATTTTACAATCTTCACCACTTAAAATGAACTTCGTCCCCGAATTTCGCATCAACTCTCCCTTTGCTACCTCCTCTTCTAAAATATTATTACCGGCTCTCGTACACTCCCTTCCAATCTCCGCTGTCCTTTAATCTCTTATGACATCCATGTTCTTACCACCATCATCACTCTCACTATGTCGATATTGCGTACTTTTATCCACCTACACACTCTTATACCTCACCATATACATCCCAAAGCTCTTTCGTTTCACCGCTCACTTTCCCTACTCCCGTACTCTCTTCCCTCAACTTTCAAGTTGTTACATCCACCCCCCCTTAAAAGGGAACTTCAACCCGAAGTTCAAATGCTCAGCCATCATGGTAACATTCTCACAAGCCCTATAATCAAATTCCACAATTAAATAAATTCCGGGTTCGCCTCTCTCTTCTCACCTATTACAAATTCCATAATTAGGCCTCATATAATCTCAACATCGTTAAGTTCACTCTCACACTACGAGTCTTCCAAATTTTATCATAATAACAAGGTCAAACTTAAGGTTTGAAGTTCTACTCTCAAAAGCAACTTCCCAACTCGTGTCATTGATTCCATTGATCGCTTATGGTTATGCATATACGTGACTAGGTTCAAGTGTTACCATCTCTAGACTACCATCACTCATTGCCATGGTTCACGAACTACCATATGTATGCATTCACATCAAGAGAACAAGAAATGTACTATTCTTACGAAAAAAAATTAAAGAATGACAAAGTATCACTTGCAATACGATTCAACCCCTTTTAATACTCCCGTTTCTGTGCACAATACGTTACGCATATACCACATCTAATTCATCTGTGACATCGTCATAGATGTTTTCACATACCAACGTTCGTCCATTATTAACATGTAATACTACGGTTTTATGAGTCTCTAGGTACTGTATCGAGTGGGCCTTACTCTGTCGAGTAAGTGTGTTTTGCGTTTTAAAATAGTTTCTGACCTGTTGGGTACTCGATCGAGTAGCCTTGGTACTCGATCGAGTAGGCAGCACTCGATCGAGTACGTCAGTTACTCGATCGAGTAGCCGGTTTACGGGGGGATGATTTGTCGGGTTTTGTTAATAATGCGAATTAATATATATACACTTCCGTCACTTTCATAATACACTTTTACAAACCTAATTACTTTCAAAAGAGAAATCAATCTACGTACTTCGCATTCATCGCATTATTGACAAATCCCAGAGATTGGAAGGTCGGAGTTCATCTTTCTTTACATCTTTGTGATCCTTGCGTCGAGGGTAAGATCTACGTACCGAATTTGTTATATTTAATTAAGTCTTGTTAAACCCTAATTTTGGGAATTGGGGATTTGTGTTAGTTTTGTGTTGTTAGTGATATATGTGATGTTATGTTAGGAGGAGGATTCGTAGAGGGGGCTTTTTGATAACAGCTGTTGAGATTGTCTGACTATATTGCATTCCAGGTAGGGTTTCCCTATTCAGTATTAGTCCCATAATGTGTTTGTGGTGATTTGTGTTTGTTGATTGTTATCATACGAGTATTGTGACGGTTGTTGGTGTTGATTGCTGTTTAGTAGTTGTGATTATTTATATCTGTTTGTGTTCTTCGGGGCGCATCCTTGGCTGAGTGGAGTCACTTGCAGGAGTGGCTTCACGCCCATTATTCGCCTTCTGTGGAACCCGCCACAGAAGGGATGTGCACATTAATGGATTTGGGTTTATCGCTCGACGGAGATGAGCGGGGATTAGGTGGGAATGACTGCGGTCCCCCACTGGCGGCGTGGAGTGACCTGTTGCGATGAGCACTCTGGAAGGGCTACACACTTTAGTGTGTAGTCAGTATTGTGGAGTTGGTGATGGAGTTCGGAGTATATCTGTGACTATTGAGCTGTGTTATTTGTTGTGTTGCTGGATTATATAAATTGTGTGATTAGTACTGACCCCGTTTAAATGTTTTAAAAACTGTGGTGATCCATTCGGGGGTGGTGAGCAGTCATTGAGAAGGTATATTTGATGCGCATGGGATAGCTGGGATGAGTCATCACGTGGCAGTTAGAAGTCTTCCGCTGTGTCAGACGATGTCTAGTAGCTTTGATAGTTTTATCAGTAGACCGTCTGAGAACCTTGTATTTCAGTTTAACAGTTTTGGTTTTGATCATGTAATCACTTTAAACTATATTGTTATTTAAATTATGTTTCTTCATTGTCATTTGATTATCATTGCCTCGGGTAACCGAGATGGTAGCACTTCCATGCCTTGAGTGGTCCTGGTAAGGCACTTGGAGTTTGTTGGTGTTACAAAATGGTATCAGAGCGACGATCCTGAACCTGTAACCAATGAATCTAATGAACCTAGGGAGCCTAATTAAAATGAACCCGGGGTAGAAGTTATAGGAGCTAATGCAAAGGCTTGGGAGACGTCCTAAAGCCGCGAAATCGCCCTACAATTTTGAACCGGTCACATGGGATATGAGTTGGGATTGCTATGTGTTTACCTTGTGTGTTGTGTATCTATATAGTAAGGTGTTGTATGAATCGATGGATGCATGCATGTGGAGGATGGGAGATCTGAGTTGAAAGATGATGATGACGTGAATTGTATATTGGTTGATTGAAAAGCATGAAAGTATAATGATTGATACATATAATTTGGCATGTTATAATTATGAAAGGAAAAGTGGTTTGTTTATACATATATATATATAAAGCGATGCGTAAGTATATATGTTGTTGTAGTCGTTTTGAGTAAGAGTATAGAAAGTTGGGAGTGTGAATTGAACATGTGTTGGGTGAATATGTTGAACGAATATGGTGGATAAATATGTGGCATGATGGATGAATTAGTGGAAAAAGATGAATAATCGTTGTATGATAATATGATTTATGATTAAGAATGTTATATAATGGAAGTTATTTTATAATGTTGTTATGCTAGTAACATGTGAATAGGGGACTTGATGTCATGTATTTGTGATTTTCTTTACGAAAAGTGATAGAATAAAAGCATGTGGGTAAGTCATGATTGGCAAGTTAAATAAATTATGTGCATGATGAATGTTGTTGCTTTCCTTTCGAAAATAGTAACATGTGATTGGGACTACTGGTTTTATGAGTATTGGGTTGTTTTTGTTTACCTTGTTGTCGTTTAAGTTGTTTGGAAGTAAAATCAAGTAGTTGTGTTTTTCGATTATAAAGAGGTTGTATTTAAACTGTTATAACTTGAGATGTATAAATTATTTTAATGTGATTCCAATTGGAGGTGATAGCTTGTTCTTTTACGATTCTAACGATAGGTCACACGCCCAAAACGACCAAGAAATGAGTGAGTTATGACCGTTTTACGAAAACTGGACAGTGTTGAGAAATGCGTAGGGTACTCGATCGAGTGGCCCTCACTCGATCGAATGCACCTTGGTACTCGATCGAGTACCCCTTACTCGATCGAGTAGCCCTGGTAATTTTTTATATACGTCTCTGACTTTAACCTACTCGATCGAGTAAGTCATTTACTCGATCGAGTGGCATGTACTCGATCTAGTGACCCCTATTTTAGGTCAGATGCCTATATTTTGACTTTGTTGCATATCATGTTTAATTCAAAAGTGTTATTTTGCTTCTTTATGCATTGATTTATATGTATGTTGAGCCTGATGCATAAGTTACCCAATCTTATGATGTAAGGAGTGGCACCTGTGGTGAGTATGAGTTATATGTGGTTGTGATAGATAGTGGAAAAAGAAAAGGAAGATCGTTATGGCTTAATTGAGGCATAAAGCATATTTTGTGAGACGAGATGAGAGATATGATTGTGTGTTGAGTAACGTAAAAGCAAGTGAATATGGGCAAGGGATGATGTGAGTCTAAGGAACGTGAGAATAAAAAGATTGAAAGTAAGGGTGTGGATAGTGGCAGCTTGAGATGTGTAAAGAATTATGGAGGGAGATGGTTAGGAGTCGTGTGGGTTAAGGATATATGTAGTGAAAGTTCGTTTTAAAGGGGTTGAGAAGAGTGGTATATAGTGAACTTTATGGAGACATGTCGCGAGGTAGATTTGTACACAGTGAGTGAGTTTGGGAGATTTGGTTTATTAAGAGATGAAACTACTGTGTGATTTCCTTGGACAATTAACGGTATGAAATGAATTCTGATTTCTAGAGAGGTACAAAGGAGATGCAATTGTTTGAACAGTGAACGTTGATTTTATGGATAGATTAGTGGCAAGTGTGAGTGATAGCATAATAAGAGAAGATCCATGGTAAGAAAGAGTGAGATGATATCGATATAAAATAATGGGATTTGAGTTTTGGAGCGATGAGAAGGTAATTGGAGCACTAACGAGTTAGGTAGAAGTAATAAGGAGTTGAGCTATTAAATGGTATTGTTGAGTATAAAGAGAAAAGAAGGATAAAAGTAAGCTGAAAAAAAAAAGTTTGACCGGAGTTATGTGATATAGAGGTAAGGATTCGTCGAGATGTGTGATACCTATCAAGAGTAAGTAAGTTAATGGTTATACAGAAGTTTCAGGACAACATGATTAATCATGAGTTTCGAGGAATTAAGGGAGTATGAAGTTGGTGGAGTATTTGCACGATACGAGATTTTTGGTGGAGAGTTAGATGATGATACAATTAAGGATAGTATTGGGAAGAGTGTTGAGGTAATTTTGTTGATGGATTCGATGTTCGTTATTTGGGATGTTAACCAAAGATAGGAAAGAAATCGTGATGTTTAGAGATGAGTGTAGGAGGTTTGATGTCCGGACAGTGGTAGTGTTATGGTTTGTGACTAGTGGTTAAGGGTGATGGTATATTAGAAAGGTAGCAATTCTAAAGAGGTTGATTTTGTAGAGACCAGATGGATATGTATGGTTGTGAGAGAGTATAAGATGTGGTTATATGAGGCGGTTGTTAGTAGTTGAGTATTAATGGTATGGTTGCAATTGGCAAGGGGTGATGGATATGCGAATGAGAGAATATATTATGAGGGGTATACGAGTTAAGCTCGGGTGAGAGGTAACTTTTATCAGGTGGTAACTTACGTGATCAGGATTGACTAGTTGGATGTGATTATGGGTCTAAGATGTATATAAATGTTTGTGTGAGGTTGTGAACTCACGAGAAGCGGTATGGTGTGATAGTTATAATGTTGTTATCTGAATGTTCTGTAATATATGTTGGATACGGTAACTTAATGGAATGATGACCAAAAGTGATAGTTTGGGTGGTCTGACATGACTGGTTATAATTGCATGTGTATTCATGATATATGTTTATTCCGTGAAAAGGTATGGATGGTATGCATGAGATTCTTGTCTGTTATTCCGTATGATATATGGTGTTGTGATCTAGTAAAGCAGTCTTGAGTAAGTTTGTCTTGTCCGAGATGTTATATTGAGTCAGTGTTTATGGAATTATGTATGTTGTGATGTCTATCGGTGTGGTTGTGGTGCCTCGGGTGGTGATCCGGGCACGGTACTTAGTGTTGTGATGCAGTTATTTTCGCACTGCGGTGTGGCTGTTGGTGGCGGTGTTGCGATGCCGTCACCGGTTGTGGTGGAGTAGGCGAGATGATTATGATACGAGTTTTCGAAAGTACATACCAGTTAAACATGGATTGTTGTTTTGTTTGCTGCTGTTCCTTGTGAGTTTTGGTTGAACATGTAGACTGTTGTTTTGTGTGTTGATGTTTCTTACCAGTTTCAGTTTGGGAATGAGGGTAGAGTATGATATGAAAGAGAGTTGTATATGTTTTCGTTATTGTCATGGTATAGTGATATTCTGTTGATGGGATACAGTTGTGAGAAGTTGTAGTGGATGATATATTATGGAGCTAGCATCGTTAGTGGATGGTAGTTGGTAGTGTATGGAGTTAGTGTCGGGAGAGTTTATGATGTAGTTGATACGACATCGTGAGCGATGTGTGGAGGTAGGAATAGTTGGTGAAGTTAGTGTTAAGAGTTCATGATTTCATGTTTTATAAGTTGAGGTTTTATTTTGAGTTCTTAGTAGCTTTGTTGCGTCTTGACCGAGTTAGTATGTTTATTTTTATGTATGGGTTGAATTTCGGGGACGAAATTCTTTTTAAGGAGGGAAGACTGTAATACTACGGTTTTATGAGTCTCTGGGTATTCTATCGAGTGGGCCTTACTCTGTCGAGTAAGTGTGTTTTGCGTTTTAAAATAGTTTCTGACCTGTTGGGTACTCGATCGAGTAGCCTTGGTACTCGATCGAGTAGGCAGCACTCGATCGAGTACGTCAGTTACTCGATCGAGTAGCCGGTTTACGGGGGGATGATTTGTCGGGTTTTGTTAATAATACGAATTAATATATATACACTTCCGTCACTTTCATAATACACTTTTACAAACCTAATTACTTTCAAAAGAGAAATCAATCTACGTACTTCGCATTCATCGCATTACTGACAAATCCCGGAGCTTGGAAGGTCAGAATTCATCTTTCTTTACATCTTTGTGATCCTTGCGTCGAGGGTAAGATCTACGTACCGAATTTGTTATATTTAATTAAGTCTTGTTAAACCCTAATTTTGGGAATTGGGGATTTGTGTTAGTTTTGTGTGGTTAGTGATATATGTGATGTTATGTTAGGAAGAGGATTCGTAGAGGATGTAATACTCCGTATTTATATGTCTTGGGGTACTCTATCGAGTAGCCCTTACTCTGTCGAGTAAGGGCAAGTTGCGGAATAAAATAGTTTCTAACCTATTGGGTACTCGATCGAGTAGCTGGGGCACTCGATCGAGTAGGGGGGTACTCGATCGAGTGCCTTGGGTACTCGATCGAGTGTCCGGTTTTACGGGGGAGTTTTCTCGGGTTTTGTTAATTACGCGATTAAGGTATTTAAACATATTCGTAATTGTTTTAAATCACTTTTTACAAAACCTAAAACCTGTTTAAGAGAGAAAGCAACTAGTCTTCTTCCTAATCGCGTTCTTGACAATTCCCGGAGTTCAGACGGTCGGTTCGTATCGTAGTTCGTGTCGTTGGATTCCTTGCGTCGAGGGTAAGCTTTTAATATAATTTCTATAATGTTTTGTTAAGATTGATGAAACCCTAATTTAGGAATTGAGGGTTTTTATGAGTAGTATTTGAATGGTAGCATCTATGTGTTGTATGGTAGGAGGAGAATTCGTAGAGGAGCCGTTTTGATACAAATTTGTAGATACCGTCTGCGTGTTGTGCTTTCCGGTAGGATTTCCTACTCGTATTAGTCCCATAATGGGATATTGGTGATGTCTTTGTAGTTAGTTGTTTGATATGATGATTGCGATTGTGATTGTGATTGTGATTGTGATTGGTTTCTATGGCTCTCGAGATGCGTTCTCGGCTGAGTGGGGTCACTTGCGGGAGTGATCTCACGCCCTAGTTTCGCCCTTCGTGGAACCCGCCACGAAAGGGGATGTGCACATTAATGGACGGGGTTATCGCTCGTACGATGAGCGGGGCTTAGGTGGGAACGGCTGCGGTCCCCCATCGCGTGGCTGGTCCAAAGTGGACGGTCGGTGTTGAGATGATAGGAGTTGGTGTGTGTGTGTGTGTGTGTGATAGTTCAGCTGTCTGTGTGTCTTGTTATTGTTATCTATATTGATTGTGTGATTAGTATCGACCCGGTGTTGTTTTGTAAACTGCGGTGATCCATTCGGGGATGGTGAGCGGATATTGAGTGTATAGAGATGAATCTTTGGGATAATTTGGGATGGCCACGACATGACGATAGAGTCTTCCATTTGTAGTTTAGCATTTATTTACATTTCAGTTGAGAACAGATAGTTTGGAATAATGTATTGTACTTTGGTTGGTTTTGAGGATTGTATTTATCATTAAACTATTTATAATAAATATTGTTTCCGTTTTGTCTATTTGATTATCATACCTCGGGCGACCGATATGGTGATGTCTTCATACCTGAGTGGTCCTGGTAAGGCACTCGGAGTATGGGGGTGTTACAAATGGTATCAGAGCGACGATCCTGAAACCTGTAACCAATGAACTTAATGAACATAGGGAGTCAATTAAAATGAACCCGGGGTAGAAGTTGTAGGAGCTAGTGCAAAGGCTTGGGAGACGTCCTAAAGTCGCGGGGGTCGCCCTACAACTTTGAACCGGTCACATGGGGGAAATGTGTGTGTTGAGTCATGTGTGTGCTTAGTAACTTGCGTAACAATGTGATGGAATGTGTTGATAGTTGGATGTTCGAATTGGAAGTTGATGAGATGAAAGAAAAGTGATGTTATATATATAGACATTGTGGATGAAATGATAGCATGATGGAATGTTTTACAACGTGGCAATTAATAGCATGATTGTTATGATATAATGTGATTTATAAAGTTAGCATGTTAGTATATGACGTAGTATGCGGGTAGCTCTTACGTATTGGTGGTACTTGATCGAGTGAGGCTGACTCGATCGGGTAGGTTTTTGGCGATTTTGAGTCCAGAATCGCGTTTTGGGGCACTCGATCGAGTAACTATGGGTACTCGATCGAGTAGGGGGTCACTCGATCGAGTAGCCTAGATACTCGATCGAGTGGGTTAGAGATCAGAAGGTCTGTTTGGTTCTGGAGTTTGGGTACTCGATCGAGTACATGGGGGCACTCGATCGAGTAGCCCGTTACTCGATCGAGTGGGTTTGGATACTCGATCGAGTAGGTTCTGGGCAGCGCGTTTTCGTGTTTTGAGGTTTAGTACGTGTGTTTATGTTTACCCTTTCTTATATAGCTTCAAGATGCCGCCCAAGAGAAATGCTTTGTATGCGAGAGCTGAGCTTATGACTACGGACGACATCGTCAAGATGTTAGAGCACCAGGATGCTCTTACTGAGACCCTGAAGAGAGTGAATGAGGACAAGGATAAGAGTAAGGAGAAGGAGGTTGACCATGCTAAAGTCAGCCTCTATATTGCGAGGTTTAACCCGAAGGAGTACAAGGGAGTTGAGGAGCCTAACCTTCTTGATAGTTGGCTGAGGGAGATGGAGAACATACTAGATTTAGTTCGCATTTGTCGATGAGATGAGAGTGGATCAGCCTGCATTCTATCCGAGGGAGGCGGTGGCAAGTGGTGGGATTCGGTGAAAGTGAGTGCCAAGGAGATATATACCAACCAGGGGTTACCCGCTATACCTTGGGAGGAGTTTCGTAGGGCTGTGAGGAAGGAGTTCGTACCAGAACATGTGAGGAGTAAGTGAGAGAGAGGAGTTCGACAAGTTTAAGATGACTCGCTTGAGAGATGTACGTGGTGAGTACTACAGCGGTTCAATGAGAAATCTAGATATCTTGAGGATATGGGTTTGAGTGAGGAGAATCGGCTTTGAGGTTTGAGAGAGGGCTAACCACGAAAATTATGGATAAGTTACCCGTGGGAGTCCTTACCGATGTAAAGGAAGCGTATGAGAGGGCCGGGAGAGTGAGAGACTAGTGGAGATGGCTCGGGAGAGGTCGGGTGGAGAGAAGAGGAAGTCGGAGAGCGAGGGTGGTGGCCAATCTAATTTCAAGAAAGGCAACCACAATCGCCTAAAGGATTTTCTTACGGGTCCGGGTTTAGTCTTTGGAACTTCCTTTGGGCGAGGCCGTGGGAGTGTGAGCAATAGCTGGGGAGTGACCTGCTTTGGTTGTGGTGGCGTAGGCCACAAGATACATGAGTGCACGAGTACACCGGGATCTTTTCAGAGACCTGCACAGAGCTTTGCGAGCAACAGACCAGCTGGATCATGGCCAAATCGGGGAGGTCAGAGCTACCAGAGTGGAGGCAACCGCAACGGCGGTAATTCTTATCAGAAGACACCGACGAACAACAACAACAACAATCAAGGGTCGGGTGCTAAGCCGACCGCATCCCCGATCTTGTCCGGGGGAGGTGGGCGGAAGACCGATGGCAAGTTGTTCATGATGGACAAGAAGGCAGCTGAGGAGGATACGCACGTTATCACCGGTACATTCCTTGTTAATGGTATTCCTACGTTTGTTTTGTTTGATTCGGGGGCTTCTCAGTCGTTTGTGTCTTCGAGTCATGTAAAACAGTTGGGTTTGAGAGTATATGAGTCTGTTAGGGAGCAAGTTTTCATACCTTCGGGTGAGTCTGTATCGTGTGGGAGGTTGTTTAGAGATGTATCTTTGATAGTTGGGCAAGTCGATTTCCCGGTAGACTTGCTAGAGTTTCCTTTTAATGGTTTTGAGATGATAGTTGGGATGGATTGGTTAGGAAAGTATAAAGCTAAGATAGATTGTCATCAAAAGAAAGTGTCCCTAAGAGGTCCTAAGGGTGTTAGTGTGTCTTACCGTGGGTTTCTAGTCAAACCCAAAGTTAAGTTGATTGCAATTGTCACCTTGAAGTCGTATACGAGGAAGGGATGTCCTCCGATTTTGTGCCATGTGAGAGATGACCGGATAGAGAGCCGGCGATTGACGAGATACCGGTGGTGGGAGAGTTTGCGAGATGTTTTTCCGAGAGGAGATTCCGGGGTTGCCACCGAAGAGGGAGATAGATTTCACCGTTGAGTTGAAGCCGGGGACGGGGCCAATCTCTAAGGCACCGTACCGTATGGGTCCTAAGGAGATGGAGGAGCTTAGGAAGCAGTTAGATGATTTGATAGAGAAGGGATACATTAGACCAAGTGTATCGCCTTGGGAGCACCGATTCTTTTCGTGAAGAAGAAAGATGGGAGTTTGAGGTGTGCATAGATTTAGGGAGTGAATCGTGTGACGATAAAGAACAAGTATCCTTTGCCAAGGATAGATGACCTGTTTGATCAGTTGAGTGGTGCAACAGTCTTTTCTAAGATTGATTTGAGGTCGGGGTACCATCGGGTGAAGATTAGAGAGGTGGACATACCGAAGACTGACTTTCACGTCGAGGTATGGCCATTATGAGTATGTAGTGATGCCGTTTGGGTTGTCTAATGCGCCGGCAGTGTTTATGGATTTGATGAATAGAATCTTGGACAGTTCTTGGATCAGTTTGTAGTAGTGTTTATCGATGACATCTTAGTCTACTCTAAGACTAAGGAGGAGCATGAGGAGCATCTGAGGATTGTGTTGCAGACTTTGAGGGATCATGAGTTGTATGCTAAGCTGTCCAAGTGTGAGTTCTGGTTAGAGAAAGTTGCCTTTCTGGGGCATGTAATCTCTAAAGATGGGGTAGCTGTGGATCCGGCGAAGATTGAGGCAGTGACAAAGTGGGAAGCACCGAAGAATGTTGCTGAGGTGAGAAGTTTCTTGGGTTTAGCTGGATACTACAGACGGTTCGTGAAAGATTTCTCCAAGATAGCTAGACCGATGACAGCGTTGATGAGGAAAGAGAACAGGTTTCGTTGGGATGAGGGTTGTGAGACGGCGTTCCAAACATTAAAGGAGCGTTTGACCACAGCTCCTGTCCTAGCATTGCCTGAAGGGAGCGAGAATTTCGAGGTTTATACGGATGCTTCGAAGAATGGGCTAGGATGTGTGTTGATGCAGAATGGTAAAGTGATTGCCTATGCTTCTAGGCAGTTGAAGCCTTATGAGGAGAACTACCCTACTCATGATCTGGAGTTGGGTGCAGTGGTGTTTGCTCTCAAGATTTGGAGACATTACCTTTATGGAGCAATCTTTAAGGTATTTTCTGATCACAAGAGTCTCAAGTACATCTTCACGCAGAAGGAGTTGAACATGAGACAGAGGAGGTGGATGGAGCTGATTGGTGATTATGACATGGAAATCATCTACCATGAAGGAAAAGCCAATGTTGTTGCTGATGCTTTGAGTAGGAAGAGTGTACATTCTTTGTGTACAACTCTATCTCTAATGAGGCTGAGAGATGAGGTAGCGAGGTTCGGGATACATATGATGCAGAAAGGAGATGCCATGGGTGATATGACAGTACAGCTTGAGTTTTATGATGACATTCGGGATAAGCAGGCTTTGGATCCTAAGATAGTGGAGTGGAGAGCTGGAGTAGAGAAAGGGACAGTGTCCCGCTTTTCTATTCATACAGATGGTAGCTTGAGGTTTGATGGTAGGTGGTGTGTTCCTAATGACGAGGAGTTGAAAAAGACAATCATGACAGAGGCACATTGCACACCATATTCAGTTCATCCAGGTGGAGACAAGTTATACAAGGATTTGAAGAAAACGTTTTGGTGGCCTGGGATGAAGAAAGAGACAGCTGAGTTTGTGTCCCGTTGTTTGACATGCCAGAGAGTTAAAGGGGAACAGAGAAGACCACAAGGTAAGGCTCAGTCTTTGGAGGTGCCTGAGTGGAAGTGGGAATCCATTTCCATGGATTTCATTGTGGGTTTGCCTAAGAGTCAACAAGGTAACAATATGATTTGGGTGATAGTGGATCGTCTGACCAAGTCAGCTCACTTTGTTCCAATGAAAGATATATGGACTAAGGCACAATTGGCTATGGCCTATCGAAAGAACGTGCTGAAGTTACATGGAGTCCCTAAGGACATAGTGTCTGACAGAGATGCGAGATTTATATCGGGGTTTTGGAAGGAGTTGCGCAGAATCGTTAGGGACAAATCAAGATGAGTACTGACTTTTCATCCTGCGACAGATGGGCAGACTGAGAGAACAATCAAGACTCTTGAGGATATGTTGCGAGGTTGTGTGATGGATTTTGGTGGTAGCTGGGAGCAGAGGTTGGACTTGATAGAGTTTTCTTACAACAACAGCTATCACACCAGTATAGGTATGGCACCGTTTGAGGCTTTGTATGGGAGGAGATGTAGGAGTCCAATCTGTTGGGACGATAGTGCTGAGGCAGTGGTTTTAGGACCAGAGATGGTACATGAGATGGTGGAACAGATTAAGATGATCAGGGAACGGATGAGAGCAGCTCAGGATCGACAAAAGAGTTATGCAGATCTACATCGTCGGGACATAGAGTTTCAGGTTGGGGACAAGGTTCTTCTGAAAGTGTCTCCTATGCGCGGAGTTATGAGATTTGGGAAGAAAGGCAAGCTAAGTCAGAAGTTTATAGGGCCTTATGAGATCTTAGAGCGAGTCGGGGAAGTTGCTTATCGTCCGGCATTACCAATTTGCATTAGAGAGAGTGCATAATGTGTTTCATGTATCGTTTGCGGAAGTATGTGAGTGACCCGTCACATGTGTTGGAGGCAGAGAGCTTAGAGCTGGATGAGTCTTTATCATATCTGGAGGTGCCTAAGCAGATCCTAGACCGAAAGGTTAGAAAGACTAAGGGTGGTGAGACAGTTTTGCTCAAGATCCTTTGGTCTAACCACGAGACCGAGGAAGCTACATGGGAGGCAGAGGATATCATGAAAGAGCGTTACCCCTTCCTTTTTGATCAGGTATGTATGGTTACGGGGACGTAACCTTGTTTCTTTTAGGGGGGTAGGAGATGATCGCGAGCAGTTTCTAAGAGTTTTATACACCTTTTTATATGTTGCGTCGGTAGGTTGTCGGGATGAGTTGGGTAAGTAGCGTGTTTTATATTGAGTTTTGTTTTGGTTGTTGAGTCGGGAATGTTTTGGAGTACCTTTGTTTTAGTAGTGGTTTGAACTTCGGGGACGAAGTTCCTTTTAAGGAGGGAAGACTGTAATACTCCGTATTTATATGTCTTGGGGTACTCTATCGAGTAGCCCTTACTCTGTCGAGTAAGGGCAAGTTGCGGAATAAAATAGTTTCTGACCTGTTGGGTACTCGATCGAGTAGCTGGGGCACTCGATCGAGTAGGGGGGTACTCGATCGAGTGCCTTGGGTACTCGATCGAGTGTCCAGTTTTACGGGGGAGTTTTCTCGGGTTTTGTTAATTACGCGATTAAGGTGTTTAAACATATTCGTAATTATTTTAAATCACTTTTTACAAAACCTAAAACCTGTTTAAGAGAGAAAGCAACTAGTCTTCTTCCTAATCGTGTTCTTGACAATTCCCGGAGTTCAGACGGTCGGTTCGTATCGTAGTTCGTGTCGTTGGATTCCTTGCGTCGAGGGTAAGCTTTTAATATAATTTCTATAATGTTTTGTTAAGATTGATGAAATCCTAATTTAGGAATTGGGGGTTTTTATGAGTAGTATTTGAATGGTAGCATCTATGTGTTGTATGGTAGGAGGAGAATTCGTAGAGGAGCCGTTTTGATACAGCTGTAGATACCGTCTGCGTGTTGTGCTTTCCAGGTAGGATTTCCTACTCAGTATTAGTCCCATAATGGGATATTGGTGATGTGCTGTAGTTAGTTGTTTGATATGATGATTGCGATTGTGATTGTGATTGTGATTGGTTTCTATGGCTCTCGAGATGCGTTCTCGGCTGAGTGGGGTCACTTGCGGGAGTGATCTCACGCCCTAGTTTCGCCCTTCGTGGAACCCGCCACGAAAGGGGATGTGCACATTAATGGACATGGTTATCGCTCGTACGATGAGCGGGGCTTAGGTGGGAACGGCTGCGGTCCCCCACTGGCAGGGCTGGTCCAGTGGACAGTCGGTGTTGAGATGATGGGAGTTGGTGTGTGTGTGTGTATGTGTGTGTGACAGTTCAGCTGTCTGTGTGTCTTGTTATTGTTATCTATATTGATTGTGTGATTAGTACTGACCCCGGTGTTGTTTTGTAAACCTGCGGTGATCCATTCGGGGATGGTGAGCAGATATTGAGCAGGTATAGAGATGAGTACTGGGATAGCTGGGATGGCCACGACATGACGATAGAGTCTTCCGCTGTAGTTTAGCATTTATTTACATTTCAGTTGAGAACAGATAGTTTGGAATAATGTATTGTACTTTGGTTGGTTTTGAGGATTGTATTTATCATTAAACTATTTATAATAAATATTGTTTCCGTTTTGTCTATTTGATTATCATACCTCGG
This sequence comes from Silene latifolia, assembly GCF_048544455.1. Classification (NCBI taxonomy): domain Eukaryota; kingdom Viridiplantae; phylum Streptophyta; class Magnoliopsida; order Caryophyllales; family Caryophyllaceae; genus Silene; species Silene latifolia. The sequence continues at coordinate 169,497,546 of NC_133534.1, read as the reverse complement.
GCGACCGAGATGGTGATGTCTTCATACCTGAGTGGTCCTGGTAAGGCACTCGGAGTATGGGGGTGTTACAGAGGAGGCTTTTTGATAACAGCTGTTGAGATCGTCTGACTGTATTGCATTCCAGGTAGGGTTTCCCTACTCAGTATTAGTCCCATAATGTGTTGGTGGTGATTTATGTTTGTTGATTGTTATCATACGAGTATTGTGACGGTTGTTGGTGTTGATTGCTGTTTAGTAGTTGTGATTGTTTGTATCTGTCTGTGTTCTTCGGGGCGCATCCCCGGCTGAGTGGCGTCACTTGCGGGAGTGGCTTCACGCCCATTATTCTCCTTTTGTGGAACCCACCATAGAAGGGATGTACACATTAATGGATTTGGGTTTATCGCTCGATGGAGATGAGCGGGGATTAGGTGGGAACGGCTGCGGTCCCCCACTGGCGGCGTGGAGTGACCCGTTGCGATGGGCACTCTGGCAGGGCTACACACTTTAGTGTGTAGTCAGTATTGTGGAGTTGGTGATGGAGTTCGGAGTATATCTGTGACTATTAAGTTGTGTTGTTTGTTGTGTTGCTGGATTATATAAATTGTGTGATTAGTACTGACCCCGTTTAAATGTTTTAAAAACTGTGGTGATCCATTCGGGGGTGGTCAACAGTCATTGAGCAGGTATGTTTGATGCGCTTGGGATAGCTGGGATGTGTCATCACGTGGCAGTTAGAAGTCTTCCGCTGTGTCAGACGATGTCTAGTAGCTTTGATAGTTTTATCAGTAGACCGTCTGAGAACCTTGTATTTTAGTTTAACAGTTTTGGTTTTGATTATGTAATCACTTTAAACTATGTTGTTATTTAAATTATGTTTCTTCATTGTCATTTGATTATCATTGCCTCGGGTAACCGAGATGGTAGCACTTCCATGCCTTGAGTGGTCCTGGTAAGGCACTTGGAGTTTGGGGGAGTTACATAACATTTCCGTTCATTAGAACTACGAGACTCCAATCATGCATTTAACATCATTATGAGACACATAAGGTCACAACCAAATTTTGACATCACAATTGTGTTACATAAGGCAAGATCATCGCTAGTAAACATGCATCATACAAGGCTATTATACAATTTACGTCATGAGATATCAACCATGTCGAGCTAACACTTTTTAATTAATTGTAACTCAAGATAGCAAAACATCAAATAATTTGACTATTACCTAAGATAATTGCGAGAAGGTTGACTATATAGAAGCATCGTATCCACATAAACACAAGATAAACAATATAAACTACGAAACAAGGGGATCTACCCAATACTCGGTCGAGTATTGACAGCTATGCGGTCGAGTGTGGCACACTCAATCGAGTGTAGAGGGACACTCGGTTGAGTGCAGAACACTCAGTCGAGTGCTTGCTCTACTCGGCCGAGTGGCCCAACATCAGAATATCTCTTCGCCTTCAAACTTGCAATTTACCTCAAAAAAATGCCATACATGATAGTCTAACATCAAGTATTTGACGACGCTTACTATGCCATCCAAGTTAACCAAGTTACAAACAAAGTGTCTTGGCCCGAAGGCCCCAAATTACAAGCGTAATAAAAATATTTGAATCAAACAAAGCTAAGATTAGTGCATAATCACAGTCCGACCTACTAAACCTTACCAACGGCTCATAGGAGACTCACATTCTCCCTTGTCGCTTCCTCCAACTAGCCAATGATTCATCACCCTCATCATCATCATCATCATCATCATCATCATCCTCATCATCATCATCATCATCATCGTCATCATAATCGCCATCCTCCTCCTCCTCCTCCTCCTTCTCATTATTATCATTACCTTCCATGTTCTTTGTCGCCACACTAGTTGTCCCCGCTTCATCGTTTTCTCCTCATGATCCATTACCAAAGAAACCCTTTCCCCTAGCCCTTTGCGGTTCGCTCCATGGTCCAAGAAAGCATCCGAAGTCATGAGGTATAGTGGTACTCCAATCCGATGGTTACACATCATAATTGTGGAACACTCCCTCAACATTTCCCTGCCTTCTCCAATAGCTAGGGTAACGAAGCGCATAACTCGCATTGTTATTCAAAGCCATCTCATGCATACCGCTCAAAATGAGGTCGCGGTTCATCTTGTAACACCCCCATCTACCAAGGAGCCTTAACAAGACCTTCCCCAGCAGATAAGGGCGTTACCATCTCGGTTGCCCGAGGAATAGTAATAATCAAATGTCGATAAAAGAACAATTATGTTCATTTACAAGTCATAACAAAAAGGCAAGATACAACTCGTGACATCTATCAACTATGTGAAACTATCTCTGCCATGAGTAGTAGAAGACTCGTCCCTCCAAGCACCCAGCTATGATCCAGATATCAACCTGCTAAGACCGACTGCTCACCATAGTGGATCATGGCAGACACAACACAAAGAGAAAACACAACAACACCACACAATGTCAGTAACTGAAGGAACACACAAAATTAGACACAACAAACATACACACATCACCTCCTCAAATCACCCATATTCCTCTGACTGCCCGAAGGTTCAGTCCAGCCAGATTACCAATCACAACCAGTAATCCTCGACGCCAGTGGGGGACCGCAGCCGTATCCACAAAATCCTTGCTCATCGATCCCGAGCGAAAACCCAGGTTCCTTAATGTGCACATCCCCTCCTGTGGCGTGTTCCACAGAAGGCGAATCAAGGGCGTGAAGCCACTTCCGCAAGTGACTCCACTCAGCCGAGGACGCGCCCCGCGAACCAGAGATAAACAAACAACAAACAACTACAACCAATCCACACTACCAATCATAACACCAAATACAACCAGATTCTATAAACAGTATACTATACAACCAACAATATACTATACAACCAACAGTACTGAGTAGGAGAACCTACCTCTAGAAATTCGCAGCGATACCGCAGACGACAAGAAACCACCATAACCACCTATAATAAACATTATGAGCATCTATTACTACTGCCACAACCAGAAATTAAACCAAGGAAGACGACGATGATGATGACAACATACCTATACATAGCATTCCAGCGACAAGACCGCTACCCGACTGATGCTTCCCATCCCCATGGTGTCTCCACTTTCAAAAGCTCCAAAAAGGGTGAATATAGATGAAGGAACAGAGAGGTGATGACATCTAGGTTTAGGAGAAAGAAATGAAATGATTTGGGTTTCACGATATCATGATTTATATCTCCCCACTAAACTCCCGTAACTCGATCGAGTATGTAACTTACTCGATTGAGTGGCCTCTACTCGATCGAGTGACTGAGCTACTCGATCGAGTATCCTCCGCTAGATCGAGCCTCCTGAACTCAAAGGGTTACTACGTCACAAGGTTAACCCGTAAGGTTTCCGAAGGTCTAGACAGATGTCTAAGGTCAGTCAACGACGGTTAACGGGTCCTTAAAAGGACGCGTGTTACAGTCTTCCCCCCTTAAAAAGAACTTCGTCCCTGAAGTTCAACTCATCATCCCCACCACGACACAAGGTGAAACGTGAACTAAGACAACTGACAACCATTCCCTCCGACAAGGATAAGCACAACCGTTCTTATATACCACCCATCCCTGTACGCCCACCACCACCCATCATCATCATCTATCTTAGTAACACATCATCCAATACGACCTCCTATCGAGCCATCAAACACGCATTGCGAGAACACACTAACACAAACCGTTACTTCCACTTACTAACCGAATTTTAACATTGCCCGATTCCATAGATCATACACATCATACTCACCTGGTACAACTATTCTATTTACCCATCCAACAATTATTCATTAACAACAATTAGTTACAAATCACCAAAGTACAGTAAATTATCAGCCACTTATACAAGCAAATTAACATTCATTTTAAATTAATTCCACAACATTAATATTACTCCTTTAAATCATTTATATTACTCAACAATGTAACGATTCAATTACTTAACGAATTCACTTATCATCCACGTGCATTACCTTTACATAGCTGACTTACAAAGTTTAAATTCTTAAGTAGACAAAATGATTAAGCAACCTGAGAATTTTATTAACAATTACTAACAATTACTCAAAATGTACTCAAAATACTCAAAATGTGACATCTTTGTCATGAATTTGTCATTTCCTTCACGCGACATTACTCTTTCCCTCTTAAAAGGAACTTCGTCCTCGAAGTTCACCTTCAAGACGAACTACAAACATTATACAAAAAGATAGCTCCACACAATCTTAACACTACGAAACACTTTTAACATAGGTTTAGACCAACAACTTATCATAGCACTTCATTGACATTACATAGATAATATGTATACATGTTAATAAATATTAGATGTAGATAACAACAAATAAGCAAGGAAAATATACTGTCACTCAATTATTATGTGTGAACAGCGAGAAATTCCTTAAGTGACATTACCCAATCATGTGTACTCGACATAACCAACTGTAAACTTATGACCACAACAATATACTATAACCACCGTGTAGAATGGTACGTCCAGCAATTCAATTAAACACTTATGGAGAAAAAATAATGAAGACTGTATTGACCCTGTATAAACTACACTTGAAGTACGAGGACGTTAATATTAACATGACAATGAAACCTATTATCAACAAAGTATATATGCATGATGACCATTAACATTTTAGAACGAGATAAACGATAACAGGGGCACTCGATCGAGTTAAGAAACAACTTGATCGAGTTAAGGCTACTCGATCGAGTTCAACAGCTACTCGATCGAGTATATCGAGTTTAGTAAGCATTGCAAAATCCCATACGCAGTTACTCGATCGAGTAACTACAGGTCAAGTTACTCCAAGAAACACGTTGCCAATCTAAGAAACATAACTATCGCCGGAGTTTTCGTCTCCGACACTATCCACCTGCATATTAAGTTTCGAAATTCAACAAAACACGGCCTTATAGCCAAGTACAAACCAACGTATATCCAAGTACTAACAAAACAAGTAGCAACTAACTAAAAATCCATGAAAGCAAATGTAAAACAACAATAAACAACATCACTCCAAACCCGGCTCCTCCATCTCCTCATCTCCGCCTCCTCCTCCGGATGTGCCAGCTCTATCTGTGCCCTCTCATTTGGTAGCTTCTGTACCTGAGTCTTCTCCTAGTCGCCATGGCGCCAGACAACCAAAAGGATAACTCCGAGGCTCCCCCATGTAGCCGTATCTACACCATAGGAGTGGAAGACTCCACTATCAGCCCCGACACCTCTCCACCAAACTGGTTGGGCCAGGTTGGTCCCAATTCCTTGCACATGTGTCATCTCATACAGGTTTCGCAGCACCAAGGTGTTGGACACCCTCTCAGTGATCTCACTCACCTACATCGCGGGACTAAAGGAAGAAGGGTAACTGGGGTACTGGTACTGTGGAGGCACGGACTGAACAGGCCGAGTCTCACCAACCCTCTCTCTCGCCCGTTTAGGACCTCTCCCCACTCTAGGTAGCTGGTCCTCAGGTCTAGCCTGGTCCCCCTTGGTCGGCTCCTGCATCACCTCTAAAAGACCATCATCTATGAGGTAGTACTGCCGGGTAGGAGCAGCCTTATCGTCATCGGAGTCCGATGCAACCACCACCGCTGTCAAAGGCTCAGTCACAGGAAGATGCTCTGGGTCAGGTAGTCTCATCCAACTCATACCCCACACTCTCCAAGCTAACCCACCACCCTCCATAGTCCTCAACCATTTCTGGTCGATGAAGTAATCTTTATCTAAGGTGGGCACAACTGAGACCATAGGTGTGAGGGCCGAGGAGGCCTCAAAGGTAGTCAACCGCTCAGCTAACCATGTGGCAATAGCACCACAACTCAAGTACCGGGTCAAAGAGGTGGTCATCAAGGCCAAGCTAGAATAAACGATGGCCGCGACACTAAAGGAGACTCTCTGGGCTCGGGTGGGGTTCAGATAGGTGACCAACAACATAACCTCATGTTATTTTAACTTACTCACGTCCCTCCTATCGTACAGCAAACATGTTAAAGCTCGGAGGAAGATCTTCAAAGTGACATGTTGAACATCATTAATCAATATGTTACTCGAAGTAGGGGCAGGCTTACCAGTGAAACAAGGCATATAACTGCTAGCTCCACACTCAGTTGGGATGTCTCTAAGAGATCCCTTCTCAGGTCGAGAAAGTCCAAGGTGAGAAGCAAACTGGTCTATAGTCAAGAGAAAGCTGGTGTTCATAAGACGGAACCCTACAGTCTTAGCTACCGCATCATAAGAAAAAGAGCTCATAAACTCCAAAGTCAAGAAAGGGTAAGAGTGTTTCTTAAGACGATGCAACCCCGCGAAACCCAAGGTCTCAAAGATATGCCTCACATATACCTCTATCTTCGGGTCATCAAGGATGGTACTGTCGATGCATCTAGTAGGTTTTATACGGCGCTTAGTCAACTCAACAAAGGCATATCTTTGCTCAAAGTTAGCAAAGACAATGGTGGGATACTCAGGAACTAGTGGGACAGTAGGTCCTTGACTCCCCTCTCCCAATTCCGGCTCAGAGGCCCTCGACCTCTTACTCTGACGGGTCACAGCTGCGACTCTCGGCATCTGTTTCAACATGTTTTTAGCCACACCAAACGGATACTTACTTGATCAAAAGAACTTGAAAAGTATACTCTTGGATAGAGAAACAATAATTTAAAGCAGTTTTCATAAGACAAACAACAATTTCCAAATCATGTTACTCTCATATTCATAAAAGGCGGTTTCATAATTTTCAAAACACAAAATTCTAATCGTTACTAGAAAGGTTGGGATCTTAATCCCCCAAATTAACTTCACAAAAGATCGTTGTCACAAAAATTTGGGGCGAAATTCAGTTTGGGGCACTTTTAAGACGGAGTTTTAAGATGAAAGTTTAGAGTGAAATTAGCCAAAATCAACACCAACCACGATACCAATAACATCCCCTTAGTTGATTTTCCCCTTTAGGTAAGCAAAAGATGAATAAAATCAAGTTTATAAGACAAAGCCTAGAAATTTCGGTCCCCAATTATACCCCCAAATCCATTAGAGTTTGCAATTTCTAGCATTAACAACAACAAATTAAAGCAATTTTACCAAAATACCACAACTATAATCAAAATCCATGAGTATAAATCGAATTTTTCAGAAAATTAACACTTTTATATGCTACTAATGGATTAAAAGCAAATAAAGAGAGTAACAATCTTACCTTGAATGATTGGCAAAAGGATTGAATGGATTAGCAAGAAGATTTCAAGAGGATTAAACACAATCTACACCAAGAACTTTGAAAGAATGGGTTTTAGGAAATTAGGGTTTGAGTAAGAAGTAAAATAAGAAGGGAGAATGAACCAAAGAGAGCATAGGAATCTCGTTATAATTCGGGTATTGTAGAACTTACTCGATCGAGTAACTCGGGTACTCGATCGAGTGGCCTCTACTCGATCGAGTTGGAGTTATTCGATCGAGTTTCCGCTGGCAGATCCAACGATTTCGATCCAATAACCCAACTACGAGATTGAGTAAGGTCTACTCGGTCGTGTAGGCTCTCGTACTCGGTCGAATAAGATTAGGAACAAGGTCAAAGGTTACGAATTTGGTTAACGGTTCCTGCAAAACAACAACTCGTTCCGAGTCCAAGGTGTATTTGGAACATGTCACTGATTATTTCATCCAATTACTATCCATTAGTACTGATATGTGCATAATGTATAGTCTTTTTAGCCTATTTTAGCACGTGTTTTCATGCATTTTTGTACTGTTTATATAGTATTATGCCCCGAATTGGCTACTTTGGTTCGTTTTGTCCGTTTTTGTAGAAATGAACGCGAAAGTAGTGAAATCGTACCATTTTTCGTCCTTTTTGCATGCATTTTGAGGAGACGAGATTTTCCAGAGTGAGATACTGCATTGGAATGCGTGAAGGCACGGTTTACGAGGCAGTCGGGCACGAGTTTAGGCTGATTTGAAGGAAGAAGGCTCGATCGAGTGATTTTATTACTCGATCGAGTGGTTTTTATAGCCATGGTTGATCGATTGAGTAGTTATTTACTCGATCAAGAAGTGGTGAAAAGAGAGGTTACTCGATCGAGTAACTATTCTACTCGATCGAGTAGATTTTCTGGAGTTTTGCTCGATCGAGTGGATTTATTCTACTCGATCGAGTGGTTTAGGCTTTCGTGGGCTTTAATTAGCCCGTGAACGTGTTTTAGTTGTTGGATTTGGTTTGTTTTCTATTTAAACTTTCGTTAACTAGGTCATTATCTATCTTTTATGTTATCATTCATCAGTTTTAGCTTTGACAGTAAACACATTACGTTGCTTTTCCCTTTTCTCTGTAACTTTGCTTTCGGGATTATTTCGTTCGGATTTTGTCGTTCTTTACGCCGGATTCTCACGATTGTAATCTCTTTCTCCTTTCTTAATAATAATCTCTCTTTTGTTTACTTTAATTCTTTGTTTTACTTCATTTAATTTCTGCCCTAATTCACTTTTATGCAATTTAATTATCGTTTTAATATGTTGAATGCTGGTTATTTATTTGCTGTTAGTTTTGTTAGTATTAGTAGCGATATGAGTAGCTAAATCTATTTCAAGTTGGGATTAGGGGATCTACGGTAGAAATGTGACGATGTAGTAAATAGGTTAGATGAATTAATTGTGAGATTCTGTCACCATAGCAATTTAACTGTATTTTACCGACTTAGTTGAGTGCACGCTTCTGAGTCACCCTTTAATCTGGCTAAATTTAATCCTGGATTGGAAGATTGGACTAAATAGGCCTGCTATGAACAGTAGACTACCCTGGCGAGGACGGAAGTTAAGTTAGTGGTATTTTAGGATAGAAAGTGGACCGGAAGGACCTTTCCATATCCGTCTCACATTAATTTGTCTAAGTTGTTTACAGTTGAGTCACTGGACTACCGTAGTGAACCGAAATCCTGACATGTCCCTTCTCTATTTAATAGTTTAATTCTATTTTCCTGCCTTTACTGCTCTTTCCTTACTTCTCTTTCTTTTAAACCTTTTAGTTTAGAAAACCAATTTAAACAACCCCCCCATTTGTGACCAAATAGACGGACTTCTACAGATATCTTGCCTCCCTGAGGAGATCGACCTGACTTCCCTAGCTATATAGTTAGTTTAATTAGTTTATTTTTGATAGGTACACGACAGACGTATCAAATTTTGGCGCCGTTGCCGGGGAGATAGCGTAGTTTTATCTGTTTTTATTTAGTCTATTTCTTGTCTCGAGGAACCTCGGTTCCTTGAGACCGTTCTCATGTCTTTCGTTCTTGACTTTCCGCAGAGAGAGAACGAAATTTTTGGTTCTTATATAGACAGGTGGGAGGGGTGGCTCGAACCAAGACGAGGAATGCTTTCGGGACTCCAAATATGCCAGTCTATCATCCGGGGAATTAATGCCCCTACGCGAGCATACCTCGAGGCTAATGGTAAGTGGGATTTCGAAGGAATCCCCGTAAAAGAGGTATTAGAATTTTTTGAATGGTTTGCTACTGAAACTCTTAAACCCAATTTCTCTCTTCATGTTGATTCAGATGAGGGGGTGGGTGAGACCTTAGAAACCGTTTTAGGAAATACTGACGGAAAAATAGAGGAGACCATTAGCGTGGTTGATAATCCCTTTTATAATGATAATTTATAACCCCTCTATGATTCTTGCACAGATAGTGAGGACGACTAGGAAGGCCTCTTTGAGAACTTCCCTACTGACGAGTCCGGCCCTAAGGAGAGTGAGGAGAAAATTTTTGACAGTCTTGAGGTTAAATGGGATAGTTATGACGATATTATGGATGAACCTATTGTTGAGGACCCAATTAACCCAATTGACTTTACTGTCCCTTGCATTTGGGATGAATACCCACCTTCTCCTTTAGAAGACCAGATTCCTCCACCTCACAATATAAACCTGTTAGTGCATCTGGATTATACTCGCGTTCTGTTTGAGTCAAATGCTCATGAGCTCTCTTATTTTCCACTCGCGGTTACTTTAAGCTTCTATATTCCGCCCTTTGCTGGAGGGAGGAATAATTTTGTTGATGTTTTTAGGAGCTGTCATAGGAAATTTGTTAGACTTAAATGCTATTTCATTTTAATTTCCTGTGCTATTGCTATTTTATGGTGCTACTTACATTTTTGTGTAGCACATGCGCAATTATTTGATCGATTCTTTGCGTGCTTTGATTTCATTTTGAGTGGGCTCAATCGGAGTAGCTGACTGAAAGAAAAGAAGGTCGAGCTGGGACCTGTCTGAAACTAGCGCTGTCCGGGAGGCAACCCGGAGTTTCAATTTTTAGTTGATTTGCTTTTAAGTTTCTGTTGCGTGTGTAATAATTGGTTTTTAAACCATAGACTGGAACATTTAGCTTGTTTTGTTAGTTTTGCGGGCTGTTTATTGCATCTTTGCAGGAATATAACGTGGATGGCTCGATTGAGTGTTTTTTATATTCGATCGTACCCTTTTGCTGTTGATTTCACTCGATCGAACATACCTTCTCCTCGATCGAGTGCCTGCAAAAGAAGGTCTTTCGATTGAGAGCCCTATTTCCTCGACCAAACTGCTTAGACGCCCAGTTCACTCGATCGATCATTGTGCCCTTTCGATCGAGTACTTCCGTTTTGATTCGCTTCCTGTGACGCCACTGTGAAGCTATTTGTGACCTCCCATGGTGCTGGCTGGTTTGGGGAGGTCCCTTCTTCGCGTATTCTTGTGAGTTTTCCGCATCTCCACTCTGTCCTTTTTAGTTTGCATTTCCTTTCCTTATTTTTGGGTACAATGAGGGCATTGTACGATTTGGTTTGGGGAGGTTATGCATCCATATCTGTGTCTGCATTTATGTTTTTATTGCATTTCTGTTATCACGTTTAATTTCTGTATGCCTTGTTGTTCATTTTCATAAAATTCAAAAATCTCATAAAAAACAAGCAGCAGTTCTAAAGCAAGCAGCTGGTCAAGCGGATGCGTCAAAAAAATTCGAAAAAAATAAAAAAAAGTTCACGTTTATTTTAGCATATAGGTTGAGTCGGAACAGTAGATTTCAATGATGAAATTGCACTGCAATTGTCTTTTTACTTAAACCTTGCATTAAACTAATTATCTTTTTAGCTTTGTCATTTTGCATATCTACGAGTTAATGTTAAAATTAACCTGAACGAATAGACTTGACCTGAAAATTTTGGCAAGCTACTTATAATTTCTAAGATTTAGAGCCGTATAAACTGGTGACATTCATGACCAGTTTACATAGGAATTGAGAGTAGTACTCCTTGCATAACATGTTTATCATTTTTTCACATTTATGAAATTCGATTTCTTGTCAATTGCATACATTCGGGTTTGTGGTCGGTGTCACATGCAGGGAGGTGCTTACAATTTCCTTTTCTTTCATTTTCACCCATTTACCTCCACTTTAGCCAAATATAGCCTTTTTGACCAATTTGCTACACCCAAAATTTAGCCTGCCAGTCAAGCTAGTTTAGTGCGACTATTGTGGTATATTATTCATCGTTGTGAGTTTGGCTCATTTTCATTGTGCGGAGTTGGTAGAAAAAGAAAGAATCAGGAAAACAAAAGACGTGAAAAAGAAAAAACAAAGAAAAAAATTTGAAAAAAAAAGAAAGAAAACGTGAACAGGGGAAAGAAAAGAAAAAAAATGAAAATGAAAAAAAGATGTTGAGTTAGTTTGAGAAATAGAAGATCGTATGCGCTTATTTCTATCTTGTGGTGGTCTTAATCCTCTATTTTATTCATATCTTTTTGTATTGGGTACTGAGATGAGTGCCAATGAAGGGCACTTGAGCTTTGTTTTCTAGACAGTTGAGATTCGGATGGTTTTATATGGTCCTGTTTAGGTGCTAGCTTGACGCTTTACCTCCACATTTCCATAATTTATTTTGCCTATTCTCGCCTGTAGCCTCACTTTCCCATATCTTTTGTAAGCCCTTGGCTGTGACAGACATTGTTGGTTGGAATGTATGTATGGTACTAGAATCGTCTATCATTTTTGTTGCATGCATGTTATGTAGGTCGTAGTTTAGGTGAGTGACTGTTTATCTCTTCTTCTCTTATACATATACTTTTACCCTTTGCTTCATGAGAGAAGAGTGACCCATGAGAGTCCGATTTTGATGGTCTTGCAAGGTCGATAGTTCAGCTTTATTATAAACATCCTACAACTCGTTTGCATTTGACATTTTTGCTATAAGTGAGTTTGTTGCATTAAATTGGTTTAAGTGGACAATTTGAAGCTAGCTCCGAGTTTTCTTTTCTGTTCTATTAGTTGTGCATATAGTTTGCTTGGGGACAAGCAAATGTTTGGTTTGAGGAGATTTGATGCGTGTATTTTATATAAGTATTTTGTACTTCATTTGCACGCATTTCTATGCATTTTGTGTAGTGTTTAGCTACAAATGTCCCCCGAATTGTCTACTTTGGTTTCTCTTGTATTATTTACAGGTATAAACCGGAAAGGACCATAATCAAGCCTAAAATACGTCCCTATGCATGCATTTAGGAGATTAGTTGAGCCGGAGCTTGGAAACTACTAATTGTGATGCGCAAAGAAGTAAGATAGCTAGGCAAGCAAAGGAAGAACTTCAAATTACTAGTGCCCACTTTGAAGAGCCATATATCGAGTTTTACAACTTATTTGCAGGTGATTCCAATCGTAAATGATAGCTTGTCCTCTTAGCTTTCCAACGCCACTGGAAACGCCCTGTTTTCCCAAGTAACGAAGAAATGGCAGCCGTTTGAAGTTCAGTGCGCGAAGCAGGAATTGTGCGCTGGAAAGTACTCGATCGAGTACAATTGTGTTCGATCGAGTCCTTTTTCTACTCGATCGAGTGGTGCCTATTTAATAAGTGTTCGATCGAGTACTTTAAGTACTCGATCGAGAGGTTTTAGCTTGGATTTGCTCGATCGAGTGATATAAAAATCCTCGATCGAGTATTTAGCTATTTTTACTTGGGATTTTTAATTCGTGTTTAGGTTATCTTTTGTTTATTTTCACTTCCCTATATAAGGAAGTCGTCATTAGGTTAATAAACATGACTTATCACATCTCATATACTCTTAATCACTGTTTTCACTCTTAATCACTGCTGCTACCTTGTTCTTTTGCCGGATTCTAAACTTCTGTAACCTTTCTTCTCTTTTTTATATTAATTCTCTTTTGCTTATTCCTTCATTATGTTTGTTCTTGCTTCTTCCTTTTCTTTTGCTTTATTCATTATTATGTTTAGCTAATTCTTCTGCTAGGATTTAGGGGATTCAATGAATTGATGTTAGTTGCTAATTAGGTTTGCAGATCTGTTGCTTAAATCATGTCTTTGTTGTTAATCACTGCATATAATTGTTCTTGTCTACTTTAGTCGACACAACTAGATAATTAATCTTGGTAAGCCTTGACCTAGACCGGAAGGTTGGAAGGGGTGAGACCAGCAGTGAACATTAGGATGCTTTAGTGAGGGCGGAAGCTAAGCTAATAGTATTTTAGGGCAAATTGAGACCGGAAGGAGATATTCGTTGCCCCTTAGACCGATATAAGCGACCGATTTGTAACCTTAGCTGCAATTATCTGACATTCATAGATGACCCGACAATCCTAGTTCTCTCTCTTTATTGTTAATCCCTTTATTTTATCGCTCAATTTCTCTTGTCTCCTCTCTTAGTTTAGAAATCGTACTCAAACCCCCGTTACTCTTAAACTAACTTAAAACAGATAAATCTCATTCCCGCCTCTCTGTGGAGATCGACCCGACTTCCCTAGCTATATTAGTTAGAGCCAGTTGGTTATTTTTGATAGGTATACGACTGCCCTGTCAAGTACTAACTCAAATGCAACACAACTATCTCATCCGAACATTGCACATATTACTCCATCCTATACCAACATTTTACAAAGTAATTCAACTATGACTTGCTTCAACTCACATTATTCTACTTTAATTTACGCATATTCAAATTCAATCGTCCAATATGTGATTACACTATATCAAGCATTTTATTTGGCAATTTAGCTATCGCTTAAAACCCATATTTGCTCTAGGTTTTAACATATCACAACAATCCGACAACTACAAGATAACTCACATAATTATGCCTATTCACAAGGGTATGTAATAACATTCAACCATTAAATTCCACAGCGTTACATGACAATTAATACTAACTAAAGCACATATAAGGAGATTCACAATACATTACCACCGTCACATTATCAGATATTCGTATGCAACTTTCAACACATCCACCATTATCTATCACATATACACACACACTCCCAGCTATTTACATCACCGACACATTTTGTCACTACTATTTGCACACATAATACATTATCACAGACTCAAACACAACTATATCTATTCTATGTACCACACACAACTAGACACACAATTCCCGACTCAATATTCCCATTGGAAGTGGCTGGCATAAGCATACTAGGGCCAGGATTTTGAAATGAGGGCGCCTTCTCACCCAAAATCAAGCATTTGTCGGGGCTCCCAACATACATACACCCGGTTCATTTTATTAGACTCTCTACGTTCATTAGGCTCATTGGTTACAGGTTCCAAAACCTGGCTCTGATACCACTTTGTAACACCCCCATCTACCAAGGAGCCTTAACAAGACCTTCCCTGGCAGATAAGGGCGTTACCATCTCAGTTTCCCGAGGAATAGTAATAACAAATGTCGATAAAAGAACAATTATGTTCATTTACAAGTCATAACACAAAGGGAAGATACAACTCGTGACATCTATCAACTACGTGAAACTATCTCTGCCATGACTCGTGAAAGACTCGTCCCTCCAAGCACCCAGCTATGATCCAGATATCAACCTTCTAAGACCGAATGCTCACCATAGTAGATCACGGCAGACACAACACAAAGAGAAAACACAACAACACCATACAAGGTCAGTAACTGAAGGAACACACAAAACTAGACACAACAAACATACACACATCATCTCCTCCAATCACCCATACTCCTCAGACTGCCCGAAGGTCAAGTCCTGCCATATTACCAATCGCAATCAGTAATCCTCACCGCCTGTGGGGGACTGCAACCGTAGCCACCAAATCCCTGCTCATCAATCCCGAGGAAAAACCCATGTTCCTTAATGTGCACATCCCCTCATATGGCGGGTTCCACAGAGGGCGAATCAAGGGCGTGAAGCCACTCCCGCAAGTGACTCCACTCAGCCGAGGACTCGCCTCGCGAACCAGAGACAAACAAACAACAACCAACTACAACCAATCCACACTACCAATCATAACACCAAATACAACCATATTCTATAAATAATATACTATACAACCAACAGTACTGAGTAGGAAAATCTACCTCTAGCAATCCGCAGCGATACCGCACATGACCATAAGACGACAAGCAACCACCATAACCACCTATAACAAACAGTATGACCATCTATTACTACTGCCACGACCACAAACGAAACCAAGGAAGACGATGATGATGATGATAACATACCTATACATAGCATTCCGGCGACAAGACCACTACCCGACTCATGCTTCCCATCCCCATGGTGTCTCCACTCTCAAAAGCTCCAAAAAGGGTGAATATAGATGAAGGAATAGAGAGGTGACGACATCTAGGTTTAGGAGAAAGATATGAAATGATTTGGGTTTTCACGATATCACGATTTATATCTCCCTGCTGAACTCCAGTAACTCGGTCGAGTATGTAACTTACTCGATCAAGGGGACTCTGATGTATCACTTTTATATATACTTTTATAGCTCCTTTCATACCATTTTATATACCGTTTTTGTGCCTTTATATCGTTTATATGCCTTATTTCAGTGAATTATCGATACTGCCGCTATTTTATGTTTTAATGCAGAAATAACGCATTACGAGGATAATCAAGCTAAGATGAGCATAGCGGAGATAGCTTAGTGGAATACACGGAGCATGGCATGAAGAACGAGGTAGCATGAAGGCTAGAAGTGAAGAAACGAAGAAATCATTCTGTGTAGCTGGTTCCTCGATCGAGTCCCCTGAGGCTCGATTGAGTAATCGTCCTCGATCGAGTCACCTCAGGCTCGATCGAGGAACCTCTCTAGTAGATTTATTTCCGGATTTTCCTAAAACAGTTATTTTTTATTATAAATTAGAAACTCGTACGGGATTATTAGGTTATGCTTTATTTTTGCTTAGAATGGCTAAATACTCTCTAGTTTAATCCTTCCTTGTTGCTACGGTACTAATCTTTCTTCAATAATTATTCATTCAAGTTTATGTTATTCAATTATTGTTCTTATTTCATGTTTTCAATCATGTTTTCAATTATCATTATTGTTGTTAGTGCTTTGGTCATGAGTAGCTAAATTCCTCATCTAGGATGAAGGGGATCTAGGTTAATTAGAAAGGGGAAATTGATTAATTGCTAGAGAAATCATATAAGTTGTTGTTTGATTATTGTTCTTATTCTAGTTAATTAACTTAGGCCTGAGTTGTTAATTAGTGTAGCGAATTAATGCTTTCACCGACAGGGTTAGAATTAATATAGGCTGCGATAATCAAATAGATTGTATCTAATTATAGCGATCGCATGTTAGAATCGATCTTAAGGGCATAAATAGAATCAACCGATCTTGTGACCTTAGATAACTTGATAGATCTAGCAATTGATTAAGAGACCCCATATAATTGACCTAGTGAACCGGAAATCCTAGACTTTTAATATCATTGTTTTAAACCCTTTTTAATTACTCGCAATTAGTTGGTTAGATAACAAACAAAACAAACCCCCAACAAAACGGTTACCCTTAGACGATATAAATATTTACAGACTATTATTACCGCCTCCCTGTGGATTCGATACCTGTCTTACCACTAGCTATTCTTGTTAGTTTTGAGATAGTTTTATTTTGATTTGGTGATACGACTTTAGCCATATCAAATTTGGCGCCGTTGCCGGGGAGGCAACAATTGTTTAGTTTGTTTCTATTTATTTTGTCTTTTTGTCTCAGGGAACCTAGTTCCTTGAGACCGTTCTCACACTTCTCTTGTTAGTTCCGTGTATGCCCAGGTCGAATAGGTCTAAGATTATTCCTTTTGATCCTGAACCAGAAAAGACTTTTCGTTACAGACGGAAATTTAATCAAGAAGTGGGTCAAGTAGAAGACTTAAGTATACTTGACGTCGAGATGGCGAGCTCAGAACAGTCAGCCGATCAGTCCTACACAGAGGACGAAATTCCCGAGACCAAAATTCCAGTTAAAACTCCTACTCCTGAGACTACCATCATGCCTACTCTAGCTAGTCACTCCGAGCCCACATTAGCATCCATCCCACAAAGATTTAAGCTGCCCACTACTAATAATGGAATCTTTGAAATTCGCCCATCTTACATTAATTTGGTAGAGCGAAATTTATTTGGAGGGACAACTACTGAAGATCCTGCTACACATATGGAGAAATTTGTCACCTACTGTTGTTCTATCCCGTTAACAGCTGGAGTGACACAAGATCAAATTAAGCAGGTGCTTTTTCCTTTTTCACTGAAAGATGGAGCTGCTGAATGGTTGAGGGACTTAGATATGACAGACGAGGGAATTACTGACTGGAATACTTTAGCTCTTGCCTTCTACAAGAGGTACTTCCCACCTCAGAAAACTAATGCGCTGAGAAGTCAAATTACTAGTTTCAAGCAAGGAGCTACTAAAGATTTGAATGAAGCATGGACTCGCTTCAAACGGTTGGTTCGATCTGTTCCCCATCACGGTTTCCCGAAGTGGTTTCTTTGCAACCAGTTTTATAACGGGTTGTAGGACGACCATCGTGCCTTATTGGATTCATCAGCTAATGGAAGGTTACAGGACAACAACAACGATAGTAACGCATGGAAGTTGATTGATCAGATTGCCACCCATACCGCCAAGTATGGAAATCCTAGGGGAAGCACGCGAGGGATTGGGGGAGATAGTGCTCTTGCTGCGCAATTGGAGACTATTTCTGCTCAAATTGCTAAGATAAAGACTACTCAATCATTGGGTAGTAAAGAGAGAGTTCATGCTATGAGTCAATTACAAGAGAAGTCTTGTGCTAGATGTGGTTTAGACGGTCACAATGCAGCTGAGTGTTTGAGCATAGTGGAGCAGGTTAATTCCTTTCAGTCTTACAGACAAGGTGCCCAAGGTACACCCTTCTCCAATTTTTATAATGAAAGAACGAAGGAACACCCTTTCCTTCAATGGTCAAGTCAGAATGTGCAAAACCCGCAGCAGCAACAACCATAAAAGAATGTTTATATTCCTCCCAATAGTCGTGGTAAGCAACCAAACAGAGGATATCAAAGGCAAGTTCAAGGAGGTCAGCAGTTTAACAATCAATATCAACAACCTCCTCAACAAACTCCTCAACAGACTCCTCAACAAGCTCCAAACAATGAGATGGCAGAGTTGCATAATCTTTTGCAACAAACTTTGTCAATGCAGCAGAAGCAGACGGCTCAAATTTCTGAGCTGATTGCCCATAATAAGATGCTAGGTAACCAGGTGGCTCAGATGGCACTTCAAAATCCATCAAAACAGGCCAGGGGTCTTCCTCCTCAAGGTAAACAAGCTCACGAGCAAGCTAATGTTATTCAGCTGAGGAGCGGTACCACATATGCAAATCCCGACTTGCAAAGCCTTGTTAATGATGTGCCCACTGCTGATGATGAGGTAACTTTCATGCATCCCAAGGGATTGGGTAATTTAGAGCTTAGTGATGATGAGAAAGAACTTGACGAAGTTGAAACAAGAGCTGACGATAAAAGCAAAGAGAACGAGAAAGCTGTACCTGCTGAGGTTCCTCGATCGAGTCAGCCCAGGTTCGATCGAGGAACTAGTGTGCTCGATCGAGTCCCATCAAGGCTCGATCGAGGCACCTCCTTGACAGACGACGGTGTTTCAAAACTTGATTCTAAGGTCAAGCAAGCCGAGCCCATTACTATTGCACTACCTTTTCCTCATCGTCAACAAAAATCCAAGCTGGACAAGCAGTTCAGTAAGTTTATGGAGGTCGTGAAGAACCTACAGGTAAGTGTTCCCTTTACTGAATTAATTACTCAAGTGCCGGCGTATGCAAAGTTCATGAAGGAGATTTTGACAAGGAAGAGATCCTTTGATGCGGTGGAAACTATTGCTTACACTCAGAAGTGCAGTGCTATGTTGTTGATCAATTCACCACCTAAATTAAAGGACCCAGGAAGTTTTTCTATCCCTTGTCATATTGGTCATCTTGCTATTAGTAAAGCTCTTTGTGATTTAGGAGCTAGCGTTAGCGTTATGCCTTATTCTATTTGTAAGAAATTAAATATGGGTCAGTTGACGGTTACTAATATGACACTGCAGATGGCCGATTAATCTGTTAAACACCCACTGGGGGTGTAGGAGGATGTTCCCGTTCGTATTGGGAAATTTTTCATCCCCGTTGATTTCGTTGTCTTGGACATGGCTGAGGATAACCAAATCCCTATTATTTTGGGCAGACCGTTCCTACACACTGCGGGGGCGGTTATAGATGTTAGGCAAGGGAGATTGACTCTAGCTGTAGGGGATGATACTATTGTCTTTAACTTGGAAAAAGCATTAAAACACCCCATGATAGAAGAAACTTGTCATAGTATAGATGTTGTTGATTTTACTATTGATGAGTGTCTTCCTATGTGCTTGGACAGGGATCCTCTGGAGATTGCCCTGGTTTCGGATTCAGCTGATCAGACGGGTTCATGGAGTCCAGAAGTTCATCAGATTGAGAGGCTTCTAACTGGAGAGGAATGCCCCATCAAAAGGTATACAGTTTGGGTACCGCACCTAAGGTAACTGAGGTAAAGAAACCTGAACTAAAGCCCCTTCCCTCTCATCTTAAGTATGAATTTCTTGATGACGGTGAAATGAATCCCGTGATTGTCAATGCTAGCCTAACTGAAGGTCAACTATCTGCTTTGTTGACTGTTTTGAGAACTCATAAAAAGGCCATTGGGTATAGCATTGATGATTTGAAGGGAATTAGTCCTGATTTTTGTATGCACCGTATTCACTTGGAAGAAGGCCACAAGCCTAGTGCACAGGGTCGGAGACGACTAAATCTTCCAATGCAGGAGGTGGTAAGAAAAGAGGTACAGAAATTGCTTGATGCTGGCATTATTTACTTTATATCCGATTCTAAGTGGGTCAGTCCTGTCCAAGTTGTACCCAAGAAGGGGGGGTACCACAGTAGTTAAAAATGATAAGAATGAGTTGATTGCTACTAGACTTATTACAGGGTGGAGGATGTGTATTGACTATAGGAAGTTGAATACTGCTACTAAGAAAGACCACTTCCCACTTCCTTACATTGACCAAATGTTAGAGAGATTAGCATGTCATAGTTATTTCTGTTACCTAGATGGCTACTCCGGTTTCTTTCAGATACCCATTCATCCTGACGATCAGGAAAAGACCACTTTCACATGTCCGTATGGTGTATTTGCTTATAGGAGGATGCCCTTTGGTTTATCTAACGCTCCTGCTACTTTTCAGCTTTGTATGATGGCCATATTTTCTGATTACATAGAGTCTATCATGGAAGTCTTTATGGATGATTTCAATGTGTATGGATCTGATTTTGATGTTTGCTTGAGAAACTTGACTAAAGTTTTGCAGCGCTGTGAGGAGAGCAACCTTGTTCTCAACTGGGAGAAGTGCCACTTCATGGTCACTGAAGGGGTGGTACTCGGTCACTTGGTGTCAGGTAAGGGTATTCAAGTGGACAAGGCTAAGGTTGAGGTAATTGAGCAACTCCCGTACCCATTTAATGTTAAAAGTGTGCGTAGTTTTCTTGGTCATGCAGGGTTCTATCGCCGCTTTATTAAGGATTTCTCTAAAATCGCTCAACCTCTAACTCGGCTACTACATAAAGATACACCTTTTGTATTTACTGATGAGTGTGTTAACTCCTTTGACAGGATTAAACAAGCTCTTATCTCAGCTCCCATAATCCGATCTCCGGATTGGAGCCTTCCTTTTGAGATTATGTGCGATGCCAGTGACTATGCAGTTGGAGCTGTTTTGGGGCAGTGAAAAGATAAGGTGTTGCATGCTATCTACTATGCAATTAAGACTCTTGATGATGCGCAGATCAACTATGCTACTACGGAGAAGGAGCTTCTTGCAGTTGTCTATTCTTTAGACAAATTTAGAGCTTATCTTGTTGGTTCTAAAGTCATTGTTCACACTGACCATGCAACTTTAAAATATCTTCTAACCAAACAAGAGGCTAAGCCACGACTTATTAGATGAATTTTGTTGTTACAAGAATTTGATTTAGAAATTCGTGATAAGTCTGGTGCTGAGAATGTTATTGCAGATCATTTGTCTAGGCTGAGATTTGCTGGAGGAGAGATTTTGCCCATTGATGACTCTTTTTCAGATGACCATCTTCTAGCTGTAGCTGCAAATACCTCAAGGTTTGAAGATTATGCCAATTACTTGGTAGGAGGTATGCTTCCTCTTGATTTATCCTATCAACAGAAGAAGAGATTCATGCATGATGTGAAGCGGTATTTCTGGGACGATCCATATCTGTTCCGAGAGTGCGCAGACGGTATCTATAGACGATGTATTCCAGAGGATGAGGTACATGCCATTCTTTCTCATTATCACTCTTATTCTTATGGTGGTCATCATGGTCCTTCTAGGACATTTGCTAAGGTAATGCAATCGGGTTTTTATTAGCCAACTATCTTAAAAGATGCTACTACTTTTGTCCGTTCTTGTGATGCGTGTCAAAGAAAGGGCAATATCTCGCAAAGGCATGAGATGCCTCAAACTGGAATCTCAGATGTGGAGATTTTTGATGTTTGGGGCATTGATTACCAAGGGCCATTCCCTACTTCTCATGGGAATCAATATATATTAGTAGCTGTAGATTACGTTTCTAAATGGGTGGAGGCAATTGCCACCCCCACTTGTGATGCTAAATCTGTTGTTAAGATGTTTCAGAAAATTATCTTTCCACGGTTTGGAGTGCCTCACGCGGTGATTAGTGATGGAGGAAAGCATTTCAATGAGCGTCATCTCAGCTCCTTATTGAAGAAATATGGTGTTACACACCGCAGAGGATTGGCTTATCATCCCCAAACCAGTGGACAAGTTGAGGTTTCTAACAGAGAACTGAAACAGATCTTAGAGAAGGTAGTAAGCAAGAACATAAAGGATTGGAGTCGGAAGCTAAATGACACCTTATGGGCTTACCATACTGCATTCAAGACACCGATTGGAGCATCACCTTACCGTCTAGTCCATGGCAAATCTTGCCATTTACCTGTGAAGCTTGAGTACAAGGCTATGTGGGCCACAAAGGAGCTGAATATGGATCCCTCACTCGCGGGTGAGAAACGACTGATGCAGTTGAATGAGCTTGATGAATTTCGACTGCATGCCTATGATAGTGCTCAAGTGTACAAGGAGCGAATGAATAAGTTGCATGACAAGCATATTTTGCAAAGGGAATTTCATGTCGGTGAGAAAGTTCTCTTATTTAACTCTCATTTGCATTTGTTTTCAGGTAAGTTGAGGAGTAGATGGTCTGGACCGTTCACTGTTGCTGATGTGAACAAATTTGGGTCAGTTACACTGCAAACTGACAAAGGAGAGACCTTCAAAGTGAATGGGCAACGATTGAAAATCTATTATGAAGGAGCTCATGTTGGGGTAATAGAGGCCATTGACCTCTTTGCCATTGATTCTTCTTACTGATGAGGAATTACGGTCGTGTGGGACCGCAAAAACCAGCGCTACCGAGAGGCAGCTCGGACATTGTAATATATTAATTTGTAAATTAGGATTTAAATTTAAGTATTGCATTTACATTTACGTTTTTCATTGACTTTTGAGAGATGAGAGGAGAGGGTTTATGCTGTTTTCAAGTGCTTTTGTGTAGATTATGATGGACTTTGAAGAAAGGATTCACAAACAACGGAAAAGAGGAGTACCACCAGGTTCCTCGATCGAGTCAAGCTAGGCTCGATCGAGGCACCAACCCCCTCAATCGAGTGCACCCAGGGCTCGATCGAGGCACCAACCAAGGGAATTAAAACCCCTTAAAACGAAAGTTGGCTTGTTCTGAAATTGGTTCCTCGATCGAGTAACCTCAGGCTCGATCGAGGCACCATGTTGAACCGGGTTCCGTGTTATTTTCCGGCCGGTTTTCTCTATTATTTGTTTCTAATATTTCCAATTCCTCTCTTATTTCATCACAATTGCTGCCATATTTCCGCCTGCTACTCCTCTTTCTCTCTTAAATCATCATCATTCATAATCAAATCTCCCATAAAACTTGTGTTTGTGTACATATTAAGTGATTACATCAATCTATTGTGCTTATTTTCGCAATTTCATTGCTCTATTTGCTAAGGTAAGTCCCGTTTTGCCCTCTAATTGTTCCGGAAAATCTGAAATTTCTTGCTTAAATCTTGAGTTTATTGCTTTGAATCTTCCATTGCTCATATACAATTGCTATTTCCTTGCTTCTTAGCCCTTTATTTGTTGAATTAAATGCCTAATTTGCTAATTTGGGAATTAGGGTTCTTCAAAATCCGGGTTGAATTTATGCATTAAATTGGTTAGAAATTGTGTTCTTATGCTTGGAATCTTCATTATTTGATATATAATCATTATCCCCTAGCTTTTTGGATGGGTTAATTATAATTTTCGGTCTTAAAAATCGATTTTTCGACCCCTATTTGCCAAAAAACGGGACTGTTTTTGCTTCATGGTTGGGGTGTGATTGTATACCTGTCTATTTTCCAGATAATGTCCTCTACTAGGCAAGGTAACAAGAGGACACGGGAGAGAAGCGCTCCTATTCGTCAACCGGAGGTGGTGGTGTCTTTCGAGGAGGAGGATTTATCACCATTTGACGATTTTCCTTTTGTTGAGTTCCGTGACAAGGAGCAACGGGATAGGTTCGAGTTCTTGATGACTAAAACCATGAATGCCACTAGGTGTGTGGATCGGAAAATATTGTGAACCTTCAAGATTGATGACATTATCTTGGGTATGTTTGTTGAGATTGGATTGCAGGGTCTTTTTCTTCTACACGAGTTATCATATCGTGCCTTGACCCTTGAGTTTTTGAGCTCATATCCTTATTTCCCTAGTGACCATCTTATTCGGTTTAGATTGCTTAATGTAGAACGTTCTTTGACTTTTGACCGTCTTTCCGAGATTCTGGGGATTGATAAGCATACCGATGGGGATTTGTATAATGGTAATGGGATGTCTGCGATCCGATATTTCCCTTTATTTACTGGCTATGCGGATGCAGACGTTAGTAGTATGTCTTTGTTGGATGTTCAACATGTTTGTCTTCGGCTTTTCCTACGGTTTTTGAGTTATTTGCTTTACGGGAGGCATGACAAGAGCAAGGCCTCTTCCTTAGAGGTCTTGATTTTAGCTAGTTACTTGAACCCATTTCAGGAGAGGACCTTTCAGTTTTCTCCCCCTGCTCTTGTTTTCCAAGCTTTTGATCGTATGATTGGGAAACATGGTGATTTAGACTATGGTGCCCTCATTACTAGGATTGCTCGGGTTTTATGTGATTTTGAGGGGGATGACCCCTATGAGCCTATGGATGACCATGAGCCCTTAGCAGATGACGACCGCCTGCGCTATGATATCTCCTATATTGACAATAGGAACGGGAAGGATCATTATTGGAAGGTCCGGGGTCATTCTTATATGCTTTTGCCTTGTGAACATTTGCCGGCTGTGGATCCTCTTGAGGAGAGTACAGCTAGGGAGAGACCCCCACCTGTCACTTATTTGATCCCACAGGACCTTTTGGTTACTTTTCCCAGTTCTAGCACTACTACTACTACTACTACTACTACTACTACTACTACTACTACTACTACTACTACTACTACTACTACTACTACTACTACTACTGGTGGGCGTCGGAGACGTCGTCGCCTACCACCCACTTACCTGGTTCCTACCAGCCCACTCCTCCTCCTCCACCTCCTACACCCTTTCCTACCCAGGGTTATCACTTTGACCTAGTCCTTCCGAGAGAGGTGAGGATTCACGAGGGTATCAACACCGCATTGACTGAGCGGCGTATGTGGGAGAAGATGGAGGCTATGACTCTTGCTGCAGGGGGGCAGTACACATGCTCTTCTCCTAGCTACTACACTACACCTGGTGATGATAGCCGTGTTTTCCACCTTTTCGGTGTGACTCCTGCTGAGTTTGGGCAGTTTAGCACTGATTATGGTGCCTTGGGTCGGCCTTTTTACACTTCTGTTCGACCTCACCAGCCCACTAGTTTCTTTCCAGAGGATGTGGGTGTTCCTTTGTCGCAGCGTGGGCAGTTTGGTCAGTTTGGGGCTTCTACTTCTGCTGCAGCAGCTTTTCCAGGAGCTGGCCGTTCTAGAGGTCGTGGTAGACGAGCCGGCCGTTCTAGAGGCCGTGGGACACCTGTTACTGACCCTGAGCTGTTGGCTATGTATGCCGAGATTGATGGCTTTGATGAAGCCAACCTTGATGATGATGATGATGATGATGGAGCTCAGTAGTGACAGCTGGTCACTACATCCCTCACTTTCCAGCTGGTTTGGGGGAGGCTTTTGCATTACAGCTGGTATTATCTTTCCTGTTTTTGTTTTATTGCATTTCTTATTTTCCCTCTTCCCTTTGTTAGTGTGTCCCATAGGTTGCTATGCTGTAGGCGTCACAATGAGGACACTGTGACATTTAGGTTTGGGGGAGGGTATTTCTGTTGTGTGTTTATTTTATTGTTGTGTGTTAAAAAAAAATCCAAAAAAATTAAAAAATTTATAAAATACAAAAACATGTTTTTATTTATTTTGAGTTGAGTTTTGGTGAATTGTTTAAAAATGATGATAATTTGCTTTGCCTTTGCATTTGAATCCCATTGAGTTGTCCATGTACATTGTTTTGACCCGTTATTTATGATGAACAAAGCTCTTTACTCAAGTCTTGACCGTCACAATATGCCTTATGCCGAGTAAATTTGACTTTATTTTGTTGGTAAACCACTTAAATTTCTGAGGTCTTTAGAGCTTCCTAGGCCGGGAAAATTAATAAACCGGTCTCATTGTTATTTAGGCTGAAGAGTGTGGTCTCCTTGTGGAATAAGTAATATCAAACTGCATAAGTGTGACATTAGTTTTTTAGCTTTTGTGCGTTCATATGATCGAGTACATGAGGAAACCCGGTTCTTATTGTTCAAATATGCCATACATTACCCAATTTTTGTTAGCCCGTTTGAACCATGTAGCCATTCTATATCCTATTTCTTAGCTACATTCCAGAATTTGCCTACCTTTTTTGGGACAGTCGCAGTTGCTTGAGTCTTTGGTCAGACTAAATCTTTTCGGTAACTTGTCGTTAGGAGCACCTAGACCAAAACACAATTTATAGCTTCACAAACAACTCTACAATTAGTAAAGAGGTAAGTAAAGGTCGGATCCCAAGGGACGGGAATTGAGATGAGATTTCTATTGCAACTAGTGGTGTCTTAGGGGTGTCACAATTTGGGTTGATGTAGAAGGTCACTAAACTAAATAACAATGAAAATAAACAAGCAAGATGAATTAAAAAGGGTTGTAAACAATTGATAAAAAGCACTAAGGTGTCATGGGGTCATAGGGGATTCATAGGAATTGATCATACAAACATGTTCTCAAAATAGAAGCAAGCATTTATAGTTATGATGGATTGAGTTGGGTTATATCTTACAATCCTAGGAAAGTTTGGGTCCCGGAGCCGAATCGATTAGATTGTACAACACCTACAAGTCGACTTAGTCTTCCCTACTCAACAACATGCACAGTCTAATGAGACTCGAGTTGGTTTATGTCTTACAAGTCTCATTGAAAGGATAGGTGATGGGTAAAAAATGCAAGGATTCATAGGCTCGCATTTCATCAAACATAACATGTGCATGAGTTGAGATCAAAACAAACAAGCAAATAAACCATGAAAGCATATTAATTTAAGCATGAATCATTCCCCATGTTGGTTTCCCCTAATTACCCATTAACCCTAGCTAGATGACTACTCACTCATTATCATGTTGAACATGCTAGCAAGGTTGTCAATCATACCAACAAAGTGAAACATGATGAATAAATTAAAGTAATTAACAATAGATAAAAAGGGATTAAGAGAATTATACCTACTAATGATTCCAATAATAAAGCAAAGAATAAAAGAAGTACTTGATGCTTGATTGAGAGGTTGTCAATCTCCCAATAATAACCCAAATAATCTTCAATTACCCAAAATAAAGGATGAACAAAAGAGAGATTAAGGAAATAAAACTTGTATTAAAACTTGATTAATTGTTGATTACAAAATTAAAGAGAGATTTGATTGATATTAACTACACTAGAGATTGCTAAGAAGAACATACTCTTCTAATTAGACTAATGGGGTATTTATAGTGGGGATTAGGTGTAGGAATTAGGGTTAACTAAGGGCTTAAATGACGATTAAGTCCCTACTTAAGGAAATGCCGGTATTTTTGGAAGGATGGGCATCTTTCTTGAAGCTTGAAGAAACGAAGTTGTGCTGCCTTGGAATCCGTGCGTCTTAGGCACGGGATGGCCAGATTCGTGAGTTGCTGCCTGGGCGTCTTTGGGAGAAGACGGGCGTCTTCTGGGGTTGCTGCCCGGGCTTCTTGTAATGAAGATGCACGGATTGTGGCTTGGTGGACGAGCGTCTTCAGGACAATCCGCACGGATTGTTGGACAGTCTCATTTCTTCTTCTTTTCTTCCCTTTTCTTCATAAAATCCTTGGGGATTTCCTCGGGGATGCAAGGATCTTTTCTCATCATTGCCCATCTACTATAATATGTACAAAGGCCTTCTAATCTTGTCTCTCCTTGATGCTTGGTCATTGAATTCAATCAATTTAGCCTCATTTTGCCATGAAAATGCAAGGTTTGCACTCCTTTCCTACCAAGGACACAAAACCTCAAAGAATATGCAAAACAAAGAACTAAAGACAATAAATGACCAAAATATGCACTAAAAAGCATGGGAACAAGGCTAATTCGGGGACTAAATATTCCCTAATTATGGTCACATCAAATATCCCCAAACCGAACCTTTGCTCGTCCCGAGTAAAGAGGTGACAAAGACTAGGACCATTATTTAAACTAACCTAATAACATAGCCGATATAAGACAATTAGCGGGTCTCACTCTGCCCCTTCAACTCACAACAAGACAACCATGAGGTAGGATGCCTTCTTGCAAGGCAAGGTGGGTCTTGCCAAAATGGCGACACATCCAAACATTAAGCACACAAAATCAAATAATGGATGCATCTACAAAAGAATAGCCACTTTCCTCATCTAAGTGGCGGAAATTATCTAAAAGGGAAGCAATTCAAGGGTACACACTCCTTCATAGATGCAATTTGTTCAAACTACTAAGCCTAGAAGGATACCAATAAATCACCTCCAAGTTGTGTCAAGCTAGGGTACCTTTGTCCTCAATCGTTAAATGCTTTTATCAAGAATAGACTCCCTATGGTGTTAGAAACACTGGAGGATCGCGGAATTCCCCCTCTTGCTTAGACAAGAAGAAGGGTCGTCCCCTCTCTACCATGCACAAAAATGGATACGATGGATAAAGGGATCGATAGAATTTGAGTTTCACTTTGGGAGTTTGCTTTGTTTTTTTTTTTTGTTTTTCCCCCCCATTTTCATGTGGCATATAACATTTGAGAACACTTTCTTGCCATTTCTTTTTTGATTTTTGGCATTTCAACACTTGACAACTTTCAACTTTTCTTTGCATTTCTTTTTGAACATTTTCAAAGGCACCCCATATGTAGTGAGGGTGGCTTATATTTGAAGCTTTAGGAGTTCTATTTTTGCTCCTCTTTTCATTTGATGCATTTTTTTTTTTTGCAAACTTTCTTTCACTTTTCATTTCATTGAACTCAAATTGATTTCTTTTTGTGCCCATTTCCTTTGATGACAAAAATGTATGGTAGAAAATGGATGATGGATGGATGGATGCATGGTTTCAAGGGTCACCTTGGAATAAACGGTAGCCAAAGAGTTATCACACCACAAGGTACTCTTGACTAGGCCTTAATCCATGGGTCAAAGGATACTAGCATGACACATCCTAGGGTGTTTTACAAGCATTCTAACAAGCAAAGTCTTAAGAACAAAAAGCATCTACTAGGGCCTATATACACTTGTCAAGCTTCCCAAGTAGACGGTTTCGCAAAATTTTCTAACATTTAATCTACATGCCATGATGCAACTAACATATATACATCCTAATGCAAATGATTCTACCGACTAATATGACATATACACTAAATGCAAGTCCTAAGTTCACATTGTTATACCGCATCAATCAAAATAAAGCCACATAGTCATTAACATAAAGAGGAAAAAGGAGATTGGAAAGATCATACCATGCGGTCTTCAATATCCTCATGTCTCGGATGTGGCGTAGTCGATCAATGTGAACAAGGATAAACACAATATATACAATATATACATGACTACACTACAAAGGAAATGAACATGTTTTTGGTTTTTCAATTTTTCAAAATTTTAATGGTTTTTTCGAAATTTTTAAATTTTTTTGGATTTTTGAATAAAAGTTAAGTTAGAATTCCCCATCCCAACACTAATATGGGCATTGTCCTCAATGGCCAAAATGATGGGAAATCATGCAAGCATGATGCATGAATTCTACACTAAATGCAAGCTACACTAATCTATACTACATGATGCATGGGTTTTTGTTTATGACGGAGAGGATAATTTAGATTACCTCCCGTTGTGTAGGCATGTACTTCCCCAAACCTAGTTAGACATTATTGCTAATGTCCTAAGGTTGGGTGTAGTTCATGCACACACGATGCAATGCATGAAACTAAATTTGTCATTTTGGATTTTCAAAAGTGGGAACAATGAAATAAGAACACCTCAATGGGGCCGAGGTGTTAGTCCTCTATGTTGCTAGGACTACTCCAACCATGATCAAGATAAATAAATAAAACAAAGAAGTAGACAAACCTCAAGAGGGTAGGAGCCTCCAACCTTTTGTCCTTGCCATTGATGCTTGAACCAAGAAAGGAGTGAAAATCTTCAATTTCCAAGTGTACCCAAATCGATTTAAAGATGAAAGGCTTTGCCTTTATAAATTCAAAAATCGACTCAAAGGTTGAAGATTTTGTGCTTGGTTTGATTTTTTTTGTTTAAAGAGGAGTGATTAATTTTTGTTAAAAGGATGATTTGATTTGATTTTGATGAATGTGGTTGAGGAAATCTTGTTTTTGTGATGGAGAGGATGAGGGTTTTGAGTTTTTGGGGTTTATAGGTAGTGTTTTGAATGAAGGAATGAAGAAATGAATGTGGGAGGGGGTTTATAAAAGACCCGAAAAATTTGAAATGCAGGGGGAAGACGGGCGGCTTTCCTTCGGGACGGCCGAATTCTGTCAGGATGGGCTAAGAAATTCTCGCCTAAAGACGGGCTTCTTTCAGCAAAGACGCTCGGATTTGTAACTGCAAGACGGGCGTCTTTTAGTGAAGACGGGCGGATTCCTTTCCAGGGAATTTTCTTGTTTTTCTCAGCCAAAAAGACGGGCGTCTTCTCTTGTAGGACGAGCGTCTTTTTGAGGACGGGCGGATTCTTTGCAGGACGCCCGGATTTGCTAACAGTCCCAAAATTTCAAAATTTCAGCTCATGAAGGACGGGCGGATTCGGACCAAGACGCCCGGGTTGTCTGAAGACGGGCGGGTTCTCTTGAAAACGCTCGGATTCTTCCCCTTTTACCCGGATTCAGTTCCATCCGTGTACTTGCATATCCCTTGTCATTTTTCATTCTTCAAAATCTCGTGTTCTTTATTGCGGAGGCACTACTAAGGCATGAATAGCCTAGGCAATTGCTATCCCCACACTAAGCTAAAGCACTACGCATCAATTGAAATCATTAGTCCCTCCCTCACTTCTCTCAAAAATGATAATTATCTTGATCAAGGCACAAAAATCCAAAAAATGACAAAAATGCAATTTAAGAATTAAAATGCGAGTTAGGGAATAAAAATATTTACAAATGGTGGTTTAGGGAGGACTCCACCAAACTCTCATCCTTAGCGAGATGTCATGGGGGCATGTCCAAGGTATTGTTGATGTTGCTCAACACCTTGAAGAAGTAATCAAAAGCTTGTTCATTGTCGTGATAAAGATCTTCAATAGATCTTTGCCCTTGTTGTCGGTCTTGACCGATAGCATTACCAATATAGGGATTGAAAATCCCTTCAAACTCATCGTCCCAAAGACCACACACTTCATCTACTTGATCACTAAAGATCTCTTGAGTTGATAGAGACAACTCTCCCATTTTCTTGTCTTGGCCAATGAGGCCATCTTCTTCATTGCTTGACTTTGGTGAGCTTTTCAAGCTCTCTTTCTTACAATTCACTTGCTCTTTGAATGGAGCATCTTCAATTTTCTTCTTCCATTGGAGTTCCGACTTCTTCCTATCATCCTTCCGGCTATAATGAACAATCATAAAACATGGTTCATGCAAACGGGGAGCTCTCATGGTCTTGTCAAGATTGAAAGTTATGCTCTCATCTCCCACTTCTAGAGTGAGCTCTCCATGTTTTATATCAATCACCGCACCCGCGGTGTGTAAGAAAGGTCTTCCTAGAATGATTGGAATGTTGGAATCTTCTTCCATATCAACAATGACAAAGTCCACCGGGATGAAAAATTTCCCAATTCGCACGGGAACATCTTCCCATATCCCTAATGGTGTCTTCGTCGATCTATCGGCCATTTGGAGTGTAATATGTGGGAAATAATCTGTATACTTCCCTTAAAATTGAAGGATTATAACGAATTTAATTAAGACGATCACTAGTCATAAATAAAATACATAAACAAAGTAAAGGATTCAGAAATAACCTTCGGTCCTAGCAAATATGGCCTAAGAACAATATCAAATTAGATATTCGCCTATGAGTTGCACCCAAGACGATATGAGATATGCCCTTTGATAATGCTAGAATCGATCCAAATTTTCTGTAAAGTTTTTTGTTGTTTTTTTGTGTTTTTCTGATGAGGGAGGAGGCTAGGTTAAAAGACAATTAGGGTTGAATAATGATCACCCTATTCTAATTATTGTAACCGAAATATGGGAGTGAATTAGGGAGATTTAATCTTCCCTAATTCGGCCCACTATAACCGAAATAAGGAGTATAATCTCCTTATTTGTGGTTATTCCAAAAATGTATAAAATGTGTTAAAATTGCCATCTAGTGAGGATCGAACCCATGACCTCTTGGTTTGTGTACCCTCACTATTACCACTATGACACATTCATCTTGTTGATATTAAATATAATCGATTACATTTAATTACGAATTAACAGATTAATTCGTCCAAGCTAACATTACATACATTTAATTAAATATAACTTATTATATTTAATTTACTTAATTGACATGATTAATTCGTCTCAACTAATATTATTTAATCTTCATTAAATAATTGTCTCATCAACACATTGACTAACTGTTTAGTCATATTAGGCATCAATGTGATTATATTTCTATAATCACATCTCTCAAACACATCCTATAGGTGTGACCTTTAGGGACCAGTTGATCACCGCCATCATTATGATTATAACGTCAAACTTTCTAGCAAGCCAACCGTTATTAGGTAAACGTTAATCAACTGATTAAATATACGAAGTATACCCTTGTAAACCTGTAAGAGATTTAAAAATGTTATCACACTAATTTGTGGAGGACACAAGCTCCAACAAACTCCCACTTGTCCTCACAAGTGTATGTGCAATAACCGATTCTCATATCCTAAAATTTCTCCCACTCAATGTAAAACAATTTGCAAATCCGCATTCACAAAGGTCGTATTTTACAAGCGATCATTATCAAGAGTGGTTTCCCCGACTAGAGAGTAACTTAACTGATAAACGAATCAACATTCGAGCATGGCCATGCATTTTGATTTACATCTCCTCGAGTGGCCCTGAGAAATAACTATACCTGATAAGGGTTGGATATTTTCCTCAACTCGAATCCTGCAGATGTAAGCACAGTATGAAATGACCCAGAAAAAATCTACTTAGCCTCCAGTTACGGCAGACCGTGAGAAAGAAACCAAAGTCACCCAAAAACTGCCTTAATCTCAAGAGACAGACGATAGTCAAAAGAATCGACTCTAGGAACATAATGGATGTCCTATCCACGACCTGGCACCGAATGTTTTTAAACATTTAGGACTCCATTACTTTGTCACAAAAAGTTGTCCTACGAGGTATCGTTATAATCTCGCATCTGTGATCGATCAGTCAACCGTTTGACTTATGGCTCGTTGAACCCACCATCAATCGACTGCACAATATAATAGCCGGAGTTATCAGCTCACATTGGCGATTACGGACCAAAACAAATATAATGTAATTCAGTTCACTTTGTGGCGTTCAATTTTGTCAGTACAATCCACATGAAAAAAAAAATATTATATATAAAACGATGAAGTTATAAATAGTATATATGAAAAAGATAATGTCTCAAATCCATAATCAAGTACTACAACTCAGGAACGCGTTTAATTCCCATGGAATTAACGTGCCCTACATACTTATCATAATTCAACGGTTTAGTGAGAGGATCCGCGATGTTATCATCCGTCGCAATCTTGTCTATCACTATCTCCTCTTGCTCCACATAATCACGGATCAGGTGAGCTTTCCAACGTACATGTCTAGATTTGTTGCTAGACTTTGGCTCCTTAGCCTGGAAGATGGCACCTCTATTGTCACAATAGATGGTGATCAGGTCATTCGAACTAGGAACTACCGTAAGTCCTTGTAAGAATTGACGCATCCATATCGCTTCCTTTGCTGCCACCGAAGCGGCATAGTACTCGGATTCAGTAGTAGAATCTGCTACAACACTCTGTTTGGAACTCTTCCAGCTGACCGCAGCACCATTAAGAGTGAAGACGAACCCGGACTGAGATTTTGAATCATCTCGATCCGTTTGGAAGCTAGCATCTGCGTAACCGATTGCGCATAGCTTAGAATCGCCTCCATAAGTCAATACCCAATCCTTAGTCCTCCGTAGGAACTTGAGGATGTTTTTAACAGCTATCCAGTGTGTTTCACCTGGACTCTTTTGGTACCGACTCGTCATACTCAATGCATATGCCACGTCTGGACGTGTGCATATCATGGCATACATGGTCGATCCTATTGCAGATGCATAAGGAACACGACTCATACGCTCAATCCCTTCAGGCGTCGTGGGTGACTGAGACTTGCTCAACTGCATCCCAGTCGTCATTGGAAGGTTCCCCTTCTTGGAGTTGGTCATGCTGAACTTCTCAAGAATCTTATCCAAATAAGACTCCTGACTAAGTGATAACGTCCGTCGTGATCTATCTCGGTAGATACGGATTCCCAAAATGCGCTGTGCCTCACCCAGATCTTTCATCTGGAAATGGTTCTTCAACCATTCTTTAACCGAAGATAGGAGAGGAATGTCATTCCCAATCAAGAGTATGTCATCGACATACAATATCAAGAATACAATCTTGCTCCCACTCGACTTGATATATAAGCATGGTTCTTCGACCGATCGAGTGAAACCATACTCTTTTATCACCTGGTCGAAACGATGATTCCAACTTCGAGAAGCTTGCTTAAGTCCATAAATGGAACGCTTAAGCTTGCATACTTTCTTAGGATGTTCAGGATCTATGAAACCTTCGGGTTGGACCATGTACAACTCTTCCTCCAAATAACCGTTTAAGAAGGCGGTTTTCACATCCATTTACCAAATCTCAAAATCATGAAATGCGGCAATCGCTCAGATTATCCGAATGGAACGTAGTATGACTACAGGTGCAAAAATCTCATCATAATGCAATCTGTGCACTTGAGTGAAACCTTTTTCCACAAGTCGTGCCTTATAGGTATCTGGTTGCGCGTCTACATAACGCTTTATTTTGTAAAGCCATTTGCACTGTAGAGGTTTTACCTTAATAGGTAAATTAACTAGATCCCATACGTCATTCTCATACAAGGAGTCCATCTCGGATTTCATGGCTTCGAGCCATAGCTTTGAGTCGGAACAGGTCATAGCACCTTTATAGGTAATGGGTTCATAACTCTCTAGGAGTAAAACGTCATTCTCCTCGACCATACCAATGTATCTGTCCGGAGGATGAGAGACTCTACCCGACCTTCTAGGTTCCTCAGGAATGTTAACCGTATCATCAGTTGGAGTAACAACTTCCTCCATCTATTCCTCGGTTGTTGGTTCTGGAATCTTCGACAGCTCGAAGGTTCTATTACTCGTCTTGTTCTCAAGAAATTCTTTCTCTAAGAACGTCGCACTAGCCGCAACAAAAACTCGATGTTCGGTAGGCGAATAGAAGTAATGACCAAATGTTCCTTTTGGATAACCTATAAAGTATGTCTTGACCGATCGCGGGCCGAGCTTATCCTCGTGTCTCCACTTAACATAAGCCTCGCAGCCCCAAACCCGAATAAAGGACAAGTTAGGGACCGTTCCCTTCCACATTTCATATGGAGTCTTGTCGACAGCTTTAGACGAACTTCGGTTAAGTATAAGAGCAGCTGCCAAAAGAGCAAAACCCCATAATGAATCAGGCACTACCTTGTGACTCATCATGGATCGAACCATATCAAGTAAGGTTCGATTTCTCCGTTCGGACACACCATTTAATTGAGGTGTTCCAGGTGGAGTTAACTGCAGAACGATTCCACAGTCTTTCAGGTGTTGATCAAACTCATTTGAAAGATATTCGCCACCCCGATCTGAACGGAGTGCTTTAATCTTTCTACCCAGTTGGTTCTGTACCCTGTTCTGGTATTCCTTGAATTTCTCAAAGGACTCACTTTTGTGCTTCATTAAATAGACATATCCGTATCTACTCAAATCGTCCGTGAAAGTGATGAAATATCTATAGCCATCTCTAGCGGTAATTGACATAGGTCCACAAACATCAGTATGTATGAGTCCTAATAGGTCACTAGCGCGCATTCCAACACCTTTGAAGGAAATTTGAGTCATCTTGCCAATGAGACATGATTCACACGTGCCATATGTAGAAAAATCGAATGCGGGAATGGTCCCATTATCGACGAGTTTCTTCACGCGTTTCTCATTTATGTGTCCCATTCGACAATGCCATAGATAGGTTTGATCTTTGTCACCAACCTTTATTTTCTTATTATTCACGTGTAATACTTCTGTGGTTTGGTCTAAGATATAAATTCCATTCATGGAAACTGCTTTGCCATAAATCATTTCATTGAAAGAGAAAATACAGCTATTATCCTTTATTGAAAATGCAAAACCGTCTTTAGCAAGTACGGAAACAGAAATAATGTTCTTAGACAAACTGGGTACATATGTGATTATTTAGAAATAACTCAAAACCACTAGGGAGTTGGATTACATATGTTCCCTTCGAGACAGCAGCAACTCGTGCTCCATTCCCGACTCGCAGGTCCACATCACCCTTTTCGAGAGGTATGATGTTCTTTAGGCCCTGCAAATGATTACACAGATGAGAACCACAACCAGTATCAAGTACCCAAGTTTCGAAACTTGCATGGTTAATCTCAATCATATGAATATAAGATGACATACCAACAGGAACGACGCGGCCTGCTTTGATGTCCTCACGGTAGACGGGACAGTTCCTCCTCCAATGTCCAGTCTTGTGACAATGGTGGCACTCTATGTCACCGCCCTTGCTCTTTGCCTTGCCCTGTGAGCCATTAGTCTCACCAGGCACACTCTTTCCGTTTCCTAGCTTCTTGAACTTTGGCTTACCTACAGCTAGGTCGCCATGAGCCTTGCCCTTACCTTTACCCTTATTGTGAATCGTGAGGACATCCTGCTTCATGCTCCCACTCAATTTCATATCCTTCTCGGTCTGTACGAGAAGGGAGTGTAGCTCATGAGGACTCTTTTTCAAGTCATTCATGTAATAGTTCGCCCTGAAAAGGGCAAAACCATCGTGAAGAGAATGAAGCATTCGGTCAATGACAATGCTCTCACTGATTTTACAATTCAGTGCCTCCAGCTTCTCAACATTCTCAATCATGTAAAGAATGTGTGGGCTAACCGGTTGGCCCTTCTGGAGTTTCGCATCAAAGAAGCGACAGGTATGCTCATATGTAACGATTCTCGGTGCCTTTGAGAACTCGTTAGTGAGCGTGGTGAAAATCTTGTTTGCACCTTGAGCAATGAAGCGTCTCTGCAAATTGGTTTCCATTGCAAAGATGAGTACGTTCTTTATCGCACCCGCTTCCATAACGAAATCACTATAAGCGAGTGTCTCGTTGCCTCCTGCATTGGGGCCTGGGTTGACCGGTATTGGCTCAGTTAAGTACTTGAGCTTACCGTCAAGCAATGATGACATTCCGTAGTGCCGCCTCCCAGTCCGCAAAGTTGGACCCATCATTTTTCAGACGTGTGAACTGATTCATCTGGTCCATGAATACTTTCAGCCAGAACGCGCGATCAAGTGTGGCACTAGGCATTGGGATTGCGTTATTTCCAGCCATTTCGTTGTAACAGTATTATAAAAAAATAATCGTGTTCTACATCATGAGAAGAAGAATAAAAATAATAAGCATGTGCATCGTTTATATTTTTAAGTCTAATGAACTCTTGTCATAACGCGAAGACTCAAAACATTTATACAATTGACCTCCCTCAATAATTATATAAATGATCCCAAGACTCAACTCTCTCAGTAAATTGATAAGCTAACCTTTTAGCTAATTCTACCGTTAGAATTCTTGGTCGATAAATTTCTGTAAATTCTATCTTTAGTCCATCATAATCACGAGAAACTCTTCGGACTATGATGTTGAGGTAAACTAAGTCAACACAACTACTTACCCAACGTAGAAGGGGTCATATTATGCCTACCGACGAAGAAGGGATTCATAGTTGTTTGCCCTTATAAAGACTAATCTCAATTTCCGTTTTAGAGGAAGATCCCATCAACTTTATTTTAATTCATTTTAAGTGAACTAATATCTAGCATGCGAGAATGAATAAACTAAGGTGATGGCTTAAAGACTGTGACATCTGTATGTCCATGAAAACTAACATACAACCTATATGAGTCAATTTTCATGCATTTTATTAGTAAGTGGTTTGGTTTTAGGCGGAATATGATGTATAAACTAACATGTGAATGAAAAGCAATAAGAATGAAAAACGTAAAAACAGTAAAAGTCCTAGTGTGGCCTATCCTATCAAAATGAACAATAAATACAAGTTTGGAATCCTCCTTGGACCCGAGAAGCTTGTCTTGATGTTCCATCTTGATCCATGTAGCGGGAGTGAGCTCCAATCTCCATCTTTAGTCTTCTTTTTAAAATTACAATAAATAAAATTTACATAATAAACATATTTATTACATTCTAATTTCAAAACCCAAAAAATAAAGAAAAATAAAGGAGATTCGAGATCTCATAATTACATTAAAAATTATGTTTCCTTCATTACGAAAACATAATTTGACTAAGGCCACACTAAGTATTACAACTGATTGCAAAAATACGTAAATTAAATTCATTCAACAAAAATAAAATATAATGCATCAACTAAAATAAATTAAACATACATGACACAATTCCTTAATTATGTTGATTAATTTATCCAAACCACCTTTTTAAATCAAATTAAGTGACAATTCCTCAATTAATCACATTAATTTCAATCTTAATCCATATTAAACTTGTAATATGAATTCAATCCGTCAAAATTTTAAACTGCTTTAAAATAATTCGGTATCTTTTAATTGTAAACCGTTTCACAATAACTAATTGGCCAAAATCAAAACAAAAACAAAATCCTTTTTTTTTATTTGGTCTCGGCATAAACAAAGAAAAACAAAACAAGCATGTTTCTTATTTTATACACGATTTTATCTGTAACAACCGAAACAAATTTTTTTTTTTAAATTCATCCCCTCGTGAACGAGAGCACGTGAACAATAACAACAAATTTTTTTTTTTTTTGATGCTTTTCCAAAACGGCATAAACAAAACAACCGCAAAAAACTTTAATCGGTTTTTCTTAGAAAACCGAGAGCAAAAAAACAACAAATTTTTTTTTTTTTAATACTGTTCATCCGTGAACAAAGATGAAAACAAAAAAAAATTTCACGGTTTTTAAATTAGGACCCTAATGCCTTTTTAATTTCAACTTAATCTGCATTAAATCAAACATGACGATTCCATTTATGTTTTAACTTAATCTGCATCAAATCAAACATCTACCAATTCTTCATATGACAATTTTAACTGATTAAAACAACATTATGAAAAATAAAAATGGAAATCTCGCATCAAAAAGAACAAACACCGGCTGCAAACATTTTTTTTCAATCGGCATTAACAAAAAAAAAACAGTCGTGCCCTAATTTTTTTCGGAAACCCTAAAAGTTTACATACAATTTTTATGAAAATCATCAAAATTAAAATTCGTGGCCTTTGCTCTGATACCACTTGTGGGAAATAATCTGTATACTTCCCTTAAAATTGAAGGATTATAACGAATTTAATTAAGACGATCACTAGTCATAAATAAAATACATAAACAAAGTAAAGGATTCAGAAATAACCTTCGGTCCTAGCAAATATGGCCTAAGAACAATATCAAATTAGATATTCTCTTATCAGTTGCACCCAAGACGATATGAGATATGCCCTTTGATAATGCTAGAATCGATCCAAATTTTCTGTAAATTTTTTTGTTGTTTTTTTGTGTTTTTCTGATGAGGGAGGAGGCTAGGTTAAAAGAGAATTAGGGTTGAATAATGATCACCCTATCCTACTTATTGTAACCGAAATATGGGAGTGAATTAGGGAGATTTAATCTTCCCTAATTCGGCCCACTATAACCGAAATAAGGAGTATAATCTCCTTATTTGTGGTTATTCCAAAAATGTATAAAATGTGTTAAAATTGCCATCTAGTGAGGATCGAACCCATGACCTCTTGGTTTGTGTACCCTTACTATTACCACTATGACACATTCATCTTGTTGATATTAAATATAACCGATTACATTTAATTACGAATTAACAGATTAATTCGTCCAAGCTAACATTACATACATTTAATTAAATATAACTTATTATATTTAATTTACGAATTGACAGTTAATTCGTCTCAACTAATATTATTTAATCTTCATTAAATAATTGTCTCATCAACACATTAACTAACTGTTTAGTCATATTAGGCATCAATGTGATCATATTTCTATAATCACATCTCTCAAACACATCCTATAGGTGTGACCTTTAGGGACCAGTTGATCACCGCCATCTGTATGATAATAACGTCAAACTTTCTAGCAAGCCAACCGTTATTAGGTAAACGTTAATCAACTGATTAAATATACGAAGTATACCCTTGTGAACCTGTAAGAGATTTACAAATGTTATCACACTAATTTGTGGAGGACATAAGCTCCAACATAATATTGGTGCATTTAAGCTCTCCCATCCCCAACCTTTTACTCACCGAGTACGGTATAACACTCACACTAGCCCCTAGATCACATAAACCTTTGTTGATCGTGGTGTCGCCAATGGTACACGGTATTGAGAAGCTTCCCGGATCCTTGAGTTTTGGAGGTGAACTCCCTTGAAGTATTGCAGTACTCACCTTAGTGAAGGCGATAGTCTCAAGCTTCCGGATCGACTTCTTCTTTGTGAGGATGTCTTTCATGTATTTCGCATAGGCCGGCACATGATTGATTAATTCTGTGAAAGGAATTGAGACTTCCAAATTCTTCACAATTTCCATAAATTTTCCAAATTGGTCATCAAATTTGGGCTTGGCTTGACGACTTGGAAAAGGAAGTCTAATCACAATGGGCTCCTTCTCCTTGACCTTGTCTTCATTTTTCTTTGAAATTTCTTCTTTTGATGGTTCTCCATCCTTGGAGTTTTGCACAATTTCTTCCTTATCACTAGCTTCCACAACTTCATCCTCAACTTGCTTCTTCGGTGCTTCATACCTTGTACCACTTCTCAAGTGAATGGCACTAACCGTTTCATGTCTTGGGGGATTACTTTGAGGTGGTAATTGCCCCTTTTGTCTTTGTGGGCTTGAAGATGCTAGTTGAGTCAATTGGGTTTCCAACATTTTGGTGTGAGCTAGGATGTTGTTGATGGTGGTTTCCTTTGCTTGACTATCTTTTTGCATTTGAGTGAAAAACTCTTGTTGATTCTTTTGCATTTGAAGGACCGCTTTTTGAACATCAAAACCTTGGTCATTTTGTTGATTGTAAGGAGATTGATTTTGGTAACCTTGGTTTTAGTTGTAAAAGGGTCTTTGATTTTGGTTTCTCATGGGAGGTGGGGTGTATGTTGTTTGAGGGTTTTGAACATTTTGGCTTTTGTATGAGAGATTTGGATGGAATTTGGTGTTTTCATTGTAATAGTTAGAATAAGGGGTACCACTCTTGTATGCTTGGAAAGCATTCACTTGTTCATTTGTTTCCCTACATTCACTTTGGTCATGTCCCAAAGTTCCACAATTCTCACATATCCCACTTGGGATTGATGAAGATGCCGTCATGGCATTAACATGATGCTTTGGTGATTTTGAGGCTTCTTCAAGTCTAGCCATAGCCTTTTCAAACTTCAAATTGATGGTATCAATGTGTGCACTAAGTTGAGCACCCAATTGAGTAACGGAGTCCACTTCATGCTTTCCTCCTCTAGTAGCCTTGCGAGGTCTACTATATTGTGAGTTATGGACCGCCATTTCCTCAATTTTGTTCCAAGTTTGATTGTCATCAACTTCGGTGAACATTCCATTTGATCCCATGTTGAGAATGTTCCTTGAATCTTCATATAGACCGTTCCAAAATTGTTGTACCAAGAACCACTCGCTAAGTCCATGGTGAGGACACGA
This sequence comes from Silene latifolia, assembly GCF_048544455.1. Taxonomy (NCBI): domain Eukaryota; kingdom Viridiplantae; phylum Streptophyta; class Magnoliopsida; order Caryophyllales; family Caryophyllaceae; genus Silene; species Silene latifolia. Next base: position 169,455,472 of record NC_133534.1, on the reverse strand, counting down.
GCGACAAATTCCTTTGAACCGCTCCAAAGCTTCATACAAAGATTCTTCATCCCTTTGCTTAAAACCCGTAATTTGAGCTCTTAGCATGTTAGTCTTTTCCGGTGGATAGAATTTTTTGTAGAAAGCTAGAACCAACTTCTTCCAAGAATCAATTCCGAGAGTAGCCTTATCAAGGCCTTTCAACCATTGTTTCGCGGTGCCAATTAGAGAAAAAGGAAATAAGACCCATCGAATTTGGTCTTGAGTTACACCGGTTTGAGAAATCGCATCACAATAGTCACAAAAGGTCTCCATATGAGAGTGAGGGTCTTCACTAGGCATCCCCTCAAATTGGCTTCTTTCGACTAATTGGATAAATGCGGATTTGGCAATAAAATTTCCGGTTAGATGTTGTGTAATACTCCGTATTTATAAGTCTTGGGGTACTCTATCGAGTAGGCCTTACTCTGTCGAGTAAGGGTAAGTTGCGTTTTAGAAAAGTTTCTGACCTATTGGGTACTCGATCGAGTAACTAGGGTACTCGATCGAGTAAGGGGGCACTCGATCGAGTACCTCGGGTACTCGATCGAGTAGCCGGTTTTACGGGGAGTTTTCTCGGGTTTTGTTAATTATGCGATTAAGGTATATAAGATTTGTCGTCATTATTCTAAATCACTTTTGCAAAACCTAAATTACTGTTTAAGAGAGAAAGCAAGCAAGTTCTTTATCCTAATCGCATTATTAGCAATCCCCGGAGTTCGGAAGGTCAGTTCTCGTCGTTGGTTATACCGTTGAGTTCCTTGCGTCGAGGGTAAGATCTATGTACCCTTTTTAGTGTCTTTCCTTTGATTTGGTTAAACCCTAATATAGGGATTTGGGGGTTTTTGAGTAGTATGTAATTGGGTAGCATTTATGTGTTGTATGATAGGAGGAGGTTTCATAGAAGAGGCTTTTTGATACAGTAGTAGAGACCGTCTGACAGTGTGCTTTCCAGGTAGGATTTACTACTCAGTATTAGTCCCATAACGGGATATTGGTTGATGTGTTGAGATTTATTGTTGATGTAGTAATTGTATTGTGTCTATGGTTCTCGAGGCGTGTCCTCGGCTGAGTGGGGTCACTTGCGGGAGTGGCTTCACGCCCTAGTTTCGCCTTCTGTGGAACCCGCCACAGAAGGGATGTGCACATTAATGGACAGGGTTATCGCTCACTATGTGGAGCGGGGATTTGGTGGGTACGGCTACGGTCCCCCCATGGCGGTGGTCCAAAGTGGACGATCAATGATTGAGATGATTGGAGTTGGTGTAACTGTGTGTGTGTGACAGTTAAGCTGTCTGTTTATCTTATTGTTAATATATATATTGAGTTGTGTGATTAGTACTGACCCCGATGTTGTTTTGTAAACCTGCGGTGATCCATTCGGGGATGGTGAGCAGATCTTGAGCAGGTATCAGATGAGTACTGGGATAGCTGGGATTGCCACGACATGATGATAGGAGTCTTCCGTTGTAGCTTATTAGTTTATTTACATTTCAGTTAGAAAAGTCAGTTTGAGAACATGGATTACATATTTGGTTTGGTTTTGAGAATTGTAACTCTTCACTAAGTATTTATATTTAAACTTTGTTTCTGCATTGTTTATTTGATTATCATTGCCTCGGGTAACCGAGATGGTAATGTCTTCATACCTGAGTGGTCCTGGTAAGGCACTTGGAGTATGGGGGTGTTACAAATGGTATCAGAGCCAGGTTCCTAAAACCTGTAACCAATGAACCTAATGAACATAGGGAGTCAATTAAAATGAACCCGGGGTAAAAGTTGTAGGAGCTAATGCAAAGGCTTGGGTGACGTCCTAAAGTCGTGAAGTCGCCCTACAATTTTGAACCGGTCACATGGGGGGAGTGTTTGTCAAGTCGTATGTGTTGTTTGGTTAACTTGTGTGTGAATGTGATGAAGTGTGTAATTGTTGGATGTTTGAAGTAGAAAATTTGAAAATGTGAAAGAAAAGTTGGTGATATATGCAAATTTGTAGTTGGAATGATAACATGTTGGATGTTTACAAGGTGGCGTTTAATAACATGATATAATGGCCTCGTAGATCGTATGAAAAGATGCGTAGCATTATATGTTTAGTTATGATATAATATGTGGTTTTATAAAGTTTTTAGCATGTTAGCATATGGTATAGCATGCGGGTAGCGTTTCTGAGTTAGCATGACTCGATCGAGTGGGACTGACTTGATCGGGCGGGTTTTTGATGTTTTCGAGTCCAGAATCGTGTTTTTGGGCACTCGATCGAGTACCTGGGGCACTCGATCGAGTAGGGGGTTACTCGATCGAGTAGCTTAGCTACTCGGTCGAGTATGTTAGAGATCAGAAGGTCTGTTTGGGGTCTGATGTTGGGGCACTCGATCGAGTATGGAGGGCACTCGATCGAGTAGCCCGTTACTCGATCGAGTATGTTTGGGAACTCGATCGAGTAGGGGTCTGGGCAGCGTGTTTTCTTGTTTTGAGGTTTTGGCGCGTATGTTTATATCCACCCCTTTTTCTATGATAGTTTCAAGATGCCGCCCAAGAAGACTGCTTTGTATGCGAGAGCTGAGCTTATGAACATAGATGACATCGTTAAGATGTTGGAGCATCAGGATGCTCTCACTGAGGCTTTAAAGACTGTGGGGAAAGATAAGGATAAGGATAAGGAGAAGGAGGTTGATCATTCTAAAATCAGCCTCTATAACGCAAGGTTTAACCCGAAAGAGTACAAGGGAGTTGGGGAGCCTAACCTTCTTGATAGTTGGCTGAGAGAGATGGAGAACATATTAGATTTGGTTCTTTGTCCGGATGAGATGAGAGTGGAACAGGCTGCGTTCTATCCGAGGGAGGCGGTGGCAAGTGGTGGGATGCAGTGAAAGTGAGTGCTAAGGAGATTTATACAAACCAAGGTTTACCTGCTATACCTTGGGAGGAGTTTCGTAGGGCTGTGAGGAAGGAGTTCGTACCGGAGCATGTGAGGAGTAAGTTGAGGGAAGAGTTTGACAGTTTTAAGATGACCGCTGAGATGTCTGTGGCCGAGTACTACAGGCAATTCAATGAGAAGTCTAGGTATGTTGAGGATATGGGTTTGAGTGAGGAGAATCTGGAATTGAGGTTTGAGAGGGTTTGACCCCTAAGATTATGGATAAGTTACCCGTGGGGATCCTTACTGATGTTAAGGAAGCTTATGAGAGGGCTGGGAGAGCTGAGAGGTTGGTGGAGATGGCTCAGGAGAGGTTAGGTGGTGAGAAAAGGAAGTCTGAGAGCGAGGGTGGTGGCCAGTCTAATCACAAGAAAGGCAACCACAATCATGCTAAGGGGTTTTCTTCTGGGTCAGGGTTCAGTGCTGGGGCTTCCTTTGGGCGCGGCCGTGGAAGTGTTAGTGGTAGTTGGGGTGTGACCTGCTATAGCTGTGGTGGTGTAGGCCACAAGAGACATGAGTGCACAAGTGCACCGGGATCTTTCCAGTGACCTGCGCAGAGTTTCGCGAGCAACAGACCGGCTGGATCATGGCCAAACCGGGGAAGTCAGAGTTACCAGAGTGGAGGCAACCGCAACGGCGGTAATTCTTATCAAAAACCACCAACGAACAACAACAACAATCAAGGGTCGGGTGCTAAGCCGACCACATCAGCCAGTACTGTCCAGGGAGGTGGACAGAAGACCAATGGAAAGTTATTCATGATGGAGAAGAAAGCAGCTGAGGAAGATGCGCACGTTATCACCTGTACATTCATTGTTAATGGTATTCCTACCTTTGTTTTGTTTGATTCGGGGGCTTCTCAGTCGTTTGTGTCTTCAAGTCATGTTAAACAGTTGGGTTTGAGGGTATATGAGTCTGTTAGTGAGCAAGTTTTTATACCTTCGGGTGAGTCTGTATCATGTGGGAGATTGTTTAGAGATGTATCTATGATAGTTGGGCAAGTTGATCTACCTGTAGACTTGCTAGAGTTTCCTTTTGACGGTTTTGAGATGATAGTCGGGATGGATTGGTTAGGAAAGTATAAAGCTAAGATAGACTGTCATCAAAAGAAAGTGTCTTTAAGAGGTCCTAAGGGTGTTAGTGTGTCTTATCGCGGGTTTCTAGTCAAACCCAAAGTTAAGTTGATTAAATTGTCACCTTGAAGTCTTATCTGAGGAAGGGATGTCCTTTGATCTTGTGCCATGTGAGATATGACCGGATAGAGAGTCCGACAGTTGATGAGATACCAGTGGTGGGAGAGTTTGCCGATGTTTTTCCTGACGAGATTCCGGGGTTGCCACCAATGAGGGAGATATATTTCACCGTTGAGTTGAAGCCAAGGACGGGGCCAATCTCTAAGGCACCATACCGTATGGGTCCTAAGGAGATGGAGGAGCTTAGGAAGCAGTTAGATGATTTGATAGAGAAGGGATACATTAGACCTAGTGTATCACCGTGGGGAGCACCAGTTCTTTTCGTGAAGAAGTTAGATGGGAGTTTGAGGTTGTGCATAGATTACAGGGAGCTGAACCGGGTGACGGTGAAGAACAAATATCCTTTGCCAAGGATAGATGACCTGTTTGATCAGTTGAGTGGTGCATCAGTCTTTTCTAAGATTGATTTGAGGTCGGGGTACCATCAGGTGAAGATTAGAGAGGTGGACATACCGAAGACAGCTTTCACGTCGAGGTATGGCCATTATGAGTACGTGGTGATGCCGTTTGGGTTGTCTAATGCACCGACAGTGTTTATGGATTTGATGAATAGAATCTTCAGACAGTTCTTGGACCACTTTATAGTGGTATTTATCGATGATATCTTAGTCTATTCTAAGACTAAGGAGGAGCATGAGGAGCATTTGAGGATCGTGTTGCAAACGTTGAGGGAACATGAGTTGTATGCTAAGCTGTCCAAGTGTGAGTTCTGGTTAGAGAAAGTTGCTTTTCTGGGACATGTGATCTCTAAGGAGGGAGTAGCTGTGGATCCGGCGAAGATTGAGGCAGTGACAAAGTGGGAAGCCCCTAAGAATGTTGCTGAGGTTAGGAGTTTCTTGGGTTTAGCTGGATATTACAGACGGTTCGTGAAAGATTTCTCCAAGATAGCTAGACCTATGACAGCGTTGATGAGAAAAGAGAACAGGTTCCGTTGGGATGAGAGTTGTGAGACGGCGTTCCAAACATTATTAAAGGAGCGTTTGACCACAGCTCCTGTCTTAGCATTGCCTGAAGGGAGCGAGAACTTTGAGGTTTATACAGATGCCTCGAAGAATGGGTTAGGATGTGTGTTGATGCAGAATGGTAAAGTGATTGCCTATGCTTCTAGGCAATTGAAGCCTTATGAGGAGAACTACCCTACTCATGATCTGGAGTTAGGTGCGGTGGTGTTTGCTCTCAAGATTTGGAGACATTACCTTTATGGAGCAATCTTTAAGGTATTTTCTGATCACAAGAGTCTCAAGTACATCTTCACTCAGAAGGAGTTGAACATGAGACAGAGGAGGTGGATGGAGCTGATTGGCGATTATGACATGGAAATCATCTACCATGAAGGGAAGGCCAATGTTGTTGCTGATGCTTTGAGTAGGAAGAGTGTACATTCCTCGTGTACAGCTCTATCTTTGATGAGGCTGAGAGATGAGGTAGCGAGGTTTGGGATACATATGATGCAGAAAGGAGATGCCATGGGTGATATGACAGTACAGCTTGAGTTTTATGATGACATTCGAGGTAAGCAGGCGTTGGATCCTAAGATAGTGGAGTGGAGAGCTGGAGTAGAGAAAGGGACGATGTCTCAATTTTCTATTCATACAGATGGTAGTTTGAGGTTTGATGGTAGGTGGTGTGTTCCTAATGATGAGGAGTTGAAAAAGACAATCATGACAGAGGCACATTGTACACCATATTCAGTTCATCCGGGCGGTGACAAGCTATACAAGGATTTGAAGAAAACGTTTTGGTGGCCTGGGATGAAGAAAGAGACAGCTGAGTTTGTGTCCCGTTGTTTGACATGCCAAAAAGTTAAAGGGGAACAGCGACGACCACAAGGTAAGATTCAGTCTTTAGAGGTACCTGAGTGGAAGTGGGAATCCATTTCCATGGATTTCATTGTGGGTTTGCCAAAGAGTCAACAAGGTAACAACATGATTTGGGTAATAGTGGATCGACTGACCAAGTCAGCTCACTTTGTTCCAATGAAAGATACATGGACTAAGGCACAATTGGCTATGGCCTATCGAAAGAACGTGCTTAAGTTACATGGAGTCCCTTAGGACATAGTGTCTGACAGAGATGCGAGGTTTATATCGAGGTTTTGGAAAGAGTTGCAGGAATCGTTGGGAACAACTTTGAAGATGAGTACAGCATTTCATCCTGCGACAGATGGACAGACTGAGAGATCAATCAAGACTCTTGAGGATATGTTGCGAGCTTGTGTGATGGATTTTGGTGGTAGCTGGGAACAGAGGTTGGACTTGATAGAATTTTCTTATAATAACAGCTATCACACTAGTATTGGTATGGCACCGTTTGAGGCTTTGTATGGGAGGAGATGTAGGAGTCCAATCTGTTAGGACGATAGTGCTGAGGCAGTGGTTTTAGGACCAGAGATGGTGCATGAGATGGTGGAACAGATTAAGATGATCAGGGAACGGATGAGAGCAGCTCAGGATAGGCAACAGAGTTATGCAGATCTACATCGCCGAGACATAGAGTTTCAAGTTGGGGACAAGGTTCTTTTGAAAGTGTCTCCTATGCGTGGGGTTATGAGATTTGGGAAGAAAGGCAAGCTAAGTCAGAAGTTTATCGGGCCTTATGATATCTTAGAGAGAGTTGGGGAAGTTGCATATCGTCTGGCTTTACCAGCTGCGTTAGAAAGAGTGCATAATGTGTTTCATGTATCGCAGCTGCGGAAGTATGTGAGTGACCCGTCACATGTGTTAGAGGCAGAGAGCTTAGAGTTAGATGAGTCCTTATCATATCTTGAGGTGCCTAAGCAGATTCTAGACCGAAAGGTTAGAAAGACTAGGAGTGGTGAGACAGTTCTGCTCAAGATCCTTTGGTCTAACCACAAGACCGAGGAAGCTACATGGGAGCCAGAGGAGGCTATGAAAGAGCGTTACCCTTTCCTTTTTGATCAGGTATGTATGGTTACGGGGACGTAACCTTGTTTCTTTTAGGGGGGTAGGAGATGATCGCGAAAAGTTTTTAAGAGTTTTATACCCCATTTGTATGTTGTGTCGGTATGTTTGTCGGGATGAGTTGGGTTAGTAACATGTTTTATGTTGAATTTTGTTTTGGTTGTTGAGTCATGAATGTTATAGGAGTACCTTTGTTTAGTTGTGGTTTGAACTTCGGGGACGAAGTTCCTTTTAAGGAGGGAAGACTGTAATACTCCGTATTTATAAGTCTTGGGGTACTCTATCGAGTAGGCCTTACTCTGTCGAGTAAGGGTAAGTTGCGTTTTAGAAAAGTTTCTGACCTGTTGGGTACTCGATCGAGTAACTAGGGTACTCGATCGAGTAAGGGGCACTCGATCGAGTACCTTAGCTACTCGATCGAGTAGCCGGTTTTACGGGGAGTTTTCTCGGGTTTTGTTAATTATGCGATTAAGGTATATAAGCTTTGTCGTCATTATTCTAAATCACTTTTGCAAAACCTAAATTACTGTTTAAGAGAGAAAGCAAGCAAGTTCTTCATCCTAATCGCATTATTAGCATTTCCCGGAGTTCGGAAGGTCAGTTCTCGTCGTTGGTTATACCGTTGAGTTCCTTACGTCGAGGGTAAGATCTATGTACCATTTTTATTGTCTTTCCTTTGATTTGGTTAAACCTTAATATAGGGATTTGGGGGTTTTTGAGTAGTATGTAATTGGGTAGCATTTATGTGTTGTATGATAGGAGGAGGTTTCATAGAAGAGGCTTTTTGATACAGCAGTAGAGACCGTCTGACAGTGTGCTTTCCAGGTAGGATTTCCTACTCAGTATTAGTCCCATAATGGGATATTGGTTGATGTGTTGAGATTGATTGTTGATGTAGTAATTGTATCGTGACGGTCGTGATTGTGATTGTGATTGTGGTTGTGTCTATGGTTCTCGAGGCGTGTCCTCGGCTGAGTGGGGTCACTTTCGGGAGTGGCTTCACGCCCTAGTTTCGCCTTCTGTGGAACCCGCCACAGAAGGGATGTGCACATTAATGGACAGGGTTATCGCTCACTATGTGGAGCGGGGATTTGGTGGGTACGGCTGCGGTCCCCCACTGGCAGGGCTGGTCCAGTGGACAGTCAATGATTGAGATGATTGGAGTTGGTGTAACTGTGTGTGTGTGACAGTTAAGCTGTCTGTTTATCTTATTGTTAATATATATATTGAGTTGTGTGATTAGTACTGACCCCGGTGTTGTTTTGTAAACCTGCGGTGATCCATTCGGGGATGGTGAGCAGATCTTGAGCAGGTATGAGATGAGTACTGGGATAGCTGGGATTGCCACGAGATGATGATAGGAGTCTTCCGCTGTAGCTTATTAGTTTATTTACATTTCAGTTAGAACAGTCAGTTTGAGAACATGTATTACACATTTGGTTTGGTTTTGAGAATTGTAACTGTTCACTAAGTATTTATATTTAAACGTTGTTTCTGCATTGTTTATATGATTATCATTGCCTCGGGTAACCGAGATGGTAATGTCTTCATACCTGAGTGGTCCTGGTAAGGCACTTGGAGTATGGGGGTGTTACATGTTGTGGTGTAGGAGTACCATTGGGTAGGTTCTCCTCGGTGGGTACGGAATGTGATGAAAATTTAGGCATTGTGGGTTGATTTTGTGTTGTATTTTGTGTTGGGTTCTCCTCACCTTCTCTTGCAAAAGGGTTGATGAACTCAATAGTTGGTTGAATATCTACAACCTCACCAATACCTCTCAAATTTCTTCCTAGCAAGTCTTCTATTGATTGTCAAAGTTCTTTCAATTTCACGATCAAAAGGTAACAAGTCACCTTGTGACCTTCTAGACATGCAAAATATCAAACAACTCGAAAACAATTAGAACAAACCTTGAGGAGTTTTACTTCCTCAAGGCAAAGAAAGACACAACTCATAACAATGTAAGAAAATCTAAATCAAGTTAACACCGTCCCCGGCAACGGCGCCATTTTTGGCCGGACTAATTCTTTTCGGTAACTTGTCGTTAGGAGCACCTAGACCAAAACACAATTTATAGCTTCACAAACAACTCTACAATTAGTAAAGAGGTAAGTAAAGGTCGGATCCCAAGGGACGGGAATTGAGATGAGATTTCTATTGCAATTAGTGGTGTCTTAGGGGTGTCACAATTTGGGTTGATGTAGAAGGTCACTAAACTAAATAGCAATGAAAATAAACAAGCAAGATGAATTAAAAAGGGTTGTAAACAATTGATAAAAAGCACTAGGGTGTCATGGGGTCATAGGGGATTCATGGGAATTGATCATACAAACATGTTCTCAAATTATAAGCAAGCATTTATTGTTGTGATGGATTGAGTTGGGTTATATCTTACAATCCTAGGAAAGTTTGGGTCCCGGAGCCGAATCGATTTGATTGTACAACACCTACAAGTCGACTTAGTCTTCCCTACTCAACAACATGCATGGTCTAATGAGACTCGAGTTGGTTTATGTCTTACAACTCTCATTGAAAGGATAGGTGATGGGTAAAAAATGCAAGGATTCATAGGCTCGCATTTCATCAAACATAACATGTGCTTGAGTTGAGATCAAAACAAGCAAGCAAATAAACCATGAAAGCATATTAATTTAAGCATGAATCATTCCCCATGTTGGTTTCCCCTAATTACCCATTAACCCTAGCTAGGTGACTACTCACTCATTATCATGTTGATCATGCTAGCAAGGTTGTCAATCATACCAACAAAGTGAAACATGATGAATAAATGAAAGTAATTAACAATAATTAAAAAGGGATTAATAGAATTATACCTACTAATGATTCCAATAATAAAGCAAAGAATAAAAGAAGTACTTGATGCTTGATTGAGAGGTTGTCAATCTCCCAATAATAACCCAAATAATCTTCAATTACCCAGAATAAAGGATGAACAAAAGAGAGATTAAGGAAATAAAACTTGTATTAAAACTTGATTAATTGTTGATTATAAAATTAAAGAGAGATTTGATTGATATTAACTACACTAGAGATTGCTAAGAAGAACATACTCTTCTAATTAGACTAATGGGGTATTTATAGTGGGGATTAGGTGTAGGAATTAGGGTTAACTAAGGGCTTAAATGACGATTAAGTCCCTACTTAAGGAAACGCCGGTATTTTTGGAAGGATGGGCATCTTTCTTGAAGCTTGAAGAAACGAAGTTGTGCTGCCTTGGAATCCGTGCGTCTTAGGCACGGGACGGCCGGATTCGTGAGTTGCTGCCCGGGCGTCTTTGGGAGAAGTAGGGCGTCTTCTGAGGTTGCTGCCCGGGCGTCTTGTAATGAAGACGCACAGATTGTGGCTTGGTGGACGGGCGTCTTCAGGACAATCCGCACGGATTGTTGGACAGTCTCATTTCTTCTTCTTTTCTTCCCTTTTCTTCATAAAATCCTTGGGGATGCAAGGATCTTTTCTCATCATTGCCCATCTACTATAATATGTACAAAGGCCTTCTAATCTTGTCTCTTCTTGATGCTTGGTCATTGAATTCAATCAATTTAGCCTCATTTTGCCATGAAAATACAAGGTTTGCACTCCTTTCCTACCAAGGACACAAAACCTCAAAGAATATGCAAAACAAAGAACTAAAGACAATAAATGACCCAAATATGCACTAAAAAGCATGGGAATAAGGCTAATTCGGGGACTAAATATGCCCTAATTATGGTCACATCAGTCTTTGTTGTGATAGCTGCTTTGGTTGGGTTGGGAGTTTTATGTCATATGGGTAGTAGCTATCTTTTAGTAGCAATTGTGTGACCTCCTATGTTGAAAAAGAAAAGTGTTATGAAGCAATGAAAAAAAGGAAGAGAAAAACAAAAGAAGAAAAAAAAAAAAAAAAAAATAAAAAAAAAGGATGAAAAAATCGAAAATTCAAAAAAGAAAGGAAAAAGGAAAAAGATTCTTGTTTCATCAAGTTTTGTTAGGAGGTCGTGAGTGGTAATTACTGGAGTCTAATGCACATTTGGAGAGTCTTTTCATTCTCTCATATGTTGTCAAAGTTGAGATGATTTCTCCAGTTGGATGATTGTTTTATTTACTATTAGATTTGGCTATTGGTTTAGCGATGCGACTACCGTCTGAGCCTCACATACCCATATGTGCTTTTGCACAAGCCACTTCTATACCCATGCCACTTTACCACCATTCTGTCCTTGATACATGTACTTAGTCTGTGTTATGAATGCGCGCTAGTTGGAGAATCTTCTATCACATTAGATTGCATGCATGTTTCATAAGTTGAGTGAGTGTCTTTATTCTTTCTATCTTAAATATATCTCACCCCTTATGAGTGCATGAGTGAAACCACGAGAATCCAACAAAATTTTCTTGCAAGGCTGAAGAGCATTTGGCTGAGTCTCGGTATCATGTCACATCTTGAGTAGAGCTACGTTAATTTGTTACCCGTGCCTTTGAATTCGTTTTATTGGCACAATTTTTGGTCATTACTTTGTTACAGATGTGGATAGCTGGGATTTGTATGTGCCTAGACATTTGCTCTGAGTTATTCGTTCACCAGTTGTTTGTTTGTCCTTTGTTTGGTTTGATTGCTTTGCTTAAGGACAAGCAAAGTTTTGGTTTGGGGGAGTTTGATGTATCACTTTTATATATACTTTTATAGCTCCTTTCATACCATTTTATATACCGTTTTCGTGCCTTTATATCGTTTATATGCCTTATTTCAGTGAATTGTCGATACTGCCGCTATTTTATGTTTTAATGCAGAAATAACGCATTACGAGGATAATCAAGCTAAGATGAGCATAGCGGAGATGGCTTAGTGGAATACACGGAGTATGACATGAAGAACGAGGTAGCATGAAGGCTAGAAGTGAAGAAACGAAGAAATCATTCTGTGTAGCTGGTTCCTCGATCGAGTCCCCTGAGGCTCGATCGAGTAATCGTCCTCGATCGAGTCACCTCAGGCTCGATCGAGGAACCTCTCTGGCAGATTTATTTCCGGATTTTCCTACAACAGTTATTTTGTATTATAAATTAGAAACTCGTACGGGATTATTAGGTTATGCTTTATTTTTGCTTAGAACGGCTGAATACTCTCTAGTTTAATCCTTCCTTGTTGCTACGGTACTAATCTTTCTTCAATAATTATTCATTCAAGTTTATGTTATTCAATTATTTTTCTTATTTCCTGTTTTCAATCATGTTTTCAATTATCATTATTGTTGTTATTGCTTTAGTCATGAGTAGCTAAATTCCTCATCTAGGATGAAGGGGATCTAGGTTAATTAGAAAGGGGAAATTGATTAATTGCTAAAGAAATCATATAAGTTGTTGTTTGATAATTGTTCTTATTCTAGTTAATTAACTTAGGCCCGAGTTGTTAATTAGTGCAGCGAATTAATGCTTTCACCGGCAGGGTTAGAATTAATATAGGCTGCGATAATCAAATAGATTGTATATAATTATAGCGATCGCATGTTAGAATCGATCTAAAGGTCACAAATAGAATCAACCGATCTTGTGACCTTAGATAACTTGATAGATCTAGCAATTGATTAAGAGACCCCATATAATTGACCTAGTGAACCGGAAATCCTAGACTTTCAATATCATTGTTTTAAACCCTTTTTAATTACTCGCAATTAGTTGGTTAGATAACAAACAAAACAAACCCCAAGAAAACGGTTACCCTCAGACGATATAAATATTTACAGACTACTATTACCGCCTACCTGTGGATTCGATACCTGTCTTACCACTAGCTATTCTTGTTAGTTTTGAGATAGTTTTATTTTGATTTGGTGATACGACTTTAGCCATATCAGCCTCTACTCGATCGAGTGACTGAGCTACTCGATCGAGTAGCCTCCGCTAGATCGAGCCTCCTGAACTCAAAGGGTTACTACGTCACAAGATTAACTCGTAAGTTTTCCGAAGGTCTAGACAGGTGTCTAAGGTCAGTCAACGATGGTCAACGGGTCCCTAAAAGGACGAGTATTACACATCTAGTAGTTTAGCTCAGCTACACGAAGGTTCGGGTCAACGGTGGAAGGGTATTGTGGGTGTAACACCCCCATTTATGTAGAGCCTTTAATAAGATATTCCTAGATAAAGAAGACTGTTACCATTTCAGTTTCCTGAGGCAGTGATTACAAAGATAACAAATCCAAAGTACTATATTAAAATATCACTTTAAATGGTTTTATTACAACTGTACTGAACATCTAACTTAATATAAATTACAACACTTGCGGAAATGATAAAGTATATACTGAATGAGCTAGACGCCTAAGTTCCTCCAGGTTCCACGCCCAACTTCCTTCCCAGCTAAACAAGCTCCTGTTATTAACTGCTCCCATGACGGAAACAGAAATTAAAGGACACATGGACACACACAAGTCAACCTATGATCTTATATTAAATAAACGGAACAACATGAGAATAATATAAAGTAACAATACAGCTCACAAGATTTCTCAATGCCACTGTCTCAAAAATGAATCACAAGTAGTCTGTTGCCAAGGCTCACAGTCCAAGCTCAACCACACCATGTGGACTAGCCACACCAGGTCAAGGGCCAACTCCGAACACCATGCCCTCCATGTCCTATCCATTCCAAGGTCCACGGCTCTACACCCCGTGCCTGGCCTATCCATTTCAGGTCCACAGCCGCAGCCACTCCTCATGATGATAGGACACATGTATTCTCAAGTGACGTTCTCGTGATATTGATACGTCACATGGATGTCAAGCAAGGTTACGACAACGGTTTTAGTTAATTTAAATAGTTATTTAAATTGACATTTTGAATGTTTTGAAATAATTAGTTATTTGTTTCTTTGCATTTTAGTTTGAAAATTTATGAAATAAAAGTTTTTATTTCATTTATTTACGTTTTAATGATTTTTGAAATAAATGGAATTTATTTCATTCCATTTGAATTTAATTCGAGTTTCAAGATTTTATTTACGATTTATTGTTATAAATTGTTTTGAAAGTTTTATTTCGAATTTTAATTCGAAATTTGTTTACTTAGATTAGGAAAATAAAAAATGTGTTTTTGTGACGGTTTTTATTGATCGTTTTATTTAATTCAAAGTTTCGAGTTTTTAAAGCGGTTTTTAAACCCGTTTTTGAAGCGCTTTGAAGAGCGATTTTTGAAGCGAGTTTGGGACATTTTTGGCACTAGTCTTGAGGAAACCGGTAGGCGGCACATGCCCGCAGATCGGCATGTGGCCCATGTCCAGAGATTGGCGACTCCGCTGGGGAAAACTAGGACATTTGTGTCTTTGTGATCCTTAGAGGTGAAACTCGAACAAGGTCGTGGTTAAAGTGCATTAATTGATATTACGGTCATAAATCGGGTTCCTTGTCCGAGCCCACAACCTAACCTTTATCGACCAATTGTCTCGTCCCGTCAGCGTGAGTTTTCTCATCCCCGCGTTTCGAATCCCGATTGAGTCAAGCATGCCGTTGACGTTACACATTTCTGTTTCTTCAAAGAGCTTTCATTTCCTTCGTGCATGAGGCTAGGGCACCCTCCTTACACATTTTGTTTGGATTGGTATCCCTCTCGAAAATCGGGGATTGATCGCTTGGTGTGTAACCACCCTTATTAAGCCAAAACCCGTGTCAGCATTATGGATAATATACTGAACTGTGAGTGCTTATGTGTTTTGTGATCATAAGTCCTTCCGCATCATTTTCAAACTTTCAAAAACCCTGATACGTGCATTTTATTTATACTTTTTAAGTCTCCTATGCACGTATTTCTATGCGATTCTTGTGGTTCTATGCTACGAAATGCCCCGAATATTCTACTTTGGTTTGTTTTGCTTTATTTGCAGGAATGGACCTGAAAGTAGCGGAATCAAGCCTTTTATAGTCCGCTTTGCTTGCATTTAGAGGACTAGTGGATTTGGAGCAGAAATACTACTGTCTTAGGATGCGTGAACGTGTCTCGGAAGCAAACCAAGTGAAGAAAACGAGCTGGTGTAGTGACAAGTCCTCGATCGAATGATTTTCTGATCGATCGAGTGGTTTTAAGAGAAGAAGTCCTCGATCGAATGGAATTTTCTGTTCGATCGAGATGTGCATATTTAGAGTTACTCGATCGAGAGGTTTTGCCATGAATGTGTTCGATCGAGCAGTTCTAAACTGTTCGATCGTGTAACTCGCTAATGGGCTCGAGCTTTTTAGTTTAATTTCGTATTCTAGGTTTAATAATTGTCTTTCCTATAAATAGGAAAGACGACATGAGGTTTTTGTATGACTTCATACATTACTTTTCCTTTACTTGCTGTCAGACGTTACTTTGTTCCTTTTTTCTGGATATGAACTTGTAATTTCTCCTTCTCCTGTATTCCAGTATTAATTTCTCTTCCCTTCATCTTTTTATTATGCTTAATATTACTCTATATTTCTCTATCGTTTTACTCTTTGTTATGTTTAGCTAATTCTCCCACTAGGATTTAGGGGATTCAATGAATTATTGTTAGTTGCTAATTAGGTTTACAGATCTTTTGTTGTTATCATGTCTTTGTTGTTAATCACTGCAATTAACTGTAACTAGCTGTTCGAATCAATGCACTTAGCTAATTAATCTTGGTAAGCCTTGACCTAGACCGGAAGGTTAGAAAGGGTGAGACCTGCAGTGAATATTGGGATACTTTAGTGAGGGCGGAAGCTAAGCTAATAGTGTTTTAGGGCGAATTGAGACCGGAAGGAGATATTCGTTGCCCCTTAGACTGTTACACGCGACCGATCTGTGACCATAGCTGCACTATCTGACATTCATTGATGATCCGACAATCCTAGTTTTCTCTCTCTCTCTTGATAATCTCTCTTGCTATCTTCTCTCGCTTTAATCTTATTTAGTTTAGATTAAACAAATCAAACCCCCAACTATGACCTTAGACAGACCGAATAGACAAGTAGATAGTGACCGCCTCCCTGTGGAGATCGACCCTACTTACCGCTGACTTCTGTTAGTTGTACTTATGTATTTATTTTTGGTACTATAACGACGGTATCAAATTTTGGCGCCGTTGCCGGGGAGGAAACTATTTTATTTACTTGTCTAATTTTGTCTGTTTTTAGCCTCAAGGGATTTATTCCTTGAGGCAGTTCTCATCTTTTTCTCTAGTGTTGTTTTGATAGGCCCTACAGGTCCTACCTAGGCAGTTCTAGGTAAAAGATCATGAAAGGGAAGGCTTGAGTACCTTTGATCTTCCATGTATGTTCCATCCAATGGCGCAGCAGGTGGTTTACTGTGAGAGATGTGGTGCTGCGGAGCACAATGCTGTCACCTGTCTAGCGGGAAATGACCGTGTGAAAATTTGGCGCGACGAAGTCTATGCGTTTAGGCAGCATAGACAAGATAGTCATTCTGTTACATATGTGCCACCACATCCGTTTCAATAACGAGGCTATCAAAAGCCCCCATCCGTTTGGCCACCGCAACAACAAGCTCCTCCTCTTGATAAACAGAAGGAACAGATTGTTGAACTGAAATCTTTGGTGAAGGCACTTGCACTCCAATTGCAAGAAGATGATAGATATACGGAAGCTCAATTCAATGAGCTGGAGTCTCAAATAGCTCATTTAGCTACTGAGACGAACTTTAGGCACGTAGAGAAGGCATATGTTACCTACACCGAGAGTGGTCTTTCCCATAAAGGACCCGAGTTGCCTATCAAAACTGATAATTTATATGACTCGGAATATGAAGGTCTATCTGAAAACGACATATTACTCAAATATTTTTGCACTGTACAGCAACAAACACTCGATCGAACTGGTTATAGTGTTCGATCGAGTGAAATATCTGAGGAAGTGTTCGATCGAACAGCATCTACCACTCGATCGAACAACTGTTATGAGGAAGACCTCGATCGAGCTGATCATATTGTTCGATCGAGTAATAATCAAGAGGAAAGCTTTCGATTGAGTGCTATATTTACTCGATCGACCACTTTGGCCACGGAGAGTAATGAGACGTCACTTTGGTCCATTTTGGATGACGATATGGACGAAGACAATGGTTGTGGTGAATCCCCCATTTTCAAAGCCGAGCTGGATGCCTTGGAGGCTGCGATTTACGGGATAGAACCCACAAAGGAGGGTAACGAGAAGACAGGTGAGTCAGTGATTGTTCCTTGCACGGAAGAGGTATTATACCCTTTTGTCAATGATTCCGACGTTGGGAGCAACCCACCTGAGGTAGTTTTCGATAATTTCATTATTGTTGGTATTAATAGTACGCTATCTCATATGACTCCTACTTTTTCTTTTGATGCTCGACCCCCTCCCTGATGGACAAATAAGTTAATAATTTTTCACCATTCTTGTCATCAAAAATTCGTCAAGTTAAAACGGTACCTTAGATTATTTTTAATTGCTCCCGAGCTCCCTTATTCTTCACCTATGGTTAATTTGAGCTTTTATATTCCGCCCATAGCTGGAGGGCAGAATTATTTTGTGGATAATTTTGGGAGTTGTCATAGGAAATTCGTTAGGCTTAACCGATTGTACATTTTAATTTCCTACGTTATTGTTATATTATGGTGCTACTTATAGTTTTGTGTAGCACATGCGCAGTTATTTGATTAGCTGCTTCGTGCTTTGAGCTGTTTTGACTAGGCTTAATTGAAATGGCTGGATGAAGAAAAGAAGGTCGAGCTGGGACCTGTCTAAAACTAGCGCTGTCCGGGAGGCAACCCGGAGTTTAAATTTTTAGTTGATTTACTTTTAAGTTTCCGTTGCGTATGTAATAATTGGTTTTTAAACCATAGACAGGAACAATTAGTTTGTTTTGTTGGCTCCATGGGCTGTTTATTGTATCTTTGCAGGAATCTAACGTGGATGGCTCGATCGAGTACTTTTTATACTCGATCGAACCCTTTTGCTGCTGATTTCACTTGCTCGAACATCTGCTCCTTTCGATCGAGTGCCTGCAAAAGACGATCTTTTGATCGAGAGCCCTACTTTTTCGATCGAACTGCTTAGGTGCGAAGGTCACTCGATCGATCATTGGGTCCTTTCGATCGAGTGCTTTTGTTTGGATTCGCTTCCAAATGACGCTGCTACGGAGCTGTTGGCGACCTCCCATGTTGCTGGTTGGTTTGGGGAGGTCCCTATTTCGCGTATTCTTGTGAGTTTTCCGCATCTCACTCTCTCCTTTTTAGTTTGCATTTCCTTTCCTTATTTTTGAGTACAATGAGGGCATTGTACAATTTGGTTTGGGGAGGTTATACATCCATATCTGTGTCTGCATTTATGTTTATAATGCATTTATGTTATCACGTTTAATTTCTGTATGCATTGTTGTTTATTTCTATAAAAATTCAAAAATCCCATAAAAATTAGAAAATTTCATAAAATTCAAAAATTTCACGTTTATTTTAGCATATAGGTTGAGTCGGAACGGTAGATTTCAATGATGACATTGCACTATAATTTCTCCTTTTCCTTAAGCCTTGCAAAAAAAAAAAAAAAAAAAAAAACTGTTATCTCTTTAGCTTTGTCTTCTGCATATCTACGAGTTAATGTTAAAATATAGCTGAACAAATAGACTTGACCTAAAATTTTGGCAAACTACTTATAATTTCTAAGATTTAGAGCCTAATAAACTGGTGTCATTTATGACCAGTTTCATGTAGGATTGTGAGTAGTTACTCCTTGCATAACATGTTCATTAATTTGCATGTATATGAAATTCAATTGCTTTTTGCCTACATACATTCGGGTTAGTGGTTGGTGTCACATGCAGGGAGGTGCCTACATTCCCCTTTCTTTCATTTTTACCTATAAACTCCACTATTAGCCAAATTTTCCTTTTGACCCTTAACTACATCCAAATTTAGCCTGCCTTGTCAAGCTAGTTTAGTGTATGTCTTTGCGGTATTTCGTCTGTTGATGCGAGTTTGTTTTATTTTGTATTGTCTTGGAGTTGGTAATTTATGGAGAAGGAGGATGTGTTGAGGAAAAAAAAGAAGTTGAAAAAGAAAAAAAAAATGAAAAAACATGAAGAAAAGAAACGAAAAAAAAGGAAGAAAGAAAAAACCGTGGAAAATGAGAAAAAAGAAAATGTTTGCTTGTTGACGGTTTCACTCCTATGCTTTATTTATATCTATTGAGGAGTTGTTGATTTGGTTAGTGAGTATTTGTGCCAATTCAAGGGCACTTGTGCTTAATTTTGAGATGATTAAGAAATGGATATGTCCCATTTGGTTCTGTTTAGGTACTAGCTTAGCCGCCTATACCCTCACATTTCCAAAAAATGTTTTGCCGTTTCTTACCCATTGCCGCACTAAACCTTATTTTTGTAAGCCCTCGGCTGTGACTGACCTTGTTTGGTTGGAATGTATGTATGGTAGCTAGAATTGTCTATCATTTTAGCTGCAAGCATGTTTATGTGGGTCGTAGTTTAGGTGAGCGACTATATTTCTTTCTCTCTTACACTCATATGCTTACCCTTTGCTTCATGAGAGAAGAGTGACCCGTGAGAGTCCATCATTAAAGGTCTTGCAAGGTCGACGGTTCAACTTTATTATAAACATCCTATAACTCGTTTGCATTTGACATTTTTGCTATAAGTATTAGTTGCTGCATTAAATTGGTTTAAGTGGGCATTTGTAGCTAGCTCTGAGCTTTCTTTTCCGTTCCATTAGTTTGCATTTAGTTTACTCGAGGACGAGTAAAGGTTCGGTTTGGGGAGCTTTGATACGTGCATTTTATATAATCTTTTTAAGTCTCTTATGCACGTATTTCTATGCGATTCTCGTGGTTCTATGCTACGAAATGCCCCGAATATTCTACTTTGGTTTGTTTTGCTTTATTTGCAGGAATGGACCTGAAAGTAGCGGAATCAAGCCTTTATCGTCCGCTTTGCTTGCATTTAGAGGATGAGAGGATTTGGAGCAGAAATACTACCGTCTTAGGATGCGTGAACTTGTCTCGGAAGCAAACCAAGTGAAGAAAACAAGCTGGTGCAGTGGGATGTCCTCGATCGAATGATTTTTTGATCGATCGAGTGGTTTTAAGAGAAGAAGTCCTCGATCGAATGGAATTTTATGTTCGATCGAGATGTGCATATTTAGAGTTACTCGATCGAGAGGTTTTGCCTTGAATGTGTTCGATCAAGCAGTTCTAAACTGTTCGATCGAGTAACTCGCTAATGGGCTCGGGCTTTTTAGTATAATTTCGTATTCTAGGTTTAATAATTGTCTTTCCTATAAATAGGAAAGACGACATGAGTGATACGTGCATATTCTATACACTTTATTTGCAATTTTGGCACGTATTTCCATGCATAATTGCTAGCATAAGGCTACTATTTCTCCCGAAACGGTTTACTTTGCATTTTCTATGATTCATTGTAGGAATGTATGGAAGTAAGCTATAGTAAGCTATATCAAGCCTAAATCGTCCTCTGGAGGCAGCTTTTGGGAAGCTTGGAAGAAGGGAGTTCGGACTCACTCACCTCGGGATGCGTGCTTGGAGTGAAGAGCTGATTTGAAGAAAGAAAGAAGCCACTACACAGCTCAGTCCAGTCGATCGACCATGCTGTACAGTCGATCGACCGTTGAAGTACAGCAGAAGCTACTGTTCTGAATTGACCAGTCGATCGACCATGCTGATCAGTCGATCGACCAGTCTGCGAGCTGCGTTTAATTCTTCGTGTTAGACTTTTAAAAGCCCAATTTGTAATTAACTTTTGGCATCGCTTATCAGTAGAACGCAGCTACACTTTTAGGTTATGCTTTTCATTATTCAAGAACTCAGTTTAGATCTAGTCTAGAGGCAAGAAAGAGGGACGACGAATCCCGAATTCAATTACTTTGTTCATCATTTTAATTAGTAAGTTTTATGCAAATTCTTCCTTCTTTGATTTCTTGTTATTTCAATTCTTGTTTTACCAATTTAATTTCAGCAATTAAGTTCTTACCTTTTGTCTTAAATTCAATTCAATCATGTCAAACTTGTTCCTTGTTATCAATTTTGCAAATGTTTTAGTTTTGATTATGCATAGCTAATTTCATTGATTGGGAACGAGATGAGCCATGGCGTAAATTAGGATTGTTTTGTTAGTATGAATTCCTCCGTATCGATCTTGTTGTCTTTTGATAAACCTTTTTACTAGATTGAAAGATTAGTAATTTAAATAATCATTAGATTGGAATTTCCTTTGAGCGAAAGCTTTGAGAAATTCTTGGGAATTAGAAGACCGTAAGGTAATTTTGAGCATTGATCGAAAGGCTTGCTCATACTCCCTGAGACTGTATTATAGGACCTCTACTACTTTACTGACCTGATCTTAGCCATGGTGAACAGAAGTTCCCGATCTTCTTTTTATCTTGTTGAGAAATTCTTATTTTAGCAATTAGTCATTAGAATCAACCAAATTCAGAACCCCCACTTAATTGTTACTTTTATAGACTGGAAATAGCAAACAAAATTAATCTTGTCTCTCTGTGGTTCGACCCTTACTATCACTAGCTATAGTTTTAGTTTGGAATTATAAATTTAATTTTGATACAAAACGACGGTATCAAATTTTGGCGCCGTTGCCGGGGAGACGGTGTAATTCTGTTTGCTTTAT
The DNA here is from genome assembly GCF_048544455.1 of Silene latifolia. NCBI lineage: Eukaryota > Viridiplantae > Streptophyta > Magnoliopsida > Caryophyllales > Caryophyllaceae > Silene > Silene latifolia. The sequence goes on along the minus strand of NC_133534.1, from coordinate 169,433,737 downwards.
TTTTAGTTTATTTTTCTTGTCTCAAGGAACTTTGGTTCCTTGAGGCCGTTGCTTACCTTTGCTTCTAGTTTTGCTTTTGCACAGTTAGAAGACAGGTTTTTGAGAGGAAGGCTTGAGTACTCTCAGTTCTGCGAATATGGCTACAATATAGGATAATCTTCAGCCAAAGGAGCACCACCTTCCAAAGGGGCACGTGTTACCTACCCCCACTACCGGTAACTTCGAATTTCGTTCCTCTTATATCGATTTAGTGGAGCGAAATCAGTTTACTGGTCTGCCAGATGAGGACCCCTTGAAGCATATGAAAATTTTCACAGACTACTGCTGTTCCATGCCTATACCAGCTGGGGTGACTCAGGATGAAGTAAAGGAGGTGATGTTCTTATACTCCTTGAAGGATTCGGCGCGAGATTGGTACCGCTACCTTGATAGGGTAGCAGCTGGAGTCACAGATTGGACATCTCTAGCATTAGCCTTCTACAAGAAGTACTTCCCGCTTTCAAAGACTGATGCCTTGAGAAGTAAAATTACAAATTTCCAGCAAGGAGCTGATGAGGGTTTTTGTGAGGCATGGGGACGTTTCAAAAGTTTGGTCCGAGCTGTCCCTCACCATGGTTTCCAGCAGTGGTATCTTTGCAACTTATTCTACAATGCTTTATATGATGATTACAAGGTCATCCTGGACGCAGCTGCGAATGGTAGGTTCCAAAACAATACCTGTCAGAATAGAGGTTGGAACACTATTGAGGAGATGTCGGTCCATAGAGCTGAGTTTGGGAGTTCACGTGGAAATTCACGGAAGCAAAGTGATGAAATGAGTACCGTTGTGACACTCATTACTTCTATTACTGCCCGTCTCGAGAAGCTCGAAGCCTCTGAAGCTTCCAAGGAAAGAGTTGAAATTCCTGTCCATAATTCAGATGAGACCGTGAAATTGAGAGAAATGGTCCAAACTCTTTTGGTTCAAGTGGCGAATATAGAAGCAGCCGGAATTGAGTCATCAAAGAATTTTGTGAAGCAGTTGGAGAACATAGAGGCTAAGCAAGTCGCCAATTCTTCGAGCAAATGTAAAGGGCCAATTGAAACGATTAATGCCATTAATCTCAGAAGTGGCCTCTCTTATAAAGGTCCTGACAAGCCAAGAGGAGACTCGGAAAATGATGAAGAGGCTAGTTTAATTTCTGGTGCAAAAACGAGCTCAATTGCCAGTACCTCTGGTCGATCGACCAACAACAGCAGTCGATCGACTGGGGTGTCAGATAAAAAAGTTTCTGATCAGAAACTATTCACACCCAGCACAGGCAGTCGATCGACCACCACTATCAGTCGATCGACTGAAGCTCCTGACGAAATTAATTCTGATCAGGAACTATTCACGCCCAGCCAGGTTGGTCGATTGACCACCCCTATCAGTCGATCGACCGGATCTCCAGTGCAGGACGCAATTCCGTCAACTAATTTCCATGATTCTACACTTATTGACGATTTGACGGAGGTTTTAAACTTACGGAAGCCGAAGGTTACTGATCCTACGGCCAGTGTTGCAGTCCCGTATCCGGAGCGTCTAAAGAACACTAAGCTGGAGCGCAAGTTTGTAAGTTTTTAGAGATGGTCCAAAATCTCGAGGTGACGATTCCTTTCACTGATCTAATTACCCAGGTACCCTCTTACGCTAAATTTATGAAGGACATTTCAAATCGTAAGAGAAATTTTCGTGATGATGGTAATGTTGCTTTTGTGGAAGAATGCAATGCTCTTTCACAAATTAATATACCACCTAAATTGAAGGACCCAGGTAGTTTCTCTATTCCTTGCACTATAGGTAACCACGAAATTGGAAAGGCCCTTTGTGATTTAGGGGGCAGTGTCAGTGTCATGCCGTACTCTGTTTGCGAAAGGTTAAATATTGGTAGACTTAAGGTGACCGATATTACCGTTCAGATGGCAAATAGATCGACTCAGAGACATATAGGAGTTCTAGAGGATGTACCCGTTTGAGTGGGTAAGTTTTTTATTCCTGTCAATTTCGTTGTTTTGGACATTGCAGAGGACAGTCAGATACCTATTATTTTAGGTAGACCATTTTTACATACAGCTGGGGCTGTAATAGATGTCAAACGCGGAATCATAACCTTAGAGGTAGGGGATGACACCATTGAGTTCAGTCTTGCTCGCAAGGCGACTGAACCTGCTGATGATGATACGTGTTATTCCATTGATATTGTTGACAGGGCTGTTACTTGTAATTGGAGGGAATCCTTAGCAAAGGATCCCTTAGCTGATCTAACCCGTTTAGATGAGTGTGCAGGTAATATAGTGGAGAATGCTGAGGAGCCAGGTGCTTTGGTAGCCTCAATGGAAAGCTGCAAGCTCACAAAGGAAGAAGATGAGATGCTCTTGAGCCTGGCCAACGAGAATTTGGTAAACACCTGCTATTCCATTGAAGCTGATTCTGTCTATGCTGTAGAGGTAAAGGTGCCAGAGCGTAAGCCACTTCCTCCTAATCTTAAGTATGTTATTCTAGATGATACGGAGTAGTACCCAGCTATTGTTAGTGCTAAGCTTAATGATGACCAGCTGTCTGCTTTGATGTGTGTGCTTAAGAAAAACAGGAAGGCTATAGGTTACTCTTTGGATGACATTAAGGGCATCAGCCCTGATGTTTGTATGCACAGGATAGAGCTGGAAGAAGGCCACAAGCCTTACAGACAGGGTCAACGCAAGTTGAACCCGAAGATGTAGGAAGTTGTCATGGCTGAGGTTATAAAACTACTCGATGTAGGTATTATTTATACAGTTGGCAACTACAAGTGGGTTAGCCCAGTTCAGGTAGTCCCGAAGAAAGGAGGGACTACCGTGGTAAAAAATGAGAAAAATGAATTAATACCAACTCGAGTAGTGACAGGGTGGCGGATGTGCATTGATTATAGACAGTTTAATGCCACCACCAAGAAAGACCATTTCCCTCTCCCTTTTGTTGACCAAATGACTGAAAGACTTGCTTCTAACAAATTTTTCTGTTTTCTAGACGGATATTCAGGGTTATTTCAGATCCCTATTCATCTGGATGATCAGAGTAAGACCACTTTTACCTGTCCACAGGGTGTTTTTGCATATCGTAGAATGCCTTTCGGATTGTGTAACACCCCAGCTACCTTCCAGAGGTGCATGATGGGGATTTTTTCTGATTATATAGAGAACATTATGGAGGTATTTATGGATGATTTCTCAGTTTATGGTAGTGACTTTGATCGTTGCTTAGCTAACCTTGATAAAGTCATGCAGTGTTGTATTGATGTTAATCTTGTTTTAAACTGGGAAAAGTGTCAGTTTATAGTTAATGAGGGAGTTGTGTTAGGGCATCTGATTTCTGATAAAGGTATACATGTTGACAAACCAAAAGTGTAGGTGATTGAGAATTGCCTCCTCCCGTGAATGTTAAAGGAGTGAGGAGTTTCCTTGGTCACGCTGGTTTTTATCGGCGTTTCATTAAGGATTTTTCAAAAATTGCTAAACCACTTACACAATTGCTCTTTAAGGATCTTTGTCTTTGAGTTTCTGATGAGTGCCTTTTAGCTTTTAACAAGGTTGAAGGAGGCTCTAGTTTTCGCACCAATCATTCACTTTGATTGGGATCTCCCATTTGAGATCATGTGTGATGCCAGCGATTATGCAATTGGTGCAGTTTTAGGACAACGAAAGAACAAAGCTTTGAATGTCATATACTATGCGAGCCGAACTCTGGATGAGGCTCAAGTCAACTATTATACCACTGAGAAAGAGTTTCTAGCTGTAGTTTTTGCCTTAGACAAGTTTCGGTCTTATTTGTTAGGTTCTAAGGTTACTGTTTATACTGACCATGCAGCGCTGAAGACTCTCTTTCTCAAGAAGGATGCGAAGCCAAGGCTTTTGAGGTGGATACTCCTTTTGCAGGAGTTTGATTTGGAGATCAAAGATAAGAAAGGGGCAGAGAATGTGGTGGCTGACCATTTATCTCGCCTGCAGCTGACAGAAAGGGAGGATTCGTTACCTATTAATGATTCTTTTCCTGATGAGAGTCTGTTAGCTATTACTACTTCGGGGTCTTATCCACCTCCGTGGTTTGCTGATTTTGCTAACTTTGCTGTGACAGGTAGGATACCACCCGAGCTTTCATGGCAGCAGAAGAAGCGGTTCGCTTATGATGCTAGACAATACTTTTGGGATGATCCTTATGTTTTCAAGGAATGCGCAGATGGTCTCATCCGGAGATGTGTGCCTCAATGGGAGGTGAAGGATACCCTAGAAGCTTGCCACTCTTCTGCCTATGGTGGTCACCATGGTCCGTCCCGGACTGTGGCAAAGGTACTCCAATATGGTTTCTATTGGCCAACTTTGCATGCAGATAGTCGCAATTTTGTTGCTGAGTGCGATGCTTGTCAAAGATCGGGGAATATTTCCAAGAGACATGAGATGCCATAGGTAGGCATTCTTGAGGTTGAGATTTTCGATGTCTGGGGTATTGATTATCAAGGACCTTTTCCGAGCAGTCAAGGTAATAAATATATCCTCGTAGCTGTAGATTATGTGTCCAAATGGGTGGAAGCTATTGCTACTCCCCATTGCGATGCAAAAGCCGTGATTAAACTGTTTAAAAAGATTATTTTCACTCGTTTTGGTGTCCCTCGGGTTGTTATTAGCGTTGGGGGAATGCATTTTAAAGAGAAACAACTTAGTGCTTTATTGACTAAATTCGGTGTCCAACATCGTAGAGGTTTGGGGTATCATCCCCAAACTAGTGGTCAGGTTGAGATTTCTAACAGGGAACTGAAAGAAGTTTTAGCTAAAGTTGTTTCTAAATCACGGAAAGATTGGAGTCTTAAGTTAGATGATGTCTTATGGGCTTATAGGACCGCGTTTAAAACGCCAATCGGGATGTCACCATACCGATTGATCTATGGTAAGACATGTCATTTGCCTGTTGAGTTAGAGCGTAAGTCTTGGTGGGCTATTTGTGATTTGAATTTGGATCCTAACCTCTCTCGTGAGAAACGCATGACACAGCTGAATGAGTTGGAGGAATTTAGGCTGCTGGCCTATGACAATGCAAGGATCTACAAAGAGAAAACAAAGCGCTGGCACGACAAGAGAATCATAGAGCGCGAGTTCCATATTGGCGATAAGGTACTTATTTTTAACGCTCGTATCCGTTTATTTCCTGGTAAGCTGAAATCCAGGTGGACCGGCCCCTATACGGTCACAGCAGTTACAAAGTTCGGATCAGTTGAATTGGAGACCTCTGTTGGAGAAAAGTTCAAAGTTAACGGCCAATATGTGAAGCATTATCACGGATCAGATGAATTTTTTGGGAAAGTCGAGGTATTGTACTTTGACCCGTTATTGGATGATGCAAAGTGAGGTAAAAAGGTCGTGCGGGACCTCTTAAACCAGCGCTAACCGGGAGGCAACCCGGGTTGTAATTAATTGTAATTAGGACTTTTATTTTGTTATTTCATTTATTTGCATTTTGAGTTTTTTGTTTTATTTATTTTCTTTTAATTTGCAATTTCTTGGTTTGGAAAATATGTGCGCCTTTGATAATTTTTGCAGGAATTTATTTTATTCAAAGTGCGTAGGTGGTTTACTGGATGTTTGTGAGAGAAAGATGGGAAATTATGATGGCAAAATGAATTTCTGACGATATTAAGTTTAATTGCCAGCGTTGGCAGTCGATCGACTAAGTTACTCAGTCGATCGACTGAAAAGGAACAGGTCAGAGGTTACTGTGTACGGAGCTTGGTCGATCGACTGGGCAATATAGTCGATCGACTGAAGGGAAAAGTCCAGAAGCTGTCTTAAACGAAGACTGGTCGATCGACCGTGTCAGGTGGTCGATAAACCACAGCGCGGGTTCAGAATGCATTCTAATAAGGGGAGTTTTCTTCCTTATCTCATTCATTCATTCATTTTCCTAAAATCAGAAAATCAAAGGCAAACCCTATTCTCTTCCCTTTTCTCGCGATTTCCCTGCAAATCCCGTCTTATTCTCGAATTTTCTTGCTTAAATCTTCAAGTTCTCGTCAAAGGTATGCTCTAATCTCATTTCCATCCTTTATTTTCGATTTGTATTGAAGTTTCATGCCAAATTTTCGAGCATTGTGCCTTTGAGACGGAAAAATTGATTTGGTAAAATCGATTTTGGGGATTGATTTCTTGTCAAGTTTATGCTTTAATTGCTTGTTCTACCCTTTCCCCCTTGATTTTCGAAACTAATTAGCAACTAGGAGATGTTTAATGCCATTTTCCCCAAAATTTCGAAACCCTAATTTGTTTTTCAATTTCTGATTTTGTTTCGGGTTTTCATAAATTGACATTGTTATGGGAAGCTTGTTGCTAATTTGTTGTTTGCAGGTAACAAAGATGACAAAAGGAAAGCAACAAATGTACGAAGGGCAGTCGAGCCAGGGCGCTGCAAAGCAGCCGCGAGGTCCGCCACTGATGATTGAGGCTACTACGGATAGTCTACCTGACTATCCGCAGGTTATTTTTTCAAACTCTACTCAGCGCGCAAAGTTCGCTCTTTTTGTCGCGAAAATGAAAGTAACAGCCACCCGGTTTCTTCACAAACCTACTTTAGAGAAATTGGGATGTTATGAGTCTGTTGTGTCCCTGCTAAATGGGACAGGAATGATGGGTCTTGTGGACATGGCTGAGTTCACGTATTACATTCTGACCCTCGAGTTCTTTTCGTCTTATGCTTTTGACTCGGCCTCTTTTGAGGAAAATAAGACTAGTGCTTGCATCTCTTTTCGGCTATTCAATGTCAACTACTCCCTGACATTAGCCGATTTTGTTGGATTTTTGGGTCTTTATTTCGAGGGTAGAACCTCGGAAACTTCTGATGTTCACCGAGTCATGTGGTCATGTATTAGTGACTTTTACGGGCCTAAGAAGACGAGCACTTCCGTCCACCTACCCCCTCTTCGTTATTTTCTATGGCTAATGGGTAACACCATTTTCGGCCGTAAGGAGTCGAATAATGTGAATACTATTGAATTGTCGATTTTAGCGGGCTATCTGAACATTGAAAGTCGGACAGCCCGTATTTATAATATAGCTTATTTGACTACCGCTCACTTTCAGACTGTAAGTGAGGGCACTTTGGCCACTATTGCTTGTGGCGGGTTGGTGACGCGTATCGCCAACCGTCTTGTTCTACTCTTCCCTCGAGAGGAGGCCCCTCTGGACCCTAACCTACGCTTCATGGATCTTGCCTACGCGCAGCCCGTGAAGTGGATCGATAGTAGGAGTCGGTGGAAGATTGATTCTTTCATCTGCGACCCCATCCCTGTCCTTGGCTACCCTCCTATCCTGCCCCTCACTACTGTTTCGGGGGCAGCTCGCCCGCCCTTGCCTAGTTACAGGCTCCCTATTGGGGCGGGTACTGCTACTGCTAGCACTTCGAGGAGAGCTCGTGCCTCCTCTTCACAGGCACCCTCTTCCTCCACTCCTGCTCCCATCGGCTTCCCGGTCACTTTCCGTCCCCCTCCACCTACTGTTATCCCTCCGGTCATGGACCAAAGGGGGATGTCATGTGTGTTAACTGAGTTGTGCAGGAGCTTTGACCAGCACCGACTTGACACGGCCTTGGCCCTGTACCCAGTTTACGAGGGAGTACGCCCGGGGAGGGATGCTTCCACAGGGTGCCTGGACTCACCCGTCCATCTTTGTCCCTCCGGTGGGCGGTTACCCTCGGCCTGCCAGGAGACCTCCTCCTAATACTACTACTGCCGCTGCTGCTGCGGAAGAGGAGAGCGACTCGGGGTCCGGAGAGTCTAGTGGTGAAGAGTACGATGGTGGCGATTAGATGCTTGTGACCTCCCCTGTTTTTGGCTGGTTTGGGGAGGTCGTCTTTTGTGAGTTTCCGAACCTCCTTTATTAGTTTCCTTTTTATTTTATTATGCTTTTATTCTTCCCTATTTTCTTTGGTGATTTCTTTCTTTGAGCACAATGAGGGCATTGTGTATTTTGGTTTGGGGAGGGTATTTGCATATGTCTTTTGCATCTGCATTTGTTTCTATTGCATTTCAGTCACACGTTTACTGCATTTTAGCTTGCATTTGTGTTATTTAAAAAAAAAAAAAAAAACAAAGAAAAAAATCGAAAAAAATTCATAAAAAATCAAAAATATCACGTTTACTTTTGCATATAGTTGAGTCGGATTGGAGTTCATTAATGATGATGTTGCACTATTAGTCAAATATGCCATTCCTTTCCTTTTCACAGCTGCTTAGCGAGAATTAAAAGTGATTTCTCAAATTTTGTTATGGAATTCATTTCGGGTAATTAGACGTGACTCATTACTTTTGGCAAACTACTTGTACTTTCTGAGATATAGAGCCTTTAACTGGTGACATTCATGACCGGTTAATTTAGGATTGAGAGTAGTACTCCCTTCATTTCATGTTTTTGCACGTGTATGAGTTTTGATTGCTTATTGCCTATACGCATTGGTTTGTGGTCGGTATTGCATGTTTTGAGAACTATTGCATCTTCCCCTTTCTCATTTTACCCCATTAACTCCACTATAAGCCATATCTGCTAGTTGCCCTTAACTACATCCCATACTTAGCCTACCATTGTGCCAAGCTAGGAAGTGGTAGAGGAATTTGTCGAATCATAAGCAGCTTTGGTTCGTTTTTGTAATGTTGAAGTGAGTATCTATGAGAAGTAGAGGAATTGCAGGAGTGTCAGCCTGAAGAAAAACAAAGGAGAAAATCAGAACATTGAAAAAAAAAAGAGGATGTTCACCTGGGCAGAGAGCACTGAATGCACAGGGTGGTCGATCGACTGCCATCACTGGTCGATCGACCACAGCTCAGAAGTTGAAAAAAAAAGAGAGAATAAAAAGAAAGAAAGAAAAAAAAAGGGAATAATAAGAAATTTGAAAAAGTAATAATTTGGTTGAATTGAGAACACACCTCATGTGCTTATTTCATGAATTAGAGGTGTTTGTTTTGGGATATTGTGTTGCTTAGTCTTTTGAAGGCATGGTTTATTTTTCGAGTTGGAGGAACGGGATACGGTTTCTGATGGTTTGTTAGGTACTAGCTTGGCTCTTACCTTCACATTTCCATACTTATTTTGCCCTTTCTTTCCCACTTAGCCTCACATATCCAAATCTTGCAATAGTTCGGCATGTAATAGTCCTTGACGGTGGTTATGCGTGTGTACGGTAGCTAGAATCATTATTCATACTAGTCAAGCATACATGTTTTGTCGGTCGCAGTCTAGGTGAGAGTCTGTATTTTCTTCCCTCTCTTTTACATATGTTCTTACCATTTGCTTTGCTGAGGGAAGAGTGACCCGGGAGAGTCCGAATTTATGAGTCTTGCAAGGTCGAACGCCCAATTTAATTCCATGATATGCATAAGTTTGTTCACTTGATTTGAGCTTTGCGGTAGTTGACTATGTGCATTAAACGGTTTGGCATTGACTTGTAGCTAGCTCTGAGATATAATCCTTTCCATTAGGTTTTTATATGGGTCATAGTGCTTGCTTGGGGACAAGCAAGGTTTGGTTTGGGGAGATTTGATACGTGCATATTCTATACACTTTATTTGCAATTTTGGCACCTATTTCCATGCATAATTGCTAGCTTAAGGCTACTATTTCTCCAGCAACGGTTTACTTTGCATTTTCTATGATTCATTGCAGGAATGTATGGAAGTAAGCTAAATCAAGCCTAAATCGTCCTCCGGAGGCAGCTTTTGGGAAGCTTGGAAGAAGGGAGTTCGGACTCACTCACCTCGGGATGCGTGCTTGGAGTGAAGAGCTGATTTGAAGAAAGAAAGAAGCCACTACACAGCTCAGTCCAGTCGATCGACCATGCTGTACAGTCGATCGACCGTTGAAGTACAGCAGAAGCTACTGTTCTGAATTGACCAGTCGATCGACCATGCTGATCAGTCGATCGACCAGTCTGCGAGCTGCGTTTAATTCTTCGTGTTAGACTTTTAAAAGCCCAATTTGTAATTAACTTTTGGCATCGCTTATCAGTAGAACGCAGCTACACTTTTAGGTTATGCTTTTCATTATTCAAGAACTCAGTTTAGATCTAGTCTAGAGGCAAGAAAGAGGGACGACGAATCCCGAATTCAATTACTTTGTTCATCATTTTAATTAGTAAGTTTTATGCAAATTCTTCCTTCTTTAATTTCTTGTTATTTCAATTCTTATTTTACCAATTTAATTTCAGCAATTAAGTTCTTACCTTTTGTCTTAAATTCAATTCAATCATGTCAAACTTGTTCCTTGTTATCAATTTTGCAATTGTTTTAGTTTTGATTATGCATAGCTAATTTCATTGATTGGGAACGAGGTGAGCCATGGCGTAAATTAGGATTGTTTTGTTAGTATGAATTCCTCCGTATCGATCTTGTTGTCTTTTGATAAACCTTTTTACTAGATTGAAAGATTAGTAATTTAAATTATCATTAGATTGGAATTTCCTTTGAGCGAAAGCTTTGAGAAATTCTTGGGAATTAGAAGACCGTAAGGTAATTTTGAGCATTGATCGAAAGGCTTGCTCATACTCCCTGAGACCGTATTATAGGACCTCTGCTACTTTACTGACCTGATCTTAGCCATGGTGAACCGAAGTTCCCGATCTTATTTTTATCTTGTTGAGAAATTCTTATTTTATCAATTAGTCATTAGACTCAACCAAATTCAGAACCCCCACTTAATTGTTACTTTTATAGACTGGAAATAGCAAATCATTCGAAAACAAATTTAACCGTTTTCATGGCTATTGTTATGACGATTCCAAATTATTCAATTCTCGATTTTCAAATCCGTATTTCTGAATTTCGAAACCCGTCTTTGAAAACCACGTACTGTTAGGTTCATTAACCCCTAATTAGACTCCTCTAATTAGTTTCTAAATTACGCACTAATTTAGAATAATAGATCTAGTGCATGCAATATATAAATAAATGAAATTTGGAGAAAAACGATTTTACCCTTATAATTGGTGGACCGAATTTTGGGCACAAGGTAGGACACCTTCCTAACCTTGTTCTTGAGCTCAATGACATTAGGATGATCCTCCAAAAACCAAAAATCCATATTAGGAACTCTCTTCTTAGTTGCACCTAAGACTATCCCATAACACGAGAGCGGAAGAGTGAGAGATAAAGATAAGATGAATAAAAATAAAAATGAGAACATCACATATATTCATATGGGAGGTGGTGACCGGTTTTTGAGAAGCATGGGGGAGGGAAAAATGCTTTTCCTTTTTGTCTTACCTAAATAATAGGCTATGTTTAGGAGTGTTTAGGTGTGATGATTATGTTTAATCCATAAAATAATCAACTACACACACCCTAAAACTACCCATTAAAAACCGGTCCCTACACTTAAAATAGACCTCCATTTTAACTTTCAAAATTTGTCAATTGTCATATAATGTGTGACATGTGACATGTGACACATGACCATGTTATTAGATAATGTACGTATATTTAACAAATTAAATATCATTATATAATCAATTAATTAAACTTAACAACTTAAGTAGTAATTCACAATTATATGTATATAAAATGGGTCACATTAAGTCTAGTTAATATAATCTACAACATCTTGTAATTATAACTAACTAATCACTCTTATCTCAAATGTTTCATAAAAATTAATCAATATTAGTAATATAATTACTAAATTGAATCTTATTTAATCAAATTACAATAAGATATATAACTCTCACTCATTGATAAAAATTTGTTCAATTTAAGGATTTAATTAATCTGTATCGACATACAATTAATTAACTTATCAGTTAAGGGAATTGTCCTATAGGTGTGACCTTAAGGGATCAACTGATAACCACCGTCAAACTACAGTAACGTCAAACCCTAGTCAGCCAATCGTTATCGATTAATGTTGATCAGTTGACAATATATTGAATCATCCCTTTTGTATTCTTAATATGAGATTTAAATATGTGATCGCACTATTGTTGAGGACACATACTCTAACAATCTCCCACTTGTCCGAGACAAGTGTGCGTCACCAATTCTCTTGTCCTATTACATCTCCCACTCAATGCAAGGTGTCTTACAGGTCGTACTTGCATTTGATCATATCTAGAGTGGTTTCCTCGATCTGGAGAGTAACTGTTTGACCGGAATTATCTGCCGTAAATACCTTCCGAGCGTGGCCACGCATTTCCAGTTCACTACTCCTCGAGTGACCCTGAGATTTAGATAACCCTGACAAGGGGGTGGACAATTGCTATCGCACTATTCCCTTCGAATAGCCACAGCTCATCATGACCCAAAATATGCCCATTTGCACTCCATATTCGGAAGTCGTGGAGCAAAAATCAAAGTCAATCAGAAACTGTGCCACCTTGGGCGAACAGTCTCTAGTAAAAGAATCAACTCAAAAAGAATACTATAGTAGCTCTCGCCAGGACCAGACTATATAAAAATTGCCAGAACTCTATAAGCGGTCACTTCCCGATATAGTGTCCCACACAGTCTGCCTATATGATTGACTAGTCATCTCTTATGACCCTATGGCACTTAAACTTGCCATCAATCGACTCACACTCTAGTCACTTGGAGACGTACCTCATATAAGTGACTAGGGGCCAATACTATGTTAACCCAGTTCACTTTAATAGGGTTCAACGTTATCTTTACAACCTATTAGGATATAACAAGGTAATAAAAGAGTTTAAAATAAAAATCAAACGATGAATGTATTATCACATATGTAAAATTAATACAATATCAATTACTAGATAATCTATAATCCATATTTAATTTTGTATATAATCGTATATTTCAATTCAATTGAAATGGCATGACTTATCATGTTAAGCCTATGAGAAGGCCTTGGTTAACAAGTCTTAGAAACATCTTGCACCTTACTTAACCTCATTATATACTATTTCCCTTTGTTATTTATAATCATGTATTATAAAACCTTCTGAGCACGTGTCTAGATCCAATCTAGACATGGCTATCTTACCTTAGGATAGCTCCCACTGTCCTCACAGTGTGTGAGATTCCTCCTTTTTGCATATCTCATAGTTGCAAGCGTACTTAAGGGATCAACCGATCACCACCGTCAAACGACAATAACGTCAAACTCTAGTGAGCCAATCGTTACTGATAAATGATGATCAGTTGACAATATAATTTCCGTTGTATATTACTCAGATTTACTCCTAAAAAAATATAGCCAAGATGGTTCTCCAACCATCCTTATGTGTTTAGAATATGGTTTTTGTTTAACTCATTGCACATAAATCCAAAAATTATTTCTAAACACTTATCCTCTCGTATATATCACTTATAGATTCGGATATTAAAGATGCTTTGCATCTCTTCCTAGTCTCTCAATCCCTCATTCACGGAGGAGAGCATTGGTCCATCAATCTCAATGAATAATATGTTATCTACATTTGAGATATAGAAGACATATCATTAGTGCCTCTTGAGTACTAATGGATAGACTATATGGCTATATATTGACTTTCACAAAGATTCGATGTTAATTTCTCGTCATACTCCAAGTATACGAAGTATAAGAATAGAGATACATCTTAGCATAATAAATTAAACCAGCAGCGGAAGCAAATGGATTCAATTTCTCCATGTTCAATACTTTTGAACTTGTCAAGATTTTTATTAACATAAGAATATTAACTTTATGCTAATATCCATCAAACTGGATATCTTTGATATGTATTATTCTTCTCCTAAGTCTTTCATCACTCACAGTGATCAATATGTCATTCACATATAAGACTAATAATACCATCGTACTCCCACTAAACTTCATGTATAAACAAAACTACTCGACAAATCGAGAAAAGTTTATTACATGACTGAAACATACCATTCAACTCCTTGACTTCTACTTAAGATTTCTTCTTAAGTTCGTATCCTACCTTAGGATAGTTGCGATTTATAAAACTCATGCAAGATGATTTTAAAATCCAACAGTCAAATAATATTATGAAATCCGAATTTAACGAAGCGTTGCAACTGGCGTAAACCTCTTACCACCAATCAACCAAGTCATGGAAACATCTTAATGTTTATGTTCAGTTCGGACTTTTGCGGAGTTGAAACTAGATAAAGCATCTTAATAAGTTACAGGTTTGTTACTTTTAAAAATAACATGACTCCTGTCCACTTAGGTTTCGAATCAATATTTACTGATTTTGACCAAGAAAGACCACTTTCCTACGTCTTATCTTCAGTTTGTGGCTCTTGAACATTTTCTCCCACTCCGTCTTTAAGAAATAATCCTTTTTCTTTAATAGACAGCATCACGAGCCACAAACCCTTTGTTCTCGTGATCATGTAGGAAGAGAGAGCACATGTTTACTATCAAAACAAGCTATAATTTAGGTACCATGCCTAACCATATCTCATACGAAATGTAGATGATTGCTTTAACCATGTTTTGTTTTAGTGGAAAATTTAAATGCCAGACAAATTTTATAACATAAACTACCTCCAACTATAATGTAAAGATTCAATCATATCGTAATGAAAGTGAACTTGTGATACCACATCACACTCTTTTTGGTGCAGATAAAAGTCTTCACTTTATTGTTCCCCATTTTAACAAAGTACTAATAATTTGGTTTTATAATCTCTAGGTTTTGATACTTTTTAAATATTCATTGAACTTATTCAAAGAATTTGTCTTCTTACCTCATTAAGTGGATACCAACTATTTACCTAGTTCGTTGGTAAAAGAGATGAAGAAGTAATGACCTTTTCTGATTGAAATTGTATTTGACCATACACTTTCAAGTGTAAATAGGGCGAATATCTTGCTATATTCATAATCCTTTTCAAGAAAAAATCATGAATTATCTTGTTTTTAATACAAGATTCGCACACACCAAAAGATTCCCAATCAAGTGGTTTGGGAGACTAGTCAAAACTAGTTTCTAAATGCGATTTTATATCGAGAATTGAGAAATGATAGGGGTCACCAACTTGAGTCTTGTATATATGACATTTATTTCTAGTTTGAATATAATTACCTTGATTTGTATGATCTCACCATAAACTTAATCGTGGTATGTAAGGGCACAACGCTTGTTTTAATTGCATAATAGTGAAACCCTTTGTGTTTTATACAAAAACTTGAATTATATTCTTATTTAGACTTATTATACATCATAATAATTATAGAGGTAAAATTCTAAACACAAAATTAAAAAGAGTACACTACAACATTCTTGCTAGTCGGCACACGATAATGCCAAATATTATGATGAAATCCACAAATTTGTATCAAATACTCATGATGTGGTAATTAGTAAGAATGCAATGTCAATGTAATAGATATTCAGGAAGGAATATGTTGGAGTCACACGACCAACTTCCTAGATCTTTACTTGTTTGGGGTTTGTCTCTATTTTAGTGTCTAACACTTTCTCTTTCGAGCCTAGTTCTATCCTTAACAATTAAGATAGGTACTTACTTCTTATTGCTCCCACTGATTTCAAGAATTTCTACTTGATGAAGACTTATCTTCATTTAAATTCCTAGTTAATCCTTCATAAGGGTTAACTCTATTGTGGTATTTGTTTAATCAAAATTTCTAACAAATTAATTTACCAATTTAACATTGTCATGTTCTTAACAACTTACGTGCTTGATGACAAGTGTTTAGGTTGAGCAATAAGACTTTTGAACCGTGGATGGATAGAAGATATTATCAAAACATATTTTGACTAATCATTACTTCTATCATACTTCCTGACAAGAAATCATATATAGGCATGTTAGGAATTTAAGATGCTAATCTTATATGACATAGGACAACTCCTATGGAGTTCTATGGAATAGAACGATTCCTATGGAGCTAGTCCAAGCCTTATTTAAACGGTTCAATTGAGGCTTTTAGAAAAGAGATTCTATTTGTCTTTAGCTATAGTGGTTTAATGGAGACATAAGTTAAAATCTAAATGACATCGTATATGTCAAGGAGCAAAGATAAAGAACAAATTTAAACAGCGAAATAGTGGAAAAACTAACATTCATCGTAATATATGAAAACTTTTAGCAAGTTATAGCATTTATATAATGACCTCCACCCAATTATATAAATGATTCCAAGACCCAAATTCATACTATCTCTATTGTGGGACAACGGTCCCTCTACAAACTTTACTAATACAATTTGGTGGGTTAACTCGATTAACCGATTCTACACTTAGAACTCTCGGTCGATGAAATTACATTAAGTTCATCTTTAGCCCGAACCTATTGGGACAACGGTCCCTCTAATACTTTCGTTGAGATCAACCAAATATCGAAATGTAATAACATCTTATTACCCCACTTACCCAACGTTAAAAGAAAGTACACCGGTATAATATTTCAATACCGTATTGTACCCCAAATGAAATTGGGATTCATGAGTTCCTACTATTTGGTAAGGCTAAGTCTCAATTTTTAGAAATGTGAAGGTCTTGTCAATTTATTATCTATCTCTTTTAAGTGAACTAAATTAGTGATCTATCGATAATTATAATTGACAAGGTCGAGAAATCGATATAAAAAGATATGCATGTGATGTTACGGCGATTTGGCATGCATGCATACATATAAAATAGAACATGTAAAGAAAAGCAATTTCCTAGTATGACCTTTCTTAAAATAGAAAATATAATACTCTATTACATATTTGGAAACCAACTCCTTTAGTCCCTTGAACTTCATGTGACACGCCTCCCAAGGAAACACCGTCTTGATCGAAACTCCTTTCCGAATGGCTGCGTCTTTAGGAAACTCCGGAAATACGAAATAATAATAAAATACATAGCTATTCTTATTATACATTTGTAATAAAAATTTAAATCTATTAAATTACAAAAAGTTGATGCGAGATCACAATAAAATTACAACCGAATCGATATTCCCTTACATTACGGGTAATACCGATTAAAAACTAAGGCCATACTAAGACAACTTACATGATTCAAAATTTCATAAATGTAAATGACATACATCTATAAAATATACAGCATTATATATTTATTCAACATGCAAAAAAGAATGTGCCAAATCGCCTTACTAGATTATATCGTATATCGCTTTGGTTTTATGGAAATGCGTGACTTTTAACTCATTAAAATCACCAAAATAATACTTAAATAATATTTAAGCCCAAGTTAATTACCATAACTATCTTAGAACTCAAATATTAGTCTACACTAAGATTTGACAATAACCTAACTTGGTTTAACATTATTGCTCATTATAATCTTATTAATCTGAACAATTAAGAAATAATTCCCAATAAATCATAAAAAATTGAAAAAATTCGAAATCAAAATTTTGTATATTCTCGAATATGATCAAGATCCCATAAAATTCAATAAAAATTGCTCACAAAGCATTTTTAATTTATTTCAAGAATAAATAGTATAAATCATAA
Organism: Silene latifolia; assembly: GCF_048544455.1. Taxonomy (NCBI): domain Eukaryota; kingdom Viridiplantae; phylum Streptophyta; class Magnoliopsida; order Caryophyllales; family Caryophyllaceae; genus Silene; species Silene latifolia. Next base: position 169,416,271 of record NC_133534.1, on the reverse strand, counting down.
TTTTTACAACTTAATTCCAAATTAATCACAAAAAATATGAAAAATTCAAAATCAAAATTTTGAACATACTATAATAATTTCTAGATCCTGAAAAAACATAAATTCAACCAAAAAATTTCGAATTTAATTTTATGACTAAAAAAGTTGCCTTTAATCGATTTTATCACATAAAAATCAATAAACACACAAAATTAACAAGATTAATTTTTCCATTTTCACATCTGATGTTCTAAATATTTGTGCAACTTTGGGAAAAAATTTCATGACATAAATTTTGTTTTAGCTATTTTTAGCTTATATAATCTCGATTTATTCCATTTTAACCATTAAAATTATAAATCATGCAAAATTAATCACATTAACCTCAAATTTTACACACAATAAGTAAAATATGCATGATAGATCATATTAAAATTTCGTGGCCAGAAACAACATATAACTATTTTTAGTTATTAAATAACCATTTTACTCAATAAAATATTATTATCCAATAAATTATATAAGTGAGCAATAAAATTCCATAAATCATCTTTAAAATATTTTAGGACCATAATTTATACATGCATGGAAAAATTTCGTGCATATCTTATATAAACACAAATTTTCCGGTTTTTATTTTAGTCATCTAATAACTCGTAAAAAACTCAAAAAATGATTTGCATGCAACAACAAAGCTCTGATACCAATTGTTAGGTTCATTAACCCCTACTTAGACTCCTTTTATTAGTTTCTAAATTACTCACTAATTTAAAATAATAGATCTAGTGCATGCAATATGTAAATAAATGAAATAAGGAGAAAAACGGTTTTACCCTTATAATTGGTGGACCGAATTTTGGGCACACGGTTGGACACCTTCCTAACCTTGTTCTTGAGCTCAATAACATTAGGATGATCCTCCAAAAACCAAAGTTCCATATTAGGAACTCTCCTCTTAGTTGCACCCAAGACTATCCCATAACACTAATAATATCATTAACTAGATAATATTACTAGTTACCTTAAATATCAAATCTAATACTTATATTATTACTACAATAGTAATCTTGAGTTTTATTAGATTTTTTAGAACAAAATTTGAACATAAAAACCATTTTTATGAGAGAGGAAGAGTGAGAGATAAAGATAAGATGAATAAAAATACAAATGAGAACATCACATATATTCATATGGGAGGTGGTGACCGGTTTTTGAGAAGCATGGGGGAGGGAAAAATGCTTTTCCTTTTTGTCTTACCTAAATAATAGGCTATGTTAAGGAGTGTTTAGGTGTGATGATTATGTTTAATCCATAAAATAATCAACTACACACACCCTAAAACTACCCATTAAAAACCGGTCCCTACACTTAAAATAGACCTCCATTTAAACTTTCAAAATTTGTCAATTGTCATATAATGTGTGACATGTGACATGTGACACATGACCATGTTATTAGATAATGTACGTATATTTAACAAATTAAATATCATTATATAATCAATTAATTAAACTTAACAACTTAAGTAGTAATTCACAATTATATGTATATAAAATGGGTCACATTAAGTCTAGTTAATATAATCTACAACATCTTGTAATTATAACTAACTAATCACTCTTATCTCAAATGTTTCATAAAAATTAATCAATTTTAGTAATATAATTACTAAATTGAATCTTATTTAATCAAATTACAATAAGATATATAACTCTCACTCATTGATAAAAATTTGTTCAATTTAAGGATTTAATTAATCTGTATCGACATACAATTAATTAACTTATCAGTTAAGGGAATTGTCCTATAGGTGTGACCTTAAGGGATCAACTGATAACCACCGTCAAACTACAGTAACGTCAAACCCTAGTCAGCCAATCGTTATCGATTAATGTTGATCAGTTGACAATATATTGAATCATCCCTTTTGTATTCTTAATATGAGATTTAAATATGTGATCGCACTATTGTTGAGGACACATACTCTAACAATCTCCCACTTGTCCGAGACAAGTGTGCGTCACCAATTCTCTTGTCCTATTACATCTCCCACTCAATGCAAGGTGTCTTGCAGGTCGTACTTGTATTTGATCATATCTAGAGTGGTTTCCTCGATCTGGAGAGTAACTGTTTGACCGGAATTATCTGCCGTAAATACCTTCCGAGCGTGGCCACGCATTTCCAGTTCACTACTCCTCGAGTGGCCCTGAGATTTAGATAACCCTGACAAGGGGGTGGACAATTGCTATCGCACTATTCCCTTCGAATAGCCACAACTCATGATGACCCAAAATATGCCCATTTGCACTCCATATTCGGAAGTCGTGGAGCAAAAATCAAAGTCAATCAGAAACTGTGCCACCTTGGGCGAACAGTCTCTAGTCAAAGAATCAACTCAAAAAGAATACTATAGTAGCTCTCGCCAGGACCAGACTATATAAAAATTGCCAGAACTCTATAAGCGGTCACTTCCCGATATAGTGTCCCATACAGTCTGCCTATATGATTGACTAGTCATCTCTTATGACCCTATGGCACTTAAACTTGCCATCAATCGACTCACACTCTAGTCACTTGGAGACGTACCTCATATAAGTGACTAGGGGCCAATACTATGTTAACCCAGTTCACTTTAATAGGGTTCAACGTTATCTTTACAACCTATTAGGATATAACAAGGTAATAAAAGAGTTTAAAAAAAAAATCAAACGATGAATGTATTATCACATATGTAAAATTAATACAATATCAATTACTAGATAATCTATAATCCATATTTAATTTTGTATATAATCGTATATTTCAATTCAATTGAAATGGCATGACTTATCATGTTAAGCCTATGAGAAGGCCTTGGTTAACAAGGCTTAGAAACATCTTGCACCTTACTTAACCTCATTATATACTATTTCCCTTCGTTATTTATAATCATGTATTATAAAACCTTCTGAGCACGTGTCTAGATCCAATCTAGACATGGCTATGTTACCTTAGGATAGCTCCCACTGTCCTCACAGTGTGTGGGATTCCTCCTTTTTGCATATCTCATAGTTGCAAGCGTACTTAAGGGATCAACCGATCACCACCGTCAAACGACAATAACGTCAAACTCTAATGAGCCAATCGTTACTGATAAATGATGATCAGTTGACAATATAATTTCCGTTGTATATTACTCAGATTTACTCCTAAAAAAATATAGCCAAGATGGTTCTCCAACCATCCTTATGTGTTTAGAATATGGTTTTTGTTTAACCCATTAAAAACCGGTCCCTATACTTAAAATAGACCTCCATTTTAACTTTCACAATTTGTCAATTGTCATATAATGTGTGACATGTGACACATGACATGTTATTAGATAATGTATGTATATTTAACAAATTAAATATCATTACATAATCAATTAATTAAACTTAACAACTTAAGTAGTAATTCACAATTATATGTATATAAAATGGGTCAAATTAAGTCTAGTTAATATAATCTACAACATCTTGTAATTATAACTAACTAATCACTCTTATCTCAAATGTTTCATAAACATTAATCAATTTTAGTAATATAAAATAGTAATTACTAAATTGAATCTTATATAATCCAATTACAATAAGATATATAACTCTTACTCATTGATAAAAATTTGTTCAATTTAAGGATTTAATTAATCTATATCGACATACAATTAATTAACTTATCAGTTAAGGGAATTGTCCTATAGGTGTGACCTTAAGGGATCAACTGATAACCACCGTCAAACGACAGTAATGGCAAACTCTAGTCAGCCATTCGTTACCGATTAATGTTGATCAGTTGACAATATATTGAATCATCCCTTTTGTATTCTTAAAATGAGATTTAAATATGTGATCGCACTATTGTTGAGGACACATACTCCAACACGTACTGTTTTCTAAGCCGTCGCAATCCCCTGGTTATTTCAAACCCGTCTTCCGCAAATGAACTCAACCTTTTTTCGAAAGACAAACTCAAACAAATGAATCTTTTTTGGAAATTTCTAATTTCGAAAATTTCAGTCCACCATTCCGATTCAGCCTCGTGTCGATTAGAGTCCAGTCGATTTCAAGTCAAGTCGTCTAGATAACGTCGAGTCTCTGCCAAAGTTAGTACCTACCTTCTGGTCTAGGTTGTGTCGTCTAATTGTCGAGACATCTTCAATGGGGTTAGCAGAGTCAAAACCTCTCGGGTACTAAACCCATCTTTTCCCTACATTACGGGTCAAAGGTCAAGTTTGTGTACGTGTCTTGTCCAACGGCGTCACGCCAGCAACACACATCTAAACCGAGTCAGAAGTCGTCTGTCTAGGCATCACTATGCCAAAGTCGACACTCGAGTCTAAGTTCAAAGTCATGCACCAAGAGTTCAAACACAAGAGGTCATTCACGATCCGTAGTGAACTCATAACCTAGTCACACTATCGCGTCCTCACGACATAACTGCCTTTTGTACATATGTGTCGTACTTGCCTTTGTTTGTGTGATCCCTACCAAGACAAGTTGTAACGCCCATCGTTATGTCAAATAGGAATCCCTTGGGTGCCATCGATTATCAACAAGGAACTCAAGAAGCCGATCAATCTGCGTCTTCCATGACTTCTGCCGAAATCAGCAACATGGTCTTTCGACTCCTAGATACCATGAAAAACTTGAGCACTCGTCTCTCCCAAGTTGAGGACAAAATGATAACCAGGAATTTTCCCTCTTCTGATATTCAGCAAAGGGTTAAGATCCTTAAAAGCTGATTACTTGCCAACAACAAAGACAACCCTCCAGAAAACCCTATTGGACACAGTCAGGAACTTTTCTTGGATTGCTCTCATCTCATCCCTCCCGACGTTGAGAAAATTCGTGCAATTAATGAAGATGGACTACAAAGCGATATACTCATGCTCTACGTTTCCATCAACAACATATGCTCAAAGCTGCAAGTGGCTATCAATGACTTGAACACTCGGGTAGCTAATTTGTAGAAAAGGTTTGGTAATGCCGAAAATGAACCTGACCACCAGGGAGAAGACCAACACCCAATTCCCCAACAACCAAATGCTGAAAATGAGGAACCGTCTGATGGTTCCCACACCCACAAACCCACCAACAAAGAACAAAAAATTGCCTCACCAAAACACCCTTCAAAATACCAAGCAATATCCCCAAAACTTTATATTAACAATGACCAAATCCTGTTTCCGCCCAGGCTTACCAAAAGCAAAACTGATAAAAACATCCCAAAAAACGCCAATGTTAGAACCATGGGAAAACATCAGAGGTGATTCACATATCTAGAAATGTCATACGACACCGCTCTGGAGATGCTTGCTTCAAAAGGGCTACTACAACTCCTCGGTCGGACTCCGGACCCATTGGAAGGTGAGAAAACCTGATTCTGGGATGGTATTACATACTGCATTTACCACCAAGGCCGAGGTCATGACACAGAGACTTGTTTGCTTTAAAACAAGTTATTCAAGATATGATCAAAGCTGGCAAAATCCTAGCCGCGCCTCGCAGTTAAGACAATCCTCATGGATGTCTCAAGTCAAACAACAAAGTTGAGCGTCCTCAAAGGATATTCTCTAATCTCGGCACAACTTATGCCGCAGCTCTTCGAAGGCTTATGACTGAAGGGAAGTTACAACCTATTGGTCCCACTCCGGATCCAGAACCAGAAAACATAACCCAATTTTGGAATGGCTACGCATATTGTCGATATCACAGAGGCAAGGGGCATATCACTGAAGCGTGCTACGAGCTCAAGCACGCCATACAAGATGGAATTGAGGATGGTAGGTTTTCTGCCTTACTCCTAACTACTTCAGACAAAGAAACTGGGCGGCCTTATAGTAAGTTCATCGATTTAGGTGATCAAGAAGATGGGTATTCTACCGCTCATTTGGTAAAAAGAAGAAAGGTAGACTCAACACCATCCTATCAGTCAGGAGATGGGGCATTAGTTGAACATATCATTGACTGCCTTCAGCCAAATTATGCATCCCGTTTGAAGGGTTGTAACATCAAAAGCGTCGAGGACCTATCAGTAGAAATTTCTCGCATCGATGAAATCATTAAAGGAAGTTCAACATCTGCGACCCCTCCTAAAAAGCAAGCCTTTCGCATTACCAAAGTAAAATTTGTGGAGCCTTCGCCAGAAAGAGCCACACACCCGAAAAGACAATTTTCAGACTTGGGCATGCCTTATGCCATTGCTTTTAGAGTGTTTGTTTCTGAAGGACTAATCTAACCGATTGGCCCCACTCCAGATCCTACACCCAAGAAGAGAGGCCACTATTAGGACAGTTTCCAATATTGCCTATTCCATAAGGGTAATGGGCACGACATAGAGATGTGCTGGAAGCTCAAACATATCATCTAAAACATGCTCGATTATGGCAAGTTGTCTTTATCAACCCCAAATCATTTAATGGAAAAGAATGGTCCCCATGGGCGTCTTACTCCTCAAAAACAGGACAGCCTTCTAGGATCTTATCCTTCTGGCGTCCCAAAAAATGAGAGTGAAGTGCTCAAGTGGGTAAATGCTCAAGACCAGACATTCAAGCCGCTGGACGCTGCGAAGGAGACCTTCGAGGAGGAAAGTGATGATTAGGAGTCCGAGTCTGAGATCGAGTCCTTGTCCGAGTCCGAGTCTTAGGCTTTCTCATATCTATCCTAGCGTCTGTCCTTTTTATTCCTAAGTGACGAACTGGGGGCTGTTGTAACACCCCATATTTTAGATTGTATAGAAAAATATTCGTTTATATTTTCTTTAATTAATTAATAATATCATTGACAAATCAATTACTACTTTTTTATATGTTTCACGATTTTAGCCATTTAAGCACGGGTCCAAGTCGCCCATAACATTTCGCCTATTATTATTAAAACTATAATATTAAGTCTCACGTATTTATAAGATAACAATGTTGAGACTCGTTTTATATTTTGGCTTTTCTTTACACGAACTAACTGACCAGTTATTGGTCTTACTAGTAATTTACTAACTAGAGTACAAACCTAGTAATAAGGTATAGCATAAAGAAATCTCAATCACGTTAATTACTAGGAAAGACATGGAGCACCGTCGTTCTTCATATCTACCTCTACTACTTGACACACTAACTTTGCCATTTATGTTCTCCTTAGTCCGACCAGCAAATAACAAACTACCATAATCGCTCTCTTCTCCTCAATTCCCTCTCCAAGTATATGCCTGATTTTGAATTCCTAGACATGTCTGCCCAGAAATCATCACATAAAGTAGCCTATTACAAACTGCTTCGTTCTACAGTTGCAGTTTCGATCACCATGTTCGTTAGCGGCATTCTCTTCACTCGGGTCGACTCACTAGAAACCGCGACTTCCGGGTTATAGCCCTTGATTTCTAGAATTGTCTTATGATGGTCGTTTTTCAAAATACTTGTGTTTGATTGATCGAAATCCCATTATTCGAGCAGTTTGCTGTTTTGATCATATTTCGAGTACCCAACTTCAAACCTCTATATCTCCTTCGTTTTTTAACGGAATTCGGTGATTCTCACATAGTGTTCTTCGTCACTCTTCCCTCCTTAAAGTAGTGTGAGTGATTCCTTGCATTTGAGTTTTGTAATTTCGCCTTAGCCTTAAAAAGGGACGGCTGTTTATATTAGTGTTGTTGTTGTTGCAAGAAACAAATTTGGATGATTCGGAGGTTGTTTTCTTTTGCGTAAATGAGTCAATTACGGATTAGCATTGCTAAGGTAACGTAGACGGATGTTCTCGGTATTGCATCGCAGTAATATGACATTACGTGCTTAGGTAGATCGATTGTGGGTTTGATTGGTTGTGACATTGTTATTGCTGTAGTTTGTGTTGTTGTTGTGGCGATGATGTGTGTCGGGTTGTAGATTGATGAGGTTCCGTACCTAATTTAATGATGCGTGTATTGGCTTATCGCTGTATAAATGTTGTCTCGGCTTGTCGTGCTCTATTTTTGCGTACAAGAACATGGGTTACGTTGCTTTGGGTGTGATTATTACAACGAAGGGGACTGAATATTATTCTTGTTTTAATGCATGAATATGATTGATTAACTTTGCACAATGTGTGTATATGTCATCATGCATTATGTGTATATATATCATATGCTTTCCATTTCTTTGATTTTATTATTTAATCACATGTTTTTTATTATGTTACTTTGCTATTAATATATATCATCCCGTCTTTTTCTTTTATTTCGGTAATAGTCTGTCATGTATACATATGATTCGAGTGGAGGTGTTTGTAATTCTGGTTTTGTTCATAAATGATACTTGGCTGAATACGGTTAATTTTCTCTGGTAAACATTGTGAGTAAACATTATTAACGGCAATTCTTGAAATAATATGGCATGTTTGATATGTTGGGTTAACATAGGTAACCTTGGAAATTGGTTGTGCTTGTATCAATTGCTACTAGTCTTAGTGAGTCTTGTAATCATTATTGAATGTCTGCTTCACTTGTGTCCTAGTATCTGTGGTTATGGGCAGTCTAGGCAGGTCGGAGTCGTCCGGCTAGCCCGGTTGTTTATAGGCTAATCTGGAGTCTATGGGGTCATCAGCCCGGATGTTTATAGGCTTGATGATTGTCGAATCAGGTACGTTTATCCCGAGAGTATGGCCATACTTAGACTAGGACCGTATATAGTATCGTCATCCTACCGTAGGGATTAACAGTAATTGGTTATATTGACGTTTCTAAGTCCTAAGCTGTATCCGATTGATTATGTTGTGTTTTTATTAAGCTGGTTATGTCTTTTAATCAACATATTTGTTTTAGTTGGGTTTAAATCACATGATCTTTGCTCGTTTGTTGTTTCATTCGTACTAATTGTCTATCGGTCGTACTTTGTTATATTTTTATGATGTAATATGGCTGGGAGAGCTCCCGAGTTGCTCCCCACTGAATTGTGGCTGTCATTCTTTAATGACTGACAGGTTGCAGATATTTGAATGTAATTATTTGTTGCTTGGGCTGGATTGGACTAGCGAGCGAGTTGGAAAGAAATATATCAAGTGACCTTATTATCTTATCATTATTTTGAGTTTTTTTTATTTGTAAAGTTTAGTAACAATTCGGTTTATTCTGGTGATTCCGCCATCGTGAGCATTTGTATTAATGAATTTTAGTTTACTTATCTTTTATTTTTATTTTTTTAAAAATCCGGGTTGTTACAGCTGTCCCCATGAGTCACACATATTCCTCGAGTATGTGTTAACCTATTATTTATCTAAATAAAGGCACAACTTTCATATATCTTTTTTTCCTCTCTCTTCCTTTACCATTTCCTATTACCACGAGAATTGATTTGAGAATTGATTTAAAACAAACAACATGTTCCAATTCAACGTGAGTACACTCGAGTGACGTTCCGCTCCGAGCAACCAAAGGACTCGAAACTTCGTGTCCATTTTCTATACCTATTCCATGTCTGGCTATAGAAACCTTTAATCAGCACCTAATCTAGAACGAGCTCTTATCAAAGGGATCCTACGACGAACCCAGATAACAAACCAGAACATCTCCTTGTTCATGATCAATGACGGAAGGCAAGCCCATTCCCCACGAAAACATCCCATCACCAAAACGTTTCACCCAAAGCACAAAGCTAAAGCAAATACAAGGCCAAAGCAAAACCAAAGCTAAAGCAAAAACTAAAGCTAAAGCAAAAACCAAAGCCAAAGCAAAACCCAAGCCAAGGCCGAAAGCCATTTACCCAGAGGCAAAGCAAAAGGCCAAAACCAAAGGCCCAAGCCAGAAGTCGTTCACCCAAAGCCAAAGCCAAAGCCAAAGCCAAAGCAAAAACAAAGCACAAAGCTAAAGCAAAAACCAAAGCCAAAGCAAAACCAAAGCCAAGGCCAAAAGCCATTCAGCCAGAGCCAAAGCAAAAGGCCAAAACCAAAGGCCCAAGCCAGAAGTCGTTCACCCAAAGCTCAAGGCGAGAGCAAAAACCAAAGCCAAAAGAAATTCACTCAAGGCAAAGCCAAAGTCAAAGTCAAAGCAAAAACCAAAGTCAATTCACTCAAAGCAAAAGCCAAAGCCAAAAGCTACTCACCCAAGGTCAAGGCCAAGATCCAAGACAAAATCAAAAGAAAACCAGATTGAAACCCTTCTAAAAAGGCCGAAATCCAAAGAAAACACCAAAGCTTAATGTCAAAGAGCTAAAATAAGAGCTCAATACCAACAAGTACAAAACACAAAAACACCAAAACCTGATGTCAAAGAGCTAAAATGATAGCTCAAGACTCGTCAACTAACAACAAACCCAACCTTTCTTCATCCATAAGTCCTTCCAGAGACTGTCATAGGGAAAAATATCTAGGATCCTGGGGATTCCCCGCAAGATCACAACCAACACTGCTGCACCCCTAAGTCCTTCTAGAGACTGTTATAGGGAGAACTATCTAGGGTTATGAGGATTCCCCTCAAGCTCGTAATATCACACATGAACCTTTAAAGTCCAGACATGGGATTCTGATCCCACATTTGTTTACCGATCATTTTATACTCAGGTCACATCAAGCCTGAGATCCCATTCCGCACCACATTACAAGCCGTAACCCAGCTGCCCAAACACCAAAAATAAAAGCTCCAGATTTTTATATGTCAAACAAACCTATTATTACCAGGCTCCACATTCCATAATGTCGAAGCCATTTTCACCCTGACCCAGATACATAGTCTTCAAAAAACATTGCTCCCCGGAACGGGACATGCACATTTCATTCTTAGAGTCTAGTTTTTAGTGTGCTCAAGTAACAAGAAACATTTTCACAAACTATGCCTCTTCGATTCATGATCAAGAGGGATTTATCTCCAATCAACCTTCGAGTCACCAAACGGAATTTACCATCGTGACCCTAAGCTCCATATTTTTATCTGTCAAATAAACCTATCATTACCAAGCTCCACATTCCATAATGTCGAAGCCATTTTCACCCTGACCCAGGTACGGAGTCCTCGAATGCTTTGCTACCGAGAACGGGACATACCCAATCTACCCTTAGGGTCCACTTTTTAGCGTGCTCACATGATAAGGAACATTTTCACAAATTACACCTCTTCGATTCATGATCAAGGAGGATTTTTCTCAAGTAAATTTTCGAGTCACCAAACGGCTTTCACCATCGTGACCCTCACACTTTAAGGTCCTAACTGCTAGCTTAGGCACACACCCCTGAACTACGATAAGGTTTGATTTCACACCACGTGAATATGTAGGTAGTCCTTCATGGACGCAACCATACACCTCAAAATCAATTATCAACACACACGCAGAACTACGATCTGGTTTGATTTCGCACACACGGGAATACGTAGGCAGTCCAAATACAAGGACACAACCACACCCCCACACAAATTCAATTTCAACACCTTCAATTTGCGATCCATTTCGCACCCATCAGAACTACGATCTGGTTTGATTTCGCAGACATAGGCAGTCCCCCAATAAGGACACAACCGCATGCCCATTTCAATCTCAACCACCAACATCAATCCTCAAAAGCAGCCCACCCAGCTGCAAAAGTTATTCTTATATCTCTTTATTGGGGGCTTCTTCCTTAAGACGTCGCCTATTCCTCCGTTTGCCAAAATCCTAGCTTCTCACTCTGGCCGGGAGCTTCTCCTTCAAGACGTCACCCGTCCTTTATCCTCAAACATCTTTTGAGTCTCAACTACAGCCCAATATAGACCACCTGTAGCCTAGTGCTCGGTTCGGACGATCACAAGGTCTTGGTTTTGCTCTCCGAATCATCATGCCTCAAGCAAAGATCTCAAACAAGCAAACGGGGGCAAAGATGTCTGGAGAAGATAATCAATTCGTGTTCCCCAATCGAGCGGACCTTCTACCTCAGAGATTTGATATGCGTTGTCATCCTTTCTTGGCTAAGGAGTTGCACACAAATAAGCAAAGTCTGTCAGAGTCACCCCCGTGTCGTGTCGACACTGAGTTTGCATCACGTTCACAACCGCGTGTTTGTCAGTCTGTCAGTATACGTCTATGTGAGTCAGTGTCGCAACAGTCAGGTGTCTCCAATCTATCAAATCAAGGATCTACGAGCAATAAGACTCAATATTAAGCTTCACAACTTTCAAAACTTCTATCTCTCCTCACGTGAGATATTACATGCTAGTTGCTTATATGGTATTTGCTCACATGCTTATGTGCTTACGTGCTTATATGCTTGCATGCTTACGTGCTTGTCTATGTGACTGCGGATTTGTATGGTCACTAACCATGCAGATAATCTTGAGAAGAGAAACGCACTCCAACCGAGTACTGGGTTCTTCCTAACAAACGCCGACCCGTCAAGACCAAGGGCTTTAACCGCGTCGATTACATGGCATACGTTACCTCCTAATGAGCGGCAACTCATATCCTCAGCAAGTCCTGAGAAGTTTCTAACTTCCCAGCTAGTGCCAATTTTCAAATGGAAGTCACACGGGTCTTTCACAGATCCTCCCAACATCGTTCATGATCCCGACCCAGCGCTCTCCCTAAATGGTTTTCCAGAGAGCCTTGCTTGGATGATTTATCCCCAACGGAGTTCGTTCAAGACCCCCCACCAAGTTGGAGTTCGTTTCTCCCTAGCCGAACGTATCAACGTTAACCTGGTTGGAAGTCATTACCAGACAATATCTTGAAATAAGCCCGATGTTTCAGGCTATTTCCCACAGTCGATCTTTCGACCATCCATGGCTGGCGAGCCTCAAAACGCACCATTAACATGGCTGGCGAGCCTCAAAACGCACCTTCAACATGGCTGGCGAGCCTCAAAATATACCTCCAACATAGCTGGCGAGCCTCAAAATGCACCTTCAACACGGCTGGCGAGCCTTTGTGCGCAAATGATTCAAGGATGTATCTCGAAGATGCCTCAGGTATGACTCCTTCCTATGGCTGGCGAGCCTTTATACGTAGTCTAATGGACTTTAAACGGCCCGAATTGGAAGTCGACAGACTTTAAACTATTTCCGACGGCAGGTCCTTGACTCGAATCTCCGAGTCGCCTCGACGTCGCCCTTCCCAACGGCAGGTCCTTGGCTCAAACCCTTTTGAGTCGCCTCGACGTTGCAATGGTCTTCAGGTTGTAATCTTCAATTGACCTGGAGGCCATACTTTGACTTTCACCCCGTCCAAGCCTCAGTCAAAGTGGGGGCTCTGTAGATACCCAGTATCTGCACCTTCCAAAAACCACCCGATGATGATCGGACTATAACGTGTTTTTGATATACGTGCGTGGATTGGGTATACATGACACAATTTAATGCACTACTAGGATATGATAAATGATTTCATAAGTGGTTTTCTAACTTCTTTGCATTAAAACAACACTATTTAGAGTTAAAATCGTCTTTGGACCCAAAACCGACTCAGAAACCCGCAACTCGAATCAACCTAAGTCAATCTGAGTAAACCTGCGTCTCGAATATCAATAATAATGCCATAAATGGTTTTATCTTGCCATTTTCATTAAAATGACACTAATTAGAGTCAAAACCGACACCGGGCCAAAAAACCGACTCAAAATTCAAATCCCAACTCAACACGGGTTAAACCCGAGTCAAGAACACAAAATACCTACCCCAAATAAAACCTAAGATCTAGCTTACATGGCTAAGCAACCACATATGAACACAAATCACAACCAACAAAACATTGGTTAGAACAAATGGAAAATCCAAATTTCTGAAAAGGACAGGCCACCCCATTGCATAGCAGGGGGCCCGCGCCTCTTCAGGCTTCCTGCTTACCCTCTAAGCAAACTCAACCGACCTACCAACCCACATTTCTCTATAAATACCAACCTTCACACACCACAATATTTACGCAAGCGTCCGCCCCCTCACATCTCCTTTAAACTTATAGACTCGACTTCCTAAATCAAAAAATCGACACGTGTTTTCGACCTACCGATCGAAAACACAAGCCTTACACATTTTATTTGGTACCGTCGTCGTGCATTCGACCGACCCATTCGACCAACTCAACATTAATCAATATGTTCTTCAAACACATGTTTTCAACATATTTTCAAAACTAAATCCCTTTTTAAGGCACCTTTTCAAACTTCTTTGATCGCGATTAGTCACAATGAGAAAAGCGTCTAAAAAGTCGTCTACCTCGCAAACATCAATACACGTAAGTTTGAGGATGTAAATATCTCACTTATTTCATGTCTTTACCATTTTTATGAATTTATAAGCATGAACAATGCATAACACGATTCAAATATGGGATAAATGAGCCAAAACCGGCTTTTTGGACGAGACAGGGGCTACTTGTATAGCAGACAGGCTCACGCCTAAAGCTCCTATCTGGCCTTAATCCAGCCGTGTTTGGTCTCTTCTTCCTCTTTATTTCATTTCTTATTTGCAGTCGGTTTTTACCATTTCAAATGTTTCAAATCATATTCAGGACAAACTTTTTAACCATAAATCATAATCACCCTTGGTTCCTTATACCATGACGGTTTTATCCGTGACTCGGTGATATTATTTGGTTAATTACAAATTAATGGGTATTTTAACACCTTTTTCTTTTACTTTACCATTTTTTTATTTCTTTACATTTGTAAACATATTAGTCATAATTCATAATCATCCTTGGTTCCTTATACCATGTCGGTTTAATTCGAGTACGATGACAAACTTGACTAATTACAAAATAAATGAACTTAACATAATTTGTTCAAATCAAACATTTTCCTTTCACTTTTATTTCATTTTATTTTTATTTTTGTCTTGGCCAAATTGTATGTCACCCTTGGTTAATATATATGCCATGTCGATTTAATTCGAGTACGGTGACGAAACGGTTAAGCATACACCTTTTACATTTTTATTTGCAGACTATACATTTCAAACTTGTAAATCCGACAACGAATTTTACTAACATAATAGTAATTATTCTGAGTCATGCAAATCATACTTGCAAATCATTTAAACACAAATACGGTTTTAAACAACCTTTTCAACAACCAGGAGGCGCCTTTTGGCTCGCGCCCCAAGAGCCTGCCTATTTCCACCTTTCAAAACCTGGGCAGAGCCCCTTCCTTCGCCAATAGGCTCGCGCCCCAATGGGGCTGCCTGACACTGTTCTGTCTCATTTTGGTACTTGTCTAGGACGATCCCGATTACGGTTAATCCGAATACGTGACGGATCAGATTGACGAGTTTGCATTTTATACTTTATCTTTTAAACACACCTTTTCAAATAAATGGATCGTGTTAAGCATCATAACCCGAATTTGGTAAATGGATGTTTAATTTTTGTTTTCACATGCAAATCAATCTAAATCTAAATTTGCCACCAACTTCTTGGTACATGGATAAACAAACCGACTTAGGAAATTCTCACATGTTAGGTTAAGCTTTTGGATGCGCATTCATGCATTTAAACCGTTTTATCAACTTTTGCACTTAAACAACCACGATCGATCAGTAGAGGCCGCTAACGTGGGCGGGATTGGGTGTTCGATTAAAGGGCTTTCTAATACGTACCCTCACCCCTTACTCAGAACCTTTGGATAGTGGATGGCCTTATCCAGGGCGCACGAGAGTCATTCTAGCGATAAGATGCTAAAGGGGGACGAGTACTTATCTTTAGTACCTATGGCAAGCACCGCTTTTTGTCTTGATTGACCTAGGTATAAAGTGGATTCGAACGGGTTCCAAGCATCCCATAAATGCTTGGTGGCAACTCCGAACATCTCTGCATCATTTCAAGACCTTTACCGAGACGAAACCGACCGATCTAAAACGATCTGGTCAAAAGTATTTTTAGGCCGCCGAGCGTGGCTTTCAAAAGACCGCTGCATGTTCACAGATTAACTAAGCGTGCAGGTGGCCAGTGACTGCAGACCGGTAGGCGGCACGCGACCGCAGACCGGCATGTGGCCCATGTCCACAAGTTGTAGTGTTTGGAGTTGGAGTAAGCTACTCATGTTTCGCTTTGTAGACCTTGGTGTGGGTTTTCTTTAACTCGTCCTTGAGTTTTACTCGAGGACGAGTACAGGTCTAAGCGTGGGGAAGTTTGATTAGTCTAGTTTAGTATGTGTCAATAAAGGTTATTTTGATGGTTAATAGATAGGTTGAGAAGCATTTTAGTGGATTTTATTGCATATGTCTTATGTTGGGTTGGTAATGGACTTGTTTGTTTTAGTGGGATAATTGGATTAATTTATTATTATGTATGGAGAGGGCTTCTTTAGAGGTTGGTATTGGGCTAAAGATGTCATGTGAGTGTGGATTTTAAATCAAGTCAAAGTCCAAAGACTAAGGTCAAAGCAAGGAAGTATCACAAGGAAGTGCCACTCGGAGTGGCAAAATGTTAGTTGAACTTCTACCCACTTGGAGTGGCTGAGCATTGGATTCCACATTATATTCCTACAACTCCTTAATTTCCTTTATTTTTGCAATTATGCTCATACTTTATGAGACTTTATGGAGATGCTCTTTTGAAGACTATATAAGAAGATGTTGATCAAATTAGATATACTTTACATACTTTCTCTACCTTTTAATCATTAGAATACATAAACAATTTCCAATTTCAAGTTTGTTTTTATCATTTGTATGGAGGGCTAAGTTCTACATCTTGGAATAAGTTCTTCAAGCCATTAGTTATTGAATTGTAAGACTCTTATTTTATTCCCATTTCATTGTTTGAATATCAAGTTTAATTTGGATTATTGTTGGTTTGTTAATTATGCATCTAGAATGATCAACTAGTTGTTATTATTTAATTAACCATTGCTAGATTAGGTGAATGAATCTTTTATTTGTTTACCTATTCCGTTGTAGCAATTATAATTCATCAAATAGTATGCTAATCCATCATTGTTGAGTTATAAATGATTAAACTTGTATTAATCATAGTGGAGCATCGCTTGTTTTCTTCATTAATTCATCTTTGCTAAATTCCATTGTTTTATTCTACAATCTTGATACGATGAAGCACTTGACTAAATTGACAATATTGTAAGGGTTATTTGGTTACTCTTGTAGCTAATAACTAATATTATGTGGAATTAGAAGTCAACAACTTCATAGAAAAGTATTTAATTATGAAATAGATTAGAAGAGTCAATGAACAATTCATAACTATTTGGTGGAAATTACTTGGTCCAAGAATTATTCTCAACATTTGTTTACACATCCAATTATTTATATTGTTCTTACATTTAATTGCATTAGATTATTACTTAAGTATGTTGGAGTATGTGTCCTCGGCAATAGTGCGATCACATTATTAAAACTCATGATAAGAATACATGAAGGGATGATTCATATTTATTCGTCGACTGATCAACATTAATCGGTAATGATTGGCTGACTAGAGTTTGACATTACTGTCGTTTAACGGTGGTGATCAGTTGATTCCTTAAGGTCACACCTAGAGGATGATTCCCTTAATAGATAAATTAATTAATTGTATGCTGATACGGATTAATTAATTCCTTAAAAATTGAACAATTTATATATGTGAGTGAGAATATGAATCTTATTGTAATTCGATTAAATGAGATTCGTTTTAGTAAATAAAATGTTATATATTACTAAAACTTTGTTTATGAAACAATTAAATTAAGAATGATCGGTTAATTATAATTACAATTTGTTGTAGATTATATTAACATGGACCATTTTATACACTTGTAATCATGAATTACTAGTCAATTGTTGTATATATAATTGTATTAATATATGTAATGATATTTAATTGTTAAATATGCATTAATATTATTAATAACATGTTACATGTTACACATTATATGACAAAGTGACAACTGACAAAATAAAATGAAGTCCATATTATCTAGAGGACCGGTTTTTAGAGGATATAGGGTGAAATGATTAATTGTTTTTATATTGTGGAAAACACAGTGATTAACCTCTAAGACTAGACTTCACCCTAATGTATTTTGATAAGAACAATTCTAAAAAGAGAATGGGTATGCATTGGCTGTTGGGGCTGGTGTCCTCTACAGTTAGTGTAATAACATTTAAATCTCTAAAAGGATCAAAGGGCATACTTTTGTATTATTATCAGTTGGTCCACGTTTATCAATAACGGTTGGCTTGCTAGATAAGTTTGACGTTATTGTCATACAGATGGCGGTGATCAACTGGTCCCTAAAAGTCACACCTATAGGATACGTTTGAGAGATGTGACGGTATGAAAATACAGTCATGTTGATGCCTAAAATGACTAAGCAGTTAGTCGGAGTTATTGACTAGTAATTAGTCAAATGCGATGTTGAGATAATTATTTAATACGGATTAAATAATACGGGCTAAGGCGAATTAAGCGTTAATTCGTAAATTGAATATAAACGATTTATATTTAATTAATGTATATTGAATTAATTTATTATACAATATCGTCTTTGTCGGACAAGTATTAATATATCGACTGAGTCATGTTATTAGTTGATATTTTAATAACCGATAACCGATGACGATTTATGATAAAATCCCGTCATATACATTTAGCGAAAATCGAGTCAAACCACGAGTTAAAATAAGGAGAAAGTGGAAAGCCCACTTCCTCCCTAACCCACGGTTTGGTCGACCGAATGGAACAAAAAGGGGAGTCCCTCTCTTTTTGACCTAAGCATCATTTTGCAAGAAAATTAGGGTTTTGGAGAAGAATTTTCTCTGAAAATCTTAGATCTCTCTCATCAGAAAACTCACATAAACTCTCTCAATATTGCAAGTCAATTAGAGAGCACTTTCTAGCACAAGGGGCATAGTCTCAGACGGTCTTGGGTGCAACGATTAGGAGGAAATCTACTTTGATTTCTGTTCTTAGGCCGAATTTGCAAGGACCCGAGGTTGATTCTTTGTTCTTTATCGTTTCTATTGTAATTTTGTTTTATGACAATAATCGCATGTTAAATTTGCGTTATAATCCTTAAAATTTAAGGGAATTTTACGGATATTTCCCTACAAGTGGTATCAGAGCGAGGACACGTATATTTTTCAATGTGATTTTCAATAAAACGATTTGAAACGGTTGTTTTTGTCTCGAAAACCGTGTGGCCTCATGTGTTACACGGCTGTTTTGTGTTTGTTTTCGATTTGGTTTTAGCATGTTGTTATTTTATAGGGAGATTATAGCAATATGTGAAGTTTTTGTCAATTGTTGATTTAGTTTTTACACGAAATTAGATCAAAATTGCAACTGTTTTTGTTTTGTCAAATGTTTTCACGAGGGTTTTAAATTTCAGAACTGTTTTGGTCTCGATCGAGTGGGTTTTTACTCGATCGAGAGCTTTTCTGTCATGTTTTTGCTCGATCGAGTTCTTGCTTTACTCGATCGACCACCTTTTAAACCCTGACTGCTCGATCGAGAACCCTCGTACTCGATTGAACAGTTGTTGCTGATTAAAGTCCTCGATCGACCACCAGTTCTGTCCACTTTCCCTTTGGCAATCCTCTCGATCGACTTGCAGTTTCAGTCGATCGAGCCCTTTTGGTTTTGGCAGCGCTGAAAATTTAATTTTTTATTGTTTAAATTTTTTTTTGGCCTTAACATGTGCATAATACGGATTTTATGCATTCGCTTGATAGTGAAACGGTTCACTCACATACCATTTAGTTATTTTAAAACGATTTAATGTAACGGATTGTAATGAATTAAAATTAAGTTGATTAAATCGGTTTTATCACATAATTTTAATTGTCTTTGGTGGTTTGGATAAATTTAACATAATTACGGAATTATGTCACGAATAAATTTGTTTTAGTTGATGCATTTTATTTGTCGTTATTGTTGAATGCCTTGAATGCTTTTAATTACGTATTTATTTTATTTACAAACAGTTGTAACTTAGTGTGGCCTTAGTAGAACGTGTTACCGTAATGATGGAACACTGTCTTGGTTGTATTTTGAGATCTTGTATCTCCGTTTTGGTTTTTCATTGTAATTACAGTTTTTTATTTAGAATGTAAATAGGTTTATATTTTGTAAATTTTAATTGTAATTTTTTAGAAGACCAAAGATGGAGACCAGATGCTCACTCCCGCTGCATGACAAAGATGGAACATCAAGACAAGCTTCTCGGGTCCAACGGTGGATTCCAAAGTTGTATTATGTTCTTTTTACTAGGATAGGCCACACTAGGAGTTTTTATTTACGTATTGCATTCTTTTATTTATTTTTCGTAACGATAGATTGCATCATATTCCGCCTAAAAACCAAACCACCTAATAATTGCATGAAAACTGACTCATATAAAGGTCACGCGTTAGTTTTCTATGACATTCTTATGTCACACGATCAAGTTTAAGCCATCACCTAAGATAATTCATTCACGTAATGCTAGTTATTCGTTCACTTAAAAAGAATTAAAACTAAGTTGATGGGATCTTCCTCGTATAACCAAAAATTGAGAACAGTCTTTATAGGTCAAACTCCAATGAATCCCTTCTTCGTCGGTAGGCATAATATGACCCCTTCTACGTCGGGTAAGTTGGAACTGATTGACTTATTTTATCTCAACACTATGGTCACTCGTACGATCCTGTGATTATGGTGGACTATAGATAGGATTTACGGAAATCTATCGACCAAGAGTTCTTACGGAAGAACTAGCTAAACAGTTGGCTTATCAATTTACGGAAATTGAGTCTTGGGATCACTTGTATTATTCTTGAGGGAGATCAATTATGCAAGTGCAATGAGTCTACACGATTAAAATGAATTTTAAATAGACTTAAATCACCTCGATGAGTTGCTTATTTCGTTTTTGTTTTCCTTTCTTTTTCAGCGTAGATCACGATTTTTAAACTGCTAATAACTTAATGGCTGGCATCCTCGATGAGCCAATGCCAAGTGCCACATTGGACCGTGAGTCCTGGCTTTGGATCTTTATGAATCAGATGAATCAGTCTACTAGACTGAAGAATGATGGATCAAACTTCGCGGAATGGGAGGCGGCATTACGGAATGCGCCCACCGCGACGGGAAGCTCAAGTATTTGACTGAGCACCTCCCGCCAGCCCCAGGCCCCACGGCTCGAGTTAACGAGGTCTCCAAGTATAGCGACTTCGTCATGGAAGCGGGTGCGATTAAAAACGTACTCATTTTTGCAATGGAATCCAATTTGCAGAAACGCTTCATAGCCCAAGGTGCAAACAAGATTTTCACCACGCTCACTAAGGAATTCTCGAAAGCACCGAGAATCGTGACCTATGAGCATACCACTCGCTTCTTTGATGCGAGACTCCAGAAGGGCCAACCGGTTAGCCCACACATTCTCAGCATGATTGAGAATGTCGAGAGACTGGAGGCGCTTGATTGTAAAATCAGCGAGAACATCGTGATTGACCGCATGCTTCATTCACTCCACGATGGTTTTGCGCTCTTTAGAGCGAATTACTATATGAATGATTTGAAGAAAAGTCCTCATGAACTACACTCCCTTCTCGTACAGACCGAGAAGGACATGAAGTTCAGTGGGAGCTTGAAACAGGATGTTCTCGTTGTGTCAAACAAGGGCAAGGGTAAGGGCAAAGCTCAGGCAGACCTAGCGGTAGGCAAACCGAAGTTTAAGAAGTCGGGATCTGGTAAGAGTGGGCCTGGTGAGTCGAACAACTCATCAGGCACGACAAAGAGCAAGAATGATAACATGGAATGCCATCATTGCCACAAGACTGGGCATTGGAGGCGTACATGTCCTGTCTATCATGAGGACATAAAAGCAGGTCGCGTCAAACCTGTTGGTATGTCTTCTACTTCTTCTACTTTTATTCATATTATTGAGATTAACCACGCAAGTTACGGAACTTGGGTACTAGATCTTTGGTTGTGGTTCTCATCTGTGTAATCATGTGCGGGGGCTCCGAAACATCGAACCCCTCGTAAAGGGTGAGGTGGACCTGCGTATCGGGAATGGAGCACGATTGGCTACCGTCTCGAGGGAAACATACGTGATCCAGCTTCCTAGCGGATTTAAGTTATTTTTATATAACTGCTATTATGTACCCAGTCTTTCTAAAACATTATTTCAGTTTCTGCACTTGACAAACTTGGTTTTTCATTTGTAATAGAGAATAATAATTGCATTTTCTCATTACACGATATGATTTTTGGCAAGGCAATCTCCATGAATGGAATTTATGTTTTAGATCAGACCACCGAAATATTACACGTAATGAATAAAAAGTTAAAGGTTGGTGACAAAGATCAAACGTATCTATGGCACTGCCGTATAGGACACATTAATGAGAAACGCGTAAAACAGCTCATAAAGAATGGAGCTATCTCGGCCTTTGATTTTCAATCATTTGGAACGTGTGAATCATGTCTCATCGGTAAGATGACTCGTATTTCCTTCAAAGGTGTTGGAATGCTCGCTGCTGACCTATTAGGACTCATACATACGGATGTGTGTGGACCTATGTCAATCACCGCACGAGAAGGCTATAGGTATTTCATCACTTTCACGGACGATTTAAGTAGATATGGCTATGTCTACTTAATGAAGCACAAAAGTGAATCCTTTGAGAAATTTAAGGAAATACCAGAATCGGGTACAGAACCTACTGGGTAGAAAGATTAAAACACTGCGATCAGACCGTGGTGGCGAGTATCTTTCTCACGAGTTTGATCAACACCTTAAAGACTGTGGGATTGCCTTACAGTTAACTCCACCTGGAACACCTCAGTTGAATGGTGTGTCCGAACGGAGAAATCGAACACTACTTGATATGGTTCGATCTATGATGAGTCACACGGTACTACCTGATTCATTATAGGGTTATGCTCTTCTGTCAGCTGCTCTATCACTTAACCGAAGTCCGTCTAAAGCTGTTGACAAGACTCCATATGAACTATGGAAGGGAACGGTCCCTCACTTGTCCTTTATACGGATTTGGGGCTGCGAGGCTTATGTCAAGTGGAGACACGAGGATAAGCTCGGCCCGCGATCGGTCAAGACATACTTTATAGGTTATCCTAATGGAACACTTGGTCATTACTTCTATTCGCCAACCGAACAACGTGTATTTGTTGCGGCTAGTGCGACATTCTTAGAGAAGGAATTTCTCGAGAATGCAAAGAATGATAGAACCTTTGAGCTGTCGGAGGTTCCAGAACCAAATACCGAGCAACCATTGGAGGAACCAATTCCTTCAATCCCGGCTGCGATGAATATTCCTGAGGAACCTAGGAGGTCGGGAAGAGTCTCTATTCCTCCGGACAGATACATTGGTATGGTCGAGGAACATGACATAGATGACATTCTACTCTTAACGAGTAGTGAACCCGCAACCTATAAAGGTGCCATGACTAGTTCCGACTCAAAGCTATGGCTTGAGGCCATGAAATTCGAGGTGGACTCCATTTATGGACTTAAGCAAGCTTCTAGGAGTTGGAATCATCGTTTCGACCAAGTGATAAAAGAAAATGGATTTACTCGATCGGTCGAGGAACCATGTCTATATATCAAGTCGAGTGGGAGCAAGATTGTCTTCCTAATATTGTATGTTGACGACATACTCCTGATTGGGAATGACATACCTCTCTTAAGTTCGGTAAAAGTATGGTTGAAGAACCATTTCCAGATGAGAGATATGGGTGAGGCACAAAGAATTCTGGGCATCCGCATCTATCGAGATAGATCACGTCGGATGTTATCTCTCAGTCAGGAGTCGTACATAGACAAGATCCTAGAGAGATTCAGCATGACTAACTCCAAAAAGGGGTTTCTTCCTATGGCTCCAGGGGTGCATTTGAGCAAGTCTCAGGCACCAGAGACACCGGAAGAGAAAGAGCGCATGACACGGATTCCTTATGCCTCGACTATAGGATCAATCATGTATGCCATGATATGCACACGTCCAGACGTGGTATATGCATTGAGTATGACAAGTCGATTCCAACAGCATCCAGGTGTATCACATTGGATGGCTGTCAAAAACATTCTTAAGTACCTACGGAGGACTAAAGATTGGGCATTGACTTATGGATCGAGATGACTCGAAATCTCAGTCTGGATTCGTTTTTACTCTTAATGGCGCTACGACCCGGTGGAAGAGTTCAAACAAAGTGTTACAAAGCAGATTCTACGATCGAGTCCGAGTACCATGTCGCGTCTAGACATGTACAACGGAAAGCTCATCTAATCCGAGATTACGTGGAGCAAAAGGAAGTAGTGATAGAAAAGATTCTTTGCACATGATAATATAGCAGATCCTCTCACTAAACCATTACGACAAGATAAGCATGAAGGGCATGTTAATTCCATGGGAATTAAACGTGTTCCTGAGTTGTAGTACTCTTTTATGGATTAGATTCATTTTCTTGTGTACTCTATACGACATCATCGTTTTGATATTTATATATTTTGTTTTTCATGTGGAATTGTACGACAATTTTGAACACCACAAAGTGAACTGAACAAACATTATATTTTTAGTCCTTAATTGCCCACATGAGCTGATAACTCTGGCAATTATTTTGTGACGTTGGTTGATGGTGGGTTTAACGAGCCATAAGTCAACCGGTTGACTGACCAATCACAGAGGCGAGTTATACGGATATCTCGTAGGACACAATTGTGACATCGACGTGGAGTCCTAAATGTTTTATAACATTCGGTGCCAGGTCGTGGATAGGACCTCCATGGTGATCCTAAGAGTCGATTCTTTTGACTATCGACTGTCTCTTGAGAGTACGGCATATTTTGGGTGACTTTGGTTTCTTTCTCACGGTCATCCGTAACAGGGGGCCAAGTAGATTTTTTCTGGGTCATTTCATGCTGTGCTTAGATCGGAAGGAGTCGAGTTGAAGGAAATATTCAGCCTTTATCAGGTACTCGATATTTCTCGAGCCACTCGAGGAGTCAGAATCGAAATGCATGGCCATGCTCGAATACGGATTCGTTTTATCAGTTAAGTTACTCTCTAGTCGGGGAAACCACTCTAGATACAGATCGATTGTAAAATACGACCTTTGCGGATCCGGATCTGCAAATTGTTTTACATTGAGTGGGAGAAATTTTAAATGAATATGAGAATCGGTTATCGCACATACACTTGTACGGACAGGGAGTTTGTTGAGTTTGTGTCCTCCAGTTAGTGCGGATAACGTTATTACACATACACTTGTACGGACAAGTGGGAGCTTGTTGGGGCTGGTGTCCTCTACAGTTAGTGTAATAACATTTAAATCTCTAAAAGGATCAAAGGGCATACTTTTGTATTATTATCAGTTGGTCCACGTTTATCAATAACGGTTGGCTTGCTAGATAAGTTTGACGTTATTGTCATACAGATGGCGGTGATCAACTGGTCCCTAAAAGTCACACCTATAGGATACGTTTGAGAGATGTGACGGTATGAAAATACAGTCATGTTGATGCCTAAAATGACTAAGCAGTTAGTCGGAGTTATTGACTAGTAATTAGTCAAATACGATGTTGAGATAATTATTTAATACGGATTAAATAATACGGGCTAAGGCAAATTAAGCGGTTAATTCGTAAACTGAATATAAACGATTTATATTTAATTAATGTATATTGAATTAATTTATTATACAATATCGTCTTTATCGGACAAGTATTAATATATCGACTGAGTCATGTTATTAGTTGATATTTTAATAACCGATAACCGATGACGATTTATGATAAAATCCCGTCATATACATTTAGCGAAAATCGAGTCAAACCACGAGTTAAAATAAGGAGAAAGTGGAAAGCCCACTTCCTCCCTAACCCACGGTTTGGTCGACCGAATGGAACAAAAAGGGGAGTCCCTCTCTTTTTGACCTAAGCATCATTTTGCAAGAAAATTAGGGTTTTGGAGAAGAATTTTCTCTGAAAATCTTAGATCTCTCTCATCAGAAAACTCACATAAACTCTCTCAATATTGCAAGTCAATTAGAGAGCACTTTCTAGCACAAGGGGCATAGTCTCAGACGGTCTTGGGTGCAACGATTAGGAGGAAATCTACTTTGATTTCTGTTCTTAGGCCGAATTTGCAAGGACCCGAGGTTGATTCTTTGTTCTTTATCGTTTCTATTGTAATTTTGTTTTATGACAATAATCGCATGTTAAATTTGCGTTATAATCCTTAAAATTTAAGGGAATTTTACGGATATTTCCCTACATTGGCTCCCTAGCCACACCCCCACCCACCAGTTTTTCCCCTTTACTCTTGTATAAGAATTGTTCTTATTCTCTCTAATATTGATTCTTACATCATTCACTTCTCACTTCTCTCATTATCTCTCTAAAATAAGTTTTTGAAAAATAAATTGTTCAAAATCTTATATTTAGATTACTAAAAGGTAGTAATAGAAATAATAATAAGATTAATTTTAAGGTCTCTAATTATATATCTAGTTGATATATTAATTAGAATTAAGGGGTTGTCTTGGTGCCATCAAGAGGAGAATCTCTAATATTCGGGTTCTGGAGGATCATCCTTTAATTTGTAGCTCAAGAACAAGTGTTGGAAGGAGTCCTCACTTGTTCTCTTAGACCGATTTTTAATAATGTAAGGAACATTATTCATACTTTTCTATTTATATTTTTGTTATGCATGCACTAGATTAACATCTAATTTATGAGAAATTTAGATCTATAATTAAAGAGTTTAATTTTAGGGTTATAGAATCATTTCAAGTGGTATCATGAGCTATGGTTGTTGCATGCATAATCGGTTTATAGTTTTTCCGAGTTAAAAATATAACATATAAAACTTGAGATTTTGTAATTTATGTTATAAAGTCACGAAAATTTTTGCATGTCATATATTCTGGTCCTAAATTATATTTAGGTTATTTTGATGATTTATGGTAATTTTTAGCTCATTTTAAAGACTTTAGTGATTTTATTACATTTTAATGTATAAAATGGTATTTAAAATGCTAAAAATAGTTAAACTTTGTTTCTCACCTTAAAATTTTTATATGACCTCACATGCATATTTTACTTATTGTATGTAAAATTTCGTATAAATTTGATTTATTTTGCATGATTTATAATTTTTATGAGATAAAAATGACATAAATGGATGTAAAATGGTTAAAATTAGTTAAACTTCGAAACATGCCATGAAATTTTAATATGTTGTCACATGCACATTTTATGCACTGGTTGTAAAATTTTAGATGAACTTGATTCATTTTGCATGATTTATGAATTTTTTAGTGTAAAAATAACATAAATGGTGACTATTTTAGCAAAAATAGCTAAAATTAAATACATGGCATGAGAAAATTATTTTAGGTTGGATTATTATCCCACATATCAGATCTAAAGTTGGAACATTGATTAGATTAATTTTCATATGCTTTAGATGTTTTATTTGATAAAACCGATAAATAGCAACTATATTTTTCTCGAAATAAATTCAAAAAATTTTAACCTTGATTTTTGACGTTATGAGTGTCATGGAATTGTTCCAGAATGTTCAAAAATTTAAAATTCAAATTTTGAAATTATTGTAATTAAATTTGGATTTATGTCATAAAATGTTATGATTTTTAAGGTTTATAATGAGCATAAAAATTAAATCAAGTTGAATTATTGTCAAAAATTGAGTAATGACTAATTTTTGAGTCCTAAAAGGTTAGGATAATTAACTTGGACTAAAATTTGATTTTAGTATTATTTTGTGATTTTAATAAGTTTTTTGTTTTTTTGGGGTAAAAGGCAAGTATATAATGATATCAAAAATGAGTTACATCATCAAAGTGTTTGCAATATGAGTATAATGTGAGCAAAATATAAAAAGAAATCATCTAAGAAATATAAACAACATTAGAACTTGGACAGCTGGAGGAGCCAAGTTCGATCCGTAGAAGCAACAGTAGTTTGATAAGTTAAAGATCGCGAATATCCATAAAACCGGATTATATTTAAGATATAAGTTAAAATAGGGAGATTTGGCACATAATTTGGCATGTTAGGTACATATTATAATGCTGCATTTTTATTGATGAATGTCATATTTCTTTTATATAATTTTGAATTATGTAATTTTTTTCTTAGTATGGCCTTAGTTTTAATCGATATTACTCATAATGTAAGGGAATATTGATTCGGTTGTAATTTATTGTGATCTCGTATCACTTTTATTTTATTTTATTTTATTAGATTTTATTTTACAAATGTATAATAGGAAGTACAATGTACATTTTTATTATTTAATTATTTGTAATCCCGGAGTTTCCTAAAGACGGTGCCATTTAGAAAAGAGTTCCGATCAAGACGGTGTTTGTCCTTGGGAGGCGTGTCACATGAAGATTCAAGGGACCAAAGGAGTTGGTTTCCGAATATGTAATAAAATATAAGATTTTCTATTTTAGAGAAGGCCATACTAGGAAATTTATTTTCTTTATTTGCTTGCTTTATATGTTTGCATGCATTGCCAAATCGCCATAACTTCACATGCATATTTTATCTTCTTATCGACTATTGTCAATTATAATTATTGAGTATTCATCGACTTAGTTTACTTAAAGATGATAGATAATAAATCGACAAGACCTCACACATATTTAAAATTGAGATTAGCCTTACCAAATAGTACGACTCATGAATCCCTTTGACATTTGGGGTAGATTCGGTTCCCCGGGGTGCTTTCATTTATCATTGGGTAAGTGGGGGTAATAAGACATTATTACACGCGAAATTTGGTTGGACTCAACGGGTTATAAAGACTAGTCTTATGTTCCGGAGCTAGAGATGAATTTTATGAAATAGATCGACCGAGAATTCTATAGTAGAATCAATTAAAGAGTTAATTCACCAAATTTAAGCAAGTATGGGATGTATCGGTTTCCCGTGCCCATGTTTATGTAAAGATGGATCTCAGAATCATTTATATAATTTAGGTGCGAGGTCATTATATAAATGCATAATTTTAAAACCTTGTTAAATATGTTTACAAGTAAAATGATAAATATTAATTGTTTCCTTCAATTCCTTTTTGTAGTCAATTTGATTAATTTGCAATGGCAACTCCGATTTCATCCGCTTTCACAAGTGGAACCGCTCCACCACTCACTAATGCTTCTTGGCTCCGATCCTTTATGGATCGATGTAAGCTTGAAAAGAATGAGACTAACTTTGCCGATTGGGATGCGCAACTCCGCTTGGCCGCGGAAGGTGACGGCAAGCTTCGTTACCTTACCGAAGCCGCTCCCGCTATACCTACTACTAGGTCAACCGCCGCGGTTAGGGAAGCCTATGAGGCTTACCTAAAAGAATCGGCTGCGATCAAGAATGTCATGATCTTCTCTATGGATGCCGATCTCCAAAGGAGTGCTACTAAGATATGTTGGGGTTGGTGTCCTTAACAGTTAGTGCAAGGACTTATAAACCTCTAAAAGGATCAAAGGGCATACTTTGGTATTATTATCAGTTGATCCACGTTTATCAATAACGGTTGGCTTGCTAGATAAGTTTGACGTTATTGTCATACAGATGGCGGTGATCAACTGGTCCCTAAAAGTCACACCTATAGGATACGTTCGAGAGATGTGACGGTATGAAAATACTGTCATGTAGATGCCAAAATTGACTAACCAGTTAGTCCGAGTTATTTGACTAGTAATTAGTCAAATATGTGATGTTGAGATATTATATTTAATACGGATTAAATATCATGGGCTAAGGCGAATTAACCAGTTAATTCGTAAATTTAAATATAAGCATTTTATATTTAATTAAATGTGTATTGAATGTAATTATACAATCTTTTGTTTTGTCGGACATGTATTAAGAATTCAATCGACCCGTATTATTAGCCGATGCCTTAATTTCCGATAACCGATAATGAGTTTATAATACAAACCCGTCATATACATTCTAGGATTTGGCGAACTGGACCTCGAGCTAAAATTAAGAGGAAGTGGAAGCCCATTTCCCCATGCATGCACTCGGTCCGGCCGAACCAAACAAAAGGAGAGACTCCCTCTCCTTTTGACCTAATCATCATTTGAAACAAAGATTAGGGTTTGAAGAGCATTCTTCTCTGAAACCTGAGATCTCTCATCTCGACAAAATTCACATCAGTTCTCCCTATATTGCAAGACAATCGGAGAACACTGTTCTAGCACAAGGGCATATCTCGGACAAAGTCTTGGGTGCAACGATTAGGAGGAAATCTGCTTTGATTTCTGTTCTTTACGCCGCAATTTAAAGGACCCGAGGTTGTTACTTGCTTCTTATCGTTTCTCGTTTGCATTTATGTTTTATGACCATATTCACATGTTTAAATTTACGTTATAGTCCTAAATTTAAAGGGTAGTATACGGATATTAACCCACAAGTGGTATCAGAGCGAGGCCACGTAAATTTTTATATGTGTTTTTCATCAAACGATTGTTGAAACGATGATTTTTGGTTAAAAATTTTGTCTCGGCAGCCATTTTTTTTACTCGGCAGAATTTTTTTTCTTTGCTGCGTTTTTGGTTGCTTCGGGAACCGTGTCTTGTTTACACGGTTGCTCTTGTTGTTGTTTTGTCTCGAAAACCAAACCGTGCCATGTTTTACACGGCTGTTTTGTTTCAAATTTCATGTTGTTTTTACATGTTGTTATTTTATACGGAGATTATAGCAACATGTCAAGTTTTTGTCAATTGTTAAAATTGTTTTGATGCGTTTTTGATCAAAATTACAATTGATTTTGTCTCGAAAATCTGTTTTCACGAGGGTTTGGTGTTTTTCAGAAACTTTTGTATTCGATCGACCATGTTTTTAATCGATCGAGTAGTTTTCTGTCTTGTTTTTGCTCGATCGAGTCCCTGTTGTACTCGATCGACCTTGTTTCAAAAACCTTTTGCTCGATCGAGTCCCTGTTGTACTCGATCGACCCCTTTCTAAACCCTACTGCTCGATCGAGTTGTCCTCGTACTCGATCGAGTAGTTTTGCTGATGGAAGTCCTCGATCGACCACCAATGTTGTCGATCGAGTACCCCCTGATAAGCATACCCCTCGATCGACTTGCAGTTCAGTCGATCGAGCCCTGTAGTTCCTCGATCGAGCACTTGTGTCCCTGGATCGAGGGATTTCCGTTTTGACAGCTTTGAAAATTTGTTTCTTTTGATTTAAATTTTCTTTTGGCTTTATTATGTACTTTATACGGATATAGTACACTCGCTATGATTGTGAAACGGTTCACACACGTACCATTAAGTTATTTTAAAGCGTTTTTTAAAATAACGGATTGTAATGGATTAAAATTAAATGATAGAAGCGGTTTTATCACATGAATTTTAATCATTAAAAGGTGGTTTGGATAAATTTAACATAATTACGGAATTATGTCACGAATGAATTTGTTTTTAGTTGATGCATTTTTATTTATCGTTTTGTTGAATGCCGTGAATGCCATTTTAATTACGTATTTAATTTTTACAATCAATTGTAACTTAGTGTGGCCTTAGTAGAACGTGTTACCGTAATGATGGAACACGGTCTTGGTTGTATTTTGAGATCTTGCATCTCCGTTTTGGATTTTTCACTTGTAATTACAGTTTTAATTAGAATGTAAATAGGTTTATATTTTGTAATTTTAAATTGTAATTTTTGAGAAGACCAAAGATGGAGACCGGATGCTCACTCCCGCTACTTGGATCAAGATGGAACATCAAGACAAGCTTTTCGGGTCCAACGGTGGATTCCAAAGTTGTATTATGTTCTTATACTAGGATAGGCCACACTAGGAAATTTTTATTTACGTATTGCATTCCTTTATTTTTTTTTTTGCTACGATAATATGCATCATATTCCGCCTAAAAACCAAACCACCTAATTATTGCATGAAAACTGACACATATAGAGGTCACGAGTTAGTTTTCATTGACATTCTCATGTCACACGTTTTTAAGCCATCTTCCAAATAAATTCATTCACGACAGACGCTAGTTATTCGTTCACTTAAAATGAATTATAATTTTGTTGATGGGATCTTCCTCGTATAAACTAAAATTGAGAACGGTCTTTATAGGTCAAACTCCAATGAGTCCCTTCTTCGTCGGTAGGCATACTATGACCCCTTCTACGTCGGGTAAGTTGGAACTGATTGACCTATTTTATCTCAACACCATGGTCACTCGTACGATCCTGTGACTATGGTGGACTATAGATAGGATTTACGGAAATCTATCGACCAAGAGTTCTCCCGGAAGAATTAGCTAAACAGTTGGCTTATCAATTTACAGAAATTGAGTCTTGGGATCACTTGTACCTTTCTTGAGGGAGATCAATTATGCAAGTGCGAGAGTCTACATGTTTAAAATAAATTTTAAAATAGACTTAAATCACCTCGATGAGTTGCTTATTTCGTTTTGTTTTTCCTTTCTTTTTCAGTGTAGATCACGTATTAAAACTGTGTAACAACAAATGGCTGGTTCAAGTGATAACCCAATGCCAAGTGCCACATTGGACCGTGAGTCCTGGCTTAGGATCTTCATGAGTCAGATGAATCAGTCTACTCGATCGAAGAATGATGGATCCAACCGCGGATCGGGAGGGAAAGCATTACGGAATCTTTGCCGCCGCCGACGGAAAGCTCAAATATCCGCTGAGCCCATGCCGTTAAACCCAGGCCCCACGGCCGGAATTAACGAAATCAACAAGTATAACGATTTCGCTTTAGAAGCGGGTGCGGTGAAGAACGTACTTATTTTTGCAATGGAACCCAATTTGCAGAAACGCTTCATAGCCCAAGGTGCAAACAAGATTTTCACCACGCTCACTAAGGAATTCTCGAAAGCACCGAGAATCGTGACCTATGAGCATACCACTCGCTTCTTTGATGCGAGACTCGAGAAGGGCCAACCGGTTAGCCCACACATTCTCAGCATGATTGAGAATGTCGAGAAGTTGGAGACCTTTAAGCGTAACATCAGCGAGAACATTGTTATCGACCGTATGCTTCACTCACTCCACGATGGTTTTTCGCAATTTAGAGCGAATTACTATATGAATGATTTGAAGAAAACTCCCCATGAACTGCACTCCCTCCTCGTACAGACCGAGAAGGACATGAAGTTCAGTGGGAGCTCGAAACAGGATGTTCTCGTTGTGTCAAACAAAGGGAAAGGTAAGGGCAAAGCTCCGGCA
The DNA here is from genome assembly GCF_048544455.1 of Silene latifolia. Taxonomy (NCBI): domain Eukaryota; kingdom Viridiplantae; phylum Streptophyta; class Magnoliopsida; order Caryophyllales; family Caryophyllaceae; genus Silene; species Silene latifolia. Next base: position 169,383,163 of record NC_133534.1, on the reverse strand, counting down.
AACCTAACGATGAGGTAAGGCGAAGTTCAAGAAGTCGGGTTCGAGGTAAGAGTGGTCCTGGTGAGGCGAGTAACTCATCAGGCATGACAAAGAGCAAGAGTGAAAACATGGAATGCCATCATTGCCACAAGATTGGGCATTGGAGACGCACATGTCCTGTTTATCATGAGGACTTAAAGGCGGGTCGTGTTAAACCTGTTGGTATGTCTTCTCTCTCTTCTACTTTTATTCATATGATTGAGATTAACCACGCAAGTTACGGAACTTGGGTACTTGATCCTGGTTGTGGTTCTCATCTGTGTAATCATGTGCGGGGGCTCCGAAACATCGAACCCCTCGTAAAGGGTGAGGTGGACTTGCGTGTTGGGAATGGAGCAAGAGTGGTCGCCGTCTCAAGGGGACATATGTGATCCAGCTTCCTAGCGGATTTGAGTTATCATTATATGATTGCTATTATGTACCCAGTCTTTCTAAAAACATTATTTCTGTTTCTGCGCTTGATAAACTTGGTTTTTCATTTGTAATAGAAAACAATGCTTGCATTTTCTCATTACACGATATGATTTACGGCAAGGCAGTCTCCATGAACGGAATTTATGTTTTAGATCAGACCAATGAAATATTACACGTAATGAATAAAAAGTTAAAGGTTGGTGACAAAGATCAAACGTATCTATGGCACTGCCGTATGGGACACATTAATGAGAAACGCGTAAAACAGCTCATCAAACATGGAGCTATCTCGGCCTTTGATTTTCAATCATTTGGCACGTGTGAATCATGTCTCATCGGTAAGATGACTCGGATTTCCTTCAAAGGTGTTGGAATGCGCGCTGGCCGACCTATTAGGGCTCATACACACGGATGTATGTGGTCCTATGTCAATCACCGCACGAGAAGGCTATAGGTATTTTATCACTTTCACGGACGATTTGAGTAGATATGGCTATGTCTACTTAATGAAGCACAAAAGTGAATCCTTTGAGAAATTCAAAGAATACCAGAATAGGGTACAGAACCTATTAGGTAGAAAGATTAAAACACTGCGTTCAGATCGTGGTGGCGAGTATCTTTCTCACGAGTTTGATCAACACCTAAAGGACTGTGGGATTGCCCTACAGTTAACTCCACCTGGAACACCTCAGCTGAACGGTGTGTCCGAACGGAGAAATCGAACACTACTTGATATGGTTCGATCCATGACGAGTCACACGATATTACCTGATTCATTATGGGGTTATGCTCTTATGTCAGCCGCTCTAATACTTAACCGAAGTCCGTCTAAAGCTGTTGACAAGACTCCATATGAATTATGGAAGGGAACGGTCCCTAACTTGTCCTTTATACGGGTTTGGGGCTGCGAGGCTTATGTCAAGTGGAGACCTGAAGATAAGCTCGGCCCGCGATCGGTCAAGACATACTTTATAGGTTATCCTAAAGGATCACGTGGTCATTACTTTTATTCGCCAACCGAACAACGTGTTTTTTGTTGCGGCTAGTGCGACATTCTTAGAGAAGGAATTTCTCGAGAATGCAAAGAGTGATAGAACCTTCGACCTGTCGGAGATTCCAGAACCAAACACCGAGCAACCATTGGAGGAACCAATTCCTTCAATCCCGGCTGCGGTGAATATTCCTGAGGAACCTAGGAGGTCGGGTAGAGTCTCTATTCCTCCGGACAGATACATTGGTATGGTCGAGGAACATGACATAGATGACGTTCTACTCTTAACGAGTAGTGAACCCGCAACCTATAAAAGTGCCATGACAAGTTCTGACTCAAAGCTATGGCTAGAGGCCATGCAATCCGAGATGGACTCCATGTACGAGAACAACGTGTGGGATCTTGTTGACTTACCTGCTAAGGTTCGTCCCCTTCAATGCAAATGGCTTTACAAGATAAAGCATTTCGTGGAAGGTCAACAAGATATCTATAAAGCACGACTAGTTGCTAAAGGTTTCACCCAAGTGCCAGGTTTGCACTACGATGAGATTTTTGCACCCGTAGTTATCTTTGCGTTCCATTCGGATTATCTTAGCGATTGCCGCTTTTCATGACTATGAAATTTGGCAAATGGACGTGAAAACCGCCTTCTTAAACGGCTTTTTGGAGGAAGAGTTGTACATGGTACAACCTGAAGGTTTCATCGATCCAGTACATCCTAAGAAAGTGTGCAAGCTTAAGCGTTCCATTTATGGACTTAAGCAAGCATCAAGGAGTTGGAATCATCGCTTCGACCAAGTGATAAAAGACAATGGATTTACTCGATCGGTCGAGGAACCATGTCTATATATCAAGTCGAGTGGGAGCAAGATTGTCTTCCTAATATTGTATGTTGACGACATACTCCTGATTGGGAATGACATACCTCTCTTAACTTCGGTGAAAGTATGGTTGAAAAACCATTTCCAGATGAAAGATCTGGGAAAGGCACAAAGGATTCTAGGCATCCGTATCTATCGAGATAGATCACGACGGATGTTATCTCTCGATCAGAGTCTTACATAGACAAAGTCCTAGAGAGATTCAAAGCATGACTAACTCCAAGAAGGGGTTCCTCCCGATGGCTCCAGGGGTGTATTTGAGCAAGTCTCGGGCACCGAGACACCGGAAGAGAAAGAGCGCATGACACGGATTCCTTATACTTCGGCTATAGGATCAATCATGTATGCCATGATATGCACACGTCCAGACGTGGCATATGCATTGAGTATGACAAGTCGATTCCAACAGCAACCAGGTGAACCACATTGGTTGGCTGTCAAGAACATTCTTAAGTACCTCCGGAGGACTAAAGATTGGGCATTGACTTATGGAGGCGATCAAAAGCTATGCGCAACCGTTCTGCAGATGCTAGCTTCCAAACGGATCGAGATGACTCGAAATCTCGGTCTGGATTCGTTTTTACTCTTAATGGTCTTTGATCATCGGTGAAAGAGTTCGAAACAAATCACACTAAAGAGATTCTACGATCGAGTCCGAGTACTATGCCGCGTCGAAGCAACAAAGGAAGCGATATGGATGCGTCAATTCTTACATGGACTATCGGTAGTGCCTAGTTCGAATGACCCGATCACCATCTATTGCGACAATAGTGGTGCCATCTTCCAAGCTAAGGAGCCTAAGTCTAGCAACAAATCTAGACATGTACAACGGAAAGCTCATCTAATCCGGGATTACGTGGAGCAAAAGGAAGTAGTGATAGAAAAGATTGCTACTGATGATAACATAGCAGATCCTCTCACTAAAGCATTACGACAAGATAAGCATGAAGGGCACGTAAATTCCATGGGAATCAAACGTGTTCCTAAGTTGTAGTACTCTTTTATGGATCAGATTCATTCTCCCTTGTACTCTATACGACATCATCGTTTTGATATTTATATATATATTTTGTTTTTCATGTGGATTTGTACGACAAATTTTGAACACCACAAAGTGAACTGAACGAACATTATATCTTTTCGGTCCTTAATTGCCCACATGAGCTGATAACTCGGCAATTATTTTGTGACGTTGGTTGATGGTGGGTTCAACGAGCCATAAGTCAACCGGTTGTGACCAATCACGAGAGGCGATTTATACGGATATTTCGTAGGACACTATTGTGACATCGACGTGGAGTCCTAAATGTTTTATAACATTCGTTGCCCGGTCGTGGATAGGACTTCCATGGTGATCCTAAGAGTCGATTCTTTTGACTATCGATTGTCTCTTGAGACTACGGCAGATTTTGGGTGACTTTGGTTTCTTTCTCACGGTCATCCGTAACAGGGGCCAAGTAGATTTTTTCTGGGTCATTTCATGCCGTGCTTAGATCGGAAGGAGTCGAGTTGAAGGAAATATTCAGCCTTTATCAGGTACTCGATATTTCTCGGGGCCACTCGAGGAGTCAGAATCGAAATGCATGGCCATGCTCGGATACGGATTCGTTTTATCGGTTAAGTTACTCTCTAGTCGGGGAAACCACTCTAGATACAGATCGATTGTAAAATACGACCTTTGTGGATCCAGATCTGCAAATTGTTTTACATTGAGTGGGAGAGATTTTAAATGAATATGAGAATCGGTTATCGCACATACACTTGTACGGACAAGTGGGAGTTTGTTGGAGCTTGTGTCCTCCAGTTAGTGCGGATAACGTCATTGCACATACACTTGTACGGACAAGTGGGAGCTTGTTGGGGTTGGTGTCCTTAACAGTTAGTGCAAGGACTTATAAACCTCTAAAAGGATCAAAGGGCATACTTTGGTATTATTATCAGTTGATCCACGTTTATCAATAACGGTTGGCTTGCTAGATAAGTTTGACGTTATTGTCATACAGATGGCGGTGATCAACTGGTCCCTAAAAGTCACACCTATAGGATACGTTCGAGAGATGTGACGGTATGAAAATACTGTCATGTAGATGCCAAAATTGACTAACCAGTTAGTCCGAGTTATTTGACTAGTAATTAGTCAAATATGTGATGTTGAGATATTATATTTAATACGGATTAAATATCATGGGCTAAGGCGAATTAACCAGTTAATTCGTAAATTTAAATATAAGCATTTTATATTTAATTAAATGTGTATTGAATGTAATTATACAATACTGTTTTGTCGGACATGTATTAAGAATTCAACTGACCCGTATTATTAGCTGATGCCTTAATTTCCGATAACCGATAACAGTTTATAATACAAACCCGTCATATACATTCTAGGATTTGGCGAACTGGACCTCGAGCTAAAATTAAGAGGAAGTGGAAGCCCATTTCCCCATGCATGCACTCGGTCCGGCCGAACCAAACAAAAGGAGAGACTCCCTCTCCTTTTGACCTAATCATCATTTGAAACAAAGATTAGGGTTTGAAGAGCATTCTTCTCTGAAACCTGAGATCTCTTATCTCGACAAAATTCACATCAGTTCTCCCTATATTGCAAGACAATCGGAGAACACTGTTCTAGCACAAGGGCATATCTCGGACAAAGTCTTGGGTGCAACGATTAGGAGGAAATCTGCTTTGATTTCTGTTCTTTACGCCGCAATTTAAAGGACCCGAGGTTGTTACTTGCTTCTTATCGTTTCTCGTTTGCATTTATGTTTTATGACCATATTCACATGTTTAAATTTACGTTATAGTCCTAAATTTAAAGGGTAGTATACGGATATTAACCCACAAGATATGCACCGCTTATAAGATCTACGCCAAGCTTGTGACCATGTTTTCACAAGCTCCTAGGATCATCCAATATGAGGCGGCCTACGCATTCTTTGAGCTCAATATCAAAGAGGGTCAAAAGGTTAGCCCTCATGTGCTCAACTTGATTGAGCATGTTGAGACGCTCAAATTGCAAAAGGTTGAAATTCCCGCACAATTCGTTATTGACCGAGTTCTCCATTCATTGAATCGCATCAAAGCATATGTTCAATTTAGGGTAAAATACAATATGCAAAACATGAAAACCTCTCTCCGTGAATTGCACAACTTGCTTGTACAAGCCGAGAGAGACATGGGTCTCAATGTGAGTACGAGCAAGGATGTGCTCAATATTAATAATAAGAGCAAAGGGAAATTCAAGAAAAGCGCTAGAAAGGGTAAGAAACCCACTCCCAACAAGGGCAAAGGGAAATCTATTGGGAATAGCTCTCCCAAGCCCAAAAAGGGTGCTTCTTCCGGGGATAAGTGCCACTATTGTTGTTGTACAGGCCATTGGAAACGTAATTGCTCGAAGTATCTAGGAGATGTCAAAGCTGGACGTGTGACTCCAGTAGGTAATAAATTCTTAAAATCTATTGTGTTATTGATATAAATCCCAACTTTGGTATTTGGATACAAGTTGTGATTCTCACCCCCTTTAAATGTAATTTAGGGCATGTGAGGAAAGACAAAGACAAGGAGAAGCAAGCTTGAAGAAGATCTTCAACAAAGGGATGCTAGGGTAGCCGCCCATAGTAGAAGACCTATGGAAGCTTGGCTTTTATTTTGTATTGTCTTCTTTGTATTGTTGTATTTTGACTTGTTGTTTTAGAACTCGTTTTGATTTTCGTGTTGGACATGTAAATTTGTTTTATTTCCATTTTGCAAACAATGGTTGTATGAATTTTAATGACTTGTTTTTCAACCCAGGTCATTCGGTTTATGGAATTTTTTCTATCTTCTAAAAACTTGTCATTATACACCTTTTACATCAACAACATAAATTGATTTGACTTAAATTGATCATAAAAGAATTACAACGATTGGATCATTGTAATGAGTTCATAAGCCATGAATTTGATTCCCTCTTATGCTTTTATGACTAAATATCACATCTTATTTGACATAAGAAAGAACGATTGTAAAGAAACAGAGTAATTTGAAATCAAGGTAGAGAATTTTATAAACCAATTGATAACACCACTTATAACTAAGACTTGTAACAACTTATAAGACTCCATACGAGCTATGGGAGGTCTTAAGACCCTAAAACTGTATAAGACATGGATATGAATCCAATCCTTTATCTTATGAAGGCTAGTCTATCTTACTACTAGATTACAATGTCATTACAAGAGGGTCATCTTTTAAGGTCATAATGTGCGATATTTTCTTCATTCACATGGTTAAGTATCAAATTGTTTGTTGCTTATATAGCTATCTTTAAAGAAAAATAGGTGTATTTTTCAAAAAGATAGAGTGGGAGAAAGTTAGCAACAAACTCGAGACTAGTGAGGAGACCAAAAGAAAGCTTATTAGGTCAAACTCGAGACTAGTGAGGAGACCAAAAGAAAGCTTATTAGGTCAAACTCGAGGCTAGTGAGGAGACCAAAAGAAAGCTTATTAGGTGAAAGTCGAGGCTAGTGAGGAGACCAAAAGAAAGCTTATTAGGTCAAACTCGAGACTAGTGAGGAGACCAAAAGAAAGTGATCTTCAATAAAGTTTTCTTATGAAGTGGTTGTATCAAGTAATTTTCAATTCAATTTTACATAAGAGCCTAATGAACCAATGTGAAGTCTCTGCATAAGAGTTGCATGGAAAGACACTAAAGTTGTCTAGAAAGCGAAGTTAAAATGTAACCAAGCTAAGATCCATATCATCATTGCTACACCTCATAGTGTGAATAAGCAAGTTAAGAGCAATTTCTAAATAGATATTTAGAAAAGAGTGTATGTGTGACATAAACACGAGGTTTTAATTAACACTTAAAAATTGCAATGATCATTACAATTATGTGATGAGAAAATGGATTCACTCGAGTTGTTGAGAGGCCATAAGTATACATGGATTTAAGTGGGAGTCAATATTGACATGTTAAGACATGAAGATTAGTGGGAGAAATTGTCTTTCGTGTTAATGTCATTAAGGATGATATGCTAACACTACCATCGATGAAGGAATGTTTTTGTTTTCAATTCTCGATGAAAGAAGACATGATGCATTCTAAAATTTCAAATCTATCATAATATAGGGAAATTTAGATTGGCACTTAGATAATTATCTTATGATTGATAAGATTCTTTATCTGTTAAATATCAACGTAGGTTGAGGAGGTTATTCATTTTGATGAAAGTGGAATTACTATGAAAGAGTCATAGTCATTCAATGAACCCCATGAGTTATTGATCACATGAAATCAACTGCTAATGTTTCCGCCATTAGAACGATCATGTATGTCAATATATGCACATGCCATGATGAATTATATGCTTGGAGCATAATGAGTCAATGACAAGTTATTTCAAATAAAAGTCATTTGAAAGCCTTCAAGAACATCCATTATAAATTCTTGAGAAGGAATGAGGATCCGTTCTTGTGTTTGGGTAACATACTAAGTTGTGTGTTGAAGAGTTCACAAACTCTAATTTCCAAACCTATAAGGATTTATCGAAATCCTAGGCTAATTTTATTGACTCAGGAGTAAGTGACTAGAAAAATATTTTAGAATCAACCATTGCAAATTCTACAAATGGTGTCTGAGTACATTGTGATAAGAAAGCTCATAAAGGGACTATAGGTAGACCCTTCCACCATGTATTTTATCACAAGTTATATGATGACAGTGGGAGCATTTTTCAAGTTTGTTGAACCATATAGTATATATGTTTATGTTTTGATGATGTCAAGGTGCTTTATATTTTATATAGTCGTTCCGCGTAATCGTTTGTTTAAGTCTGTTAGATTAAACTTATTTATTACAAGCAATAATGAAGAATTGTGATGGAAGTATATTGTGATCAAGCCTCAATTGAAGATCAAAATTATTTGAGAAGTCATTCAAGTATTATGAGAAGACGAAATCCGTCTAAAGATTAATCAAGCTTGGATGATGAAGTAGCCTATGCTCAAAGATCTCCTTTGAAGATTAGAATAGTATAGGTGATTATCTCGGAATGGTAACTAAGAGTGAATTTCATGTATTGGTAAAGTTATAGCTTTGCAGCTATAACATTACTAGTAAAAGAGCTCAATGTTATAGCTCTTCTACTATAACATTGAGATGCTGAGTTTTTACACAACTTGAATTGTTTCAAAATTGTTTTTGAAAAATGTTTTTGGTTTATTTTAAATGTTCTAGTAAAAGTATTTATTAAATAAAGCCCGGTTTAGTGCGAAGTTCGGTTTTATGTTGAACGTTAATTAGTAGTCTTATTGGATCAACTTATGAGTTGAGCCATATTACTAATTAAGGTTTTAGCATAGCATACTCTTAAAATCCTAAATTCTAACCTAATATTAAGCTAGGGTTTGCACGAATCATGAGGCATATGAGCCATGATATTTCGTGTGACCTAAGATATAACAAGACCTTATTGTAAAGATTTTATTCTCTAGGAATATCTTTACATATATTTTATATCTTACTTGATATGGTTATTTATGAGAAAGATATTCTTGTTATGGAAAATCTTATCATATCTTAGGATTTATGGAAAAGATAATAAAAGAATAATTTATATTTTATCTTTTGGAATATTCTTTATTATCTTTAAAGGCTTTAAGGAAAGAAATAATAGAAGATATGATTTGTTTACATATCTCTATTTTGGCTATTAGGGTTTCGTGAAAACCATTAGCCATGCTCCTTCCTTTCCTATAAATACCTTGCTTTCATAACATTTGAAGTAGTGACCTTAAGCATAAAATTGATTTTATTTTTACAAGCAAATCCGTGTGTTTCAAGCAAGAAAACTGATTTGCTATTTTTGAAAAAGGTCGTGTGTTTATAAACTCGTATGTTCATTTGTTAGTTCTTGTTATAAGATAATAGTGCTCAATAGATTTCTTACTTGTTCATTAACGTGAACCTCTGCAAGAATCTTTAGTGCTTTCTTATTAGCGTAAGTTAGTCACTCGAGTATTTAACGGTACTCATTGAGTTACAGCTAGAGTCAGTTGTACGAGTTGGGTTAGTAAATTTGTAATCCGTAGAAAGGTACTAAATTTATTAATCGAGAATTGTGGACGTAGGTTTCGATTTGTGAAACTTAACCACTTCAAAAACCGTGTGTCTCCTTCTCTTTCGTTTGTTTGTTTGTTTGTTTTGTTCATACCTGATCATTAGTTAATTAGTTAAAGTTTAATCAATAAACTTTAAATAATTAATTATATTCATACAATGAAAAAGCTTTAAAAGTTCGCGATTTTAGGACGTCTCCCAAGCCTTTACATTAGCTCCTACAACCTTTACCCCGGGTTCATTTTAATTGACTCCCTATATTCATTAGATTCATTGGTTACCGGTTTCAGGATCGTCGCTCTGATACCATTTTGTAACACCCTCATACTCCAAGTGCCTTACCAGGACCACCCAGGTATAAAGATGTTACCATCTCGGTTCCCCGAGGCAATGATAATCATAAGACAATAACGAAACAACATTTAAATAGTATAAGTTTAGTGAATTAGATACAATCCAAAACCAAATACCAAAATATGGTTACATGTTCTCAAAACCAACTGTCTACTCAACTAAATGAAATGTCTAAGAAGCTATTCAGGCTACAAGCGGAAGACTCATCATCCGAAAGTGGCACATCCGGCCTATCCCATGTAACTCGACTCATAACTGCTCAACAACTGCTCACCATCCCCGAATGGATCACCAATGTTTTTTTAAAACAATAAACGGGGTCAGTACTAATCACACAATGTATATAATCCACAGCACAACAATCAACACAGCTCAAACATCACAGATATACTCCGAACTTTATCACCAACTCCACAATACTGACTACACACTAAAGTGTGTAGCCCCCGCGCAGTGTCCATCGCAACAGTCACTCCACGCCGCCGATGGGGGACCGCAGCCATTCCCACCTAATCCCCGCTCATCTCCGTTGAGCGATAAACCCAAATCCATTAATGTGCACATCCCTTCTGTGGCGGGTTCCACAGAAGGCGAATAATGGGCGTGAAGCCACTCCCGCAAGTGACTCCACTCAGCCAGGGACGCGCCCCGAATAACACAGACAGATACAAACAATCACAACTACTAAACAGCAATCAACACCAACAACCGTCATAATACTCGTATGATAACAATCAACAAACACAAATCACCACCAACACATTATGGGACCAATACTGAGTAGGGAAACCCTACCTGGAAAGTAACACAGTCAGACGATCTCAACAGCTGTTATCAAAAGGCCTCTTCTACGAATCCTCCTCCTAACATACAATCATACAATTACTACCAATCAAGAAACACAACAAAACCCCCATATCCCCAAATTAGGGTTTAACTAACTTTAACGAAATACCATAAAAACAGTACGTAGATCTTACCCTTGACGCATGGATCACAAAGGTGTAACGAAAGGTGAATTCCGACCTTCCAAGCTCCGGGATTTGCCAATAATGCGATTGATACGATGAACGTAGATTGTTTTCTCTTTTGAAAGTAATTAGGTTTGTAAAAGTGTATTAAGAAAGTGACGGAAGGTTTATATATTAAGTCGCATTATAAACAAAACCCGACAAACCAGCCCCCCATAAACCGGCTACTCGATCGAGTAGCTGACATACTCGATCGAGTGCCGCCTACTCGATCGAGTATCAAGGTTACTCGATCGAGTACCCAACAGGTCAGAAACTGTTTTAAATCGTAAAACACCCTTACTCGAGAGAGTAAGGCCCACTCGATAGAGTACCCAGAGGCTCATAAAACCGTAGTATTACAGTCTTCCCTCCTTAAAAAGAACTTCGACCCCGAAGTTCAAACCACAACAAAACAAAGACACACACTACTACCCTCCCGACTCAACAACCAAAACAAAACTCAACATAAAACATGCTACTAACCCAAACTCAACTCGACTCAACCACAACAAACATACCGACACAACATAAAAAGGTATAAAAGCTCTTAAAAACTCTTCGCGATCATCTCCTACCCCCCTAAAAGAAACAAGGTTACGTCCCCGTAACCATATATACTTGATCAAAAAGGAAAGGGTAACACTCTCTCATGGCCTCCTCTGCCTCCCATGTAGCTTCCTCAGACTCGTGGTTAGACCAAAGGATCTTAAGCAAAACTGTCTCACCACTCCTAGTCTTCCTAACCTTCCGGTCAAGAATCTGCTTAGGCACCTCAAGGTATGACAAAGACTCATCTAGCTCTAAGCTCTCTGCCTCTAACACATGTGACGGATCACTCACATACTTCCGCAGCTGAGATACATGAAACACATTATGCACCCTCTCTAACACAGCTGGTAAAGCCAAACGATATGCAACCTCTCCAACCCGCTCTAAGATCTCATAAGGCCCTATGAAATAGATCGACCGAGAATTCTATAGTAGAATCAATTAAAGAGTTAATTCACCAAATTTAAGCAAGTATGGGATGTATCGGTTTCCCGTGCCCATGTTTATGTAAAGATGGATCTCAGAATCATTTATATAATTTAGGTGCGAGGTCATTATATAAATGCATAATTTTAAAACCTTGTTAAATATGTTTACAAGTAAAATGATAAATATTAATTATTTCCTTCAATTCCTTTTTGTAGTCAATTTGATTAATTTGCAATGGCAACTCCGATTTCATCCGCTTTCACAAGTGGAACCGCTCCACCACTCACTAATGCTTCTTGGCTCCGATCCTTTATGGATCGATGTAAGCTTGAAAAGAATGAGACTAACTTTGCCGATTGGGATGCGCAACTCCGCTTGGCCGCGGAAGGTGACGGCAAGCTTCGTTACCTTACCGAAGCCGCTCCCGCTATACCTACTACTAGGTCAACCGCCGCGGTTAGGGAAGCCTATGAGGCTTACCTAAAAGAATCGGCTGCGATCAAGAATGTCATGATCTTCTCTATGGATGCCGATCTCCAAAGGAGTGCTACTAAGATATGCACCGCTTATAAGATCTACGCCAAGCTTGTGACCATGTTTTCACAAGCTCCTAGGATCATCCAATATGAGGCGGCCTACGCATTCTTTGAGCTCAATATCAAAGAGGGTCAAAAGGTTAGCCCTCATGTGCTCAACTTGATTGAGCATGTTGAGACGCTCAAATTGCAAAAGGTTGAAATTCCCGCACAATTCGTTATTGACCGAGTTCTCCATTCATTGAATCGCATCAAAGCATATGTTCAATTTAGGGTAAACTACAATATGCAAAACATGAAAACCTCTCTCCGTGAATTGCACAACTTGCTTGTACAAGCCGAGAGAGACATGGGTCTCAATGTGAGTACGAGCAAGGATGTGCTCAATATTAATAATAAGAGCAAAGGGAAATTCAAGAAAAGCGCTAGAAAGGGTAAGAAACCCACTCCCAACAAGGACAAAGGGAAAGCTATTGGGAATAGCTCTCCCAAGCCCAAAAAGGGTGCTTCTTCCGAGGATAAGTGCCACTATTGTTGTGGTACAGGCCATTGGAAACGTAATTGCCCGAAGTATCTAGGAGATGTCAAAGCTGGACGTGTGACTCCAGTAGGTAATAAATTCTTAAAATCTATTGTGTTATTGATATAAATCCCAACTTTGGTATTTGGATACAAGTTGTGATTCTCACCCCCTTTAAATGTAATTTAGGGCATGTGAGGAAAGACAAAGACAAGGAGAAGCAAGCTTGAAGAAGATCTTCAACAAAGGGATGCTAGGGTAGCCGCCCATAGTAGAAGACCTATGGAAGCTTGGCTTTTATTTTGTATTGTCTTCTTTGTATTGTTGTATTTTGACTTGATGTTTTAGAACTCGTTTTGATTTTCGTGTTGGACATGTAAATTTGTTTTATTTCCATTTTGCAAACAATGGTTGTATGAATTTTAATGACTTGTTTTTCAACCCAGGTCATTCGGTTTATGGAATTTTTTCTATCTTCTAAAAACTTGTCATTATACACCTTTTACATCAACAACATAAATTGATTTGACTTAAATTGATCATAAAAGAATTACAACGATTGGATCATTGTAATGAGTTCATAAGCCATGAATTTGATTCCCTCTTATGCTTTTATGACTAAATATCACATCTTATTTGACATAAGAAAGAACGATTGTAAAGAAACAGAGTAATTTGAACTCAAGGTAGAGAATTTTATAAACCAATTGATAACACCACTTATAACTAAGACTTGTAACAACTTATAAGACTCCATACGAGCTATGGGAGGTCTTAAGACCCTAAAACTGTATAAGACATGGATATGAATCCAATCCTTTATCTTATGAAGGCTAGTCTATCTTACTACTAGATTACAATGTCATTACAAGAGGGTCATCTTTTAAGGTCATAATGTGCGATATTTTCTTCATTCACATGGTTAAGTATCAAATTGTTTGTTGCTTATATAGCTATCTTTAAAGAAAAATAGGTGTATTTTTCAAAAAGATAGAGTGGGAGAAAGTTAGCAACAAACTCGAGACTAGTGAGGAGACCAAAAGAAAGCTTATTAGGTCAAACTCGAGATTAGTGAGGAGACCAAAAGAAAGCTTATTAGGTCAAACTCGAGGCTAGTGAGGAGACCAAAAGAAAGCTTATTAGGTCAAACTCGAGACTAGTGAGGAGACCAAAAGAAAGTGATCTTCAATAAAGTTTTCTTATGAAGTGGTTGTATCAAGTAATTTTCAATTCAATTTTACATAAGAGCCTAATGAACCAATGTGAAGGCTCTGCATAAGAGTTGCATGGAAAGACACTAAAGTTGTCTAGAAAGCGAAGTTAAAATATAACCAAGCTAAGATCCATATCATCATTGCTACACCTCATAGTGTGAGTAAGCAAGTTAAGAGCAATTTCTAAATAGATATTTAGAAAAGAGTGTATGTGTGACATAAACACGAGGTTTTAATTAACACTTAAAAATTGCAATGATCATTACAATTATGTGATGAGAAAATGGATTCACTCGAGTTGTTGAGAGGCCATAAGTATACATGGATTTAAGTGGTAGTCAATATTGACATGTTAAGACATGAAGATTAGTGGGAGAAATTGTCTTTCGTGTTAATGTCATTAAGGATGATATGCTAACACTACCATCGATGAAGGAATGTTTTTGTTTTCAATTCTCGATGAAAGAAGACATGATGCATTCTAAAATTTCAAATCTATCATAATATAGGGAAATTTAGATTGGCACTTAGATAATTATCTTATGATTGATAAGATTCTTTATCTGTTAAATATCAACGTAGGTTGAGGAGGTTATTCATTTTGATGAAAGTGGAATTACTATGAAAGAGTCATAGTCATTCAATGAACCCCATGAGTTATTGATCACATGAAATCAACTGCTAATGTTTCCGCCATTAGAACGATCATGTATGTCAATATATGCACATGCCATGATGAATTATATGCTTGGAGCATAATGAGTCAATGACAAGTTATTTCAAATAAAAGTCATTTGAAAGCCTTCAAGAACATCCATTATAAATTCTTGAGAAGGAATGAGGATCCGTTCTTGTGTTTGGGTAACATACTAAGTTGTGTGTTGAAGAGTTCACAAACTCTAATTTCCAAACCTATAAGGATTTATCGAAATCCTAGGCTAATTTTATTGACTCAGGAGTAAGTGACTAGAAAAATATTTTAGAATCAACCATTGCAAATTCTACAAATGGTGTCTGAGTACATTGTGATAAGAAAGCTCATAAAGGGACTATAGGTAGACCCTTCCACCATGTATTTTATCACAAGTTATATGATGACAGTGGGAGCATTTTTCAAGTTTGTTGAACCATATAGTATATATGTTTATGTTTTGATGATGTCAAGGTGCTTTATATTTTATATAGTCGTTCCGCGTAATCGTTTGTTTAAGTCTGTTAGATTAAACTTATTTATTACAAGCAATAATGAAGAATTGTGATGGAAGTATATTGTGATCAAGCCTCAATTGAAGATCAAAATTATTTGAGAAGTCATTCAAGTATTATGAGAAGACGAAATCCGTCTAAAGATTAATCAAGCTTGGATGATGAAGTAGCCTATGCTCAAAGATCTCCTTTGAAGATTAGAATAGTATAGGTGATTATCTCGGAATGGTAACTAAGAGTGAATTTCTTGTATTGGTAAAGTTATAGCTTTGCAGCTATAACATTACTAGTAAAAGAGCTCAATGTTATAGCTCTTCTACTATAACATTGAGATGCTGAGTTTTTACACAACTTGAATTGTTTCAAAATTGTTTTTGAAAAATGTTTTTGGTTTATTTTAAATGTTCTAGTAAAAGTATTTATTAAATAAAGCCCGGTTTAGTGCGAAGTTCGGTTTTATGTTGAACGTTAATTAGTAGTCTTATTGGATCAACTTATGAGTTGAGCCATATTACTAATTAAGGTTTTAGCATAGCATACTCTTAAAATCCTAAATTCTAACCTAATATTAAGCTAGGGTTTGCACGAATCATGAGGCATATGAGCCATGATATTTCGTGTGACCTAAGATATAACAAGACCTTATTGTAAAGATTTTATTCTCTAGGAATATCTTTACATATATTTTATATCTTACTTGATATGGTTATTTATGAGAAAGATATTCTTGTTATGGAAAATCTTATCATATCTTAGGATTTATGGAAAAGATAATAAAAGAATAATTTATATTTTATCTTTTGGAATATTCTTTATTATCTTTAAAGGCTTTAAGGAAAGAAATAATAGAAGATATGATTTGTTTACATATCTCTATTTCGGCTATTAGGGTTTCGTGAAAACCATTAGCCATGCTCCTTCCTTTCCTATAAATACCTTGCTTTCATAACATTTGAAGTAGTGACCTTAAGCATAAAATTAATTTTATTTTTACAAGCAAATCAGTGTGTTTCAAGCAAGAAAACTGATTTGCTATTTTTGAAAAAGGTCGTGTGTTTATAAACTCGTATGTTCATTTGTTAGTTCTTGTTATAAGATAATAGTGCTCAATAGATTTCTTACTTGTTCATTAACGTGAACCTCTGCAAGAATCTTTAGTGCTTTCTTATTAGCGTAAGTTAGTCACTCGAGTATTTAACGGTACTCATTGAGTTACAGCTAGAGTCAGTTGTACGAGTTGGGTTAGTAAATTTGTAATCCGTAGAAAGGTACTAAATTTATTAATCGAGAATTGTGGACGTAGGTTTCGATTTGTGAAACTTAACCACTTCAAAAACCGTGTGTCTCCTTCTCTTTCGTTTGTTTGTTTGTTTTGTTCATACCTGATCATTAGTTAATTAGTTAAAGTTTAATCAATAAACTTTAAATAATTAATTATATTCATACAATGAAAAAGCTTTAAAAGTTCGCGATTTTAGGACGTCTCCCAAGCCTTTACATTAGCTCCTACAACCTTTACCCCGGGTTCATTTTAATTGACTCCCTATATTCATTAGATTCATTGGTTACCGGTTTCAGGATCGTCGCTCTGATACCATTTTGTAACACCCTCATACTCCAAGTGCCTTACCAGGACCACCCAGGTATAAAGATGTTACCATCTCGGTTCCCCGAGGCAATGATAATCATAAGACAATAACGAAACAACATTTAAATAGTATAAGTTTAGTGAATTAGATACAATCCAAAACAAAATACCAAAATATGGTTACATGTTCTCAAAACCAACTGTCTACTCAACTAAATGAAATGTCTAAGAAGCTATTCAGGCTACAGCGGAAGACTCTATCATCTGAAAGTGGCACATCCCAGCTATCCCATGTAACTCGACTCATAACTGCTCAACAACTGCTCACCATCCCCGAATGGATCACCACAGTTTTTTTAAAACAATAAACGGGGTCAGTACTAATCACACAATGTATATAATCCACAGCACAACAATCAACACAGCTCAAACATCACAGATATACTCCGAACTTTATCACCAACTCCACAATACTGACTACACACTTTAGTGTGTAGCCCTGCCAGAGTGTCCATCGCAACAGGTCACTCCACGCCGCCAGTGGAGGACCGCAGCCATTCCCACCTAATCCCAGCTCATCTCCGTTGAGCGATAAACCCAAATCCATTAATGTGCACATCCCTTCTGTGGCGGGTTCCACAGAAGGCGAATAATGGGCGTGAAGCCACTCCTGCAAGTGACTCCACTCAGCCAGGGACGCGCCCCGAATAACACAGACAAATACAAACAATCAAAACTACTAAACAGCAATCAACACCAACAACCGTCATAATACTCGTATGATAACAATCAACAAACACAAATCACCACCAACACATTATGGGACCAATACTGAGTAGGGAAACCCTACCTGGAAAGTAACACAGTCAGACGATCTCAACAGCTGTTATCAAAGGCCTCTTCTACGAATCCTCCTCCTAACATACAATCATACAATTACTACCAATCAAGAAACACAACAAAACCCCCATATCCCCAAATTAGGGTTTAACTAACTTTAACGAAATACCATAAAAACAGTACGTAGATCTTACCCTTGACGCAAGGATCACAAAGGTGTAAACAAAGGTGAATTCCGACCTTCCAAGCTCCGGGATTTGCCAATAATGCGATTGATACGATGAACGTAGATTGTTTTCTCTTTTGAAAGTAATTAGGTTTGTAAAAGTGTATTAAGAAAGTGACGGAAGGTTTATATATTAAATCCCATTCTAAACAAAACCCGACAAACCAGCCCCCCGTAAACCGGCTACTCGATCGAGTAGCTGACATACTCGATCGAGTGCCGCCTACTCGATCGAGTATCAAGGTTACTCGATCGAGTACCCTACAGGTCAGAAACTGTTTTAAATCGTAAAACACCCTTACTCGAAAGAGTAAGGCCCACTCGATAGAGTACCCAGAGGCTCATAAAACCGTAGTATTACAGTCTTCCCTCCTTAAAAAGAACTTCGTCCCCGAAGTTCAAACCACAACAAAACAAAGACACACACTACTACCCTCCCGACTCAACAACCAAAACAAAACTCAACATAAAACATGCTACTAACCCAAACTCAACCCGACTCAACCACAACAAACATACCGACACAACATAAAAAGGTATAAAAGCTCTTAAAAACACTTCGCGATCATCTCCTACCCCCCTAAAAGAAACAAGGTTACGTCCCCGTAACCATATATACTTGATCAAAAAGGAAAGGGTAACACTCTCTCATGGCCTCCTCTGCCTCCCATGTAGCTTCCTCAGACTCGTGGTTAGACCAAAGGATCTTAAGCAAAACTGTCTCACCACTCCTAGTCTTCCTAACCTTCCGGTCAAGAATCTGCTTAGGCACCTCAAGGTATGACAAAGACTCATCTAGCTCTAAGCTCTCTGCCTCTAACACATGTGACGGATCACTCACATACTTCCGCAGCTGAGATACATGAAACACATTATGCACCCTCTCTAACGCAGCTGGTAAAGCCAAACGATATGCAACCTCTCCAACCCGCTCTAAGATCTCATAAGGCCCTATGAACTTCTGAATCAACTTGCTTTTCTTCCCAAATCTCATAACCCCATGCATAGGAGACACTTTCAGAAGGACCTTATCCCCAACCTGAAACTCTATATCCCGGCGATGTAGATCTGCATAACTCTTTTGCCTATCCTGAGCCGCTCTCATCCTTTCCCTGATCATCTTAATCTGCTCAACCATCTCATGTACCATCTCTGATCCTAGAACCACTGCCTCAGCACTGTCGTCCCAACAAATCGGACTCCTACATGTCCTCCCATATAAGGCCTCGAACGGTGCCATACCAACACTAGTGTGATAGATGTTGTTGTAAGAAAACTCTATCAAATCCAACCTCTGTTCCCAGCTACCACCAAAGTCCATCACACAAGCTCGCAACATATCCTCAAGAGTCTTGATCGTTCTCTCAGTCTGACCGTCTGTCGCAGGATGAAATGTCGTACTCATCTTCAAAGTTGTTCCCAAAGATTCTTGCAACTCTTTCCAAAACCTTGAGATAAATCTCGCATCTCTGTCAGATACTATGTCCTTAGGGACTCCATGTAACTTTAGCACATTCTTCCGATAAGCCATAGCTAATTGTGCCTTAGTCCATGTATCTTTCATTGGCACAAAGTGTAACACCCCCATACTCCAAGTGCCTTACCAGGACCACTCAGGTATAAAGATGCTACCATCTCGGTTACCCGAGGCATGATAATCATAAGACAATGAAGAAACATACTTTATTAAACAAGTTAAATGATTACATAACAAAACCAACTGTAAGCAAAATACAACTGCTCTCAAGCTATAAACCAACTGAAAGGAACTGTCCTAACAAACACAGCGGAAGACTAAAGACTCTGATATGTGATGACTCCATCCCCAGCTAGATCCCACGCGTATCAAAGATATACCTGCCAAGCAACTGCTCACCACCCCCGAATGGATCACCACAGTTCTTAAAACATTTAAACGGGGTCAGTACTAATCACATAATTTATATACATATCAACAATCCGATAAACAGACAGCTCACACCGTCACACATACAATCACACCAACCCCAACAATCTCAATCACCGACTGTCCACTGGACCAACCCTGCCAGTGGGGGACCGCAGCCGTACCCACCAAATCCCCGCTCTTCATACCGAGTAATAAACCCATGTTCATTAATGTGCACATCCCCTTCTGTGGCGGGTTCCACGAAGGGCGAAACTAGGGCGTGAAGCCACTCCCGCAAGTGACTCCACTCAGCCGAGAACGCATCTAGAGAACCATAGACAACCAATCACAATCACAATATCAACAACCGTCTGAATCTATCAACAATGTACAATCACAATCACAGCCGTCACAATACAATTACTTTATCAAACAATCAATCTCAACACATCAACAATCATCCCATTATGGGACTAATACTGAGTAGGAAATCCTACCTGGTAAGCACACAATCAGACGGTCTCTCTACCGCCGAGTCAAAAGCTTCCTCTATGAACCCTCCTCTTATCATACAACATATAGAGGCTACCAAATCACATACTACACATAAACCCCCAAATCTCTAAATTAGGATTTAACCAAATCAAAGGAAAGACAATAAAAAGGGTACATAGATCTTACCCTCGACGCAAGGAACGCAACGATATAACCAACGACGCGAACTGACCTTCCAAACTCCGGGGATTGCTAATTATGCGATTAGAATGAAGAACTTGCTTGCTTTCTCTCTTAAACAGTAATTTAGGTTTTGCGAAAGTGATTTAGAACAATGACGACAAAGCTTATATACCTTAATCGCATAATTAACAAAACCCGAGAAAACTCCCCGTAAAACCGGCTACTCGATCGAGTACCCAAGGTACTCGATCGAGTACCCCCTTACTCGATCGAGTATCCCAGCTACTCGATCGAGTACCCCCTTACTCGATCGAGTATCCCAGCTACTCGATCGAGTACCCAACAGGTCAGAAACTATTTTAAAACGCAACTCACCCGTACTCGACAGAGTAAGGCCTACTCGATAGAGTACCCAAAGACTTATAAATACGGAGTATTACAGTCTTCCCTCCTTAAAAAGAACTTCGTCCCCGAAGTTCAACCCATACATAAAAACAACCATACTGACTCGACCAAGACACAACAACTTAGCTAAAGACTCAAGAACTCGACCGAACATAGAACATGAACTCTTAACACCCACTCCACCAACTATGTTTACTTCCACAACATGACTCACTATGTCGTATCTACCACATATATATCTCTCACGACACCAACTCCATACATAACCAACTACCATCCTCTAATCTTTGTTAGCTCCATAATATCATCAACTATCAAATCCAATACCAAGACACTCATAGACATCAAACGGAATGTTACATTCTACCACCCTTAAAAGGAACTTCGTCCTCGAAGTTTACTCACACTCGTAACCTCATCATCCAACTGTCAACACTAGTGAAATATTCTCACACTCCTAAACATCACGCTACTACAAGCACGGTCATGTCCTTTAATAAAATCACCCACAACACGAATCGATCTTTTATTCTACATCAAGACTCAACTTCCGAATATATTACCATATGTACAACCATCAAAATCTGTTTTATCGCATCCTACTCCTCTTAAGACAAATGTTACGTCCTCGTAACTCACTAATACCAAACCAAATCTATATCTCATTACCCTCTGTACCACCACATGTCAAAGATAACCGTCTATAAACCAAACACTCACCATTCTTATATCCAAGGCTCCCATACAGAAACATTTCTCATTCCTCAACTCATTCGGCATAGCACCTAACCTATACCATAAACTCGTAGCAAATCACCATACCCACTCTTCATTATTACTGCCAAACAACATACCTCTCTATGTAAGGCACTTATCTCCCAGAAGCATAACTCACGGTCCGCACTCGTTACGTACACGCACACTAGATCCTCAAGTTCTTTCTTTCATTACCGCAAAACTCATACACAACTTAACATGACACTAATTCCCCCAACACCCTACACTCACTGTCTCAACAAAAGATTATGAACTACCTGCCGCTTTCAGATCATTACAACACACGTTCCACGAATCATTTTCCATTACCATGTCTACCGATGTTTCATCTGAAAACAAGATCAAAATTACTGTAACAACCTCTCACAACGTGTCCCATCAACAGAATATCACTATATCATGACAACAACGAAAACATATACAACTCTATTTCATATCATACTCTACCTCATTCCCAACTTAACATGGTAAAGAAAACATCAATAAACACGACAACTGTCTATCTGCACAAACTGGAACTCGCAGGGAGCAACATCAAACAAAACAACAATCTATGTATAACTGGTATGTACTTTCGAAACTCGAATCATAATCATCCCGCCTACTCCACCACAACCGGTGACGGCATCACAACACCGCCACCAACAGCCACACCGTAGTGCGAAAATACCCGCATCACAAAGACTATGTACCGTGCCCGGATCACCCGAGGCACCACAACCACACCGATAGACATCACAACCGCATACAATTCCCATAAATACCGACTCAAAGATAACTTCTCAGACAAGAAAAACTTACTCAAATCCACTTTATTAAATCCCCACGCAACATATTATATGGATAAACAGATAAGCATCTCATGAACATCATCTCTACCATTTCACGGAATACACATGTGTTATCAATACACATAAAATTATAACTAGCCATGTCAAATCAATCAAATTATTACCTTTTTGGATATCATTCAATTAAATCACTGTGTCCAACATATATATTACAGAACATTCATAAAATAACTTTATAATTATCACACCATACCACTTCTTGTGAGGTCAGAACCTCACACAAACATTTACACATATCATAGACCCGTAATCACAACCAACTAGTCAATCCTGACCACGTAAGTTACCACTCGATAAAGGTTACCTGTCGCCCGTGTTTAACTCATATGCCCCTCATAACATATTCCCTCATTCGCACAACCATCACTTCCTGCCAAATATAACCATACCTTTACTATTCAACTATTAGCATCCGCCTCATCTAACCACATCTTATACCCTCTCACAATCATACACAACAATCAGGTCCCTACCAAATCAACCTCTTTAGAATTGCTACCTTTCTAATATACCATCACTCCTAACCACTAGTGATAACACCACAATGCCACCACTGCTCGTATATCAAACCTCTTACACTCATATCAAAATAACATGGTTTTCTCCTATTTTTGGTTAACATTCTAAATAACGGACATCAAACCCATCCACAAAATTACCTCAACATTATTCCCAATACTATCTTATTTGTATTGTCATCCAACTCTCCACCAAATATCTCGTATCATGCCAATACTCCACCAACTTCTTACTCCCTTAATTCCTCGAAACTCATTATCAATCATGTTGTCCTGAAACTCCTATATAACCTTTAGCTAACATCCTCGTGATACTATCACACATTTCGATGATTCCTTACCTTTATATCACATAGCTCCGGTGAACATTTTCCTCAGCTTACTTTTATCCTCCTTTTCTCTTTACACTCAATAATACCAATTAATAATTCAACTCCTTATTCCCTCTACCTAACTCTTTAGAAACCCAGTTACCCCTTTGTTGCTCTAAAACTCAAATTCCATTATTTTCTACCGACATCATCTCACTCTTTCTTACCATGGATCTTCTCTTATTATGCTATCACTACCACTTGCCACTAATCTATCCATAGAATCAACGTTTAATGTTCAAACAATTGCATCTCCTTTTTTTACATCTCTAGAAATCAGAATTCATTTAATACCGTTAATTACCCAAGGAAATCACACAGTAGTTTCATCTTTTAATAAACCAAACCTCCCAAACTCACTCACTGTCTACAAATACACCTCGCGACATGTCTCCACAAAGTTCACTATATTTTACTCTTCTCAACCCCTTTAAATGAACTTTCACTACATATATCCATAACCCACACGACTCCTAACCATTTCCCTCCATAATTCTTTACACATCTCAAGCTGCCACTATCCACATCCTTACTTTCAATCTTTTTATTCTCACGTTCATTATACTCACATCATCCCTTGCCCATATTTACTTACTTTTACATTACTCAACACACAATCATATCGCTCATCCCGTCTCGCAAAACGTGCGCCCTGCCTCAATAAACTATACCAATCTTCCTTTTTTTTCCACCGTCTATCATAATCACATATAACTCATGTCCTCCCCACCGAACTCATACTCATCATAAGTGCCACTCTTAACATCATAAGATTGGGTAACTTACGCTTCAGGACCAACACATATGTGAAACAATGCATAAAGAAGTAATACAACACCTTTGAATTAAACATAATATGCAACGAATGTCAAAAGATAAACATATGACCCAAAACACGCATATGACCTGCACAAACCCCACTCGATCGAGTACCAGAACCTACTCGATCGAGTTGAGGCTACTCGATCGAGTGCCCAACATGCTCGATCGAGTGCCCCGACTCCAGAACCCAAACAGACCTTCTGATCTCTGACTTACTCGACCGAGTAGCCCGGCTACTCGATCGAGTGACCCCATACTCGATCGAGTGCCCGAGGTACTCGATCGAGTGCCCAAAAACATGATTCTGGTCAAAATAACGACAAATACCCACTCGATCGAATCAAACCCACTCGATCGAGTCATGCAGACTCGTGAATACTACCCGCATGTTATCTCACATACCCCAACGTACTATGCATTCATTATTATTTCAACATTATAATTACAACTACGCATGCAAATCTGCGCGACTCCTCATACAATCAACAAAATAATCTACTTCGTGTTATCAAGTGCCACGTTATAAACAACCATCATGCTTTTCATCCAATTCGTTATACAAAACACATATCATTGAACCTCTATTCTTCATGTTACTACTTACCAAAAGCTAAACATTACCATTTATCATGCTCATATAACATTCAACTTATCAATCATGTACTACCCGCAAGTTTTAATTTTCTAACTTTGCATAACACAAATCACACCCATGCATTACCAATCCTACTTCCATGTTGCTAATACAACAACATTACAACTCCACATCATCACATAAACACTTTCATAATCAAGAAATTCATATCCTTATGAAATTGCCACTTCATCTTTTCCAATCAATTCATCTAGTTCAATCACATACTTCATCTAACAAGCGCATATGATACGATAGTAGACAATTATATGAACTTTTTATATAACTTTACGCAAACAAAATTATGAAAACAAATCTTATCACACCCCCTAATCACATGTTATTTGGATTGCCTCATTATAAATCATTCATTCTGCAACCTTATTATTCATCACACATCATCATATATGAACTACTTTCTTTTTCTACCATATCATTCATCATTCTCATATACTTTTCCAACGATTCCAACCAACATATAAACCAACTATCATGCAACATGCTTTCAACAAACCATATACAAAACCCACTGGTTAATACTACACATTACTATATAGATACACAATACACAAGGTAAACACATAGCGATCCCGACTCATATCCCAAGGTGACCGGTTCAAAATTGTAGGGCGAGTTCGCGACTTTAGGACGTCTCCCAAGTCTTTGCATTAGCTCCTACAACCTTTACCCCGGGTTCATTTTAATTGACTCCCTATATTCTTTGGATTTATTGGTCACAGGTTTCAGGATCGTCGCTCTGATACCATTTGTAACACCCCCATACTCCAAGTGCCTTACCAGGACCACTCAGGTATAAAGATGCTACCATCTCGGTTACCCGAGGCATGATAATCATAAGACAATGAAGAAACATACTTTATTAAACAAGTTAAATGATTACATAACAAAACCAACTGTAAGCAAAATACAACTACTCTCAAGCTATAAACCAACTGAAAGGAACTGTCCTAACAAACACAGCGGAAGACTAAAGACTCTGATATGTGATGACTCCATCCCCAGCTAGATCCCACGCGTATCAAAGATATACCGCAAGCAATCGCTCACCACCCCGAATGGATCACCACAGTTTTTAAAACATTTAAACGGGGTCAGTACTAATCACACAATTTATATACATATCAACAATCCGATAAACAGAAAGCTCACACCGTCACACATACAATCACACCAACCCCAACAATCTCAATCACCGACTGTCCACTGGACCAGCCTTGCCAGTGGGGGACCGCAGCCGTACCCACCAAATCCCCGCTCTTCATACCGAGCGATAAACCCATGTTCATTAATGTGCACATCCCCTTCTGTGGCGGGTTCCACGAAGGGCGAAACTAGGGCGTGAAGCCACTCCCGCAAGTGACTCCACTCAGCCGAGAACGCATCTCGAGAACCATAGACAACCAATCACAATCACAATATCAACAACCGTCTGAATCTATCAATAATGTACAATCACAATCACAGCCGTCACAATACAATTACTATATCAAACAATCAATCTCAACACATCAACAATCATCCCATTGTGGGACTAATACTGAGTAGGAAATCCTACCTGGTAAGCACACAATCGACGGTCTCTCTACCGCCGAGTCAAAAGCTTCCTCTATGAACCCTCCTCCTATCATACAACATATAGAGGCTACCAAATCACATACTACACATAAACCCCCAAATCTCTAAATTAGGGTTTAACCAAATCAAAGGAAAGACAATAAAAAGGGTACATAGATCTTACCCTCGACGCAAGGAACGCAACGGTATAACCAACGACGCGAACTGACCTTCCTAACTCCGGGGATTGCTAATTATGCGATTAGAATGAAGAACTTGCTTGCTTTTTCTCTTAAACAGTAATTTAGGTTTTGCAAAAGTGATTTAGAACAATGACGACAAAGCTTATATACCTTAATCGCATAATTAACAAAACCCGAGAAAACTCCCCGTAAAACCGGCTACTCGATCGAGTACCCAAGGTACTCGATCGAGTACCCCCTTACTCGATCGAGTATCCCAGCTACTCGATCGAGTACCCAACAGGTCAGAAACTATTTTAAAACGCAACTCACCCTTACTCGACAGAGTAAGGCCTATTCGATAGAGTACCCAAAGACTTATAAATACGGAGTATTACACAAAGTGAGCTGACTTGGTCAGTCGATCCACTATTACCCATATCATATTGATACCCTGTTGACTCTTTGGCAAACCCACGATAAAATCCATAGAAATGGATTCCCACTTCCACTCAGGTACCTCTAAAGACTGAATCTTACCTTATGGTCGTCGCTGTTCCCCTTTAACTCTCTGGCATGTCAAACAACGGGCCACAAACTCAGCTGTTTCTTTCTTCATTCCAGGCCACCAGAACGTGTTCTTTAAATCCTTGTACAGCTTGTCACCACCTGGATGTACTGAATATGGTGTACAATGTGCCTCTATCATGATTGTCTTTCTCAACTCCTCATCATTAGGGACACACCACCTACCATCAAACCTCAAACTACCATCTATATGAATAGAGAATAGAGACACAATCCCTTTCTCTACCCCAACTCTCCACTCAGCTATCTTAGGATCCAACGCCTGTTTACCTCGAATATCATCATAAAGATCAGGCTGCACTGTCAAATCTCCCATGGCATCCCCTCGCTGCATCATATGTATCCCAAACCTCCCCACCTCATCTCTTAACCTCATCAAAGATAAAGTTGTACACAAAGAATGTACACTCTTCGTACTCAAAGAATCTGCAACAACATTGGCTTTCCCTTCATGGTAGATAATATCCATGTCATAATCGTCAATCGGCTCCATCCACCTCCTCTGTCTCATGTTCAACTCCTTTTGAGTGAAGATGTACTTGAGACTCTTGTGATCAGAAAATACCTTAAAGGTCGCCCCATAAAGGTAATGTCTCCAAATCTGAAGAGCAAACACCACTGCACCCAACTCTAGATCATGTGTAGGATAGTTCTCCTCATAAGGCTTCAATTGCCTAGAAGCATAGGAAATCACCTTACCGTTCTGCATCAACACACATCCCAACCCATTCTTTGAGGCATCTGTATAAACCTCAAAGTTCTCGATCCCCTCAGGTAATGCTAAGATAGGAGCTGTGGTCAAGCGTTCCTTTAATGTTTGGAACTCCGTCTCACAACTCTCATCCCAACAAAATCTGTTCTCTTATCTCATCAAAGCTGTCATAGGTCTAGCAATCTTGGAGAAATCTTTCACGAACCGTCTGTATTATCCAGCTAAACCCAAGAAACTCTTGATCTCAGCAACATTCTTTGGTGCTTCCCACTTTGTCACTGCCTCAATCTTTGCCGGATCCACAACTACCCCATCCTTAGAGATCACATGCCCCAGAAAAGCAACTTTCTCTAACCAGAACTCACACTTGGACAGCTTAGCATATAACTCATGCTCCCTCATGGTCTGCAACACAATCCTCAGATGCTCCTCATGCTCTTCCTTAGTCTTGGAGTAGACTAAGTTGTCATCGATAAACACCACCACAAACTTGTCCAAAAACTGTCTGAAGATTCTGTTCATCAAATCCATAAACACGGCCGGTGCATTAGATAACCCAAATGGCATTACCACATACTCATAATGGCCATACCTCGACGTGAAAGCTGTCTTTGGTATGTCCACCTCTCTAATCTTCACCTGATGATACCTCGACCTCAAATCAACCTTAGAAAAGACTGATGCACCACTCAACTGATCAAACAGGTCATCTATCCTTGGCAAAGGATACTTGTTCTTCACCGTTACTCGGTTCAGCTCCCTGTAGTCTATGCACAACCTCAAGCTCCCATCTTTCTTCTTCACAAAAAGAACTGGTGCTCCCCACGGTGATACACTAGGTCTAATGTACCCTTCTCTATCAGATCATCTAACTGTTTCCTGAGCTCCTCCATCTCTTTAGGACCCATCCGGTATGGTGCCTTAGAGATTGGCCGCGTCCCCGGTTTCAACTCAACCGTGAAATCTATCTCCCTCTTCGGTGGCAACCCCGGAATCTCCTCTGGAAAGACATCTGCAAACTCACCCACCACTGGTATCTGATAAACCGTCGGACTCTCTATCCGGTCATCTCTCACATGGCACAAGATCAAAGGGCATCCCTTCCTCAGATAGGACTTCATGGTCAAAGCTGCAATCAACTTAACTTTGGGTTTGACCACAAACCCACGATAAGACACACTAACGCCCTTAGGACCTCTCAAAGACACTCTCTTTTGATGACAGTCTATCTTAGCTTTATACTTCCCAACCAATCCGTCCCGACTATCATCTCAAAACCATCAAAAGAAAACTCTAGCAAGTCTACAGGTAGATCAACTTGCCCAACTATCATAAATACAACCCTATACAACCTCCCACATGATACAGACTCACCCGAAGGTATAAAAACTTTCTCACTTACAGACTCATATACCCTCAAATCCAACCGTTTAACATGACTCGAAGATACAAACGACTGAGACGCCCCCGAATCAAACAAAACAAAGGTATGAATACCGTTAACAAGAAAAGTACCAGTGATAACATGTGCATCGTCCTCAGCTGCTTTCTTGTCCATCATGAACAGCTTTCCACTGGTCTTCTATCCACCTCCCTGGACAGTACTGGCTGATGTGGTCGGTTTAGCACCCGACCCCTGATTGTTGTTGTTGTTCGTAGCTGGTTTCTGATAGGAATTACCGCCATTGCGGTTACCTCCACCCTGGTAGCTCTGACCTCCCCGGTTAGACCATGACCCAGTCGGTCTATTGCTCGCATAACTCTATGCCGGCCCTTGAGAATAGCTCCCCTGATCTGATCTCTGAAAAGCTCCAGGTACACTCGTGCACTCATGTCTCTTGTGGCCTACACCGCCACAGCCATAGCAGGTCATCCCCCAACTACCACTACCACTCATACGGCCACGCCCAAAGGAAGCCCCAGCACTGAACCCTGACCCAGAAGAAAACGCTCTAGCCTGATTGTGGTTGCCTTTCTTGTAGCTAGATTGGCCACTACCTTCACTCTCAGCCTTTCTTTTCTCAACTGCTCTCTCCTGAGCCATCTCCACCAACCTTTCAGCTCTCCCAGCCCTCTCATAAGCTTCCTTAACATCAGTAAGGACTCGCATGGGTAACTTGTCCATGATCTTGGGAGTCAACCCCCTCTCAAACCTCAGTTCTAGGTTCTCCTCACTCAAACCCATGTCCTCGGCATACCTAGACTTCTCATTAAACTACTTGTAGTACTCAGCCACTGACATATCGAATGTCATCCTAAACCCATCAAACTCCTCCCTCAGCTTACTCCTCACATGCTCAAGTACAAACTCTTTCCTCACAGCCCTCCGAAACTCTTCCCACGGTATAGCTGTAATACCCACCCTTTTAGGGATCCTTTGACCAGCGTTGACTGTCCTTGGGAGCGGGAGTAACCTTAGGGAAGTGTGCCAAAACCATCTTGGGGTGCGTTTTAAGAGTGGTACTCGATAGAGTAGAGGCTACTCGATCGAGTAGCTAGGGTACTCGATCGAGTAGGTTGGGTACTCGATCGAGTGCCCGGTTTTCAGCGAGGGTTTTATATCGCGTTTTGGTAAATCCGCAAATCACTTCCGCCACTTTCTTCCTACCCTTCAGTCGCCTCTTTCCCTTCCCTTCACCTCAAAACCTCCATGGATGTCTTTTGGAAGATTCTTGTGCCTAGGAGAGCGCCTCTTGAGTCGGGTAGCGGTCTTTTGCTGAGTTTCCCTATTAGGTATGTCACAATCATCATCCGTGCCTTTGTCTCTATAGCTAGGGTTTGTTTGTTAGTAATAGATGTTTGTATGTTGGTAATAGGCTTTGCTTGGTCGCTGGATGTGTTATCTGTCAGCGTGGATTGGTTGCGGTTGCATAAAGGTAGGTTCGCCTACTCAGTTTCTGTTGACGGTCTAGTGTGTCGGTCGTTGTGGTAGTGTTGTGCTTGTTTGGTATAGTATTTGTGTGTGTTGTGACGGTGGTGGTGATCGTTGTTGATGGTTCTCGAGATGCGTTCTCGGCTGAGTGGGGTCACTTGCGGGAGTGACTTCACGCCCTAGTTTCGCCCTTCGTGGAACCCGCCACGGGAGGGGATGTGCACATTAATGGGACAGGGTTATCGCTCGTACGATGAGCGGGGCTTAGGTGGGAACGGCTGCGGTCCCCCACCGCGTGGTGGTCCGGTGGACGGTCGATGTGAGTTGATTGGGTTGTGGTGACTGAGGTTGGAGTTGGTAGTGTTGTTTGTATTGTTGATCGTTGTTGTCATTGTCTTGTCTTGTCTCAGTACTGACCTTGTTTGGTTGTTTGTTTGTTATGTGTCTGCCGTGATCCCTTATGGTGAGCAGTCGGTCTTAGCAGGTGTTGATGTTGTGGATAGCTGGAGTCCGGGCAGGGATGAGTCTTCACGAGATATGATGGTCATAGCGATAGTCTTGAGTTGTACCGTTGTATTGTAATTTGGGTTTGAATCACTTGTAATATAACTTAATAGTTCTTTTATTGACGTTTGGTAACTGCTTTCCTCGGGCAACCGAGATGGTAATGCCCTTATATACTAAGGAAGGCCTAGTTAAGGCTCCTCTGGATATGGGGGCGTTACAAAGTGGTATCAGAGAGACGATTTTGGAACCTGTAAACAAATGAACACAATGAATGTAGAGAGTCTAATAAAATGAACCTGGTGTATGTGTAATGGGAGCCCCGGCTGATGCTAGATTTTGGGTGAGTAGGCGCCCTCATTCCAAAATCTTGGCCCCATGACACTTAAGCCAGTCACACGGGATGGGAATGTGGAGTCCGTGTGTCTATGTGTGCTAGGTATGTTAATTGTGCCGGAGCTACCTCCGGTTAAGTTTTGTTAGAATTAATAGCGGTGTGATAGTAATGTATGGATCGAATATGGTAATTGTTGATGAAGTTATGGGTTCTTTGAATGATTAGTGAGCTTATATGATAGCTATGTGATGCGTGACGAAATTTCTCGTCATGGAGATGCGTGAAAGTGTGGAATCGAATGTGTAATATGAATAGTGAACACGTGGGTAGTTGCCATAGAATTTATGATGACGGGAGTTGTTCGTGAGATTATAGACCCTACCGCGATGACTATAATGATAATTATAGTGTAGGTGAGTAATGACCCGAATCAAGTATGTGATAATGTGTATACGCTTCGCTATTTAGTTGAAATTTTCCGCTGCGTAATATTTGATTTAAGTAAGATAAATTGCTTATGATAGAATGTGAAACATGGTAGATTAATTTGTTTTGAAAGGTATGCCTTTGTGTAATACGTGAAAGAATGAACTAATGTTAATTTAAATGTTTCAATTTAGTAGTAATATATATGGTATGCTTAAAAGTAATACAATGACGTGAATGTGTTTATGGGAGATTCGGTGGTAGTAGACCGAGTAGGGTAAGGGGTGTAGTGTAGGTGGAATAAACTTCATGGGTTTGACGATATGGTAGGCTTTGTTAATAATAGTAATGCATGAATGAATTTGATAATGAGTGCCGAATTCCGAACTTAGTTGGAATCGACACGCGATGTTGTTTTTGCAGGAATCTTCAAGTTACTTCGTACTTATGATCGGGTATTTAAGTATACTTGACCGAGTGCGAGTGCTTACTTGACCGAGTAGACCTCACTCGATCTAGTTAGGAAGCTATGATGTCGGGATGTGGGAAAATTCCCGCAGTTACTCGATGATTCAGCCCCTACTCGATCGAGTAGGGTGGTACTCGATCGAGTACCCCAGGCACTCGATCGAGTAGGTTACTGTGCAGTAATTCCTACGGGTTTTCTTAAAACCTTTCATCTTTCTATTTCTTCTTCTTATTCCTCCATATTTCGACACAACCATCCTAAATCACTCTCAAATCCCTTAATCTCTCTCAAATCCTCTCTTTCTCTTGGGTTAGTAGTGATTCTTGGGGTTGATTTTCTTGTTTAATTCGTTTCTTTATCTTACTAATCAATCAAGGTATGTTATTCTTCTCAATTTATGTGATTTGTTACTTTGAATGTGTTAGAATGATGAAATAATCTGAAAGTCTCGGTTCACATTAGTAAGTTGTCGTCTTTGATGGTTGAAACATGGTTCATAGGCCTCCTATTCATGAATGTTGGTGATTAATTGCTGTAAAATAGGCTAGAAATTGCCAATGTTGAAGCCGAAATTTCTAGGGTTTACAAATTTGAAATTGATTTTTGATTGTTTTACATTGATTAGATGATGGAATTAAGTACTATACGTTGTTTATATCATGTGGAAGAATGAATTTTGATGATTATCACCTTAAAAGTTGACTTAAAACTCCGTCTTAAAAGTGCCTTATGGGAAATTCGTGACTTAGAATTGGAAAATTGATGTTGTAATTGACAATATAAGCATGAATTGAACTCCAATATGATAATTGAAACAATGATTGATGAATACATGCCGCAATTTTCACAGCTGTAAAGACCGTTTGAAAATTTTAATTGAGTTGTTTTACATAATAGTGAAGGGTGATATTGATTTGTCATAAATTATTCATTCTCTTGAATTAGTAACATGTAATTAGCAATGTACTAGAACAACCCCTAGAAGCATGATAGGGTATTCAAATTCGCTGAGCATATGCGGCCATCATGATAATTACTTTCACCACTATGGCTTATGAGTAGTAATAATATGAACTTGTATGTTGAAATCGTAGAAACTGCTAATAAGCATGTATACTTATCTTAATACTCAAAGTAACAACGTGAAATATGTGCTTCACATGCTGAGAATTGTTGGTAAATTGGTGTGTACCTAGCTGAGCGTCTAAGTTTAGTGGCATGATTTATGTGCTTCAAAAATGGAACTGGTTGATGAATTAGTAAACTTACTAAGTATATAGAACCCAAATTACATGAAGTATATGCTTGCATGTTTATATAAATTGTTTGAACATATGCCTTAAACAGATGCCGAGACTGAACCTTGGACTCCGCCAAAGTAAGAGGGGGAGGGGTAACCCACCGGAGTTGGGAGAGGGGAGTGGACCTGTGGTACCGGCAGTCCCCGAGTACCCCACAGTTGTTTTTGTTGACTTTAAGCAAAGGGAGCGTTTTGTAGCTTTACAAAAACGCAAGATGAGACCTACAAAGTGTATAGACACCGGTGTATTGGAGGAGTTGGAAATAGAGACGGATGTCCGTCACATATTCGAGACCTTGGGTTTTACGGGTTTGTATAGGCTGAGGAAGCATACTTACCCTTTTCTTACCTTGGAGTTCCTGAGCTCTTTTATCTATGACCCAGCGGGTCGATCGTTGAGTTTAGATTGATGAATACCAGTTTTCGTTGACTATGGACTGTTTGCCTCTCACCTTGGGTTGGCCAAGCCTCCCAAGGACTCCATCACCGACATTCCGAGTGAGTGCGGCGTCTGCCGCCTAATGCCTTGCTTTACTGGGAAGCAAGCTCCCACCTCGAGCAACATGCTGATTAATGATGTTCAGCATATTACCTTGAGGATCTTTCTCCGTTCTCTCTCGAACCTCCTCTATGACCGGAAGGATATCAGTAAGTTGAATAACCATGAGGTTTTAATTTTGATGTCGTACCTCAACCCGGAGCGGGCCAAGAAGGTGGTCTTTAACGCTTCTTCTATAGTCTGTGCTGCTCTTGCCTTGATGGCTTCTTCCTCTTCCCGGTACCTGAGTTGTGGTGCCATTGCCACTCGGTTAGCTGAAAAGCTAACCTCCTTTGAGGCTTCTTCGGCATATGTGCCTCTAGCTACTCCAGTGCCTACCATGGATCGTGAATATTATCTCGACCTGAAATGGTTGAGGACCTTGGCTGACGGTAGCCTAGCATGGAGGGTGTATGGCATGAGTTGGATGAAGGTTCCAGCTCCTGAGCACCTCCCACCCACGGAGCCCTTGGAGCCGACGGTAGTGACGGTGGACTCGGATGACGAGGAGGAAGAGGATGATGACGGACCTCGCCAGCTGCAGACCTATCTCATTGACGGCACCATCCTTGAGGAGATGCCGGAGCCGACGAAGGGCGAGAATGCGGGAGTTCAGGCGGCAGAGAGGCCTAGAGTGGTAAGGGGACCCCGTCGAGTGAGGGAGAGGGCCTCGGAGTCTAGGCCACAGCCAGTAGCACCGCAGCAGCAGCAGTCTTTTCCATGCTACCCTTACCTCGACACCCCAGAGACGCGATCCAGTTACCTGGCAGAGAGAGTGTCATCTACCTTGACACTCCGGAACATGCACGAGGTGGCGTACACTCAGGGGATAGGGACCGAGGGACCGCATCCAGTTTGGTGGAGTGGAGTTGGGAACTACTCGGGGGTTTTCCATGCCTACGGGGTGGATCAGTCGACGTGGGGGGCACCTCAGTCCTTCCCTTACGGTGGCTTGACCCCATGGTACGTGGGCCCAGGAGCAGGAGCAGGGGTGGATGCGGGGATCGGGTCAGCAGGAGCAGGTACTTCAGGTGGTGGTGATGATGAGGTGATGTTCGAGCAGCAGCAGCAGCAGGAGGAGTGATATTCCTCGCTTTTATCTTTGTTGATAGTAGTTGATGTTAGATGGTGGTATTGTTGTTAGACTTTGGTGGCTATTTCCTTTTATTATTGAAACTTAATTGGATTTGTATGATTGGCCATAAGGCCGGAATTGCTAGTCTAACCTTTTGCAGGACGATTGAGAGTCGGGGCATCATCCCGACTCAATTTATGTGACAGTCATGTTGTTATATGTTGGTTTACGACGGGTTGTGTAAGGTACTTGACCTGCAGGTTCTCGACAGAGTACCCCACACTCTATCGAGTAGTTGCAGGAAAGGAAGAAAGGGAACATTCTGATCTCCGGCCACTCGATCGAGTAGCCAAGACACTCGATCGAGTAGCATGGCACTCGATCGAGTACCGCTACTTACTCGATCGAGTAGCACTGTTACAGAAGATTTACGAAAATTAAAAATGTTCAATTGTTTTATAATTGCGAGTTTAATGTTTAAAGTAGTTGTGAGTGCGTAGTAACACCTTTAAACCGTTAATTCATATGTTGCAAGATGTGGTTGAACTTTTATAAGCGTAGTTGTCACGATTAGTGAAGCGGTAATCATTTTCTTGTTACTTTAAGATCGCATACGCCTCCTTCATTCTATTTGTCGGCATTGTAACTTCGCCTAGGTTTGCACATACCATTTCAACGTGCGTTGTCAATGGTAACTAGTTATTCCGATAACTTGTGTATGATTTCCAACTTAACAAGTGTATAATTAGCGAGTAATGTCCACAACAAATAATATGGTTCTCCTTAATGATTAAGATGCAAATAATAATTAATATGCGTGATAGTTTAGGTGGTGAACTTCGGGGACGAAGTTCCTTTTTAGAGGGGAAGAGTAAGGTCGCGAAATAAAAAGGTTGTTTATAATGTTGTTGGTGGTTGTTTATAATGTGGTTGGTGTCATGT
Source organism: Silene latifolia (assembly GCF_048544455.1). NCBI lineage: Eukaryota > Viridiplantae > Streptophyta > Magnoliopsida > Caryophyllales > Caryophyllaceae > Silene > Silene latifolia. The sequence continues at coordinate 169,346,794 of NC_133534.1, read as the reverse complement.
GTTGCAAAAAAAAAAAAAAAAAAAAATTGTTGTTGAATTATAACGACTTACTTTCTTTGGTTCTTTAAAATGAGTGTGATCGTATTTGAATCACGTTGCCAAGTAACATGGTGGCGTTAGCTGTACTGCATGAAAGTTGATATGAGACATGTTCTAGTTTAATGGTTGGACAGTAATTAGTGTATGTTGGGAGACCGTGAGTGACGATTTGCACTGCGCGTCGGATGTTTTATGTGTATATAAAATAACGGTTTGACTGTGATAAAGCTTGCATGATAGTGGCAAGAGTCGGTAGGTTTATTTGTGGACGGTGATGATGATGACATGGGGGGGGGGGATGGTGTTTACAAGGAGTGATGGTTTGACCGGGAAGATTGGTGAGATTGTTTTGGTTCCGTGCCAGGAGCGGGAGAGGTGAGTTGAACTTCGGGGACGAAGTTCTTTTTAAGGGGGGAAGACTGTAATACCCACCCTTTTAGGGATCCTTTGACCAGCGTTGACTGTCCTTGGGAGCGGGAGTAACCTTAGGGAAGTGTGCCAAAACCATCTTGGGGTGCGTTTTAAGAGTGGTACTCGATAGAGTAGAGGCTACTCGATCGAGTAGCTAGGGTACTCGATCGAGTAGGGGGCCACTCGATCGAGTAGGTTGGGTACTCGATCGAGTGCCGGTTTTGCCGAGGGTTTTATATCGCGTTTTGTTAAATCCGCAAATCACTTCCGCCACTTTCTTCCTACCCTTCAGTCGCCTCTTTCCCTTCCCTTCACCTCAAAACCTCCATGGATGTCTTTTGGAAGATTCTTGTGCCTAGGAGAGCGCCTCTTGAGTCGGGTAGCGGTCTTTTGCTGAGTTTCCCTATTAGGTATGTCACAATCATCATCCGTGCCTTTGTCTCTATAGCTAGGGTTTGTTTGTTAGTAATAGATGTTTGTATGTTGGTAATAGGCTTTGCTTGGTCGCTGGATGTGTTATCTGTTAGGTTCATATACCTATTATTAGACTCCTCTAATAATGAACTAATTAACTTGTTAATTATTTGTTCTTTAGATCTAGTGCATGCATAACAAAATGAAAGATTTATAAGAAAAACAATGTTCCTTACATTGTTAGTTGGTTCGAAAATTTGGGCACAAGTAAGGTCACCTTCCTTCAATTGTTCTTGAGCTTATAATGATGGATGATCCTCCTAAGACTCCAAGTTTAGAAGCCACTCCAATAAATTGCACCCAAGATTAATCCCAAAAATCTCTACTAATATTAACTAGATATGTAGTAGAAATATTACCTTAATAATACTAATATTCTTGTATTACTACCTCTAGTAATATATGATGAGTGTATTAGTATTTTTAGAGAGTTTTGATGCTTTGCATGTGAAGAAAATTAGAGAGTAAAACAAGCCAACAACCAACAACAAAAATGAGCAACAAATGCTCATCTTTATAAGGCCAAAACCGGTGGCCTCCTTTGCTTGTGGGGAATCTATTGCTTTTGTTTTATTCTCTTGTTTAGTCTATGTAGAGTGTAGGGAACAATGGTGTAAGAAGTAGTATGAAAAGCCTTGTGTGATATGTCACTATCACACAATAACCAACACTTACAAAAGACAAATGAGCATCTCTTGTGCTCTTAAAGTGACCGAAATATTGGACTTGTTATGGTCCATTTTTGCCTTTTGTCATTTGTCCCACAAATGTTTATAAGTCATATGTTGACTATCTTACATAATTAATTATTAATGTAATCATTTAACACTTAAATATTACAATTAATAATATAATATACACTCCACCTTTTGAGTAGTATACTACCATTATATCAATATATAATGGGTCCCATAATTACTAGTTAGTTAAAATTACAACTTCTTGTAACTTTAAATAACCAATTACCGCTACCTCAAAACTTATATTAATACCTCAACTAATTTAGTAAATTAACACTTAATAACTAAATTTAATCTTATTTAATCACATTAAAATAAGACGCAAAATTGCACTCCCATAATTAAGGAATTAATTAATCAGACGTATACAATTAATTAAATATCTATTTGGGCTTCATCCTATAGGTGTGACCTAAAGGGATCAACTGACCACCACCGTCACACGACAGTAATGTCAAACTCTAGTTAGCCAATCATTACCGATTAATGATGGTCAGTCGACTGTATAAAGAATCATCCCTCATGTATTCTTAGTATGAGATTTAATTATGATATTAAATCATGTGATCGCACTATTGTTGAGGACACATTTCCCAACAATCTCCCACTTGTCCTCGACAAGTGTGCGTCACCAATTCTCTTGTCCTATTACAATCTCCCACTCAATGCAAGGTGTCTTGCAGGTCGTACTTACATTTGATCATATCTTGAGTGGTTTTCTCGATCCGGAGATTAAGCGTCGACCGGAATTATCTATCAAAGATACCTTCCGAGCGTGGCCACGCATTTCCAGTTAACTACTCCTCGAGTGGCCTTGAGATTTCAAACAACCCTGACAAGGGGTGGACAATTCCTATCGCCCTATTCCCTTCGTTCAGCCACAGTCCATCATAACCCAAAATATACCCAGTTTGACCTCGTTTAAGAAATCGTAGAGTATAAATCAAAGCTAATCAGAAGTTGTGCCAACTTGGGCGAATAGTCTCTAGTCAAAAGAATTGACTCATAAGAATACTATAGTAGGTCTTGCCACGACCAGGCTTTATGAATTGCCAGAACTCTATAAGCGGTCACAGCCCGACAGATTGTCCCATACATTCTGTCTATGTGATCGACTAGTCATCCCATATGACTCTATGGCACTTGAACTTGCCATCAATCGCATCACACTCTAGTCACTTCGAGACGTCACCTCATATAAATAACTAGGGGCGAATACCATGTCAATCTAGTTCACTTTAATGGGGTTCAATTTGTCTCTACAACCCATTCGGATACGACAAGGTACCGGGTGAGTTTAATTAAAAACTCAAACGATAAATGTGATTATCACATATGAACAGTCAATACACTATTACTACTTCATATTCTATAATCTCTAGTGTTATAATAACACTAGTTAAAATGCAATACAAGCTTGGCAAGTGGATATACCCGATATCCATATATTCCAACTTAATTAATTGCTATTTCCTTCCAGTCAATGTCATCTCTTAATGACATGAATTTCTCCAAGTATATGTCTAGACTTCATACTAGACTTCGACTCTTTAACTTGAAAGACGCTCCCACTGTTATCGCATAACTTGTGATAAAGTCACTTGTAGAGGGATTCACCCTTAATCCCTACGTTGACTATTTTATCACAACTTGGATTCCTTTTGTAGATTTTTGCAATGCGCGAAACTAAAACACCTTTCTTAGTCTCTTACTCCTTTGTCAACAATTCATCCTAGGATTTCAACGAATCCCTTTTGGTTTGGAAACTAAAGTTTGTGCAACCCTTCAATACCTTAACTTAGTTTATCATCCAAACATGTGTACAACTCATCAATTGTACTTTAAGGCTTTCACAGGCCCATCTTATGAATTAACTTATTATTGACTTATCATGCACCTAGCATATGGTACATCACAGCACGTGCGTCTGTTGGCATACATAATCGTTCTAATGGCGGAAACATTAGTAATCGATTTCATGTAATCAACAATTTAATGGGTTCAGTGAACGACTATGATTCCATCATAGTGATTCCACTTTCATCATCATGAATAAGCCATTCAACTTTGTTGATGTTAAACAGATATGAAAGAACTTATCTTCATAAGACTCTCAACTCTATGCCAATATACTCTCACATAGATTCGGTAATCTAAAGTATATTGCACCCTTTCCTAGTCTCCCAATCACTCTTGCCAGAAGAGAGCATTGGTACATTATTCTCAATAATTAATATGTTATCAACATATAAGACATGGATAAACAATTCTAGCTCCCACTTAACTTCATGTATATCAAGATTCTTCAATCATGTGAATGAAACAATTCACTATAATCACATGAACGAAAAAGTATAATCCTTTAATGCTTGCTTAAGATCATTATAATGATCATTGAAGAAAGCTACGCATAATATGTTAGGATTCTTAGATCTTCATCTAAGGTTTTGTGTTTTAAAACACTTCCTTCTCTAAATTCCCATTTAAGAAAAGCGAATTCTATTTGCCATTCTTCATTAAAATGAAATGCGGCAATTCCTAACACAATTCATCTTGATTAACATCTTCATGTAAATCTTATGCATTTGTGTACTCTAAAGCTCTATTTACTTTTAAATAGACCCTCACTTTAAAGTAAATCTACTCATGAGTAACAATTTTTGGATTGTAATGCTTCGACTCGTATGTAACAAGGTCATGATACTATCACTTTCACAAAGTAATATTTTTTAAACAATAAGACATGTGCGATAAACTCCCACTGAACTATACTTCCAATCTATCTTCATAGACTATAGTTCATCTACACTCCAACTCTATAATTTTATTACTTTCACAAAGTAACATTTCAACTATAAGAGATGTTTGTGACGATACAATCTTCTCCCACTCTATCTCTCAGAAATACATCTATCTTCTTGAGAGATAGTTTTGTGAGTCACAAACATATATATTTAACGGAGTATTAGGATTTTATCCAGACTATGTATTAGCATTCAAAAGGCCATCCTAACATGGCAGCTTGATACATATAATATGACAGTCTGATCCATGTTATTTGGTTTAATAGACTCTCTATTCTAGGTATCTCATGGTTGACCATCCAATTTGAATTACTTGTCCGTTTTGGATTGCAAATTCCCAAAATTGAGTTCATCAACTCAAACCGACTCATGTTAGTTTGATCTTATGGGTAGTGACGCTAGGTCATAATCCATCTTTAATAAATCAAATTTATTACTTAGATCTTTGCCACTACGATTGGGTCGTAATGCTTAGAACTTTATTCAATTGGTTCTCTACGTCATTTTAGAAATTTCTCAAATCTCTCAAATGCTTCACCTTTTATTAGATTAAGTAAATATACCCTTATCTACTTGAATCATTGGTAAAAGTGACAAAGTAGTCATAAATTCCCCTTGCGGTGATGCTCATTAGAACACATATATCGGCATGTATTAGTCTCAACAAATCACTTGCTTGTGTCCCTTTACCACTAAAGGAAGTACAAATTATATTGCAAAGGAGATAAGATTCGCATATTCCATATGATTGAAAATCAAATGGTCCAATAATACTAGTCGACACTAGTGTTTAATGCGTTTCTCATTTATGTAACCTAATTGAAAAATCAAATGTACAAATCATTTGGATTACCAGTTATGAGTCTTTTGGTGCGTATTATATAGATATCTTTACATGAGTTGGAACTGTCTAAAACTTGTGTATCATAAAAATAAGTGACATGGCTCACATCCATGTCTATTTTCAATAAAATACAACAATTGTCTTTGAGGACAAAATATAGATCCTTTCATGTCTCACAAGGAAATAATGATTTAGACTAAGTGGATACATATTAACAATTATGTAAATTATAACTCAAAGCTATTAGCAAAAAACAAGTATATAAATTTCTCTTGAAGTGGTGGCTACCCGAGCTCCCTTTCATTATCGCAAATTCATATCACTCTTGTTTAGCTTTTCCACATATCCAAGTCCCACTTGGAGTAATAAGTCCAACTTGATATCTTATAAATACTCGGGGCAAATATGCTTCCATTGGCCCATGCCATTAAACATAATTCATGGTAGGATTGGATACCCATCTTGGTTTTGTGGTAGTCACACTATCAACTTCCAATTCACAATCAGATTTGGGTTTCTTTCTTTGCTTTTCTTTTATTAATACCAATACTCCTTTCATTTGCAAGGACACTCTTGCTAGAACTCCCACTTAATTTGATATTTCTCCTTGTTTCATCAAACAAAAATATCTTGGAATCTGTGAGATTCCCCTCATTTGATCCTCTTACCTGAGAGGTAGGCATGAGTATGTGAGTGGGAGGTGAAGAGGTAGTAAAAAGATAAAGATTTCCATCCTCACTAAAGCCAACGCGTAATTCTCTAATCGTATCATTGTCATAATCGGAGCATTTTTCATCGTATGATAGGAGCTATGAATTAAGGTGGTGGCGGTAGGAGTATAAGATAAATTCATTGCGAATAATTAACTACAAAATAGGAAATGAAGGAATTAATTATCATCTATCATTTTAATAATACTCGTAAATTTAACTACAAGTATTGCATTTATATAGTGACCTCCACCCAACTACATAAATGATTCCGAGATCCAAATTCATATCAACTTGGGCACGGTGAGCCGATTCATCCCTTATTAATATAACTCGGTGGATTAACTCTTTAATCGATTCTACTTTTAGAACTCTCGGTCGATAAAAATTACTCTAATTCTCATCTTTAGCCCGGAACACATGCGACTACGGTCAACAATACTTCCGTTGAGCTCAATCCAAATTTCGATGTAATAACTTTTTACTACCCCACTTCGCCAACGTAACAAGGTTTGTATTACGGTGAAGCCGGATTAACTCCCTTGTGAAATTGGTACTTCATGAGTTTCTACTATTTGGTAAGGCTTTTTCTCAATTTTTATAATATGTGAGAGGTCTTGTCAATTTATTATCTATCACATTTTAAGTGAACTAAAACAGTGAACTACGATAATTATAATTGACACGGTCGATGATTCGATATGATATGCATGTGTTGTTATGGCGATTTGGCAATGCATGCAACATATTAAAAAGAAATGCAAAGCAATAAATAAAATTCCTAGTATGACCTTCCTAAAATAGAAAATCAAATAATCTATTACATATTCGGAAACCAACTCCTTTGGTCCCTTGAATCTTCAAGTGACACGCCTCCCAAGACACCGTCTTTGTCGGATCACCTTTCCGAATGGCACCGTCTTGAAGATGCTCCATAATTACAAATAATAATAAAAATACAAAGCTATTCCTATTATACATTTGTAAAATGGAAAAACTAATGAAATAAAAAATAAAAGTGATACGAGATCACATTAAATTACAACCGAATCAATATTCCCTTTCATTATGGGTAATATTGATTAAATCTAAGGCCATACTAAGATAAAATTACATAATTCAAAATTATATAAATAAAAGACATTCAACAATTGAAATATGCAGCATTATAATATGTACCTATCATGCAAAATTATGTGCCAAATCGCCCTATTTAACTTATGTCGTACATATAACCCGGTTTCATGGAAATGCGTGATAATAACCTTTTAAAATCACTAATTAACACTTAAATCACATCTAAGCTCAAGTTAATTATCCTAACACATTTTAGGACTCAAAATTTAGTCATCACTAAATTTTTGACAATAATTCAACTTGATTTAATTTTATGCTCATTTTTGACCTTAAAATCATCATTTATATGTAATAAATCCAAATTAAATCATAAAAGTTTCAAAATTTGAATTTTAAATTTTTGAACATTCTGGAATAATTCCATGACCCTCATAATTTCAAAAATCATGGTTAAAATTTTCGAGTTAATTTTGAGAAAATATAGTTGCATTTTATCGGTTTTATCTCATAAAATACATAAAGTATACGAAAATTAAACCAATAATTTTTCCAACTTTAGATCTGATTAGAAGGATATTAATGCAACTTAAAATAATTTTCTCAAGCCATGCAATACGTTTTAGCTAATGTTTGCTAAAATAGTCACTATTTATGCCATTTTTACTCAAAAATCCATAAATCATGCTAAAAAAGATATTTAAATCTAGAAATTTACATACTCTCTGTAAATCTTGCATGTGACATCATATTAAAAGATCATGGCTTAATTCGAAATTTAACTAATTTTAACCATTTTACCTCTTTTAATCCATTTTTATCTCATAAAAATCATAAATCATGCAAAATTAATCAAATTAACTCGTCCTTTTACACACAACTTGTAAAATATGCATTTGAGGTCATATAAATTTTCCAAGGTCAGAAACGAAATTTAACTATTTTTAGCATTTTAATTCCCATTTTAGTCATAAAAATGTAATAAAATGACCAAAAATCCTTAAAATGAGCAATAAATTTCCATAAATCATAAAAATGACCTAAAAACATTTTAGGACCAGAATATATAACATGCATGGTGATTTCGTGGCTTATACTTATAAATCACAAATTTTTAAGTTTTATATGTTAACCTTTTAACTCGGAAAAACAATAACCGATTATGCATGCAACATCCTTATGCTCTGATACCACTTGTTAGGTTCATATACCTATTATTAGATTCCTCTAATAATGAACTAATTAACTTGTTAATTATTTGTTCTTTAGATCTAGTGCATGCATAACAAAATGAAAGATTTATAAGAAAAACAATGTTCCTTACATTGTTAGTTGGTTCGAAAATTTGGGCACAAGTAAGGTCACCTTCCTTCACTTGTTCTTGAGCTTATAATCATGGATGATCCTCCTAAGACTCCAAGTTTAGAAGCCACTCCAATAAATTGCACCCAAGATTAATCCCAAAAATCTCTACTAATATTAACTAGATATGTAGTAGAAATATTACCTTAATAATACTAATATTCTTGTATTACTACCTCTAGTAATATATGATGAGTGTATTAGTATTTTTAGAGAGTTTTGATGCTTTGCATGTGAAGAAAATTAGAGAGTAAAACAAGCCAACAACCAACAACAAAAATGAGCAACAAATGCTCATCTTTATAAGGCCAAAACCGGTGGCCTCCTTTGCTTGTGGGGAATCTATTGCTTTTGTTTTATTCCCTTGTTTAGTCTATGTAGAGTGTAGGGAACAATGGTGTAAGAAGTAGTATGAAAAGCCTTGTGTGATATGTCACTATCACACAATAACCAACACTTACAAAAGACAAATGAGCATCTCTTGTGCTCTTAAAGTGACCGAAATATTGGACTTGTTATGGTCCATTTTTGCCTTTTGTCATTTGTCCCACAAATGTTTATAAGTCATATGTTGACTATCTTACATAATTAATTATTAATGTAATCATTTAACACTTAAATATTACAATTAATAATATAATATACACTCCACCTTTTGAGTAGTATACTACCATTATATCAATATATAATGGGTCCCATAATTACTAGTTAGTTAAAATTACAACTTCTTGTAACTTTAAATAACCAATTACCTCTACCTCAAAACTTATATTAATACCTCAACTAATTTAGTAAATTAACACTTAATAACTAAATTTAATCTTATTTAATCACATTAAAATAAGACGCAAAATTGCACTCCCATAATTAAGGAATTAATTAATCTGTATCGCATACAATTAATTAAATATCTATTTGGGCTTCATCCTATAGGTGTGACCTAAAGGGATCAACTGACCACCACCGTCACACGACAGTAATGTCAAACTCTAGTTAGCCAATCATTACCGATTAATGACGGTCAGTCGACTGTATAAAGAATCATCCCTCATGTATTCTTAGTATGAGATTTAATTATGATATTAAATCATGTGATCGCACTATTGTTGAGGACACATTTCCCAACATTATCTGTCAGCGTGGATTGGTTGCGGTTGCATAAAGGTAGGTTCGCCTACTCAGTTTCTGTTGACGGTCTAGTGTGTCGGTCGTTGTGGTAGTGTTGTGCTTGTTTGGTATAGTATTTGTGTGTGTTGTGACGGTGGTGGTGATCGTTGTTGATGGTTCTCGAGATGCGTTCTCGGCTGAGTGGGGTCACTTGCGGGAGTGACTTCACGCCCTAGTTTCGCCCTTCGTGGAACCCGCCACGGGAGGGGATGTGCACATTAATGGGACAGGGTTATCGCTCGTACGATGAGCGGGGCTTAGGTGGGAACGGCTGCGGTCCCCCATGGCGTGGTGGTCCGGTGGACGATCGGTGTGAGTTGATTGGGTTGTGGTGACTGATTGGAGTTGGTAGTGTTGTTTGTATTGTTGATCGTAGTTGTCATTGTCTTGTCTTGTCTCAGTACTGACCTTGTTTGGTTGTTTGTTTGTTATGTGTCTGCCGTGATCCCTTATGGTGAGCAGTCGGTCTTAGCAGGTGTTGATGTTGTGGATAGCTGGAGTCCGGGCAGGGATGAGTCTTCACGAGATATGATGGTCATAGCGATAGTCTTGAGTTGTACCGTTGTATTGTAATTTGGGTTTGAATCACTTGTAATATAACTTAATAGTTCTTTTATTGACGTTTGGTAACTGCTTTCCTCGGGCAACCGAGATGGTAATGCCCTTATATACTAAGGAAGGCCTAGTTAAGGCTCCTCTGGATATGGGGGTGTTACAATAGCAGGTACGCCCTGCTTCGTATACATCTCTCTAGCACTCACTTTCAACTTGTCCCACCACTCACTAGCTGCTTCCCTCAAGTAGAATGCAGCTTATTCTACTCTCATCTCATCAGGACAGTGTACCAGGTCCAGTATGTTCTCCATCTCACGATGCCAATTGTCAAGAAGATTTGGCTCCCCGGTCCCCTTGTACTCTTTTGAGTTAAACCTCGCTATATAAAGGCTGATCTTAGAGTGATCAACCTCCTTATCCTTTCCCACTCTCTTTAGGGCCTCCGTAAGAGCATCTTGATGCTCCAACATCTTAACGATATCATCGATGTTCATGTTCTCAGCTCTCGCACATAAAGCATTTTTCTTGGGCGGCATCTTAAAACTTTATAAGAAAGGGTAGATAAAAACATACGCACTATAACCCCAAAACACGAAAACAGACTGCCCAGAACACACTCGATCGAGTGCCCCGGCCTCAGACCCAAAACAGACCTTCTAATCTCTAACATACTCGACCGAGTAGCACAACCACTCGATCGAGTGACCCCCTACTCAATCGAGTGCTCTATGTACTCGATCGAGTACCCAAAAACACGATTCTGGTTATAAAAACGTCAAATACCCACTCGATCGAGTCAGACCCACTCGACCGAGTACCTCACCTACTCGATCGAGTACCCCCTACTCGATCGAGTCATGCTGACTCGTATATACTACCCGCATGTTATCTCTCATATCCCAACATACTATACAACTTTATAAACTCAACATTTTAATCTAACTACGCATGCGATTCTACACAACTCCTCATTCAATCAACAAAACAACTATTTCATGTTATCAAATGCCACATAATAAACAACCATCATGCTTCTTATACAAACAACATATATATATATACCTCAGTAACTTTTCAATCACATTTTCGATCTCTACTCCAAACATCCAACAATTCACAACACATATATCGTCACATTACATACAAACTAGTAAACACCACATACAACTTTGACATATACCCCCCATGTGACCGGTTCAAAATTGTAGGGCGAGTTCGCGACTTTAGGACGTCTCCCAAGCCTTTGCATTAGCTCCTATAACCTTTACCCCGGGTTCATTTTAATTGACTCCCTATATTCATTAGATTCATTGGTTACAGGTTTCAGGATCGTCGCTCTGATACCATTTTGTAACACCCCCATACTCCAAGTGCCTTACCAGGACCACCCAGGTGTAAAGATGATACCATCTCGGTTCCCCGAGGCAATGATAATCATAAGACAATAACGAAACAACATTTAAATAGTATAAGTTTAGTGAATAAGATACAATCCAAAACCAAATACCAAAATATGGTTACATATTCTCAAAACCAACTGTTTACTCAACTAAATGAAATGTCTAAGAAGCTACTCAGGCTATAGCGGAAGACTCTATCATCTGAAAGTGGCACATCCCAGCTATCCCATGTAACTCGACTCATACCTGCTCAACAACTGCTCACCATCCCCTAATAGATCCCCACAGTTTTTTTTAAAACAATAAACGAGGTCAGTACTAATCACACAATGTATATAATCCACAGCACAACAATCAACACAGCTCAAACATCACAAATATACTCCGAACTCCATCACCAACTCCACAATACTGACTACACACTAAAGTGTGTAGCCCTTCCATAGTGCCCATCGCAACAGGTCACTCCACACCGCCAGTGGGGGACCGCAGCCGTTCCCACCTAATCCCCGCTCATCTCCGTTGAGCGATAAACCCAAATCTATTAATGTGCACATCCCTTCTGCGGCGGGTTCCACAGAAGGCGAATAATGGGCGTGAAGCCACTCCCGCAAGTGACTCCACTCAGCCAGGGACGCGCCCCGAAGAACACAGATAGATACAAACAATCACAACTACTAAACAGCAATCAACACCAACAACCGTCACAATATTCATATGATAACAATCAACAAACACAAATCACCACCAACACATTATGGGATAAATACTGAGTAGGGAAACCCTACCTGGAAAGCAACACAGTCAGACGATCTCAACAGCTGTTATCAAAAGGCCTCTTCTACGAATCCTCCTCCTAACATACAATCATACAATTACTACCAATCAAGAAACACAACAAAACCTCCCAAATCCCCAAATTAGGGTTTAACTAACTTTAACGAAATACCATAAAAACAGTACGTAGATCTTACCCTTGACGCAAGGATCACAAAGGTGTAAAGAAAGGTGAATTCCGACCTTCCAAGCTCCGAGATTTGCCAATAATGCGATTGATGCGAAGAATGTAGATTGTTTTCTCTTTTGAAAGTAATTAGGTTTGAAAGTAATTAGGTTTGTAAAATTGTTAAAAGAAAGTGACGGAAGGTTTATATATTAAATCGCATTATTAACAAACCCCGACAAACCATCCCCCCGTAAACCGGCTACTCGATCGAGTAGCTGACATACTCGATCGAGTGCCGCCTACTCGATCGAGTATCAAGGTTACTCGATCGAGTACCCAACAGGTCACAAACTGTTTTAAATCGTAAAACACCCTTACTCGACAGAGTAAGGCCCACTCGATAGAGTACCCAAAGGCTCATAAAATCGTAGTATTACACCTAGCTCTTACGTTTGGGACTACTTCACGGGGAAGACCCCGGCGTCAGTGGTGATTGAGGGGAGAGAGACGGCTCCTCCTCCCTGCACTGCAGAGTATAAGGTCCGTTTGTGGCTATGGTGGTTTCTGTCTTCGATCTACCTCGGAGACAAGGGAGAGAGGCTTTCGACTAAGCTCCTTCCCTTTCTTTCTGACCTGAGCTCCCTAGGTCATTGGGACTGGGTCACTGCTGGTTTTGAGGTCCTCATCCGCTTCATGAGGGCCATGGTTTATCCAGAGTTGATGGAGAAGGGGACTTCTCCTGCCGCTGTCGGCCCTGGACTGCTGTTGGAGGTATGAACCTTCACTTCATTTCCTGAAAGATCATTTCCTTTTCTTATCGAATCACGAAAGATCGTTGTTGATTATCTTGTTTTACAGGAGTGGGTGTACTCCTACTTTCCGAGCCTCGCGCCGAAGAGGACGGAGCCGGTGGAGAAGGCCTATCCCGTTGTGAGGGATTGGGTGATGTGTCGCACGAGGAGTCGGCGTTCCTTCCACGACGTTTGTCGGCGGGAGGTGAACGCTCTTCAGCTGGACGGCGTGAGTATTTCACCTTGCATTGTTTGCCTCTCTTCCTTTACTGATCATAAGAATGACCCTTCATTTACTTTTCTAGTGGGTGCCCAGGCCTTGGGAGGAGTACGCTGGCGCTCCTCCTTTCGTGGCTGAGGTCCTTCGACCTAGGAGCTCGAGTCGGCTGCTGTTGAGGACGTCGATGGGTCCTGTGTGGTACTTGGGTGAGCGCTTGGCTCGTCAGTGCTCTCCGGACGTCTTGACGGTTCCCATCGATCCTCCTCGGATAATGTTTAGGGAGCCTTCTGAGGCTGAGAGGGAGGCTGACCTGGCTGGCGTCGTTGGCGACGCCCTCCTTCTTATTGGTGAGGACTACTCGGCGTTCCTCTACTGGAGGTTGGCGTACTGGCCGGTTGTGGTAAGTGCTTTATCCTCTTTCATTTTTGATTATTTGAGAATACGATGAAATATCATCGGTTTACGGAAATCACCTGATCTTGCAGGAGGTCGAGGCGGCGGGCATCGAGCCCCCAGAGTACCCCGAGACTCTTGAGTACACTGACACGACGGGGATGACGACGATCTCCGAGCTACGTGACTTTGACGTGGCGGTGAGAGATGCTGGCTTGGACGAGTGGCAGCATTTGATTCGGAGGGTGAGTCTCCTAACTTGGATAATTTTGTGTAAGAACACATTTGCTTGAGTTTGTCCAATCGTTAAGAATTTTCCTTTTGAAATGCAGGTTGCGCCATCCCGGTTCGTGGCTTTATGGAGGGTAGCCAACCGGTTGCGGGCTACTGCCATCGAGGCACTTGCTGGCGGCCGAGGACGTCAGGTATGAACCTTCCGTTTACTTCATTTTCGAATTTTCTTGTCTTCCTTATGTTTGAAATGATTTGACATGAGCCAGTTCTTGTTGTTTGCAGAGGGAGCGTGAGCTGGAGCGAGAGCTTGCCCAGTCCCGGGAGGAGACAGCTCGCCTGCTGAGGGAGCTCGAGGTTCGAGACGCCGAGGTTGCTGCTCTCGAGGCGAGAGTTGCTGAGCTAGACGGCGACCAGCAGTAGCTTTTTGTGTTGTACATTTTAGGACCCACATTTTGGACATTTGGGCTTTGTTTTGGGGCTCGAGCCCCCAGTTTGGTGTACATGTACTCTCTTTTGGTTGTATATATGATGGCCTGAGTGCCTTTGCTGCTGGGTTGCTTTGTTTGTACCTGCAGGTTAGCTTTGAACAGGTTTGGTAGATGACGGTTTGCGCCGTTATGCTGCCGAAATTTACATAGAAGTCACATAGAACATACATTTATACACATGGCCTAAATTAGCGCAAAACAATGACTCGAAAATGCAAAAAAATGGCCGGAAATGAAAATGCAAAAATTTGGACGGAAACCATATGGTAGGGAGGGTTATCCCCTAAAAAAAAGAAAAAATAAGAAACATATAAGTTTGAAACGTAATATGGAAGGAGAGTGAAATGATTCCCCAAAAAAGAAAATTAAAAAGAAATGTATAAGTTTGAAAATGAATAAATTAAATTAAATTGGTGAAATGATTCCCCAAAAAAGAAAATTAAAAAGAAATGTATAAGTGTGCTAAGATGACGAAAATGTCGATATCGTCTCGAAATGCGTGCCCGTGCAATTAGGAAACACGAAATATGGCAACCTGACGTATTTACCAAAATAATAACCCCTATGAATAGGAAATTATTCGTTGAGGAATTTAGGAAAGATCCAACACGGAAAATAACAGAAAGAAGGCTGAGGAAGAGGCGCAGCAAGAGTTACGTCCCTTCGAAGAGGCACAGCACCTGCTGTGCCTGTTCCCCAGTGCATCCGTCCTGACGGATTTTAGGAAACAGCTTTTAGTATAAATAGAGACGTCGAGGGAGGTTTTATTCACATAATTCTTTCGTCTTTCTTCGTCTTATTACACAAAGCTCCCAAAATAAGGATACATCATGAATACTCCTGAAATTCGTCTAAAGGAATGGACAAATGAGTTCTCTAATGTGGAGAAACACGACATGGGTGCTTATAATTTTGGATCGCTTTTGAGCTTGAAGTTGATCAAGGTAGTCAAACCATTTCTAGATGCCTATCTTGACTATTAGGACCTGAATTATCACGTATTTGCCTTCCCTGGAGGCGACATTTGCCCATTTCCCGAGGAAATTACTGCGATTGGTGGTTGGGACCCGGAACATTTGCCTGTTATTCCCTCCACTTCTCAAGGGTATAAGAACAAGTTTAGAGACTTGCTCAGATTGGCAAGAGTTGATATTGACCGCCTTGTGACTTCTAATGGAGTGCGAATGTTGGACTTCATCGATCGATTCATCAATAGGGCTGACCCAACTATCTCTTATGCTGCGAGGCGAAGGGCATTCGGATTTTGCCTATTACATGTATATGTCCTTTAAGGGCATCTGGATGGGATATGAGAGGCGATCCTCGTCTCTTGAGCTTGATTGAGCAAATGGAGCTGCGCAGGAGCCCAGCTTGTCTGTGTTTAGGAGAGATCCTATTGGGCTTGGATAACAGGAAAGCCGATCGTGACCTACCGTATTTGGGGAGTCCCATTATTTTGCAGGTAAAAGAACTCTTTTTCTCTTTTTTCTTCTTCTCTTTTTTCTATTTTTTTTTTCGTTTTTTTTTTCGTTTTTTTTTAATACCTCCTTTTGGTAGGTCTGGCTTATGGAGCGTCTTCGATTGATCAAGCCCCCAGTTAATGTTCCTGCTTATCATGCTCGCTCAATTGCAATGAGGACCAGAATTTACATGGTGGACTTCACTCGAGTTTGCAATTACTGGGAAAACAAATTGAAGAGTGAAGATGGCCCCTTAATTAGATGGATCATACCATGGTGGCATCTCAAATCTGTCACTGGAGTATCTTCTTTGGATCCTACCCGATCTGTTCGCATTTTCGGCTTGGAGTTTCTGATATGCATTTTCCCGGAGAGGTTGATGAGGCAGGTTGGATTGAAGCAGAGGATCCCGAAGCTTGACACTGTTCCACAGACTGCCGTGGCGCTTACTACTGAGAGTCGAAGAGAATGGGCCATCAAATGGGCTCCGAGGAACATTTGGTTCTTGAATTCTTCTGTCAGTGCTCTATGGGTGTCAGATTCCTATCTGCGGTGGAGGAAAGCTGCTACTCCGGAGGAGCGTGAGAGATTAAAGAAGCGCGAGCCTGTTGACTACAAGGTTCGCGAGGTGGAGAAGGAGAAGCACCTGACTGAGGGAGAGGAAGAAGCCGGGTTTCGAGTTGTTCATCCTTCGAAGAAACTGAAGACTTCTCCTGCTGTCGAGATGGTGGTTGACAAAAATGGCAAAGCAAGACCACGAGAGAGAACATTGGTGATTAGGTCGGAAGTGGCGCAAGAGCGTCCGGCTCGAGGTCGGGACAAGAAGTATGATAGAAATGACAAAGGCAAAGGGAAAATGGAAGAGTAGCCTAAGTCTTTATTATTATCTATTATTATTATTGTAATAAGAAGGTGGGGTTTTTAGAATCCTAGCATATTTACTTTTATTATGTAACGTACTATTATTAGGAATGAAATAAAAAAGGTTAATTGGCTATGAAACCGTTATGATTTTCTTTACATTATTCTTGTCGAATTTCAAATGCATTCGCAGATGTCCTTCTATTTACATTCAAAATAATTAAATGGGTTGTATCCCGTGAAGGATTGCCTACGTATTCATTTAGAAAATGAAATCAAACCCTTGCGCGTAGTTCGAGTAAATGTAAAAAAATAATTGTTCTAAGCAAGAGCTTGTAACGAACTTAGAAAATAAGCATGAGCTTTACTTACTTATAAAATGCTATTTAGTTTATTTGATGATATGAGGATGACAAATTTTCAAAGTACAAGAGCAATATGACATCAGCTTAATTCAGCTTGGCCAGGGGCCGTTTATTTCGTGCCACAAGAGCGACACGTGAGGTTACGCGAGGCGCGTTTTTTTTGCTCCTATTCTAGGCATAGTAACGTTTCAGTTGGTCAAGGTTTGTTGGGTTGGCAAATTCATTCCCATCTAGGCCCGTGATCCTAACCGCACCCCCTGGAAGTATGGACTTGACTAGGAATGGCCTGGCCCAATTGGGTTTGAATTTTCCTCGTGGATCGACAGGTAAAAGAGCCTTAATTGACTTGAGGACTAGGTCTCCTTCCTTAATGTTTCTTGGCTTAACCCTTTTGTTGAAGGCTCGTTTGATACGTGCCTGATATGTTTGCACATTGTGTAATGCACGTAACCTTCGTTCATCCAGGAGGATGAGTTCTTCATATCTATCCCTCTTCCACTCGGCTTCTGGGATTTGACTTTCGAGTAAAATACGCAAGGATGGTATTTCTAGCTCGACTGGTTGTACGGCTTCCATGCCGTAGGTCAAATAGAAAGGAGTAGCCCCAGTGGGCGTCCTAACAGAAGTACGGTATCCCCATAGAGCAAAGGGTATCTTGCTTGGCCAGTCTCTATAGTTGTCAATCATTTTCTTGAGGATCTTGACGACATTTTTATTTGCTGCCTCTACCGCACCATTGGTTTATGGTCTATATGGCGAGGAGTGGTGATGCTTGATTTTATACTTGGCTAGCAACTGTTCAGTCGCAGCTTGGAAATGTGACCCATTGTCACTGATAATTTCATGTGGGCAACCATATCGACAGATAATGTTGGTTTGTATGAACTTTGCCACGTTCTTGGCTGCAAGACTGGTGTAGGAAGCCGCTTCTACCCACTTGGTGAAATAATCGATTGCTACTAGGATGAAAAAGTGACCTCCTGTTCCGGCAGGAGTGATCATGCCGATGATGTCAATTCCCCAAGCCGAAAATGGCCAGGGAGATGTCATGGTGTAAAGCAATGAAGCAGGGACATGTTGCACGTTCCCAAAGATTTGGCAATTATGGCAATGTCTTACATACTTGATGCAATCGGATTCCATCGTGGTCCAATAATACCCTAAACGTGTGATTTTCCTTGCCATCATGGGTCCACTCATGTGAGGGCCATATTCTCCATCATGGACTTCTTCCATCACTTTCCGTGCCTGTGAATGATCAATAGCGTAGGATTACACCAAGAGGTGTTCTTCTGTATAACTCTCCTTGCATGAGAACGTATTGGGAAGCTAGCAAGCGGATAGCGCGTTGTCCCCTTTTGTCCATTTCCGGTGGATAGGTGTCATTGAGCTTGAAGTTTAGGATTGCTTGGAACCAAGGTTCCTCCGCAATTTCCTCTTCATTGGTGATCTGGTGCACATAAGCTGGCTCTGATCGTCGTTCGATGCATAAAGGCATTTCTACCACGCTTTCCGGCATATTAATCAAAGATGCAAGTTTTGTAAGAGCATCTGCAAATTGATTTTCTTCTCGAGGTAGAGCGGGAATGACGACAGGAGAAGACTCTCTAGGAACCTCTCTAGACTCCGACTCTGACTCCGACTCTAACTCTGACTCGAATTCGTCGTCTTCTGGTTCTCCTTTGAACATCTCTCCTTCTCCAATAGTGAGCTTGAAGAGTCTTCCTTGATTGTTTGTCCACTTGATCGATTTTCTCCATCCTTTCTGCTGATTGGTGTTGGTTTCTGTGCCCAGTGTGGTAATGATCTCATCTATGATGCTTTCGGCGCCTTTGATTAAGGGAAGATCATGGAGGTAGACATCTTCCTTGCTATCTGTCCATATCCCATTGATTACCTCCTCTTTTGGGGAGATAAGATGTGAGCAATCTAAGGTAGATTCGTCACTTGTAATCATTAGAAATCCAAGAGGATTCCGAGTGTTGTTAGGCTTATCTCCAGGTGGTATTGGTAGGCGACCGTCTTCAATCATATCTTGAAGTACATTTTTCAGTTTGTAGCATTTTTCTGTATCAAGTCCCTTACCTCTATGGTATTCGCAGTACGAATTCTCATCCCAGAATTTGGATTTCTTTTCTGGTTCGGGTGTAGGGCCTATGGGTTGAAGTTTACCCAGCTTCATCAACCTTTTCAGAGAGTTGGAATACGTGTCCCCTAGATTTGTGAATTTCCTTGGAGGGGTACTCTTATTAGATGGCTCGAGGAGGTTAACTTCATCAGTTTTGCTAGTAGAGCCGTAAGAATGACTTGTTGAGCCTTGATATCCACGACCTATCGTTTTGGACAAGAGCCCTTTACGGATGTCATCTTCGATCCTTGTCCCTAGTACGGTTAAATCTTTGAAAGTCTTGATGTTTTGATACCTCAAATGATTTGCATAGATGGGCTTTAGGTTGTCCACGGATTTTTCTACGAGGGTGGCTTCATCCGGACGTTCGACAAGTTGAGTACTAGTCTTCCTCCACCGACTTAGGAAATCGGTGAAACCTTCTTTGTCATTTTGGGTAAGAACCTCTAAAGTGCGCATGTTGACTTGGATTTCAGCATTATCCGCATATTGTTTAGCAAACTCGATTGCGGCATCATCCCGGGTAGCGATTTTCTTGTGCTCTAGCGAATAGAACCATTGCTTTGGGATGGTGTGAAGAGATGAAGGAAATATCCTTAAGAACATCTCGGGTTTAATGCCTTTGATAGACATGTAATCCTTGAAAGCACGGATATGGTTCAAAGGATTTTCATGCCCCTTGAATTTAGGGATATCCGTCATGTTGAAGTTGGTTGGAAACTTGGAGACTTACGGCCTCATATTTGCGATTGTTCTCCCTAAAAATGTCATCTCCGTTGAGATACATCAATTGCTCCTCCAAGTATTGGAGTCGTTTCTCAGCTGCAGTCATACCTATGGGAGGGTTTTCGTCCCCGAAGTTGTTCACAAATTCATCAGACACTTCACTTTCTCGAGGAGGCATCCTTGTTTCCACGGCATATATTCGGCCCTCAATGGTGTCAAGGCGATCATATTTTCGGCTAGGATTTGATCATTATTCTGGAGTTGGTTGAAATTCACGTCGCTTGTTTCAGGCATCTTGGAAACTGAATAAGAGATCGACGATGAATCAAAACACGATCGACCATTCTAGCACACTTACTCGAAAAGAAATGTTTTGACTCGTGAAGTGGGAGTGTGCCACTTGTGTCGAGTGAGTTTTGAGGAAATGACAAAGTTTGAAAAATGTTGGTCCTAGTCAACTTTAGTGTAGTTGTAGGAGTGGACTCGAGGTGAGGTTTTGAAATGGGTTTTGAGGCCCGGATTTTGACTCGACAATTGGACAGAGTTTCGACTGATTTTGCGCTAATATTAGGCCCAAGTTTCGAAAATTTTACATTTTGAAGAAGGATTTTGATTTTACAAAAAAATCGTCATGGTTTGTTTTAGAAATGGTGATCAAGTATGGTACAAGCATTTATACAGGCATTATAATGGGATGTTGAGTGCATTTAAAAGGGTTTTGGTTTAAAGGGTGGGTTGCCATACCGAACAATCAAACCCAAAGTCTGTGGAGAGGCTCGTACCAAACAAGAGTAAGGCCGATTCCTAGTCCATTTCCTCAAGTAGTGAAAGTTCTTGATATAAACAAGAGTAAGTACCATGGTATGGATGACATCAATCGCTATCCATCCTTAGGTCCAAATAAGAATTAAGACCGTTTAGATGGGACGATTGGTCGAATGGGTTGGGTTGGGCCTAGGAAGGCCGATTAAAATGATCTAGGAAGACCGAGTTATGAAAACCGACAATTGTCTTGTACAAACTATTCCCTAACCTTGTTCAAGTTTCACCCTTTTGGCTACACGTAAGTGTATTACTCCCCAGCGGAGTCGCCAAACTATGGACGCGGGCCCACGGGAGCGCTTGGGAAACAAGCGTTTGCATTTGTCGAGTCGCCACCAATTTATTGTGGAAAATTGGAAACCGTTCGAATACCTCGTGCCATGTCATGACACAAAGTAGTGACATGAACACCAAGAACTCGTTACCCTTAGCATTCTATGTCTAGAATGACCCTCGTGGATGCCAATGAACACGGATGTTCACAGAGATCTGGAGTAAGTGGTGAGGGTACGTATTAGGAAGCTCTTTTGATCGAACACCTAATCCCGCCCGCCTCGATAGCGGCCTCTACTAATGATTAGGGAAATTGTCTATACTCGATATATTGTCGATTATATGCATGCAATGCAACATCCAATAGATTAATCCTAACATGTGAAGAATTAGACTAAGTCGGTGAACACGTAATTTAACATACAATTAATGTCGACGTAGGAATTTAAGATCGATTACATGTGAAAGCATACAACCAATACAATACAAGAAATATAATAAATATACAATAATGAAAAATTATAATAATTACATTGGGATTAATTGACTTATGTCGAAAATACTTTTAAAATAGATGGTTTTAGAAAAGAAAGAATAAATGAATAAACAAACAGAAATTAAGGTGATAATACAATTAGTAGTTAATTAAATACGGAATTAATAAAAAAGGTTGCGGCAACACGGGAGTTCAGGGACAGAAATCAACCAGGAACAGGCGCAGCAGAGCTGCGTCCCTTGGAAGAGGCGCAGCAGTTGCTGCGTCTGTTCCTTGGCTCAGTTCTGGCTGTGAAGCCGGAATCGCAAGTCGTTAATATTAGTTGGTGAATTTAATGCTTGATTATATTATTTGACTCGGATGAAAGTGATTAGCAGGTTATTTACATGCGATTAATGGTCATAAAAGCGATAAACATGGATGAAACCGATTAGAATGAATTATATACAAGATTAATGAATTTAATTACAAATTAACAAACTAATTGGGTTAAACAAACTATTAATGATGAATTAACGATGGTGACGATAAATAACAGACGCAAATATATCAACAATGAATTCCAGAGACTCAATATTGATGAATCGAACCTCTAAAACCCGAATTTGATTTTAATGACGAAAACCCTCAAATATGAATGACTTGGGATTTAAGTCGGGAATTAAAAGAGGAATTACTAAGGATTTATTAATGATATGTCATATCATTATGCTTAAATTATTATGTCAAAGAATCAAAGAAAAAACAAACTAAAAGAGACGAATTGATAAAAGACGAAGGAAGAAGAAAGGAAGCAGGAACTGCGGCAGCTTCACGAAGAGGCACAGCAGTTGTTGCGTCCCTTCGAAGAGGCGCAGCAGTTGCTGTGTCCTTTCTCGATGGTCATCTTCTGGCAATTCGTAAAAAAGGATTAAAAGCATGGTTTCATAAATCGTTTTTAGAAATACTTTCGATATAAACCTTATAATATGATTACAATAATAAAGAACAATAAATAAAATAGGGATTATACACCCTCAGACTTACATGTTTGACGAAACGAGATGAACTAAGTTAACTTTTAGTGATGATCGACTCGAATGTAGACGAAAGTGCCCTCGTAAGAGGAAATTAAACAGATTGATTAAGTTGATTATTGTGGAGTTGGTCAAATTGGTCGGTCATGCAAAACGAGGCTGGTACTCAGAAAGATCCGAGCTTACGTGGTCGAAAGTTCAAGCACGTAGACGCTAAAAAGTAACAACGTGGTCTAGAATGCAAAGGGAGAAGAGAAGGGCGGACACTAGCGTGAGAAATATGTGAGACCGAAGGTCTCTATTTATACTAATCACGTGGAGGAAATTAGGGTTTTCGGAGAAACTTTGGAAGTGAATCTCGAAAAGATATGAAAAGATACGAAAAATACGCATAAAAGGAGTTGGGAAGAGGCGCAGCAGGCACTGCGTCTCTTGGAAGAGGCGCAGCACCTGCTGCGTCCTTTCCCAAGTGGTTTCCTCCTGCGGAAGAAAGATTTCCGTGTTTTGGTAATGGAATAACGGATTAATCTTGTTTTCCTTAATATTTTGTGTGATTATTACGGGAAATTATTTGCCAAAGATTAAAAGATTGTAAAATATGGAATAGAAATATCCGGAACATTCCAGAACATTTTGACTCAGTTTTAGAAAATGAAGACGGTTTTTTGACCCGGACTCCAAATGTACTCTAATTACTGCCAAAACGACCGTATCGGCACGTAGATGACAATTAAGCGGTAGACATAAGTATTTGAGCGATCACTTGACGATAAACTTACGAACTGTCACAAATCGTTCCGCGTACCAAACATGCGGCCCAATCATCACCGGGTGGTTTGCGGGAGGTCTAGAAATAAGGTTTCTACAATCATATAGATGCAAATAATTATTATTGTTGGAATCAATTTAGTGTACCTCTTTCAATTCTTAGGGGAAACTTAGGTCCCGGAGCCGAGTCGGTCAAGACTGTACAACACCTACAAGTCGACTTTGGTTTTCCCTATTCATGGTGAGATATCATAAATTAGTCCTAGGAAGGTTTGGGTCCCGGAGCCGAGTCGGTCAAGACTGCACAACACCTACAAGTCGACTTAGTTCTTCCTAATCAACTATATGCATGGTCTAACAAGCCTTGAGTTGGTTTATGTCTTACAAGTCTTGTTGAAAAGATAAGAGAAACATGCTAGGTTATCAATCAAACATTTCATCAAACATGATATGTGCATAAGTTGGAAAACAATAAGCAAGCATTCAAATGAACTCAGTAAGCATAAATTTATCCCATGATTAACTCCCCCAATCCTCCACTAATCCTAGCTAAGAGACTACTCACTACTCATCATGATTATTATGCTAGCAATGGTGTCAAACATCACAACACAAGTGAATATGATGATTAAGAAAGATAACAAATAAGAGATTAACAATTAAATAAAAAGGGATTAAGAGTGTACCAACTTGGAGAGTAAAGATGAACATAAATAAAGAAGAATCCTTGAATAAAGATGAAAACTTGTCACTTAATCTTAAAATACATACCCAAGAGATCCAAATGTAAACAACTTGAATTGAACAAAGGAAATGGAAGAATAATAGAAGAAACCCTTTGATTAATGGTGGAGAGTTGTCAATTCCCTAATACAAACCCAAGAATTCTTCAAGTACAAAGCTAAATCTATGATTTTTTGAGAAATAATTGAGGAAAGAATAAATTGCAATTTGTGGAATGATTAAAGACTATTCTATTCTAATCTACTCCTAATGAGAGCTTAATCTAAACTAAGGAAGCTTAATCTCTTGATTATTACAAATGGAGTATATATAGTGGTACATCATTAGGTTAAGCAAGGGTAGATTAGGAAATAATAAGCTTAAGTGTCGAATAAAGCCTTGCAAGTCCTAGGAGGAGCCCCACGACTCCACATTGCGAAGACAATCTCGTTGCATAACAATCTGCTCGATCTAGGCTAAAACCGAGCGTCCTGTGCTTCAACCCGAGCGGGTTGAGAATGAACCGAGCGTGTTGAAGGATAACCCGGGCGAGTTGATCTTGACCTGAGCGGGTTAAGCTGCAGAATCCTTTTTCTTGCTCTTATGCCTATGATGCCTTCATATACTCTTTATTCCTATCATCCTTGGTCATAATTCTTGCCTCCCCTTCATACTAGTCCATCGAAGATCGTCAACAAGCTTCCGAATATGCACGAGAGACGGGAATTCCGCCTCATTATCTTCTTTCCTAAAAGACATGTAAAATGCACTAGGAAAGCAAATAGGAAGCAAATAACGAATAAAATGGCTATGAAATGCTATATTAGTATGAAAAATGAGGCTTAGTTAGGGGACTAAATGTGCGTAATTATGACTCACATCAAATATCCCCAAACCCAACCTTTACTCGTCCCGAGTAAAGAGGTGACTAGAACTAGACCTTTATTAAAACTAATAATACTAATATAGCCGATGTGAGACAGTTAGCGGGTCTCACTCCGCCCCTTCAACTCACAACAAGACATCTATGAGGTAAGATGCCTTCTTGTAAGGCAAGGTGAGGCTTGCCAAAATGGTGATACATCCAATCATTAAGCACACAAAACAAGTAATGGATGCATCTACAAGAGAATAGCCACTTTCCTCATCTAAGTGGCGGAAATCATCTAAAGGAGAAGCATCCTAAGGGTACACATTCCATTGTAGATATTATTTCTGCAAGCTACTAAGTCCAAAAGGATACCAACAAATCACCTCCAAGTTGTGTCAAACTAGGGTACTTTTATCCTCAATTGCTAAATGCTTTCGTCAAGAGTAGGCTCCTTATGGTGTTAGAAATACTGTAGGATCGCGGAATTCTCTCTCTTGCCTAGACAAGAAGAAGGGTCGTCCCCTCTCCAGCATGCAACAAAGAAAGGATCATCAATGGATAAAAGGGATCAATATGATTTGAGTTTCACAATGGTAGTTTGCTTTTGTTTTGTTTCCCCTCAATTTCTTGTCGTATTTGACTTTTGAGAACATTTATTTGCCATTTTTTATGTTTGGCATTTTGATACTTGGCAAAAATTTTCAATCTTTGCATTTTTGAACATTTTTCAAAGTAACCTCATTTGTAACAAGGGTACTTCTATTAAAGCATAGGAGTCTATTTTTGCTCCTCTTTTCATTTGATGCAATTTGCAAACATTTGATTTCAATCTTTATACTTGAACTCAATTTAGTGATTTTTGTGCCCGTTCCCTTTTTTGTTGACAAAAGATGATAATAGAAGTGTAAGAACGGTTGCATGGCTTCAAAGGTCACCTTGGAATAAACGTTAGCCAATGAGTTATCACACCACAAGGTACTCATGACTAGCCCTTAGTCCATGGGTCAAAAGATGCTAGTATGACACATCCTAGGGTGTCTTTAGGGTATTCTAGTAAACAAAGTCTCAAAGAGAAAAATTATCTAGAAGGGCCTTATATACACTTGTCAAGCTTCCCCAATAGGCATTTTCACAAAAATTTTCTAACCATGCAAACTACATGCCATGATGCAACTAACATATATACAACTCTAATGCATATGCTTTTATCAACTAGAATGTCATATAATCTAGATGCAACTCCTAACAACACACAGATACACAAGCTGCAACAACAAAATACACCACATACTCCTTGACATGTAAGCCCATCCTCCTCATATGAATAATGAAAATAAATGGAAGGGAAATAGAGATTAGAGCGATCATACCAAGCGATCATCCGAATATGCGCGAGAGACGGGAATTCCGCCTCATTATCTTCTTTCCTAAAAGACATGTAAAATGCACTAGGAAAGCAAATAGGAAGCAAATGACGAATAAAATGGCTATGAAATGCTATATTAGTATGCAAAATGAGGCTTAGTTAGGGGACTACATGTGCGTAATTATGACTCACATCATAGACAAAATTACATGTATCAAGGACAATAAGGATGGCAAATGGGTTAAAGGGATAGAAAGGTTTTGTGCCAAAGCACGTTATGGATATGTGGAGCTAAGACGGTAGTCGCAGCGCTAAACCAAAACCAAATATATGATAATAAATACAAATGAACCCATCTTTATAGAAATAATCTTAACTTTAGCACACATGAGAGCTAACAAAGTACTCTCCAAATATGCATTAGACTCTAGTCACCATCCTTTCGATCCTTAACAACACCAAATGAAGCAAATAATTTCTTTTTTTTTTTTCTTTTTTTTTTCTTTTTTCTTCTTCTTTTGCTTCATATTTTTTCTTTTTCCAACACAAGGATACAACAGAATTGTCAAATAACTCTACTACACGCACAATTGACAATAATAGTCCCAACTGCGACTGTCCCGATAAGGTAGGCAAATTCTTGGATTGTAGCTCATAGGATGTAAATAAATATTGACTACAAGGGTTCAAACGGGCTAAACAAAAGGTAATGTAAGGCTTATTTGAACGGTAAGAACCGCCTATCCATATGTACTTAGTCAAATGAAAGCAACAAAAGTATCAAGAAATCAATGTTACACT
This sequence comes from Silene latifolia, assembly GCF_048544455.1. NCBI lineage: Eukaryota > Viridiplantae > Streptophyta > Magnoliopsida > Caryophyllales > Caryophyllaceae > Silene > Silene latifolia. The sequence goes on along the minus strand of NC_133534.1, from coordinate 169,319,466 downwards.
TATGCAATTTGATATTACATATTCCACAAGGAGAAACCACACTCAAGCCTAAATAACAATGAGACCAGTTTACTGATGTTCCTGGCCTAGGAAGCTCTATAGACCTTAGAATTTAAGTAGTTTACCAACATAATTGTGTCAAATCTAATCAATATAAGGCATGTCAATGCGGTTAAGACTAGAATTATGAGCTTTGTTTTCGTGGATAACGGGTCAAAACAATGTACATGGACAACTATTTGGGATTCAAGTGCAAAAATAATGCAATTTAACATCATTGTTATTAAATTCACCAAGATTCGACTCAAAACAAAGGAAAAACATGTTTTTGTATTTTGAAATTTTGAAATTTTTATGAATTTTTGATATAAAAGCACTCAACATAAATAAATCACACAACATAATTAAAGACTCCTCCCCCAAACCTAAATGTCACAGTGTCCTCATTATGACGCCTACAACACAGCAAACACACAAAAACATCCAGCAACCTAAAAGATACATCTAACAAAAGGAATGAGAAATAACTAGAGATAATACAATAAAACAAAATATAAGGGAAGAGAATACCGAGTAAGAGCGTAGAAATTCCCCCAAACCAGCTACAAAAATAGGGGAAAATAAACAACCGCGCAATCCTATCATCGTATGGCTACGTTGTTGACCCAAAATGCGTGGGTACTCAATCGAGTCTTGTTGGAGTAGTGTCATCCTGAATAGTGCGTCTACATAATAAATCTCATAAAAGGAATATCAGGGAAATAATTTTTTATTTGTCAACTGATTAACGTAAATCGGTAACGCTCGGCTGACTAGAGTTTGACGTTACTGTCGTATGACGGCGGTGATCATTGATCACTCGAGGTCACACCTATAGGATGGAGCCCAAATGGAAATCTAATTATTTGGATAATTAGTTCCTTGAAATATATATATTTACTAATGGTTAGTCAAGTGAGTTTTAAAGTATATTTATTATCATATTATGTGATAATTGAGTAATAAATATTATATCTTATTAATGTGATTAAATGAGATAAAAATTTAGTAATTAATAGTTAATTTACTAAATTAGTATTATTTACTGATAAAGTATTAGTTTTAATGCGGTGAGTTTATTAAGTTTGAGGCGGAGGTAATTAGCTAATCAAATTTACAAGAGGTTGTAAATTTAGCTAATAGAGTTTCATGAGACACAGTTTATATTGAAAAAATGGTCTAATATTACTTGAAAGTTGGGTGAACATCATTTGTTAATTTATATTATTTAAGTGTTACAAAATTAAATTAATATTTAATTTTATAGTATAATTAAATATACGACTTATAAGCATTTGCGGGACAAATGTCGGAAGTTGAAATGGACCTGATAATTACACATGTGCCACCACTTTTGATGATGATAGTCATCACATGTGGTTTGGCAAGTGCCACTAACAAATGTTCTTCATTTGGTTACATTTAACCTTCTATACCCCCCCCCCCCCCCCCCCCTCCCCCAACTTAATCATTTAAGGGTTAGAAAAATTAGAAGGAAAAATTGTTCTATCTCATTGTAGTGGCCAGTTTTGTAGGCCTTGATGAACAATTGTTGTTCTTCATTTTTCCTTCTTATCTTCATCCAAAACACACCCAAAACTCACTTAAACAATATACATTTACTATTATTATAGTAATAATAATAATTTGTAATACTATTTCAAGGTTATCATCTAAATTAGCTAGTTACTAATTTAGTTGGTTTTCGGGTGATATCTTGGGTGCCATCAAGAGGAGATCACCTACTTTGGTGATTGAAGATTGGAGGATCATCCTTTGGTATTTAGCTCAAGATCAATAAGTGGAAGGAGTCCTTCTTGTTGTGCCCATTTTATACCATAATCAATGTAAGAAAATTGTTTCTTTTATATTTTTAGTCCATCTTATAAGCATGCATGTAACTAGATTATCATAAACTAAATTAACAAGTAATTTGGTAACTAATTAGAGGATTCTAATTAGGGGTCTATTACTTTCAAGTGGTATCAGAGCTTTGTTCTTGCATGCATGTCGATTTTTGACAATTTTTTTGGTATAAAGGTGAACTTATATTAATAAGGTTAACCCAAAAACATCGCTTGAGCCCAACAAGCTAACAAAGCTCTTACAAACATTACAACTTTTTCATTTCTACTCTCATAAGAATATGAAAATGACAGAAGTAGAAATAAGAGAACTAGCCCATAGTTCACAGCTTAATGCCATGAACAATATGAGCAAATACAGACTCAGGCCGAGGAAGATAGCCCTCAAGCCTACAACGATTTCTGCACCACCAAATTGCATGTATGAGAGCCAGGATATGTGCAGCAGCCGATCTCTTCAGTGCGTGGGAACAAAAATTCTTTCTAAGCCACCACGCAGTCCAGTCCACCCTAGGTAGATGGCAGCCTAGTTTCTGGGACAGCAACTGCAGGCATTTCTAACTGAAAATGCAGGTAAAAGAGAGGTAAGCATCTGATTCAGGAGCAGAGTCACATAAAATTCAGATGTCATCTATAATAATCCCCATCCTCTTCAGCCTATCTCTTGTAAGCAATCTTTCATGCATCACTAGCCATCCTATGAAGCTATGCTTAGGGTGAGCATCTTTAATCCAAACAAACTTAGTCCAATTTACCTTCACCATGGGAGGACTCAACCAATCATAACCACTAGCAATAGTATATTCTTGATGAGGTTTTAGCCACCAGTCTCCCACATAACCAGCCACCATAAGATCCCTGATCTTACAGAGCTTTCTCCAGGCCCAACTTCCATTTTGTTTAGGATCATAGGAAAACCAGGAACCATTTTTTATGTAAATAGAATGAATCCATCTTACCCAAAAATGGTCCTTTTTATGTGCCAGCCACCAAATGTACTTACCCAAAGCTGCCTTGTTCCATCTTATAATGTCCTTAATATCCAACCCACCATGAGTCTTAGGTTGACAAATATGCTCCTAAGAAACCAGTGTACTACCCTGGTCATTGTCAATACCAGTCCAGAGAAATTTTCTACAGATTGCAGTAATATTCTTGAGAATAGTAGAGGGAAGAATGAAAATCCTGGGCTAGTAAGTATGAAGAGTTGACAGAACAGCTTTAATCAGTACCAAATGACCAGCATAACTTAGTTTTCTGCTGCCAAGATATCTTATTCCGCAAACCACTTTATCAACCAAACTAGTACATTCAAGCACTGATAATTTTCTAGCAGCAATTGGAATTCCCAGATACTTAAAAGGAAGAGTACCATAAGACATTCCAGTGATCTTGAGTATATCATCTATAGTGCCCCTGGTAACCGCATTACTATAGAGACTGGATTTCCCTTTGTTCATTTTGAGACTAGATGCTCTAGAGAATGATTCAAAAGCCCTTGACATGCCAATAATTGAAGTTCTATCACCTCTACAGAACATTAAAAGGTCATCAGCAAAAACAAGGTTAGTGAGTTTGATTCTGCCACAAAGGGGGTGGTAATTAAAATTAGTATAATCCTTGATCCTTCCCAACATTCTACTCAGGTATTCCATGCAGATGACAAATAAGAGAGGGGGACAAAGGATCCCCTTGCCTCAAGCCTCTCTTACCAGGGAAGTATCCAAAAGACTCTCCATTAAGAGATAAAGAATAAGTGGGGGAAGTGATGCATTCCATAAGCAGGTTGATGAAAGAAGGGGTAAAATTAAGAGCTCTTAACATGCTGTCCACAAAACTCCATTCTATGGAATCATAGGCTTTTTGAAGATCATTTTTCATAATGACCCTGGGAGAGACAGCCTTTCTATTATACATCTTGACCAAGTCTTGACAAATTAGAATGTTTTCCACTATGTCTCTACCCTTGATGAAAGCACTTTGTGAGGGATTTATAATATTAGGTAGTATAGTGCTCATCCTATTGCAAATAATTTTACTAATGCATTTATATATGGAGTTACAACAAGCAATAGGACGAAATTGGGTGACATCAGAGGGTAATTCAACTTTGGGGACAAGAGTAATAAGAGTGGAATTGACCTGTTTATGGAGTTTACCATTAGCAAAAAATTCCTGGATAGTAGAAGTCACATTATCCCCAGTAATGTCCCAAGTGTCTTTGTAGAACTGACTGCTGAATCCATCAGGGCCTGGGGCTTTATTGCCACCAATATCGAACATAGCATTTCTGACCTCTGCAGGTGTCACAGTAGCCAGGAGGATCTCATGGTGAGCCATGTTCAAAACAGGGCCATCACTCATAATAGTGGCACAGACAGGGTCAACATGCTTACTACTTCCTAGCAGAATCTCATAATATTTAATGAAATCATTCTGAATGTCTGGACTGGAGGTGCACATATTACCTTCATGATCATAAATCTGTAGAACTTTGTTTCTTGCTCTTCTAGTTTTAATATGAGCATGAAAATAATGGGTATTATCATCACCCACATTAATCCAGTCAATTTTTGCCTTCTGATCAAGAAACATATGCCATGCTTTTTGTAAAATAATCAATTCAGGAGATAAATCCCTTTCAGTTACAATAAGAGTATTATCTATAGGATTCTGAATTAGAGCCTCCTGTATCTGGAACAAAGCCAACTTAGCCACTTTTACCTTATTCTCAATATCTCCCAGATTACCTTTGTTAAGTGCTTTAAGGTCAAATTTAAGCCCCTTCAGTTTCTTAACATGTTGAAACATGTGATTCCCCTTAATAGCCCTATTCCATCCTGCAGTGACAACTTGCTTGAAATTTGCATCCAAAGCCCACATGTTAAAGTACTTAAAGGATTGTTTTCTTGCATTGGGCAGACCCTGAAGATAGATAACACAGGGACAGTGGTCAAAAGTTCCCTCAGGCATGAAGTAGGCATAAGACTCAGGGAATTGAATAACCCAATCAGAATTACTCACACATCTATCCAGTCTGCTATAAACTAGGGTATCCATCTTGTCGTCCTTCTCTTATTGCCACCCACAACGGAGCCTGTTTTGGAGGCTGAAACTCTCGTTGAGGAGGAGAATGGTACCTGGACAGAGGTTCAAAAACGGAAGAAATCACCTGGTATTACCCAGATTTCCAATCCAATTAATTCTGGTCAGATTTCCTTGCAACTTTCTAAAGCTGATTTTTTGCCTGAGATTAATTATTGGGCATCTTCGTTATATGGGTATATCATGGGTACAAATCCTCCTTGGAATGTTGTTCTGGATATCTGAAAAGGATTTGGAAGGATTATGATATGGATAAAATTTCCTTTATGCCTAATGGGGTATTCATAGTCAGATTTAAGACTGTTGAAAAAATGAAGTGGTTAGTTTGGGACATTTTATGTTTGACAAGAAGCCTGTTATCATTAATGAATGGACACCAGATGTGAACCTTGTTAAACAGAATGTACAAACTGTACCTATCTGGATCAAACTGGCTGGATTGGATTTGAAATTTTGGGGAATTGAATGCCTGAAATAAATCAGTGGTCTTATTGGGGAGTATGTTCAATGTGATGAAGCTACTCGTCACAAAACATTCCTTGGTTATGCTAGGCTGCTGGTGGATGTGCAGGTTAATCAAAACTTTCCTAACTCTATTCAGTTCAAGGACGAAAAAGGGAAAGATCATACTGTCAAAGTTGAGTATGACTGGTTACCTCTCAAATGTTCTGAGTGTTTTGGCATAGGACATAACAAGGATCAGTGTAGAAAGAAAAAAGAGGGGGTCAAAGTGAAACAAGTCTAGCAAAAGAAGGTTGTTCAACCCCAAGTAGCAAAGGTTGTGGATAAGGGTAAAGCTCCTATGGTTACTGCAACTCCTGTGGTTCCTAGAGCTACTGTTATTCAACCCCTGCAAACTCCTGGTGGCATTATTAGAAGAGTCATGAGACAGAATGGCAGTGGATCCTCTAATCCTCTTCATGGTAATACATTTTTGGATGCACTTAACATGGCTACTATCAGATCAACCCAACTGAAGCAAAAAGGGTCTGGAACTGGTTTGAGGGGAGTTATGGATCATGGCTAACATTGGTTTCTGGAATGTTAGGGGACTCAATAGCCTGAATAAGCAGAAGGATATAAAATGGTTTCTGCATAATAATAATCTGGGGCTATTTGGGCTAGTAAAAACTAAAGTTAAATCTATTATGTGGAATAAATTTAGAAATAATATTTGTAGTGGATGGTATATTTGCACTAATAATTCAGTAGCTGAGTGAGGTAGAATTTGGTTACTCTGGAATCCTGTTTATTGTTGTGGATATATTAGATGTTAGACCTCAATCACTTCACTCTAGAATTACTATGAGGGGGAATCAGCAGGTGTTCTTCTTTACTTTGGTTTATGGTTATAACAGAGCTGCTGAGAGGGGTACTCTGTGGAATAGTTTGAAAGGGTATAGCAACTCTGTTCAGGGGCCTTGGTTGGTGGGAGGAGACTTTAATAATGTTCTCCACCCTAATGAGAGACTTGCGGGTGCTACTGTTTCTCTTGCAGATATTAAACCTTTCCAAGACTGCCTCCACCATTGTAACTTACATGACTTAAAATCTATTGGATCCTTCTTTACATGGAATAACAAACACAAGATTTTTGACAATTTTATCGAGTTATAAGATGACTTTATAAAACTGGAATTTTTTTGTGTAAAATATTTTGGCACAAAAATTTTTGTTTTATTTATAAATTCTGACCTTAAAATGGTTTATGTCAAATTTGGTTAATTATGGAATTTTATTGCTAATTAAGTGATTTTTCCGTCTTAAAACCAACTTAATATGCATAAAATTGGTTAATTGTTAACTAAAGTGAGTTGCATGTTAATTCTGGCCATCAAAATTTTATATTGTCATACATGCATGATTTACTTAGAATAAGTAAAAATTAGAAAATTAATTTGATTAATTTTGCATGGTTATTGATTTTAATAGTTAAAAGTCAATAAAATGTGATTATATTAGTTAAAATTCATAAAAATGAATTTTATGGCATAAGAAATTTATTTAAGGTTACTTGCATTTCGTATACATTGGATGTCAATTTAGAAAATTGATTTGATTAATTTTTTCATGTATTTTGGTTTTTATGAGATAAAACCGATAAAATGTAACCATTTTTTTCTCAAATTTTAATCGAATTTTTTGGGTAAATGTTTTAACATTTTTAGGTTCTGGAAAATGTTCCGGAATATTAAAAAATTTATTTGATTATTTTTCGAATTTTTTGTATTTAATTCGGAATTAATACATTAAAAAAATACAAAAACAAGGTTTAAATTGTGTATTTGATACAAAATAATTTATGGACAAAAATTTTTAAAGTTTTGAGTTTCTGGAAATGTTCCAAAATAAAAAAAAAATTATTTCAAGTTTTTCCATAATTTTGTTTATTTATTTGGATTTATTTCATAAAGGTTATGATTTAATAAGTCTTAATTAGCAATAGTTCATAAAAAGTTATGAGATTATTATGAAATTAGTGAAGACTAATTTTTAAGTCCCAAAACTGGTTGGAAAGTTTTTTTTAGTGCTTAAACTTGATTTAAGTACGAATTTGTGTTTTTAAAGGTTAAAAACCGCTTAATTAACCAAAGTTACGAGCTTTATATTAAACCGATGGTTTATAGGGCGATTTGGCATTATAGAGCATGTTTAAATATGATTTATATTCTGCATTTTTAGATGATTGTCATTTAAATTTATGTAATTTATTCATGTAATTTGTCTAGTATGGCTTAGTTAGTTAAATTGGTATTACCCGTAATGTAAGGGAATACTAATTTGTTTTGTAATTAATTGCGATCTCGTATCGCTGTTTTGTAATAGTAATAGATTATTTTAATTTTAATTTTACAAATGTATAATAGGAATTGCTATGTAATTCATTTTATACTTGTAATTTTTTATTACGAAGACCGGCGGAATCTTAAAGACGGAGCTTCTCAGAAAGGAGTTCCAATGAAGACCGGAGTTTACAAAACACCAAACTATATTGGAAGGCGTTCCAATGAAGTTCAAGGGACCAAGGAGTTGGTTTCCGAAGTTATAATGGTCAATTAGATTAACTAGATTGGGAGGCCTTATTAGATTTTTTTTTTACACGTGTTTTATTTTTACATTCATGCCAAATCGCCAATACATGCATTTTTTTGTTTATTTTCATCTATTGTCAATTAAAATTATCTATAATTCACCAGTTTAGTTCACTTAGAGGTGATAGATGATAAATTGACAAGATCTCTCACATTAATTAAAATTGAGATTAGCCTTACCAATTAGTAGTACCTATGAATCCCTTCTTCATTAGGGGCGGGTTCGGCTCACCGGGGCGTTCCCTTATAAGTTGGGTAAGTAGGGTAATAATCACTGTTACATGTAAAAGTTGGTTGGACTCAATGGAATTGCAAGGTTGGTATGTCTGGCTTCACCGGGCCCAGTCTTGTATTCCGGGGCTAGGAGATGGATTTACTTTAAATCTATCGACCGAGAGTTCTAGAAGTAGAATCAGTCAAAGGGTTGACTCACCGAATTTATTTAGATCTCGTTTGTCTGGCGTCACTGGGCCGAGATTTATTTAGAGACAGATCTTGGGATCATTTATATAATTTAGGTGAGAGATCATTATAAAAATGCTAATTTCTTTAAACTCGGTTGAAATTGTTTCTCGAGTAATTTATACGATGAATATTAATATTTCCTTTATTCCGTTTTGTAGTATATCATCGTAAATGACAATTATCAACGTTCAATCCACTTCTCAAATTTGACAACCGCGTATGTCTTTGGGAAGCTTTTCTTTGGAAAATAATATTTATCATAATTGGGAGACAAATCTCCATAAAGACATTGGAGCAGACGAAACAATGCGCCATTTAGTTGAATCTAATTCTACCAAATCTTATAATTGTGCAACAAACGTTGATAAATCCTCTTATGAAGAGAATAATGCACAATTTAGTGGGAGTTTTGGGAAAGAAATCTTAGCTTTAAATGTTAAAGACAAGACGAGGTTCAAGATAAAATACCCTGAACATTTGGACGATAAAGTAGCTGAACGTATGAGATAACGAGCTCTTTTTCCTCCAATGTTTATATGATAGACATAGACTATGCTAGTACCACGACATGGGTATTTGATACTGGATGTGGTTCACACCTTTGTAATCATTTGCAAGGGTTAGTTAACGTACCACAATTAGCTAAAGGTGACATTGACCTACGTATGGGAAATGGAGCTAGAGTAGCTGCGGTTTCTGTAGGAACATATGTAATCAAATTAGGATCAGGCCAAGAGTTATACTTAAATAATTGTTATTATATACCAACTCTAAGCAAGAATATAATTTCTATTTCTGTGTTAGACACAGAAGGTTTTACATTTGTGATTAAAAATAATTGTCTCACCTTTTCATATGATGATTTGGTTTATGGTCAAGCCATAGCAATTGGTGGAATATACATTCTAGATCTAACTAAAGATGTTTATCATATAGACAATAAAAGGGTTAAAACAGGTGATTCGGATCAATGTTTTCTTTGGCATTTTCGTTTAGGTCATATAAACGAGAAGCGTATAAAGATATTTGTGTCCACAGGAGTTCTCAAACCATTCGATTTTGAATCTTATGGAATATGCGAATCTTGTTTACTTGGGAAAATGACTCGTACTCCTTTTTCTGGAAAAGGTACACGAGCGAGTGAGTTGTTGGGTCTTATACATACCGATGTATGTGGACCAATGACAGTCACTGCCAGAGGAGGTTATGACTACTTCATCACTTTTACTGATGATTTTAGTAGATATGGCTATGTCTACTTAATCAGACATAAAAGTGAAGCTTTTGATCAATTCAAGGAGTTTTAAAGTGAAGTAGAGAACCAACTTCAAAGAAAGATCAAAACCTTACGATCAGATCGTGGAGAGGAATATCTAAGTAATGACTTTGATAATCACCTGAAAAGATGTGGAATAGTTTCACAGTTAACTCCTCCAGGCACACCACAGTTGAATGGTGTGGCTGAAAGGAGGAATCGAACTTTACTAGATATGGTTCAATCTATGATGAGTCAAATTGAATTACCAGACTCATTTTGGGGTTTCGCGCTTTTGTCTGCTATATTCTCACTAAATTGAAGTTCGACTAAAGCAGCTGAGAAAACTCCATATGAGATATAGAAAAGGAAGGTCCCTAACTTGTCGTTTCTTCGTGTATGGGGTTGCGAAGCTTATGTCAAAAGAAAGTCTGACGATAAATTAGCTCCCCGATCCGACAAGTGTTTCTTTTTGCGTTATCCAAAGGAAACTCGTGGTTATTATTTCTATCACCGTTAAGAGGGCAAAGTGTTTTTGTCTCGAGATGCTGTCTTTCTAGAAAAGAATTTTATTTCTAGAAGACAGAGTGGGAGAAAATTTGAAATTTTTAAAGTTCAGGAGCCGCAAACTGAGGAGATGACATAGTAAGATGTTCCTTCGACATCTAATTCTGTTGTAATTCCTTCGGAACCTAGGAGATCAGATAGAATTAGTCGCCAGCCTGATAGATATCTAGGAGTTATCAAAGAGGATGGTGATTATGATGTGTTAATTTTAGAAAGTAACGAACCTGTAACCTACAAGGCGGCTATATCTGAAAGGATTCATTAACCCCTTAATTAAACTCATTTTAATTAGATCTAAATTAACCATTGATTTAGTCTTTGTGAATCTAGTGCATACATAACATAAAACAAGAATGAGGAGAAAACGGTTTTCTTACAATGGTGATGAGACGGAAATGGGCACAAACAAGGACACCTTCCTTTACTTGTTCTTGAGCTCAAAGTAATTAGATGATCCCCTTGTCTCAATAGTATGAGAACCTCCTTTCAATTGCTCCAAGACTATCCCACAATCCTACAAATATTACTAACTAGATAATAGATGTAGTTTACCTTAAATTTAATTCTAATATTATTATTACTACTACTCTTGTAATATGTTTAGATTATTAGAATTATTGAACAAGTTTTTAGCATAAAACCATTTTGTGAGAGAAGGAGAATAAGAGAGATTTTTCATAAGAATCAATTGTGTCAAAATGAACAACTTATTGTCATTTTAACACACCAAAACCGGCTCACTATGTGAGTGGGTGTGGATTATTCTTATTTTATTAGCATGCTCATAATTTTAGTCATACACATGCAACCGGTTAGGAAGTAGGGTGTAAGTGTAATCATGTTGTCTATTTGCATGAAAAAGAACAACAATCATCACACTACAAGCCCATAAAACCGGTTTTAGCACATAAAATGGACTTCCATTTTATCTTTGTAATTTGTCGGTTGTAATTTGTGTGACATGCGACATGTAACATGTAATAAGGCATAATAATGCATATTTAACAAATTAAATATCACTATATATTAAATAAATTACAATTAACAAATTAACAAGTAATTCACAATTACATATATATATAAAATGTGTCATATTAAGTCTAGTTAATATAATCTAAAACATTTTGTAATTATAGCTAACTAATTTCTCTTATCTCAAATGTTTAATTAACATTAATCAATTTTAGAAATATAACATATTAATTAGTAAATTGAATCTTATTTAATCAAATTACAATAAGATATAATATTCTCTCCTATAAATATCAATTTGTTCAATTTAAGGATTTAATCAATCTATATCGTCATACAATCGATTAACTTTACAATTGAGGGAATCGTCCTTTAAGAGTGGCCTTAAGGGATCAACTGATCACCACCGTTAAAACGAAAGTAATGTCAAACTCTAGTTAGCCAATCATTACCGATTAATGTTGACCAGTTGATTTATATAAATGAATCATCCCTTACGTATTCTTATCATGAGTTTCAATAATGTGATCGCACCATTGTTGAGGACACATACTCCAACAATCTCCCACTTGTCCGAGACAAGTGTGCGTCACCAATTCTCTTGTCCTATTACATCATCTCCCACTCAATGCAAGGTGTCTTGCAGGTCGTACTTGCATTTGATCATATCTAGAGTGGTTTCCTCGATCTTGAGAGTAACTGTCTGACCGGAATTATCTACCATAGATACCTTCCGAGCGTGGCCACACATTTTCAGTTCACTACTCCTCGAGTGGCCCTGAGATTCAAAATAACCCTGACAAGGGGTTGGACAATTCCTATCGCACAATTCCCTTTGTCTAGCCACAACTCATCATGACCCAAAAGGTGCCCATTTGACCTCATTTACGAAAGTCGTAGAGCATAATTTAAAGTCACTCAGAAATTGTGCCAACTTGGGTGAACAGTCTCTAGTCAAAGAATTGACTCAAAAGAATACTATAGTAGCTCTCGCCACGACCAGGCGATATGAATTATCAGAACTCTATAAGCCGTCACTGCCCGACAGAGTACCTCATACAGTCTGCCTATGTGATCGACTAGTCATCTCTTATGACTCTATGGCACTTGAACTTGCCATCAATCGCATCACACTCTAGTCACTTGGAGACGTCACCTCATAAAAGCAACTAGGGGCCAATACTAAGTTAATCCAGTTCACTTTAATAGGGGTCAATATTGTCTCGACAACCTATTTGGAAAACAAAGTATTATAAGAAAAAAGTTTTGAATAAAACTCAAACGATGAGTGTATTATCACATATGTAAAATTGATACAATATCAATTATTACATAATCTATAATTCAATTTTAATCTTGTATATAGTTGATCATCTCAATTTAATTGAAATGACATGACTTATCATGCTAAGTATATGAAAAGGCTTTCATTAGTAAGTCTTAACAACACTTTGCACCTTTACTAACCTTACTATATACTTTTTCCCTTGGTTATGTATAATCTTTATTATAAAAATTTTGAGTACGTGTCTAAATCCAATCTAGACATAGGTTCTCTTACCTTAGAATAGCTCCCACTGACCTCACAATGAGTAGGGATAGGACCTTCGGTTATTAGAACGAACAACCATAGTTCCTCCAATCCACAAAACCTAATCCTAACATCATCCTCTCCTTCTTGCATATCTCTTTACTGCAAGTGTACTCAATTTCTGTTGTATATCTCCTATTATTCAACTGCCTAGAACGTTTCTAGCAGATGTTCTCTTTAAATAATATAGCCAAGATGGTTCTCTAACCACCCTTATGTGTAGAGAATATGGTTTTTGTGTAACTCCTTGCACACAATTCCATTAATTATTTCTATACACTTATCCTCTCTTATATATCACTATCGATTCGGATACTAAAGATGTCATGCACCTCCTCCTAGTCTCCCAATCACTTCTTCACGGAAGAGAGTATTGGCCCATCATTCTCAATGAATAATATGTTATCTACATATGAGACATAGAAGACCTATCATTATTGCTTCTTGATTACTAATGGATAGACTATATGGTTATATATTGACTTTCACATAAATTCGATTTATAATCTTTCGTCATACTCAAAGTATACGAATTATAAGAATGACGATACATCTTAGCTTAATGAATTAATCCCGCAACGAAAGCAAGTGGATTCAATTTCTACATGTTCAATACCTTTGAACTTGTCTAGACTCTTATCGATATAAGAATATCCATTTAACGCTAATATCCTCTTAAAACTATCTTTATAGGTCTGGATACCTTAGAGATGTATTATTATTCCTCTCCTAAGTCTTTCATCATTCACAATGATTAATATGTCGTTTACATATAAGACTATTAATACCACATTGCTCCCACTAAACTCCATGTATAAATAGAACTACTCGACAATTCGAGACATGTTTATCACATGACCAAAACATACAATTTAACTTCTTAACTTCTGCTTAAGATTTCTTCTTAAGTTTGTGTCCTACCTTAGGATAGTTGCCATTTACAAAACTCATGCAAGATGATTTTAAAATCCAACTATATCAAATCATATCCGAATACAATGAAGCGTTATTGGTGCATGCAAAAACCTTTGCCACCAACCAACCAAGCTAAATAAACATTTTCATATTTATGCTCGTTTCTGACTTTCGCGGAGCTGAAACTAGATAAAGCATCCTAATAAGTTACAGGTTTGTTACTTTCAAAAATAACATGACTCTTGTCCACTTTTGGTTTCGAATAAATATTAACTGATTTTGACCAAGAAGGAACATCTTCCTACGTCTTATTCTCAGTTTGTGGCTCTTGAACATTTTCTCCCACTCTGTCTACAAGAAATAATCCTCTTTTCTTTAATAGACAGCATCACGAGCCACAAACCCTTTGTTCTCGTGATCATGTAGGAAGAGAGACCACATTTTCACCATCGAAACAAGCTACAATTTAGGTACCATGCCTAACCATATCTCATTTAAATGCGAGACAAATTTTTATAACAGAAACTTCTTCCAACTTTATTGTAAAGATTCAATCATATCATATTGAAAGTGAACTTGTGATACCATTTCACACTCCTTTTGGTGCATATGAAAGTCTTCACTTTATTGTTCCTTATTTTTACAAAGTACTAATACTTTGGTTTCATAACTTCTACGTTTTGATACCTTTTAAACATTCATTTGAACTCATTCAAAGAATTTCTCTTCTAACCTCATTAAGTGGATACCAAGTATCTACCTAGTTCGTTGGTAGAAGAGATGAAGAAGTAATAACCTTTTATGATTGAAATTGTATTCGACCATACACTTCAAAGTGTAAATAGGGCGAATATCTTGTTCTATTCATAATTCTTTTCTAGAAAGAAGTCATGAATTAATCTTGCTTTGAATAGAAGATTCGCACACACCAATAGATTCCCAATCAAATGGTCTGGGACACTAGTCAAAACTAGTTTCTAAATGCAATTTTCAATTAAGAATTGAGAAATGATTGGGGTCACCAACTTGACTCTTACATATATGATATTTATTTGTAGTTTGAATATAATTACCTTAACTTGTATGGTCTCACCATAAACTTAATCGTGGTATATAAGAGCACAACGCTTATTTTAATTGCACAATAGTGAAACCCTTTGTGTTTTTCTACAAAAACTTGAATTATATTCTTATTTAGAGTTAGTGTATATCATAATAATTATTGAGATACATTTCTAAATGCGAAACTAAAATGAGTACACTAAAATATTCATATGTTCATGGATGAAATGGCAACTACCATAGTTCCATTCATGCAAATTTCATAACTTATTCTTGCTAGTCTGTGGACATGGGCCACAAGCCGGCCTGCAGGCGCGATGCCACCTGCCGGTCCATAGTCACGGGCCACTTGCATGCCAAGACAAATTGTGGACATGCAGCGGTCTGAAAGCCACGCTCGGTGGCGTAAAAATGCTTTCGACCGGATCGCTTTAGATCTGTCGGTTTTGTCTCGGAAAAAGGTCTCGAAATGATTAGAGATGTTTGGAGTCGCAACCAAGCATTTTTGGGATGCTTGGAACCCGTTCGAATCTACTTTATACCTCGGTCAAACGAAGCACAAAGCAGGGTTTGACATAGGTACTAAAGATAAGAACTCGTCCCCCTTTTAGCATTATATGCCTAAAATGACTCCCGTACGCCCTGGATAAGGCCATCCACTATCCAAAGATTCTGAGTAAGTGGTGAGGGTACGTATTGGGAAGCCCTTTAATCGGACACCCAATTCCGCCCGCGTATAAATTGTTTCTCGAGTAATTTAAAGGATTTTGTTTTGAAAATATGTTAATTAAAACATGTTGATTGATGAATTGAGTTGGTCAAATGGGTCGGTTTAATGCATCGCGATGGTACCAAACAAATCGTGTAAGGCTTGTGTTTACGATTGGTAGGTCGTAAACACGTGTCGATTTTGTGACTTAGGAAGTCAGGTCTAGAAGTTTAAGTGAGAGGTGAAGGGGTGGACGCTCGCGTGAAGATTGTGGTGTGTGAAGGGTGGTATTTATAGAGAAATGTGGGATGGTAGGTCAGTTGAGGTTGCTTAGAGGCTAAGCAGACACCTGCTTTAGGCGCGAGCTATCTTGTGACTTAAAGGGGTGTACTGTCCCTTTCAGAAATTTTAATTTTCCATTTGTTCTAACCAATGTTTTGTTGGTTGTGATTTGTGGTCTTTGATGGTTGCTTAGCCATGTAACCTTACTCTTGGGTGTTATTTGGGGTAGGTATTTTGTGTTCTTGACTCGGGTTTGACCCGTGTGAGTCGGGACTTGAATTTCGAGTCGGTTTTTGGCCCGGTGTCGGATTAGACTCTAAATAGGGTCATTTTAATGGAAATGACATGATAAAGACATTCATGGCATTATTTTCGACATTCGAGATTCGGGTTGACTCAGGTTGACTCAGGTTGACTCGGGTTGCGGGTTTCTGAGTCGGTTTTGGGTCCGAAGACGGTTTTAACTCTAAATAGTGTTATTTTGATGCAAATGAAGTTAGAAAACCATTTATGAAAACATTTTTCATATTCGAGTAGTTCATTAAACCGTCTCATGTTTAGCCAATCCACACATGCATATCAAAAACACGTTATAGTCCGATCATCATCGGGTGGTTTTTGGAAGGTGGAGATACTGGGTATCTACATAGTCGTTGTACGATTATTCAATGTTATTATTCTAAGGATTTACAAAACCCACGGATTGTGTTATGAACACATCCTCCTCTAAATACCCATTTAGAAAGATGGTTTTGAAATGTGGCAATTTCTAATATGATTCACAGATTTGTATCAAATACTCATGATGTGATAATTTGCAAGAATGCAATGTCAATGTCATTGATATTCAAGAAGGAATATGTTGGAGTCACACGACCAACTTTCTTGATCTTTACTTATTTGGAGTTTGTATCTATTTTAGTGTCTAACACATTCTCTTTCGAGCCTAGTTCTATCTCTAACACCCCCATATTCAGAGGAACCTTAACTAGGCCTTCCTTAGCATATAAGGGCGTTACCATCTCGGTTGCCCGAGGATAGTAATAATCAAACGTCGATAAATGAACTATTATATTGTATTACAAGCGGTTTAAACCAACAAACGATATGAAAGGTACAACTCAAAGACCACAAGCTACAACTATCGAATCTCGTGAAGACTCATCCATGCCCGGACTCCAGCTATCAACAACATCAACACCTGCTAAGACCGACTGCTCACCATAAGGGATCACGGCAGACACATAACAAACAAACAACCACACAAGGTCAGTACTGAGACAAGATACGACAACGGCAACTACAATTATCAATACAAACAATGCTATCAGTCCCAAACGCAATCACGATAACTCAACCACCTCTGTCACTGACTGTCCACTAGACCAGCCCTGCCAGTGGGGGACCGCAGCCGTTCCCACCAAATCCCCGCTCCTCATAATGAGCGATAACCCTGTCCATTAATGTGCACATCCCCTCCCGTGGCGGGTTCCACGGAGGGCGAAACTAGAGCGTGAAGTCACTCCCGCAAGTGACCCCACTCAGCCGAGACGCATCTCGAGAACAAGAGACAACAACCACAATTACAACCACAGCCGTCACAATACAATTACGATACTAAGCAATCACAATATAACCACAACGACCGACACACTAGACCATCTACAGAAACTTTGTAGGCGAACCTACCTTTAAGCAACTGCAACCAATCCATGCCAACACATGACATATCCAGCAATCAAGCAACGCCTATAAGCACAACACAATCATCTATTACTACCAAGCAAACCCTATTTGCAAAGAACAAGGACACGGATGATGATTATGACATACCTATAGGGAGAAAACTCAGCAAAAGACCGCTACCCGACACAAGTGACGCTCTCCTAAGGCACAAGGATCTTCAAAAGGCTTCCATGGAGGTATTGAGGTGAATGGAAGGGGAAGAGGCGACTGAAGGATAGGAAGAAAGTGGCGGAAGTGATTTGCGGATTTAACAAAACGCGATATAAAACCCTCGCTGAAAACTCGGTACTCGATCGAGTACCCAATATACTCGATCGAGTGACCCCCTACTCGATCGAGTAACCTAGCTACTCGATCGAGTAGCCTCTACTCTATCGAGTACCACTCATGACACGCAACCCAAGATGGCTTCGGCACGCAATTCTAAGACTAATCCCGCTCCCAAGGTCAGTCAACGCTGGTCAAAGGGTCTCTAAAAAGGGCTGGTATTACAGTCTTCCCCCCCTTAAAAAGAACTTCGTCCCCGAAATTCAACTCACCTATCTCCCGCTCAAGGCTCGGAAATAACACGACCTCACCAATCTTCCCGCTCAAACCATTACTCCTTGGAAATACAATCCCCCCCCCCCCCATGTCATCATCATCGCCGTCTATACTTTATACCTATCGACTCTTACCACTATCATGCAAGCATTATCACCGTTAATTGTCACTCTACATGTATGCATCGATTCTTACTAATGATTATGTATCAAACATCGACTTTGCCATATGAGCCAACACAACAACCATCGCTCATCATGTGACAACAATTTATCAACCCGAAACGTATCTCATATCAACCTCATACTGCACAATTAACACCACTGTGTTACTCAATTCATTCTATTACGACGCAGCGTGCCGAGATAAAACTCTTTATGACGGTCCTTTACAATTCATTCTATCATTTTCACTTCAACGCATGAATTACTCCACAAACCGAGGTAACCAATTACACTTCATACAAGTAAAGTAACCAAGGTACTAGAAAATTTTGCAATTAAACAACAAAACCTTATAGGCAAACAAAACCTAATTTCGAAATCAACCTTTTATTTCGTGATAATTTTCGCGACATTACTCTTCCCCTCTAAAAAGGAACTTCGTCCCCGAAGTTCACCACCAAAATTACAACACATATTACTTATTATTTGCATCATAACATTAAATAAAACCATATTATTTGTTATGGACATTACTCACTAACTATATACTCGTTAAATTAGAAATCATACACAAACCTCCGGAATATCTAGTCACCGTCGACAACACATGTTAATATGGTATGCACAAGTGTACAAGAAGTTACAACTCCGATAAATAGATCATGTAATAGGGCGTATGCAACGTTAAAGTAACAAGAAACTATTACCGCTTCACTAATTGTGACAAATACGCTTATAAAACTTCAAAAACGACTTCCAACATATGAAATTAACGGTTCAAAGGTGTTACTACGCACTAATAACCACATTAAACATCAAACTTGCAATTATAAAACAATTGAACATTTTTAATTTTCGAAAATCTCCTGTAACAGTGCTACTCGATCGAGTATGTAGCGGTACTCGATCGAGTGCCATGCTACTCGATCGAGTGTCTTGGCTACTCGATCGAGTAGCCTACAGGTCAGAATGCTTTTTATCCCACCTTCTTGCAGCGACTCGATAGAGTACGGGGTACTCTATCGAGTACCTACAGGCCAAGTTCCCCTATACAACCTGTCATAAGGCAACATTCATGCACATATTTGTCATATAAATCGAGTCGGGACGACTCCCCGACTTCTAACATCCTGCAACAAGTCAAAATATCAAATCCGGCCTTATGGCCAACAACACAAGTCCAACTAAGTCTCAACGAAAACAACTACTAAAGTCTAACAACACTACCAACATCTAAAACCAACTACCATCAACAAAGATGAATACAAGGAGTATCACTCCTGCTGCTGCTGCTGCTCAAACATCACCTCATCATCACCACCACCGCCAGAAGTACCTGCTCTCGATGACCCAATCCCCGCATCCACTCCTGCTCCTGCTCCTGGGCCTACGTACCATGGGGTCAAGCCACCGTAGGCAAAGGACTGAGGTGTCCCCCATGTCGACTGATCCACCCCGTAGGAATGGAAAACCCTTGTGTAGTCCCCAACTCCACTCCACCAAACCGGATGTCGTCCCTCGGTCCCTATCCCCTGAGCGTACGCCATCTCGTGCATGTTCCGGAGTGTCAAGGTTGATGACACTCTCTCCGCCAAGTAGCTGGATCGCGTCTCCGAGGTGTCGAGGTAAGGGTAGCACGGAAAAGGCTGCTGCTGCTGTGGTGCCACCGGCCGTGGCCTAGTCTCTGAGGTCCTCTCCCTCACTCGACGGGGTCCTCTCCCCAACCTGGTCTCTCCACTGCCATGACCGACGCATTCTCTCCCTTCTTCGGCTCTGGCATCACCTCGAGAATGGTGTCGTCGATGAGGTAGTTCTGCAGATGGCGGGGTCTATCATCATCCTCCTCCTCCTCCTCCTCGTCATCGGAGTCCACCGTCACTACCGTCGGCTCCAAGGGCTCCGTGGGTGGGAGGTGCTCAGGAGCTGGAATCTTCATCCAACTCACGCCCCACACCCTCCAAGCTAGGCTGCCGTCAGCCAAAGTCCTCAACCATTTTAGGTCGAGATAGTAGTCACGGTCCATGGTGGGCACCGGGGTAACTAGAGGCACGTACTCCGAAGAAGCCTCGAAAGAGGTTAGCTTTTCAGCTAACCGAGTGGCGATGGCGCCACAACTCAAGTATCGGGAAGAGGCAGTAGCCATCAAGGCAAGGGCAGCACAAACCATAGAAGGAGCATTGAAGACCACTTTCCTGGTCCGCTCCGGGTTCAAGTAAGGCATCAGAAGTAACACCTCAAGGTTGTTCAGCTTACAGATATCCGTTCGATCATAAAGGAGGTTCAAGAGAGAGCGAAGAAAGATCCTCAACGTGACATGCTGAACATCATTAATCAGCATGTTACTTAAGGTAGGAGCTGGTTTCCCGGTCAGGCAAGGCATTAGGCGGCATACGCCGTACTCAGCAAGGATATCGGTGATGGAGTCCTTGGGAGGCTTGGCCAACCCAAGGTGAGAAGCACACTGGTCCATAGAAAGCAAGAAACTAGTGTTCATCAACCGAAACTCAACGGTCTGGCCAGTGGGGTCATAGATAAAGGAGCTCATAAACTCCAGGGTAAGAAAAGGATAGGAGTGTTTCCTCAGCCTATACAACCCAAGAGGACCCAAAGTCTCAAATATGTGACGGACATCCGTCTCTATCTCCAATTCCTCCAACAAGGTAGTGTCTATGCACCTTGTAGGTCTCATTTTGCGTTTTTGTAAGGCTACAAAACGCTCTCTCTGCTTGAAGTCAACAAAGACAACTGAAGGGTAATCTGGAACTGCGGGTACCACAGGTCCACTCCCTTCCCCCATCTCAGGTGGATTACCCCTCCCCCGTTTACTTTGACGAGTTCCTATGTTCAGTCTCGGCATCTGTTTCAGCATATGACTTAAGCAACTTACACAAACACGTAAAGCATATACTCTATGTAACTTGAACTTAACATACTCAGTTAGGCACACCAATTTACCAACAAGTTTCAACATGTGAAGCACACAATTCATGCCAATAACTTTGAATACTAAGCTAAGTACACACGTTCACCAGCAGTTTCCCAAATTTGACATACAAGCTCAGTTTACCACTACTCATAAGCCATGGTTGTGAAGAATTTATCATGGTGATTGTACATGCTCAACAAATTCGGATATCCTAGCATGCTCCTGAGGTTGTTTCATACAAACTCCTATTCACATGAGAGGCATACTTACTAACTTATGAAAAAGAATAACTTATAACATATCATCATCACCTTCCATATTATGACCAACAACTCAACTAAAATTTTCAGACGGTCTTTACAGCTATGATAATTTGGGCATATTTTCATCAATTATCATCTCCCTTATCATATTTGAAGTTCAACTTATACTTATAATGTCATTCACAACACCAAATTCCAATTATAAATCACGAATTTCCATTTGAGGCACTTTTAAGACGGAGTTTAAGGCAACTTTCTAAGGTAAAATCATCAAAATCTATCCTCCAACATGATATAAACAATACTTAAGGCTCAATTCTATCATCTAACCATTGTAAAACAACCAAAAATCGATTTCAATTTTGGAAACCCTAGAAATTTCGGGTTCAATCTTTGCAATTTCTAGTCTAATTTACAGCAATTAATCACAAGCAAACATGGAAAGGAGGCAAGTGAATCATATTTCAACAATTAAAAGCACCAAATTGATCATAATAATAGAAAATTTCAGATTGTTTCACTTCTCTAACACATTCAAATCAGTAAACCATGTACATTGAGAGGAATAGCATACCTTGATTGAGTAGCAAAGTAAAGAAACGAAATTAAGCAAAGAAATCAACCCCAAGAATCACCACTAACCCAAGAGAATGAGAGATTTAGAGAGGATACAAGGCTTTAGGGTTCGAAATCTAGAGGAAGAATGTGAAAAAATAGAAAGATTAGGGGTTTTAAGAAACCCGTAGGATTCACTGTACAGTAACCTACTCGATCGAGTGCCTAGCGTACTCGATCGAGTAGGAGCTAATTCGTCGAGTATCTGCAGGAATTTTTTCCCACATCCCGACATCATAGCTTCCTAACTAGATCGAGTGAGGTCTACTCGGTCTAGTAAGGACTCGCACTCGGTCAAGTATAGTTAAGTACTCGGTCAGAAATACTAAGTAACTTGAAAATTCCTGCAAAACAACATTGCATGTCGATTCCAAACTAAGGTCGGAATTCGGCACGAATTATCACACTCCATCACGGATTACAACCATTACTCACGCAAAACGTAATTCTTCAATAAATAAGGTGTACGTCACATTACGCTATACAAGTTACCCAACTCGGTTTACCTGCTACCGAATCTTCTATAAATGTAATCACGCCATCACATTACACTTAAACTTACTTTACTTGTTACTACTAAACTCGTGTTCACTTCAATTTGAAGCATATAATTAACATCAATTCTTTCTTTCCCTTATCACATAAATACATACTTTTCAAACAAATTATTCAATCATGTCTTACATTCTATCATAAGCAATTCATTTTGCACAAATCAAATATTACGCAGCATAAAAATTTCAACCAACAAGTAAGGCATAAACGCATTACTATATGCTATGTCTCGAATCATAACTCAACTATACTATAACTATCATCATAGTAATTACGGTAGGTTTTATAAACTCGTATATGACTTCCGTCATCATTAACTTATAGCAAACACCTACATGTTCACTCTTCATGTCGCGACATTCAATTCCACATTTTCATGCATCTCTATTACAGAAACTTTCGTCACATATCTCATAACCATCGTGTAAACTCACTAATCATTCCAAAAACTCCACTAATTTCACCAACGATTACTATACGCGGCCCAAATACCACTATCACACCCCTATTAACTTCTAACAAAGACTTAACCGGAGATAACTCCGACACAATTAACATACATATTACACATAGACACACGGACTCCACATTCCCATACCATGTGACTGGCTTAAGTGCCATGGGGCCAAGGTTTTGAAATGAGGGCGCCAACTCACCCAAAACCTAGCATGAGCTGGGGCTCCCATTATACATACACCAGGTTCATTTTATTAGACTCGCTACGTTCATTAAATTCATTTGTTACAGGTTCCAAAATCGTCGCTCTGATACCACTTTGTAACACCCCCATATTCAGAGGAACCTTAACTAGGCCTTCCTTAGCATATAAGGGCGTTACCATCTCGGTTGCCCGAGGATAGTAATAATCAAACGTCGATAAATGAACTATTATATTGTATTACAAGCGGTTTAAACCAACAAACGATATGAAAGGTACAACTCAAAGACCACTAGCTACGACTATCGAATCTGGTGAAGACTCATCCATGCCCGTACTCCAGCTATCAACAACATCAACACCTGCTAAGACCGACTGCTCACCATAAGGGATCACGGCAGACACATAACAAACAAACAACCACACAAGGTCAGTACTGAGACAAGATACGACAACGGCAACTACAATTATCAATACAAACAATGCTATCAGTCCCAAACGCAATCACGATAACCCAACCAACTCTGTCACTGACTGTCCACTGGACCAGCCCTGCCAGTGGGGGACCGCAGCCGTTCCCACCAAATCCCCGCTCCTCATAATGAGCGATAACCCTGTCCATTAATATGCACATCCCCTCCCGTGGCGGGTTCCACGGAGGGCGAAACTAGGGCGTGAAGTCACTCCCGCAAGTGACCCCACTCAGCCGAGACGCATCTCGAGAACCAGAGACAACAACCACAATTACAACCACAGCCGTCACAATACAATTACGATACTAAGCAATCACAATATAACCACAACGACCGACACACTAGACCATCTACAGAAACTGAGTAGGCGAACCTACCTTTAAGCAACTGCAACCAATCCATGCCAACACATGACATATCCAGCAATCAAGCAACGCCTATAAGCACAACACAATCATCTATTACTACCAAGCAAACCCTATTTTCAAAGAACAAGGACACGGATGATGATTATGACATACCTATAGGGAGAAAACTCAGCAAAAGACCGCTACCCGACACAAGTGACGCTCTCCTAAGGCACAAGGATCTTCAAAAGGCTTCCATGGAGGTTTTGAGGTGAAGGGAAGGGGAAGAGGCGACTGAAGGATAGGAGGAAAGTGGCGGAAGTGATTTGCGGATTTAACAAAACGCGATATAAAACCCTCGCTGAAAACTCGATACTCGATCGAGTACCCAACATACTCGATCGAGTGACCCCCTACTCGATCGAGTATCCTAGCTACTCGATCGAGTAGCCTCTATTCTATCGAGTACCACTCATGACACGTAACCCAAGATGGTTTCGGCACGCAATTCTAAGACTAATCCCGCTCCCAAGGTCAGTCAACGCTGGTCAAAGGGTCTCTAAAAAGGGCGGGTATTACACTATCCTTAACAATTAAGATAGGTACTTACTTGTTATTGCTCCCACTCACTTCAATAATTTCTACTTGATGAAGACTTATCTTCATATAAATTCCTAATTAATCCTTCACAAGGATGAACTTTATTGTGGTATTTGGTCAATCAAAATTTCTGACAAATCAATTTACCAATTTCACATTGTCATGTTTTTAATGACTTAAGTGCTAGATGACAAGTGTTTAGTTTTGAGCAATAAGATGTTTAAACCTTGGATGCATAAAAGATATTATCAAAATGAATTTTGACCAAGTAATACTTCTATTTATATCCTTCTGTGGACATGGGCCACAAGCCAGTCTGTGGATTTGGGCCACCTACCGATCTGCGGTCACGGGCCACCTGCACGCCAAGCCAATCTGTGGACATGCAGCGGTCTTTTGAAAGCCACGCTCGGCGGCATAAAAATATGCTTTCGACTGTATCGTTTTAGATCGGTCGGTTTCGTCTCAACAAGGGTCTCGAAACGATTAGAGATGTTCAGAGTAGCCACCAAGCATTTGTGGGATGCTTGGAACCCGTTCGAATCCACTTTATACCTCGGTTTAACGAAGCACAAAGCAGTGTTTGACATAGGTACTAAAGATAAGGAATCGTCCCTCTTTTGCATCTTATCTCTAGAATGACTCTCGTACGCCCTGGATAAGGTCGTCCACTATCCAAAGTTTCTGACAAAGAGGTGAAGGTACGTATTCGGAAGCCCTTTAATTAGACACCCAATCCCGCCCGCGGTAGCGGCCTCTGCTGATCGATCTTGGTTGGTTGAATGCAAAAGTTGATAAAACGGTTTAAAAGCATGAATGCGCATCCAAAAGTTTAAACCTAACATGTGAGAGCTTTCTAAGTCGGTTGATTTAATCCAAATATCAAGTATAATATGTCGAGTTGGATTTATGGTTGATTTGCATGCAAGACGAAAATTAAACATCCACTTACCAAATTAGGTTTATGGTGCATAACGTGATCCATTTATCTTAGTAAGACATTTTGCAAATACGATATTTGAATGAGCGAATTAGTCGTCTGATCCGTTCTATATCCGGGTTAGCCAGAGTCGAGATTGTCCTAAACCAATACTGGAAGGGGAACAGACCATGCATCAGGCAACCAGAATAGGCGCGAGCCTATTGGCGATGTAAGGGGTCTCCCTTGGTTTGAAAATAGGAATAGAAGTGGCCTGTTTAGGCGCGGGTCAGTCAACGGTATATGACGTGTTCTGACCATTGAAAAACGAGACTTGAATAATCGTCATTGTTTTGACGATATTCGATGTCTGGTTCGAGTTTGTAAGCTTGACATGAATAATTTTTAAAATGATTATGAACTAATTGTTTTAAGTTCATTTGAATATAATTAGTCAATATTCATCATCGTACTCGGGTTAAAATCCAACATGATATGTAGAACCAAGGTTGACTTTGTATTGGTGACTAATACATTTATTTTAGAAAATGTAGAGAAATGATGAAAGGCTTTAAAATACCTTCCAAAATGTAAAGAAATGAAATAAAAAGCTTTAAAATACCTTTTAAATGTAATTAACCAAATATTATCACCGAAACACGGATTAAACCGTCATGGTATTAAGGACCAAGGGTGAAAAATGTTTTATGGTTAAAACTGGTAGAGAATGGTTCGAAAATACTTGAAATGGTAAAAACCGATTACAAATATGAAAATGAAAATAGAGGAAAAGAAGAGACCAAACACGGATTTGACTTAAGGCTGGGCAGGGTCCTTTAGGCGCGAGCCTATGTGCTACGTAAGTAGCCTCTGCCTCAACCAAAAAGTCCGGTTTTGGCTCATTCTTCCCATGTTTTGGACCATGTTATGCATGATTTAGCATGTTATAGTCATGAAACAAGTGAAAACATGATAAAATAAGATTTTTACACCCTCATACTTACATGCTTGGCTTATGGCGAGAAACCGACGTAAGTGTATCAACTCGTTTGGTCGGAAAAGACTCGATTTAAAATCGTTTTAGTAAGTAAAAAGAGTGTTTTGTCGAGTTTAGTGATGGTGTAGTGGTCGAAATGGTCGGTCAAGTGATTTAATGTACGATGATGGTACCAAAAAATGTGTAAGGCTCGTGTTTACAATCGGTAGGTCATAAACACGTGTCGGATTGTGACTTAAGAAGTCGTGTCGAGAATTTTAAGGGAGAAAAGAGGGGGCGGACACTCGCATAAGTTCTCAAATGGTGGCATTTGAGGGGTATTTATAGGAGAATTAGTGGTTGTGTGAGTTTTGAGCGACGTGGCCACCTGGGCTGCTCAAAGAGGCGCGAGCCACGTCGCACATCTTCGAGGTGTCTTGTCGCTTTCACACAAATGCAATCATGTTTTGTTCCATCCTAGAATTTATATGCACATGTTTGGTACTTGACCATTCATGATCCCGGGAAATCTTAACATGGAAGCATTTGAATGGTTTGTTTTTTGTGTTTGACTCGGTTTGACTCGTTGTTGGAGTCGGGATTTGAATTTTGAGTCGGTTTTTTGTCCGGTGTCGGTTTTGACTCTAGTTAGTGTCATTGCGACCCCGTCATCATGCATTAAACACTCCAGGTACTTTTCAAAATTTTTGAAATGTTTTATTTTCGAAATCGTTTTAAGTTTTCCGACGTAAAGTTGTACACAAACTGTCGATCAAACGCCGTGATTCCAAAGCATGTTGTAGTCCGATAATCATCGGGTGTTTGTTGGAGTCTCAGCAGATACTGGGTATCTACACCTTCACAAGGGATTATAGGTATGTAAGGAATTTTAAGATGCTAATCTTATATTTGCATAGGACGATTCCTATCGAGTTCTATGGAATAGAACGATTCCTATGGTGCTAGTCCATTACCTATGATACGGTTTATTTGAGGATTTAGAAAGAGATTCTATTTGTCGGTAGTAATAGTGGTTTAATGAAGACTCGTGTTACAATCGAATTGATATCGTATATTAATAGAAGAAATGATAAAGAACAACATAAAACAACAAAATAGTGGAAAAATAAACATTCATCGTTAATCTATGAAAACATTTTAACATGTTTTAGCATTTATATAATGACCTCCACCCAATTATATAAATGATTCCGAGATCCAAATCCATATTAAATCGGGCACGGGAAACCGATACATCCCTCACTAATATAACTCGGTGGGTTAACTCCTTAACCGATTCTACAATTAGAACTCTTGGTGGATGAAATTACGTTAAGTTCATCTCTAGCCTCGAAACATAAGACTACTCTTCATGTCCCGTTGAGACCAACCAAATTTCGCGTGTAATAACTTGTTATCAGCCCACTTACCCGATGAAAAATGAAAGTACCACGGGAAAACGAATCTACCCCAAATGTCAAAGGGATTCATGGGTCCTACTATTTGGAAAGGCTAATCTCAATTTTAAATATGTGAAAGGTCTTGTCGATTTATCATCTATCACCTTTTATGTGAACTATATTAGTGAACTACGATATTTATAATCGACACGGTCGAAAAACGATATATATATATATATATATATATAAATGTATATGATGTTAATGGCGATTTGGCAATGCATGTAGCATATAAATAAAGAGCAAAGCAATAAATAACTTTCCTAGTATGACCTTCCTAAAATAGAAAATCTAATATTCTATAACAAATTCGGAAACCAACTTCATTGGTCCCTTGAACTTCAAGTGACACGCATCCCAAGGAAACAGCGTCTTGATCGGAACTTCTTTCCAAATGGCTCCGTATTTAGGAAACTCCGGAATTACAAAATAATAATAAAAATATATAGCTATTCCTATTATACATTTGTAATAAAAATTTAAACCTATTAAATTACAAGACGGTGATGCGAGTTCACATTAAAATTACAACCGAATCGATATTCCCTTTCATTACGGGTAATACCAATTAAAAAACTAAGGCCATACTAAGATAAAATTACATAATTCAAAATTACATAAATAAAATATGATATTCATCAATGAAATATGCAGCATTATAATATGCATATAACATGCCAAATTAATGTGCCAAATCGCCCTACTTAAATCTTATATCGTATATAATCCGGTTTTATGGAAATTTGCGATTTTCAACTTATTAAAATTAAAAAATAATACTAAAATCTAATTTTAGTCTAAGTTAATCACCCTAACATCTTAGGACTCAAAAATTAGTCATTACTCAATTTTTGACGATAATTCAACTTGATTTAACATTCATGCTCATAATAGACCTTAAAATCATAACCTTTTATGAAATAAATCCAAATTAAATTACAATAATTTCAAAATTTGAATTTTAAATTTTGAACATTCTGGAATAATTCCATGACACTCATAATGTCAAAAATCAAGGTTAAAATTTTTGAATTTATTTTGAGAAAAACTATAGTTGCTATTTATCGGTTTTATAAAATAAAACATCTGAAGCATATGAAAATTAATCTAATCAATGTTCCAACTTTATATCTGATATGTGGGATAAAAATGCAACTTACAATAATTTTCTCATGCCATGTAATTCGTTTTAGCTATTTTTGCTAAAATAGTCACTATTTATGTCATTTTTACACTAAAAATTCATAAATCATGCTACTCGATCGAGGACCGCTCTGCTTCCAATAGCACTCGATCGAAGAGATTGGCTAACAAAAGCCTTCGATCGAGTCCTTTACTGCTGAAACAGCTCCTTATTTCATTGGTTAGCTTCCGAGACCACTTCACCCTTCCCGAGGCATAGTAATTCCGCTCCAATTCTTCCATCTCCATAAATGCAAGCTAAGGGTCGATAAAAGGCATGATTCTACTACTCTAAGGTCCATTCCTTCTAATAAGACAAAGCAAACCAAAGTACACGATTCGGGGGACATTTGTAGCATAACACTACATAAATTACATAGAAATTTGTGCAATAAAGGCTCAAAAAGACTATATGAAAAGCACGTATCAAACCTCCCCAAACCAAACATTTTCTTAATCCCAAGCAAACTATATGCAAAACTAATGGAACGAAATAGAAAATTCAGAGCTAGCTACAAATTGTCCACTTAAACCTGTTTATTGCAGAAAAAACTGACACGTATAGCGAAACAGTTAAGTGCAAACGAGTTGTAAGGTGTTTATAATAGAGCTGAACTGTTGACCTTACAATACCTTTAAAAATGGACTCTCACGGGTCACTCCTCTCTCATGAAGCAAAGGGAAAGCATATGAATATAAGAGAGGAAGAAAAATAGTCGCTCACCTAAGCTACGACTCACATAGACATGCATGCAACTAATATGATAGACAATTCTAACTACCGTACATACATTCCAACCAATCAAGGTCTGTCACAGCCGAGAGCTTACAAAATTCATGGGAAAGTGAGGCAATGGGTAAGAAAAGGCAAAACATTTTTGGAAAGGTGAGGTTAATAGTCAAGCTAGCAACCTAATCAAAACCAAACTAAACAATATCCGATTCTTAATCATTACGAATAAGCACAAGTGCCCCTTATTTTAGTGCACAAACTCACTAACCAAATAAATACTCCGCATAGGATAAAAATAATGCATAGGAAGAAAACCACCAACAATCAAACTCTTTTTTTTTTTTTCTCTCTCTTTTTTTTCTTCTCCACGGTTTTTCTGTTTTTTTTTCTTCTTTTTTTTCTCTTCATTTCATCTTCCTTCCTCCATAAATTACCAACTCATGATAAAGCAATACAAACCAAACTTGGAACAATAAATTATATACCGCGAAAACGTACACTAAACTAGCTTGACAAGGCAGGCTAAATTTGGATGTAGTTAAGGGTCAATAGGTAAGTTTGGCTAAAAGTGAAGTTAAATGGTTAAAAATGAAAGAAAAAGGGAATGTAAGCACCTCCCTACATGTGACACCAACCACTAACCCGAATGTATGTAGGCAAAAAGCAATTGAATTTCATATACGTGCAAATTAATGATACATGTTATGTAAGGAGTATACTGCTCACAATCATACATGAACTGGTCATAAATGACACCTGTTATTAAGGCTCTAAAACTTATAATTTATAAGTAGTTTGCCAAAATTATCAGGTCAAGTCTATTTGTTCAGCTAAATTTTTAACATTAACTCGCAGATTATGCAAATGACAAACCTAATAAGATATCAATTGTTGTAAGGCTTAAGTGAAATGACTAAATGTAGTGCAATTTCATCATTGAAATCGACCGTTCCGACTCGACCTATATGCAAAAATAAACGTGATATATTTTTTTGATTTTTCGAATTTTTTGATTTTTTTTTATTTTTCATAATTTTTTGAAATTAAAATACAATGCAAGCAGAAATAAAAAAACGTGAATGCAAAACAAATGCAAATGCAGACTCCAAGGATGCATTACCCTCCCCAAACCAAAACGGACAACGCCCTCGTTGTCTACCAGCATACACCAGCAGAATGAATGGGGAACGGGAAAAATATAACCAATATATAAACAAATAAAATAAATAAAATGGAGATGAAAAAGAATAAAAAGCAAGAAATACTCACAATATATACGAACTTTCCCAAACCAGTCAGCAAACTGGGGAAGTGATTAGACCAATAACTACTCGTCAGCCTCCTCGTCAACCACCTCGTAGGTGGGGTTCCCCTCCTCCTCTCCTCTCCTCCTCTGACGACCTCCAACAGCAAGGTCAGCTCGGTACCTCTCCTCCCTCTCACCTGTGTCCTCCTCGCTCGCTGGCTTTGGGTACCCCTCCGCCGGGAATCGGTAGAAAGAAGGGTGTGGCCAGTCAGCAGGGACATGATGTCCTCTTATCATGTGGTACTCGTAAAGAGGGAATAAGGCAAGTGCCTGATCCCGCTCTATACGAGCCACTCTCCTGCACATCTCCAATAAAAGCGCATCATGATGCCCTTAGTCCATGACCTCAGGCGCCTAAAAAACAGGAGGAGCAACAAAAATAGCCGGTAAAGCCGGCTGAGGGACAGAGGGTGTAGGTGTAGGGGTAGGGATAGGCGTGGGCGTGGACGTGGGCATGGATGTCTGCCTAGACTGTGTCTGTGTGGACCCCTCACCGGCCTCCCTAACAGCAGTGGGAGGCCTGTTCCGCTTCTTAGAAGCGGGGTAAGGTCTAGGAGGTAGGAAGGAAGAGGTGGTAGTAACCTACCCGACATAGTAGTCAAGGGTAAAAGACGGGGTAGGTTAGGTGAAGGTAAAGTCACAGACGTGGAACTGCCAATCTTCCACGCCCGTTAGTCTTTTGCTAACCAACGCATAATAATCATAGCAGGAATATCAATGATATTATCCTTATCTAAAAATCTAAGGCCACGGGAAAAGTTGGGAAAAAGGCTGCAGGCAATGCGGGTCACCAACCCGCCACAAGCAATCGTGCCCGTCGCTTTCTGCCCGACAATGTTAAAATGTTGAGCAGTCAAGAAGGGAATGTTAAGAACAAAGGGGTCACCGCAATCAATGTTCAGGTAACCCGCTAAAATAGACAACTCAACATTGTTAACATTGTTGGGCTCGTGACGACAAATGGTCTCTACTTGTAGACAGAGAAAGAAACGGGCTGGGGGAAGGCGGACGTGAGCAACACGTCTCAGACCAAAGGGAGTTTGTGCAAGTGTAGGCCAAAGTAGAGCCAGGAGCTTCCTAGGAGGCTCCCGAAGACTGTCACTAACTAAACATAACCGCCCCCCAAACTCAGCTAAGGTCCAGGTGTAGGTCCTGTTAAACAGTCGAAAAGTAATACACTTGCTCCCCGGGTCAGTCGCATGGGCCGCAGGTGAAAAGGTGAAAGAGCTAAAAAATTCTAAGGTCACTTGTCGATATGTGAGCTCTTTCATGATGGCCAACCCCGATATCCCAGTCCCGTTGAGCAGCTCAGCAATGGGCTCAAAAATCCCCAACTTTTCTAAGGATGGTCGACACAAGAAACGGGTCGACGACATGCCATATTCCATTAAAATTAAAAACTGAGTTCTGTGGGACGGGGAAATGAAACGTACCTGCGGAAACTCAGGTAGAGTCTCCGTGGAAGTGTCGACCTCGCGTAGGACAGTAGCCAGTAAGGCAACAGCGCGAGACCCTGTAGTCGCTCCAGAACGAGGACCCAAAGCAGTAGCAGCTATAGAAACAGTAACACCTGCGACACCAGTAACAACAGTAGGAACTATAACAGCGGGGCCAGTAGTGACAAGGGCAGTAGTAATAGGTGTGGGTGTCGACAAAGCAGGGGTCGACACCATGGGACCTGTGGTAGCAGGAGTAATCACCTTAACAGTGGTGGCAGGTACAGTGACAGGTGCGGCAGTAGTAACGGTGGTGGTGACGGTGGTAACAGCAGGGACCACCGTCTCAGAAACAGACGAAATGGTAGCAGAAGTAGAGGCGGAAACGGTAGCACTACTATCCATCCTAAGATCATAAGCAAGTTCTAATCAAAATGCAATCAATATAATCGGATTTTTCCCCAAATCAAATTTTCTAACCCTAATTTCGAAATTAAAGCAAGAAAATGCAATTAAACATGAAATAAGAGGGGAAAGAACTTACTTGTGACGATTACTCAACACACAAGATCAATTAAAATCACCAATAAGCACAAATTAATCGAAATGAATTCAATTTTTCTAAAACCCTAGCTCGCAAAAACCTCAAATCAGTCAAAAATTAATGGAGTAAACAAGGGGAAAAGATTTAGTTGATGATTTAAAGAG
Organism: Silene latifolia; assembly: GCF_048544455.1. Classification (NCBI taxonomy): domain Eukaryota; kingdom Viridiplantae; phylum Streptophyta; class Magnoliopsida; order Caryophyllales; family Caryophyllaceae; genus Silene; species Silene latifolia. The sequence goes on along the minus strand of NC_133534.1, from coordinate 169,285,937 downwards.
TATTTGGGTAATTAACTTGGTAATTTGGGGAAGAAAATTAGGGATTTGGTGTGATTAATTGGGATTTATCGAAGAAAATGGGGAGGAATAAACTTAAGCAATTGAAATAGAATAAGGGAAAGAAGACTCCCTCGTGCTCATATCAGCTGAATGTTCTCAATCGAGTGATTTGAAACCACTTGATCGAGAGCTTTTCCTCGCACTTACTCGATCGAAGACTTCTGTTACTCGATCGAAGACCCCTAAATTTCACCTCCTTGATCGAGAGCTTCATATTACTCGATCGAGGGCTTCTTCTTGAACAGTTGCTCGATCGAACACAAAAAGTGCTCGATCGAGTGGTTTCCTCTTGGCACGCTTCCCAATGGTCATAGATCTCCCAAAACCTGCAATTTACGGATATATACTTCCCGTAAAAATACCAAAATAGCAGCAACAGTCTATATTCGGTCTTAAGCTAATTAAACTAACTAAACTAATACTATTGTCTAAAAGCAATTAAAATGTCTAAAAAATTCAAATTACAAATTGTTTATACAAACGGGATGGCATTCCGTTTTATTTTCCGAAACACTTAAATAGCCCAAAAGAGGGCTTCTGACTGGAGGAGGTCCCTTCAGCATCGCGGGCCATCCTTTTTGGCTTCCATGAACTTGAATTGATCAAATAAGAGTAGTCTGCATCCACATATGCCTTTACTCTCGTCTTTTCTTTGGACTGCTTTTTCCTTTCGTGGCCTTTGTCCTTGGTATCGTCATCAGGATTGAGCTCAAATTTTACTCTACTTTTGTCACCGGGATATCCTATGTCCAATTCGCCTGTACCTGTAACAACATAAATGACATAATGGTCCTCCATATTGCTCCCAATCTGGGGCGGAGGTGTTAATATCACAGCACATGATTCAATATTATCAATTGGAGGTTCCGTGTCAGGGTTTGTAGAGGGTAATGCGTTACAAGGCTGGACTTGCATAGGACCCATGTGAACGCTAGACTGATAGAAGGTCAACTCCTCATCGCCTACCTCAAAAGTTAAAGTCTTCCCCCGACATCTATTACTGCGCGAGTGGTAAATAGAGATGGTTGTCCTAAAATGATAGGAGTATAAGAATCTTCGGGGATATCCAAGACTACAAAGTCAACGGGAATAAAGAACTTCCCTATCTTAAGAGGTATGTCCTCTAAGACTCCTAAAGGCCGTGATAATGTACGGTCGACCATCTGTACGGTCATAATAGTACAATGAAATTTGGTCAAACCAAGCCTCTTAGTGAGAGACAACGGTAAGACACTCACACTAGCTCCCAAATCACACAACACATTATCAATAAAATGGGTCCCAATATGACATGGTACAGAGAAACTACCTGGGTCAGACAATTTAGGTGGGGTCTTATTTTGAATTAGGGCAGTGCCCGCTTCGGTTAAAGCCACCGTCTCATGGTCATTAATATGACTCCTACGTGTTAAAATATCTTTCATAAATTTCATATAGGAGGGTATCTGGGTTAGTAACTCAGCAAATGGTACAGAAACGTGAAGACTTTTCAAAATTTTGGCAAACTTACCGAATTGTTGCTCAATCTTCTTGCTCTGCAATCTTCTCAGAAATGGGACCGTAATTGGAATAGCTAGTACTTCATTTTTCTTCGCCAAAGAATTTTCACATTCAGCATCAGATTCACTCGATCAAGGAACAGTATCTCTCGATCGAGTACTTTTCTCAGCAAGAGTGCTCGATCGAGCACTTTGATCTACTCGATCGAGAACAGTGTTTTCAGCAGTGCTCGACCGAGCACTTTCATTCTCTCGATCGAGAACCTTTTCAGCATAATCTCTGAATCGACCACCAGAAATCAGTCGATCGAGGACATCTCTTAGATTCAGCAATTTCTCGTCAAAAGACGATTGTTCATGTACAACAACTTCAACTTCCGGGTCAGAAAGTTCAGCATCTTTCTTTGGCATTTTGGGTCCCTCATAAGAAAGACCGCTCCTCAGATTAATCGGATTTACCATCTCATGATGTTTCTTGTCGGGTTGTGACGGTAAATGACCCGGTTGTCTCAAAGCTTGATTGGTAGTCAGTTGAGCTATTTGAGATTCAAGTGACTTAATGGAGGCATCTGTCGTTTGGTCACTTTTCTGCAATTGGATGGTCAATGATTGCACCATCGACTTCAACACGGCTATATCACTTATGCCACTAGAAGAGGCACCTTGTTGCGGTGGTGGGAAAGATGGAGGCTTTTGACAGCCTTGTTGTTGAGCTTTATGAGGCAGTACTTAGGCTTGTTTCTGTAGTGGAGGTGTAGGATTCAAAACATTTTGACTAGTCCATCTCAAATTGGGATGAACTCCACCTTTGTTATTGTAATAGGAGCCTCCTTACCTAAATTGTTGAAAGGCATAGACTTGCTGGTTTTCAGCTAAACAATCCACGGCAATATGACCATCATTACCACCACATCTCTCACATGAAACGGTCTCTTGTTTAGACAACAAGTGAACTGTTTGTTGATTCCCCACAGCCTGCAACTCGAACTTATCAAATCTGGCATTCATGGCTTCCAGCTGAGCCATAAGTGCACTGTTATCAGTAGACACCGTTCGTGTACCACTTCTTAGATTCCCATATTCAGCACAATGGGTAGCCATCTCTTCTATAATTCCCCAGCCCTTATCATCATGAATGTTCTTTTGAAACCGACCGTTGGCTGCAACATCCAAAATAGCATGGTGGTCATCATATAACCCATTATAGCACTGGTTGCATAAAAACCACTGGTTAAAACCGTGATGTGGGACTGACCGAACAAGCTTCTTAAACCGACCCCATGCTTCATACAAATTCTCATCTGGAGTTTGTTTAAAACTCGTAATCTTCCCTCTCAATGCATTAGTTCTTTATGGAGGAAAATATCTTTTATAAAATGTAAGGGCCAAGGTCTCCCAATTTGTAATTCCACCTGCAGTCCTATCCAGATTAGTTAGCCACTCTTGGGCTCCATCAGTAAGAGATAAATGAAGAAGGAATTCCTTTATGTTGTCTTATGTCACTCCCTTAGTAGCGGGAATGGTAGAGCAGTAATCTGTAAAGACCTCCATATGCTTCCTCGGGTCCTGACCAGCTACTCCACGATATAGCTTTCTCTCAACCAGATAAATGTAGGATGGCCGAATATCAAAAGTATTTCCAACTTCTGTTGCAAGGTTAAAACCCTTAGGAATGGAGTCAGCTGTAGGTTCGGAATGACTAGCCATATTGGGTATCTTCGCAGATTTGGTTGCAGAAATAAAAGTGTCTTCCTCTAAAGACTGGTCTTCTGCAAAACTAAAGTTTTTAAGATCAGGTTAAAAAGTACTCGAGGCTTCCTTTTGAAGATTATTTCTCAACAAGTTCTGTCTACGGCAAAAAGTCCGCTCCGGTTCAGGATCAGCTGGTACTAATTCTGGCCTGTTAGACCTGGGCATAAACAAAACTAAGAAAGAAAAATATTAAGAACTGTCTCAAGGAATTAGAAATACCTTGAGACTGAGACAAACGAAAATAGACAAGTAAATAGGCTTTCTACCGGTCTGCGGCAACGGCGCCAAAATTTGACACAGCTGTCCCAACCCTATCAAAAATAAAAAACCGACTCAACTAATATAGTAGAGGTAAGTCGGGTAACGTACTCCGCGGGGAGGCTATTATATCTACTTGTTATTCTAGTCCGTCATGGTAACAGATTGGGGGTGTTTAATTTGTTTTCTAAACTAATAACTGAAATGTAAAAGTAAGAGAGAAAACAATGAAAACAGTAAAAAGGAAATAAGATGTGATCAATTAAAGAGAGAAATGCTAGGAAGTTGGTTCACCATGATAATTAACCAATTCTGTCATAATGAGATCAGGCGGTCTGATGTGAGAAGGGTAAAGGGAAGGTCCTCTCGGTGCGCTATCCGCCCTAAAATCCTACTAACTTAGCTTTCACTCTCATCAGTGTAGTCTACTGTTCATCACAGGTATGTTCATTCCAATCTTTCGATCTAGGTCTGAATTTATCCGGATTAACTAGTTTAGAAGCATGCACTAAACTAAACGATTACAATTAAATTGCTATGAGTCAGTTCTCACAATCAAAACCGTCTAAACTAATTACAACATCATTGTTTCACTACCATGGCTCCCGTAATCCTAGCACAAAAGGAATTAGATACTCATGGCGATGAATAAAACAATAACAACGATTAATGAAATAACAAAAGACATGATATAAAGATTAATAAGGATGAATCGCATTAATTAACAAAACTAATAAAATTAGAAATTATAGAGAGGAAACAATTATGCAGAACAAGAATTAAATTGATTAGAAAGAGTAAAGAGGATTACAAACTTTTAGATCCGACAAGAGAGAACAAAAGCAACGTCGAAAGAGGAAAATTGTCTACTGAGTAATTAGGAGTAAAGTATGCTGAATGAATGATGATTTAACCTAATCTCGTCTTCTCTTTATATAACGAAGATATTTTATTAACCTAAAACATAATTAAGATATTAAATCCTACTTCTAATAACGAAAGTTCTCGATCGAGTACAATAAGACTACTCGATCGAACACTTCTTCCATCCAAACCTCTAGATCGAGGACATAACCTCTCGATCGAGGACATAACCTCTCGATCGAGGAACCTCAAAACAGCAACTCTCGATCGAGGGCAATTTCTACTCGATCGAGTACCTCTCTGCTTCCATAAGCACTCGATCGAAGGGATTGGCTAACAAAAGCCTTCGATCGAGTCCTTTACTGCTGGACCAGCTCCTTACTTCGTTGGTTAGCTTTCGAGACCACTTCACGCTTCCCGAGGCATAGTAATTCCGCTCCAATTCTTCCATCTCCATAAATGCAAGCTAAGGGACGATAAAAGGAATAATTCTACTACTCTAAGGTTCATTCCTGCCAATAAGACAAAGCAAACCAAAGTATACGATTCGGGGGACATTCGTAGTATAACACTACGTAAATTATATAGAAATACGTGCAATAAAGGATCAAAAAGACTATATGAAAAGCACGTATCAACAGTTATTCTCCAGATTGAGGAAACCACTATATGATACGATCACGAGCAAGAACGACCTGAAAGACATCTTGCATTGAGTGGGAGATTTAATGGACAAGAGAATTGGTAGCGCACACTTGTGTCGGACAAGTGGGAGATTGTTGGAGTAGTGTCCTCCTCAATAGTGCGTCTACATAATAAATCTCGTAAAAGGAATATCAGGGAAATAATATTTTATTTGTCAACTGATTAAAATAAATCGGTAACGCTCGGCTGACTAGAGTTTGACGTTACTGTCGTATGACGGCGGTGATCAGTTGATCCCTCGAGGTCACACCTATAGGATCGAGCCCAAATGGAAATCTTATTATTTGGATAATTAGTTCCTTGAAATATATATATTTACTAATGGTTAGTCAAGTGAGTTTTAAAGTATATTTATTATCATATTATGTGAAAATTGAGTAATAAATATTATATCTTATTAATGTGATTAAATGAGATAAAAATTTAATAATTAATAGTTAATTGAATAAATTAGTATTATTTAATGATAAAGTATTAGTTTTAATACGGTGAGTTTATTAAGTTTGAGGCGGAGGTAATTAGCTAATTAAATTTACAAGAGGTTGTAAATTTAGTTAATAGAGTTTTATGAGACACATTTTATATTGACAAAATGGTCTAATAATACTTGAAAGTTGGGTGAACATCATTTGTTAATTTATATTATTTAAGTATTAAATAATTAAATTAATATTTAATTATATAAGATAATTAAATATACGACTTATAAGCATTTGTGGGACAAATGTCGGAAGTCGGAATGGACCCGATAATTACACATGTGCCACCATTTTTGATGATGATAGTCATCACATGTGGTTTGGCAAGTCCCACTAACAAATGTTCTTCATTTGCATACATTTCACCTTCTATATATACCCCCCCAACTTAATCATTTAAGGGTTAGAAAAATTAGAAGGAAAAATTATTCTATCTCATTGTAGTGGCCGGTTTTTTAGGCCTTGATGAACAATTGTTGTTCTTCATTTTTCCTTCTTATCTTCATACAAAACACACCCAAAACTCACTTAAATATTATACATAAATTATTATTATATTAATAATAATTTGTAATACTATTTCAAGGTTATCATCTAAATTATCTAGTTAGTAATTTAGTTGGTTTATGGGTGATATCTTGGGTGCCATCAAGAGGAGATCACCTACTTTGGTGATTGAAGATTGGAGGATCATCCTTTAGTATTTAGCTCAAGATGAACAAGAGGAAGGAGTCCTTCTTGTTGTGCCCATTTTATACCATAATCAATGTAAGAAAATTGTTTCTTTTATATTTTTGGTCCATTTTATAAGCATGCATGTAACTAGATCCTCATAAACTAAATTAACAAGTAATTTGGTAACTAATTAGAGGAATCTAATTAGCGGTCTATTACTTTGAAGCCTGCCAGCGCTCGATCGAGTAACCAACTGGCGAGCACATATCTGCATTTAAAATAAATGCGCACACAAATCACAATCAATACAACTTAAAGCGCGTAACAGTAACTTAAAAAGTAGCGCATGTGCTACACACAAGCATATGTAGCACCAATAAATAGTCCAAGCAAAGAATAAAAGAAATGATGAATAAAGTCCTAGCTCATCAAACTCAAAATCTAATATAAAATATGAGCAATGTTCATCATTCTTCAAGTCATCATCACTTGGTAGGAGATAAGGCACTTCATCTGTCATAGGAGCTTCATCAAAAATTATGACTGGCTCCTCTCTGAAAATCTTAGCTTCCAAAGCATCCAACTCGGCTTCTATATCAACAGTCTAATCACAGTTATAAATTGGCTCAGGAGGGGGTTCATCCCCACAAATCAGCTTCTCTATCTCATCTAGCTACCTTCTTGCTCCATGGATATGACGCAACAGCAGGGGCGTCAGGTGGATTCCTGTCAAAACATTAAGCAAGGGAATCATTAAAATTAGGATCAAGAGCATTAATCATATGACAAGAAGCTTTTAAATTAGGAGGGCGTGATGCTTTGTTAAGACCAAAAGTGATAGTAGCATCTCCAATGTTGAACGTAAGACTTCAATACCTAATATCTATAACAAGAATGGTCGTCCTAGAATAATAGGAACACGAGAATCCTCAGCTATATCTATCACGAAAAAGTCGACTGGAATGAAAAATTTCCCTATCTTAACTGGCACATCCTCTAAGATACCCATATGGTGCTTAATAGAAATGTCAGTCAATCGAATAGTCATGTTAGTACATTTAAGCTTAGTCATATTTAATTGATTGCAAATTTTATACGGCATGACACTGACGCTCGCTCCTAAATCACATAAAGCATTGTCAATAGTTAAAGGGCCTATAGTACAAGGGATAGAAAAACTCCCTGGATCCTTAAGCTTAGGTGGAGAATTGGCTTGTAATGCGGCGCAGCATTCATGAGTGAACGCGACATTCTCCACTTCATCAAAAGACCGCTTCTTCGACAAAATTTCTCTCAAAAACTCAGCGTAGGCCGGCACTTGAGTTACCAATTTAGTAAATGGCACTGTCACTTGAAGATTCTTCACTACCTCCATGAACCTTCCAAACTGTTGCTCAAGCTTTGATTTCTGCAATCGTTGGGGAAAAGTTAGTTTAATTTTGATTGGCTCGGCTTCTTTAGCTTTAGAAGTAACTTGGGAAGCATTATCGTCAGTTACAGAGGTGCCTCGATCGAGTCCAGTAGTCAGTCGATCGAGGAACCTATTTTTTTCCAATGCCGTAGCTGAAACACGCGAAAAATCATCATCATGGGGGTTCCTCGATCAAGCTCGAGGTGAACTCGATCGAGTAGCTTGGTTCCTCAATCGAGCCTTGTGCTACTCGATCTAGGATCCTCTGCAGATCCGTCTTTTTTGCTTTTCTCGCTTTTCTTCAAAACCCGTGTTTTAGTTTCGTCAATTTCTTTTTCATCGTCACTTAGCTCCAAATTTCCCAATCCCTTAGGATGTATGTAGGGAACTTCATCATTATTAATGGTCATGTCCGGACCGTGATAAGAAGTACCACTCCTCAAAGAAATAGCATTCACTTGCTCATGCGCTTGTTTACCTTGAGGAGGAAGACCGGACTGTTTTGAACAATTTTGAGTCGCAAATTTGATTAACTTGAGTATCCAACATCTTGTTGTGAGCCATGAGTTCGGAAATCTGAGCCATTTGCTTTTCTTGCATTGACAAAGTTTGTTGTAAAAAAGATCTCAATTCGGCCATCTCATTATTAGCTTGAGGAGGAGGTTGCATTTGTTGAAAACCTCCTTGATTTTGCCGAACAAAGTTTCCTTGTGGTTAGTTACCAAGATTTAGAGGAATAATATAATCAATTTGTTGTGGAGCTTAAGCATAAGCATTCCGAATCCTTTCAGGGAAGAAGTTAGAATATGGAGTACGTTGCTTGAAAGACTGGAAGGCATGAACTTGCTCAATGGTACTCATACACTTGGCCGCAGTGTGGCCATCTATCCCACATCTCTTGCAGGACACCTCTTATTGAACCATGTGAACCGTCTCTTTCTTATTACTCAAAGACTGAGTAGTCTTCAACTTGGCTATTTGAGCCGTTAGAGCCTCCAGCTGTGCTGCAATAACATTATCTGACCCACTTCCTCTTTTACTTTCTCTGAGGTTACCATATTCAGCAGTGTGAGTAGCTCTCTGATCAATCAATTTCCAAGCATTACCATCATTAGTATTATCGTGGAATCTCCCATTAGCAGCTGAATCAAGCAAGGCTCTATGATCATCATACAACCCCTTGTAAAACTGGTTGCAAAGGAACCAAATTTTGAAGCCATGGTGGGGGGACGGACCGAACTAGCCATTTGAAATGAATCCAAGCTTCATTAAAGTCTTCGGTGGGACCTTGCTTAAAACTTGTAATCTAATTTCTAAGGGCATTAGTTTTCTGTGGCGGAAAATACCTCTTGTAGAAGGCAATAGCTAGAGAAGTCCAGTTAGTAATTGCGTTGGTCTCCATATCCAAGTCACGAAGCCACTCAGCTGTATTATCTCTCAAAGAGAAAAAGTATGTTTCACTTGATCTTAAGGCACCCCAGCTGTTAAAGGAATAGAACAGCAATAAGTAACAAACTTCTCCATATGCTTTGTGGGGTCTTCTCCAGCTTTTCCTCCAAACATATTTCTCTCTACTAAGCTTATATAGGAAGGCTTGATCTCAAAAATCCCTTTATCACTGGTAGGGAGCTTAAAACCTTTAGGAATAGAAGCAACCGTGGGTTCGGAGTGACCGGCTAATATCGGCATCTGTAGTGTTGTAGGAGTAACTGGTGCAGAAATAAGTGTGTCCTCTTCAAAGGGCGAATCTTCTGCGAAAGTATACTGCTCGTAGTCAAGTGTACTCAAGTCTTCCACCTGACTTGCTTCTCTTTGAAATTCTCGTCTGTAGCGAAAAGTCTTCTCTAGCTCAGGATCAAAAGGTATAATCTCTAACCTGTTAGACTTGGGAATACACGAAAACAACAAGAAAAGATAAAACTGTCTCAAGGAACTGATGCTCCCTGAGACAAAAGACAAAAATAAACAAAAACAAACAAGAAAATTGTTGCCTCCCCGGCAACGGCGCCAATTTTAATAAGGTTATTTTTAGTCGTTTGGCCTTAATCAAAGTAAACCTAAATTACTACTAACTAATATCTAGTGGTAAGAAGGGTCGAATCCACAGAGAGGCGAGGTAATTATTCTAGTTTGTTAATATTTAAGTCTGTCTTAAAGTAACCAATTTTTTGGGGTTTTGAATGTTTGATTTCTAATAACTAATAGCAAGTGTAATAAAAGATGAACAACAATAATATTAAGAAGTTTAGGGTTTAGGTTCACTAGGTAGTTATTCGGGGGGTGAGTCTTAACTTATTGATAGAGCTAATTTTGTTGTTTAAGGTTATATGATCGGTCGATTCAATATTCCTTTAGATCTAATTTAACATGCAATCTCTATCATTAAATTATCTCTATTCAGTTATCGCAACCTATATTGATTCTAACCTAGTCGATGAAAGTCTCAATTTGCTATATTAGTCAATTAACTCTGGACAGTAATTAACTAACTAGATGGAACAATAAACTGAACAACAACGAATAAACAATTTTAACTATCAATTCATTAATTAATTCCCCCTTCTAACAACCTAGATCCCTGTTCACCCTAGATAAGAGAATTAGCTACTCATATTAAAGGGAAGAACAACAATAATAAGAAGAAGAAGAAATATGATAAACAATAATAAAAGATGAATAAAGATTGAATAATAACTATTGAAGAAAGATTAGAACAATATCGTAAAATAGCTTAGATTCGGAAGTAAGTACAACAATTAAATTAAACTAAGTATTTGAGAGTTTTTTTAGAGTAGCTATACGAAACTAGGTAAAATAAAGCGTAAATAAACCAGGGTACGATTTTGGGTATTTATAATAAAACATAACCGACTTAAGGAAAATTGCGGAAAATGTAGAATCGAGTGGTTCCTCAATCGAGACCCAATGCACTCGATCGAGTACATGCTTCCTCGATCGAGCCCAGCTCCAGTTGATCGAGGCATCACTTGTTTCTGCTCTTTTCTTCGTGTTTTCTTCTTAACTTCTCTTCCTTCATTCTTATGGATTCCCGTGCCATACTCCGTGTATTCCTCCATGCCTACTCCGCGATGCCCATTTCATTCCTTTGCTCCTCAATCATTCCTGCATTAAACATCAAACAGCGGAAGTATCGACATTCTAACATAAAAGGCATGTAAATGATATAATCTAGCACGAAAACCGTATCAAAAACAATTAAGGTGAGGTATAAATATGTATATAATTATGACTCATCACAAGCCAAGAGAAGATTTCACTATGTAATTGGGAGAGTATAAGTATGATAATGATAATGCTTGTAATATTCTCTAAGTATTGTGTATGATTGTGTGAGATGATGTGTCTTCAAATGATGTTTGATCCTTCTTATATGGCTTCCTCCAAACGGTATAGTAATCTTCACCATTAAGAGCAAAGATTCTCTCTTAATTGCGCATTAGTTGCCCTCTTGAATGCGGTCTTAATTGCTCAATAATTGTGCATTAATGCTTATAAATGCTCCCTCTTTATGATCAAATCTCCATCATTATTATACACTTAATTACCCTATTTAAGTGGTAATAATCTTATATAATTATCCTTAACTTGGTCAAATGTTGACCTTATATTTGACCGTTATCCTCTCCTGCCTGGTGCCAAGCTCGAGCTACTCTGACAATCCGGCCCTGATTGTCAGGCTAGGGTTGAACTTGATCCCGAAGATGATGCGGGAGTCTAGGCTTAGCAACTGGTGCCAAACTTTAACTATCCGGTAGGACCTGCCCTGATCATTAAGGCAGGGTACAAACCTATCCTGAAAATAGTGCGAAATTCCAGGCCCAACACGAGGCTTCTTGAGGGCTTTAATTAAAACATTTCCACTAAGGTTAGAATGCTACTCTTATGGTCTTATGATGATGTGGTTAAGCTGTCACTAAGATTTGAGAAAATGGGGAAGACCAAACCCACAGTATCTAAACCTGCTGCTAAGCCTGTGTACAAGCCTTATTCCGGTGTCAGGATTGGTGAAGCACCTAAATCCATAACCCAACGCACCTCTAATAAAGGAAAGGGAGTCCTGAACCAAAAGCCTAACCTAAGCCCCACTGAGAACAGGATCAAATGCTTCTAGTGTCAGGGCTATCGTCATTTTAGAAAAGATTGTCCTTCTAAAAGGAGTATGACAACAATGAAAGTGGAAGAATGGGAAAGGGAAGGAATAGTTAAGTATGAGAAAGAGAAGCCTATTGTGGAAGAGGCGGTTTCTAAGGAGGGGCCAAGCTAGGATGTGATCATGGCTCACCCTGATACAGGTCACAGGCTCGTTTTATGGAGAGTGATCCACTCTCAACAGGCACCATTGGAAGAGGACCAAAGGTCCCTCATTTTAAGGAGCATATGCACCATTCAGGGGAGGGTTTGTAATTTAATCGTTGATGGGGAAGCTGCGCTAATGTAGCATTCGGTTACCATGGTTGACAAGCTTTACCTCGGCACTCAGAAATACCCAAATCTATACAAGTTGAGATGGTTAAGCAAGGGAGCAGAAGGCAAAGGTGACAAACAGTGCCTGGTTCCATTTTCAATTGAGAAGGTGTATAAGGATGAAGTCTTGTGTGATGTGGTACCTATGGATGCATGTCACCCGTTGCTAGGCAGGCCCTTGGAATTTGAAAAGAACTCAATGCATCAGGGAAGGAGCAACACCTGCTCTTTCAAGCAAGGTACTAGGAAGATTACTCTAACTCCTCTACCACCTAATCAGAGGAACTATGGGAGTCCTAGTGTGACTGATGAGCTAAATGGGGTCTTATTCCTCTCTGAGGCAGAAATAGTTAAAGAAATACAGCAAGAACAGTCTGTTCTCATTTTGCTATGAAAAGAAGAAGCGAAAGAGGAGGGACATCAGGTTACTACAGGAGTGAGGACATTGATAGAACAATACCAGGATTTGTTCTCTGCTGAACTACCAAGTGGGTTGCCACCACTGACGGGCATTGAGCATCAGATTGACCTTGTGGCAGGATCTTTACTCCCTACCAGACCTGTATACAGGTGTGATCCTGCTGCTACCAAAGAATTGCAAAAGCAAATTGAGGAGCTGATGGATAAAGGATTTGTGAGGGAATCCTTAAGTCCTTATGATGTGCTAGCATTGTTGGTTCCTAAGAAAGATGGCACCTGGAGGATGTGTATTGACAGTAGGGCCATCAACAACTCACAGTCAAATACAGGTTCCCCTTACCTAGGTTGGATAACATGTTGGATGAGCTAAGTGGTGCCAGGATCTTTTCCAAGATTGATCATAGACTAGGCTATCTTCAAGTGAGTATCAGGGAAGGTGATTAATGGAAGACTGCCTTCAAAACTAAACAAGGACTCTATGAATAGTTGGTCATGCCATTTGGGTTATCAAATGCCCCAAGCACCTTTATGAGGCTCATGACAGAGGTGTTGAGGCCTTGTTTGGGGAGGTTTGCTATGGTGTACTTTGATGATATCCTAATCTACATCAAGACCACAAAGGAGCATCCAAATCACCTTGAAGCTGTATTCAAAATTCTGAGGGATAGTAAACTATTTGGCAAATTGGAGAAGTGTACATTCTCGACAACTAAATTGAAATTCTTGGGGTATATTATCTCTGGGAGAGGGATTTCTATGGACCAAGATAAAATTGAAGTAGTTAAATATTGGCCAGTCCCCAAGAGCATCACATAAGTGAGAGGCTTCCATGGCCTTTCTTCATTTTACAGAAGATTTATCAAGAATTTCAGTGCTATTTCTGCTCCAATTACTGAATACATGAAGAAGAGAGAGTTTAAGTGGAGTGAAAGTGCTCAACAGGCTTTCAGAAATATCAAGAAGTTGCTGTGTGAAGCACATGTCCTAAGATTGCATGATTTCAACTATCTGTTTAAAGTTGAATGTGATTCCAGTGTGTTGGAATTGGAGCTGTTTTAATTCAAGAAAGGAAACTTGTGGCATATTTCAGTGAGAAACTGAGAAATTAAATGGAGCCAAGCTGAGCTATTCTACCTATGACAAGGAGTTTTATGCTCTTGTCGGGGCCCTTATGCATTGGAGTCATTACCTTAAACCCAAGCCATTTGTATTGCACTCTGATCATGAGGCCTTGAAATATATAAGTGGCCAGCACAAACTGAATGTGACACCCCGCGATAATGCGGAAAATATAACTAATAAATTTAAGCGGAAATTATGAAATTTTAAAAACTTCTTATTATTAGTTAAAGTCTAACATGTGGGAGTCACTAACAAAATGAAACGAGAGAAACGATAAGCAAACTTAGGTTATTACAAACCAAGTCTAGCAAAATAAAGGGGAAAAAGATATCCCACGAATAACAAGTCTAAGAGGTGAGTCTAAGCGTAACGATAGACAAAAATCCAACGGTCAAGGTACTCGCTAGCTCACACATGTCTTCACCCCATAAATACACCAACTAATACCTATCATTCATGTAAACATGAACGCCACAGTCAGTGGGGAGTACCTCAAAGTTCTCCTAGCCACAATATGTCAAAACACAGATAAGCAGGAACATATTAGAACATAATAAATATAACTATTTGATGTAAGCACTGAGACATAAGAATTACATTCAAAACATGTGTACTCAACCATAGATAAGGCATATGATATATACATATGAGGCAATCCGACGAAACCGTCATAAATGATAATACAACTATAAACACGCATGGCCATATGAGTGGTATGATACAAGAAGGCTAAAGTGAATAATAATTATACTTATATGGCACAACACAAGTATCCGGCTCAGAGGCTACCTTTAAAGCATGTCCAAGACACAACACACAAGTATCCGGCTCAGAGGCTACCTTTAAAGCATGTCCAAGACATAACACACAAGTATCCGGCTCAGAGGCTACCTTTAAAGCATGTCCAAGACACAAAACACAACTATCTGGCTCAGAGGCTACCTTTAAAACATGTCCAAGACAACATAAGTATCCGGCTCAGAGGCTACCTTTAAAGCATGTCCAAGACACAACACACAAGTATGCGGCTCAGAGGCTACCGTTAAAGCATGTACAAGACACAACAACCAAGTATCCGGCTGATGTGATCAATATTTGAGCATATTTAGTCCCCGAATTAGCCTCGTTCCTATGCTTTTTAGTGCATATTTGGGTCATTTACTATCTTTAGTTCTTTGTTTTGCATATTCTTTGAGGTTTTGTTTCCTTGGTAGGAGAGGAGTGCAAACCTTGCATTTTCATGGCAAAATAGAGCTAAATTGATCGAATCTAATGACCAAGCATTAAAGAGAAGACAAGACTAGAAGGCCTTTGTACATAATGTAGTAGATGGGCAATGATGAAGAAGATCCTTGCATCCCCGACAAAATCCCGGAGGATTGTTGGAAGAAGAAAAGAAGAAAAGAAGAAATGGCAAGCTGAACCAAGGTCCGAGCGTCTCACATATCGGGACGCTCGTCCAGAAGACCCACATGCCGCTCGTCCAAGCTGCCAAGCCGCTCGTCCAGAAGCTATAAAATCCGCTCGTCCCGACCTTTTGGACGCTCGGATTGTCCTCCAGAGCAACACGTCCTCTTCCTTCTTCATTCGAGATGCGCATATTTTTGAAAGACTAGCTAAAAGGTGACCCGCATCTTTTCTTGAGAGGAGCGATTCCTCAAGGACTTAATCGTCAATTAAGTCCTTAGTAACCCTAAATTGTGCACCTAATCCCCACTATAAATACCCAATTAGTCTAATTAGATTATCATGTTCTTCTTATCAATCTTTAGTGTAGTTTATATTATTCTAATCTCTCTTTAACCTTGTAATCAACTTCTAATAAAATATTAATACAAATCTCATTTCCTTAATCTCTCTGTTGTTCATCTTTTATTTTGGGTAATTGAAAATTATTTGGGTTTATTGGGAGATTGACAACCTTCCATCAATCATCAAGTACTTCTATTATTCTTTACATTATTATTTTGGAATCATCATTAGGTATAATTCTCTTAATCCCTTTTTAATTATTGTTAATCATCTTCATTTATTCATCATGTTTGCTTTGTTAATATGATTGACAACCCTGTTAACATGTTAAACTTGATAATGAGTGAGTAGTTTCCTTAACTAGGGTTAATGGGTAATTAAGGGAAATCAACATGGGGGATGATTCATGCTTAATTTAATATGTTCACATAATTTATTTGCTTGCTTGTTGTGATCTCAACTAATGCACATGTTATGTTTGATGAAATGCGAGCCTATGAATCCTTGCATTTGTTACTCATCACTTACCTTTTCAATGAGACTTGTAAGACATAAACCAACTCGAGTCTCATTAGACCATACATATAGTTGAGTAGGGAGGATTAAGTCGACTTGTAGGTGTTGTACAATCTAATCGATTCAGCTCCGGGACCCAAACCTTCATAGGATTGTAAGATATAAACCAACTCGATCCTATCACAACAATAATTGCTTGCTTATAATTTGAGAATATGTTTGTGTGATCAATTCCCATGAATCCCCTATGAACCCATGACACCCTAGTGCTTTTAATCAATTATTTACATCTCATTTTAATCATCTTGATTGTTTACTTTATTGTTATTTAGTTTAGTGATCTTCTTATCTCAACCCAAATTGTGACACCCCTAGACACCACTACTTGCAATCGAAAATCCTACATCAATACCCGTCCCTTGGGATCCGACCTTTGCTTGCCTCTTTACTAGTAGTAGAGTTGTTTGTGAAGTTATAAATATTGTTTTGGTCTAGGTGCTCCTAACGACAAGTAACCGAAATCTAAGCTCAAAAAGCGGACCAACCAAAAATGGCGTCGTTGCCGGGGACGGTGTTAACTTGATTTGATTTTCTTTGATTGTTATTAGTTGTGTCTTTCTTTGCCTTGGGGAAGTAAAACTCCTCAAGGTTTGTTCTAATTGTTTTCGAGTTGTTTGATATTTTGCATGTCTAGAAGATCACAAGGTAACTTGTTACCCATTGATCACGAAATTGAAAGGACTTTGACAACCAATAGAAGACTTCCTAGAAATAATTTGAGAGGTATTGGTGAGGTTGTAGATATTCAACCAAATACTATTGAGTTCATCAACCCTTTTGCAAGAGAAGGTGAGGAGAACCCAACACAAAATCAACCACACAATCAACCCACAATGCCTAAGTTTTCATCACATTCCGTACCAACCGAGGAGAACCTACCCAATGGTACTCCCACACCACAACACTTAACTGGAAATTTTATTGCAAAATCCGCATTTATCCAATTAGTCGAAAGAAGACAATTTGGGGGGATGCCTAGTGAAGACCCTAATTCCCACATGGAGACTTTTTGTGACTATTGTGATGCGATTTCACAAACCGGAGTGACTCAACACCAAATTCGATGGGTCTTATTTCTTTTTTCTCTAATTGGTACCGCGAAACAATGGTTGAAGAGCCTTGATAAGGCTACTCTTGGAATTGACTCTTGGAAGAAGTTGGCTCTAGCTTTCTACAAAAAAAAATTCTACCCTTTGGAAAAGACTAACATGCTAAGAGCTAAAATTACGGGTTTTAAGCAATGGGACGAAGAATCTTTGTATGAAGCTTGGGAGCGATTCAAAGGAAATTGTCGCTCATGTCCTCATCATGGACTTAGCGAGTGGTTCTTGGTACAACAATTTTGGAATGGTCTTTATGAAGACTCAAGAAACATTCTCAACATGGGATCAAATGGTATGTTCACCGAAGTTGACGATAATCAAACTTGGAACAAGATTGAGGAAATGGCGGTCCATAATTCACAATATAGTAGACCTCGCAAGGCTACTAGAGGAGGAAAGCATGAAGTGGACTCCATTACTCAATTGGGCACTCAACTTAGTGCTTATATTGATACCATCAACTTGAAGTTTGAAAAAGTTATGGCTAAGCTTGAAGAAGCCTCAAAATCACCAAAGCATCATGTTAATGCCATGGTGGCATCTTCATCAATCCCAAGTGGAATATGTGAGAAATTTAAAACTTTGGGACATGACCAAAGTGAATGTAGGGGAACAAATGAGCAAGTGAATGCTTTTCAAGCATACAAAAGTGGTACCCCTTATTCCAACTATTACAATGAAAACACCAAATTCCACCCAAATCTCTCATACAAAAGCCAAAATGTTCAAAACCCTCAACCAACATACACCCCACCTCCCATGAGAAACCAAAATCAAAGACCCTTTTTCAACCAAAACCAAGGTTATCAAAATCAAACTCCATACAATCAACAAAATGACCAAGGTTTTGATGTTCAAAAAGCGGTCCTCCAAATGCAAAAGAATCAACAAGAATTTTTCACTCAAATGCAAAAATATAGCCAAGCAAAAGACATCACCATCAACAACATCCTAGCCCACACAAAAATGTTGGAAACTCAAATGACCCAACTAGCATCTTCAAGCTCTCAAAGACAAAAAGGGCAATTACCACCTCAAAGTAATCCCCCAAGACATGAAACGGTTAGTGCCATCCACTTGAGGAGTGGTACGTGATATGACGGGCCAAAGAAGCAAGTTGAGGATGAAGTTGTGGAAGCTAGTGACAAGGAAAGAGTTGTGCAAAACTCTAAGGTAGAAGAACCCACCAATCAAGAAGTTTCGAAGAAAAGTGAAGAAAAGGCCAAAGAGAAGGAGCCCATTGTGATTAGACTTCCATTCCCGAGTCGTCAAGCTAAGCCTAAGTTTGATGACCAACTGGGAAAATTCATGGAAATTGTAAAGAATTTAGAAGTCTCGATTCTTTTCACGGAATTGATCAATCACGTTCTAGCCTATGCAAAGTACATGAAATACATCCTTACGAAGAAGAAATCAATCCGGAAGCTTGAGACTTTTACCTTCACTAAGGTGGGTAGTGCCATCCTTTAAGGGAATTCACCTCCAAAACTCAAGGATCCGGGAAGTATCTCCATTCCATGCACTATTGGTGACACTACAATCAACAAAGCTTTATGTGAGCTTGGGGCAAGTGTTAGTGTCATGCCATATTCGGTTAGCAAGAGGCTAGGAATGGGAGAACTCAAATGTACCAACATCACGCTTTAAATGGTGGATAGATCGACAAAGACACCTTTAGGGGTATGGGAAGATGTTCCCGTGAGAATTGGAAAATTCTTCATCCGGGTGGATTTCGTTATTGTTGACATGGAAGAAGACTCCAACATTCCTATTATCTTAGGGAGACCTTTCTTGTACACCGCCGGAGCGGTGATCGATGTGAAGCATGGAGAACTCGCCCTTGAAGTAGGAGATGAAACCATCACTTTCAATCTTGACAAGACCATGAGAGCTCCCCGATTGCATGAGCCATGTTTTATGTTTGATCACTATAGCCGGAAGGATGATAGGAAGAAGTTGGAATTTCAATGGAAAAAGAAAGTGGATGATACTTCATCAAAAGAACAAGGAAATAGCAACAATGAGAGCTTGAAAAGCTCGCCCATGACAAGTGAAGAAGATGCCCTCATTGGCCAAGACAAGAAAGAAGGAGAGTTGTCTATATAAACTCAAGAAATTTTTAATGATCAAGTAGACGAAGTTTGCGGTCTTTGGGATGATGAGTATGAAGGGATATTCAATCCATGTATTGTTAATGCTATGAACCAAGACCATCATGGAGAAAAACAAGTGCAAAAATCTATTGAGGACCTTTATCACGATAATGAGCAAGCTTTCGACTACTTCTTCAAGGTGTTGAGTAACATCAACAACACCTTGAACATGCCCCCTTGACATTTCACATTGGATGAGAGTTTGGTGGAGTCCTCCCTAAACCACCATTTGTAAATATACTAACTCCCTAACTTGCATTTCAATTATTACATTGCATTTTTTGTCATTTTTAGATTTATATTTTTGTGCCTTGATCAAGATATTCATCATTTTGAGAGAAGTGAGGCAGGGACTTATGATTTTATTGATGTGTAGTGCTTTATCTTAATGTGGGGATAACAATTGCCTAGGCTATTCATGCCTTTGTAGTGCCCCTACAATGAAGAACACGAGAATTGAAGAATGAAAATAACACGGGTTACGAAGTACTCAAGGATGGACCTGAATCCGTGTGGTCAAGGAAGAATCCGAGCGGCCAAATGGACAATCCGTTCGTCCTGAAGAAACCCGAGCATCCAAGTTACCAGATGCTCGTCTGGTAGAGCTGCAGAAAACAAAAAACCTAGTCTGACAATGAATCCGAGCGTCTCAGCTGAGAATCCGCTCGTCTCATTCTGGACGGTCGTCCTTCAAGAAAGACGCTCGTCTTTTTGCTACACACATTCTGGGATTTTCTCTATAAAGGAATCCGAGCGTCCAGCCAGAAAGACGCTCATCCCTCCACAAAGAATCCGCTCGTCTTTCCAGAAAGACGCTCGTCCTGTGGCGTCTTTTCTTGAGCCAAATTTTGAAGAATCCGAGCGTCCCGGCACCTGGTCCGCTCGTCTTCCCCTGCAGTTTCAAATATAACGGGTCTTTTTAAACCCTCTTGTCCCATTCATTCTCATTTCTTCAACATACAAACACTACCCAAAAACCCAAAAACCCTCATCCTCTCCATCAACAAAATCAAATTTCCTCAACCAAACTCAACCAAATCAAATCCAAACTTCCTCACAACAAAAATTAATCACTCTTTTTGCAACAACAAGTGATTCAAACACCAAAATCTTCAGGTTTTGAGTCGATTTTTAGGATACAAAGCAACATTCATTCATCCTAAATCGATTTGGGCATTATTAAAAATTGAAGATTTCAATCTTTCATTGGTGTAATCAAGCAAAGGAGAATGGCAAGAACTAAAGGAGGCAACATGGCACCCCAAAAGAAGACACTTTCCAAAAGACAACTAGCTCTTCAAACAAAACAATTGTCAAAGGCTTTGGTAGTCCATGAAGCAAGGTTGGAGGTTCAACAATAAGATCCCCCTATGGAAGCTACAACATCAACAAATCCGGTCATTGAACAATTATCCAATTATCCGGAGGTAATTTTCACTTCCGACTCTCATAGGGTAAATTCATTCTCTTTGCTAAGAAAACCATCATGCCTACTAAGTTTATTTGTGAAGATGCATTGACAAAATTGGGTGTTCTCGAACAAACCAAAACCTTCTTTGAGTCTATAGGGTTGGGTAAATTGTTTACAATGAAAGAATTGACATACCCCTCCCTCACCTTAGAATTTTTAAGTTCTTTGAAAGTCACAAGGGTGGAGACTCGAACTAACATCGAGTTTCGTCTTGAAAATGTTGATAGACGCATAACTTATGGCAAATTGGGTAAGATATTAGGCCTTAGTGACAACCCGAAATATACAAAGACTCCTATCAAGTATGACCCCGCTCCTCTTTGGATGGCAATTTCCGGAAAGAAATTCATACGCTTTCATGATTGTCGTGCTCTCTTAGTCCACCATCCGGGCATTAGAGTATGGCATAAGGTCATTGGGAATACTTTTATAGCTAGAAATGGCACAAATCATCTTACCAAGCTCGATTGTATTCTTCTTGAGTCGGCCTTGAACATTGGGAGGGAATTTACCAAGCCATACAATGCTTTAAGACTTCTGGTTGAACGATGGCTTAATGTCGATTGTGGCAAAGAAGGCACTGCCTTTATTGTCAATGGAGGACTAGTTACCCAATTGGCTAAGCATTTTAACCGGGATTTCAACAAAAACAACACTTATGTGCCGGTTAAAGGAGGCCATCTTATTAATATGAACACCATGATTCACAAGTTTAAGTGGGTCAAGCACGACACTCTTGATAACAAATATGGGTGGTTAACTAATGAAGCTAGATCTTTCACCTTACCTTCCAAAATTTGCTGATTGAATGTTCACCGACCAAACTACCTTCTCCCACTCTCCGAAGAGACCGAGTATATCATTCAACAATAAAGGGGCGAAATTGCCGAGCCCTCCTCCTCCATTATCACCCCACCTTACCCATTTGAATACCACGAGTTCAAACCCAAAGACGTCGAAGTAGAAAATGTTTATTTGACTCTACTTATGAGGGAAATGAATAAGCAAGCTTACAATGATAGAGTGGATGCTTACAAGGCCCAATATCCGCCCATCCTACATCTAGCTAGGCAAGGACTTCTTGATCCATCTTGTCCTTTGCCTAGTTGGGTGGATAGGGGAGTATTCTTTCCTAGCATTCCAAGTGGTGGTAGACCGGGTGGAGAGGAGATAGTTGTTGAAGAGGGTGGTGACCAAGAAGGAGAAGAAGAAGAAGAGGTTCAAGAAGAAGTCCAAGAAGAGGAAGAGGAAAGTGAGGAAGAACAAGCAAGTGAAAGTGAGAGTGGACATGATTCCACATCGATGGAGGTTGATGATGCCTCAAGAGATGATGATGATGATGATACGATGGGTGAGGATTAGAAAACTTTGGAGGCTGCTACATTCTTACACCTCCCTTATGGTTTGTCTACTTCTTTTATTTTTTATTTTATCTTGATCATTTTATTGGAGTCCTAGCAACATTGGAGGACTAACACCTTGGCTTCATTAAGGTGTTCATTATTATTGTTCCCGACTTGTAAAATCCAAAATGATAATCTTTAGGTTCATGCATTGCATTCCATGTGCATAAACTCCCCCGAAATTCATGACATTAGAAATAATGTCTATTTTGGTTTGGGGAAGTCCATGCATATGTATTGGGAGCTAATTTAAATTATGCTCTCTGCCATAACAAAAACGCATGCATCATGTAGTGTAGTTTAGTATAGTTTACATTTACTTTAGAAATCATGCATATTCATTGCATAATTTCCTATCGTATTGGCCATTGAGGACAATGCCCATACTAGTGTGGGGATGGGAAATTCTAACTTGACTTTTATTCAAAATCCAAAAAAAAATCAAAAATTTCGAAAAATCCAAAAAAATTGAAAAATTGAAAATCCAAAAACAAGTTCATTTCCTTTGTAGTATAGTCTTTTATATATTGTTTTGTATATATTGTGTTTGTTCATCCTTGTTCACATTGATTGACTACGCCACATTCGAGACATGAGGATATTGAAGACCGCGTGATATGATCTTTCCAATCTCCTTTTTCCTCTTTATGTTAATGACTATGTGGCTTTATTTTGATTGATGCGGTAAAAACAATGTGAATTTAGGATTGCATTTAGATTATTTGGCATACTAGTTGGTAGAAGCATATGCATTAGGTTGTATAAATGTTAGTTGCATTTAGGAAAAATTTTGTGAAACCGTCTATTTGGGAAACTTGACAAGTGTATATAGGCCCTAGTAGATGCTTTTTCTTCCAAAGACTTTGCTTGTTTGTGATGGAAATTATTAATTTCATATTTCAACATATTCATATATGCGATAATCTATTTAGTCATAAAATAAATTGTGATCTTATGCATGCAAACATAATTAGAAAAAGGGAAGAAATCGTTTTTCTTACTATGAAAATTTCGGATATATGGGCACAAATGAGTTCTCCTACTCACTTGTTCTTGAGCTTCCTAATATTGGATGAACAAGGATTCAAGCTTAGAATCCCTCCCAAGGATTTATACCCAAGATAAGCTCTTAAAAGACTAATATTATTATTACTAGAACAATACTAATCTTAATAAAATTAACCCAAAAATTGTTTTGTCCTCTTGAATTTTTCGGCCAAGAGAAGAGGAATTTTGGAGTATTTATTTCTCTTTCTAAACTTCTTTAAGTTATTTTTATGAATGAATGAATAATGTGCACAACACACTAGTTATTATCTATTTCATAATAGAGATTATAAAAGGGTAAAAACCCTTTGCTTGCATGGTTGGGAAACCGGGTAGGAGGTGAGAAAAGGGGCCAGTGCATGAGCTTCAATTCTTCCCAAGAAATTAGGCATGCAAGGCTATGTATTTAGGTCTTATGATTATGCTTTCCACTAAACATATTTAACATAATTAAGCTTAATACTTACTCCTTATTTTCGGCACATATAGTGTAAAATGGAAAGTCCATTTTACACATTATTTTGTCAATTTGTCACATGTAACATGTTCCAAGACATTATGTGTATAAAATGTATTTTTAACAATTAAAAATCAACATATTAATAAAATATGTCACTTATAAAAATTAACATAGTAATTCATAATTACTAGTACCAAAAAGCGTTTCCAAATTATAAACTACAACATTCTGTATTGATAATAATTTATTCATTCCGATTCAATTTGTTTCTGTAAACAACAATTTTATCCGAGTAATAAAACAATTCGATTACTTAGACCGTATCTAATTTAATCAAATTATAATGAGATACGTAAATATTACTTCCAAAATTGTCCGTCAATTTTAAGTAATTAAATTAACCCGTATCGCTATACGATCAATTAAATAATCAATTAAGAGTGTTACCCTTTAGGTATGACCTAAGGGGATCAACTGATCACCACCGTCGCACGACAGTAATGTCAAACTCTAGTCAGCCAACCATTACCGATATGTGTGGACCAGTTGACAGTAAAATATTACTTCCCACATGTATTCTTAAAATGAGATTTAAACATGTGATCATCATGATCAACAGTTGTGATCGCATTATTGTCGGAAGACACATATTCCAACAATCTCCCACTTGTCCTCGACAAGTGTGCGTCACCAATTCTCTTGTTCTATTACTATCTCCCATTCAATGCAAGGTGTCTTTCGGGTCGTACTTGCAAGTGATCATATCTAGAGTGGTTTCCTCGATCTGGAGAATAACTGATTGACCGGAATTATCCACCATGGATGCCTTCCGAGCGTGGTCACGCATTTCCAGTTCATTACTCCTCGAGTGGCCCTGAGATATTGTTATAACCCTGACAAGGGCTGGACAATTCCTATCGCACTTATTCCCTTCGACTAGCCACAGCCATCATAACCCAAAATATGCCCATTTGACCCCATTTACGAAGGTCGTAGTAACATAAATCAAAGTTAATCTGAAACTGTGCCACCTTAGGCGAATAGTATTTAGTCAAAATAATCGACTCATTAGAATACTATAGTAGCTCTCGCCACGACCAGGCTATAAATTTGCCAGAACTCTATAAGCGGTCATAAGGCCAGACAAAGTGTTCCTAACAGTCTGCCTATGTGATCGACTAGTCATCACACATGACTCCATGGCACTTGAACTTGCCATCAATCGCATCACACTCTAGTCACTTCGAGACGTCACCTCATGTAAGTGACTATGGGCGAATACAATGCTAATCCGTGTTCACATTAACGGGGTTCAATTGTCTCTACAACCCGTTTGGATGTAACAAAGTATAAGGTGAGTTATTAACAACTCAAACGACGAATGTCGACATCATATTCGGGTAGTCAATACCATATTACAACCTTGTGATGTATATCATAAGTGTGTAAACACTAGTCGATTTGCAATAGAAGTTTAACATACCATGTGTCCATATGTTCATACTTCTTGTATTGCTTTTTCCTTCATTTTCATGTTTGTCTCACATAGCATGAACCTTACCAAGTACACATCTAGGTTCCCAACCTAGGTTTAGGTTCTTTATCTTGAAAGAACTTTCTTGTTGTTTATCACATAACCAACGAATTGTGGTGGATGATATAACTTGCACTGGTCAAGTGTTCTACCAACTCGCAATGCACTAGGTATACGTTTTGTAGGGTCTTGCAACAATTGTCAAGATGATTAGCCTAGCACTTCTCATAAGTCCTAGCATATTAGAAAATATTAGTTTTGAGTAACTTCTTACTATAACTAAGTATCTTTCCAACTTCTTATTTCTCCTTTTAGCTTGAATAGCTTAGGATTTTCATAAATCCTTACGTGTGTTCAAACTTCAATATGTGCTACTTCTTGTCACATAATAGAGCGTTCTGTCCAATCACTGGAATAGCTCATTAGTTCTCCTTGAGAATTCATGACGATTCTTCTATGGCTTGCCAATGACCCATCATGCTCTTAAGCATATGATTCATTAATGAACATGATAATGATTATTCTAATGGCGGAAACATTAGTAATTTTTAATCATGGGATCAACCATTCTTAGGTTCAATGAATGACCATGACTGCTTATGGTAATTCCATTTTCATCGATATGAATAACCTACGTTTCTCGTTGATTTGATGTGTATATCTCAATACTTATCCAACATCCCATGATGTGATTGGATTCATCATAGTTCATTTTCATCCAGAATTGAAAACTCAAACACTTCTTTGTGAAAAAAGTGCTAGCTCGTCATTCTCAATGAGTAGTGAGTTATAAATTTTACAGGATGATTGCTCCCACTAAATTCCATGTCTTCACATGATAATTTCAAACTCCCACTCAATTCCACATGTTTAGCAATTGACTACTCAATCGAAACATTTCAAGAATTGAAATACATTTTGCTTTGCCAAGTTATTAAGATAAAAACCATATATGTTCCCAGCATATCTTTTCAAAATACCTATTTTGAAAAGATTTCAGTCTTAAACTTATGGAAAGAGATTTTGATCTCTAACTCATTCATTTTATAATGATGCTTAGCAATGTCATTATTTAAATGTGAATTTCATTTAATACACCTCCTTCTCAAAATACCCTTTTCCGGAAGGAGGTTTAACCATTTCATTTTCATAATGAGGTTAAGTAATGACACTAGCGTGGTTAACAATTAACTTAGCTCTTTTAGATATCGGCATATCTTTCTTTGCAACTTTTAGTTATAAATCTCATTTATTTTCAAGGATGCAACTTTGTTTTATTTAGGCTCTTAAGTAAATATCAACGTTGAAACTTTTGGTCAAATGTTGTTCATAAACTAGCCAAATCTCTTGTTAAGTCTTTTCTTTAGTCATTTTCTTCCAAAACTTTCTTTTGGTCTCCTCGTGTAGTTATCTTGGGAACATATTTATTTGATTACTTCACTTGGTCTCTTTTGTCATGTAGATCTCATCTATTCTAGACCATAGATCTCATCTATTCGTGTATACTTTTATTTAGGTATACAAATCATTCTTTCTTTCGTAGATCTCATTTACTCAAGTATACAAATTATCTTTGTATTCTTTGTGTCTTCATTTTTCTCCCACTTTATCTTTAGAATAAATACAGTAGATATTCAAAGATAGCTTATGAGACACAAATAATGATTTTGAAGTACAAGGAGGAGTATCTCATGGATTGACTAATAGTTTTAGATTTGATGAGTGTACTTGGTGATTGACATTCCTTTAGGAGAGTTCATCAACTCAACATCACTTTATAATTGATCATACACAACCCTTAAGCTTGTGGACATATAATGAATCCCATCATTATAGTTGTCTATTAGATCACTTTAAGTGGATGATCTTATGTTTCTATGTGCAAGCATATAAAGACGAATTTTTAGAACAAGGAAATACGATAAAAGGGGTGACTTGGGTTGCAAACCAAGTCACCAAAATCCAAAAGACAACAATTGTTTAGAAAGGATCAACCATTTCCATGTCGAACACGGAAATCAAAATAGTTCAAAAAATCCGAAACATAACTTAAATAAGACAATAATAAAAAAGCCAAGCTTCATTGGAAGCTACTCCTAGCTCCTTGATGATTTCCCAAGCTTGCTTTTCCTTTCCCTTGTCTTTGCTTGGAGGAGGCCTTATTTACAATAAAAAGGGGATACATTATCACAACTTTGTATCAAAATACCATAGTTGAATTAGAAACATAAAAGAAAGGATAGTCATTTACCTACTGGAGTGATTTTTCCAGCTTTGATGTCACCAAGATACTTGCAACAATTCCTCTTCCAATGTCCAACACCATTACAATAATGTCATTTGTCAAGAGGACCCTTCCTGGTCTTGGAAGTGCTAGCTTCAAAAGTCTTAGCCTTGGTGGACATGGGAGCTTGCCTCTTACCCTTTTTCCCATTCTTCTTGAACTTCCCATTACTCTTGGTGCTTATGTTAAGCACATCCTTAGGTGGGTTAACATTTAACCCCATGTCTCTTTCGGCTTGCACAAGTAACTTGTGCAACTCTTCAAGAGACACGTCCTTGTCTTGCATGTTAAAATTCACCTGGAATTGAACATATGCCTTGACATTGGATAAGGATAGTAGATTCCTATATACAATGAGTTCTTTGGGGATTTCAACTTTTTGAATCTTCAAAGTCTCGACTAGCTCCAACAATTTGAGCACGTGAGGGATAACCTTTTGGCCCTCCTTGAAATCGAGATCAAAGAATGCCGAGGCCGCCTCATATTGGACGATCCTCGGAGTTTGTGAAAACATTGTCACAAGCTTGGAATATATTTCATTAGCGGTGCCCATTTTAAAGGCTCTCCTTTGGAGATCCGCCTCCACCGCAAAAATCAACACATTTTTCATTGCGGCGGACTCTTTGTGGTAAGCCTCATATGCTTCCCTAGTGGCGGCACTCGACCTAGCATTAGGTTCAGGTGGAGAGGCCTCGGTGAGGTAACGAAGCTTGTCGTCACCTTGGGCGGCTAATTTGAGTTGGGCATCCCAATCGGAGAAATTTGACCCATTCTTTTCAAGTTTACAACGATCCGTGAAGGATCGGAGCCATGAAGCATTAGTGAGAGGTGTGGCGTTGGTGTTTGGTGCGGCCATTTGTTATGAGAAATTAAAGTGGTCTACAAAACAAAAATAAAAGGAATAAAACATTTGTCGTTTTTAATATCATACTTGTAAATAAAAATTAAACAAGTTTTATTGCATTTATCTAGTGACCTCTACCAAACTTGATAAATGATTCCAAGACCCAAATTCATATCAACTTAGGGCACGGTGTGCCGAAATACCCTTTATTAACATAACTTGGTGGATTAACCTTTTAATCGATTCTACTTTTAGAACTCTTGGTCGATAAAATTACATTAATATTTATCTCTAGCCCGAAACACATCCGGAAATCGTCGTGAATACTTTCGTTGAGTTCAACCCAAATTTCGAATAAATGTGTCCATGATCCAAATTTATATTAACTTAGGGCACGGTGTGCCGAAATACCCTTTATTAACATAAATTCGGTGGATAGACATTTATCACCCACTTCCCCTACGTCACAAGGTTTGTACCCCGGTGTGGCCGAGTGCACTCTCTCACGAAATAGGTTTTCATGGTTTCTACTTTCTGGTAAGGCTAAGTCTCAATTGTTTATTTTTAGCGAGAGGTCATGTCAATATATTATCTATCACGTTTTAAGTGAACTAAAGCGGTGAACTACGATAATTGTAATTGACACGGTCGATAAACTCGATTAAAATGACAATGCATGTTTTAGTTATGGCGATTTAGCGATGCATGCAACATATAAATAAAATGCAAAGCATAAAAAAAAATCCTAGTATGGCCTTCCTAAAATAGTAAATCTAATAAACTATTACAAATTCGGAAACCAACTCCTTTGGTCCCTTGAACTTCGGTCTTGGCACACATCTCGAGGTAACACCGTCTTCATGGAAACTCCGGGAAATTACAAAGTAATAAATAAAATTATAAATGAATTACATAATTTCCTATTATACATTTGTAAATAAAATAAATCTATTAAATTACAAAACGGTGATACGAGATCACAATAAATTACAACCGAATCAATATTCCCATACATTTCGGGTACACTAATTGTTGAGTAGGGCGGTCTTTTACTATAAGACCGACCCATTACTAAAAGCCCAAAGCAATTAAATACATTTTTTTTTTAAAAAAAACCATTAATACCCAATGAGTGGCAACTGCCTAACTGGTAACTGGTAATTCATAGCAACTTTGAAACCGTCAGTTACCTTCCATTGTTGTGTAGTTTACCTCATGTCTACAAGAGCAATTAAGAGGAGCTCGATAATCCATTTCTTCAACTTCGTTCTAATCTAGATGTTGAGCATCAGTGCGTCACTCTCTTCTTCAATACCAGATTTTTTTTCCTGCTGATATTCAATGATTTCCCCAGAAAATACTGCCGAAAGATGATCATCTCAATGATAGAGGTTTGTTTTCATTTTTTCCCTCTTATATTAATACCTTGTACGAAGTATGAATTTAACTAGGTAAAACATTGGTGCAAAAAAGTCACTAACTGAGCTTTTGCTATGAAACTAATGACATATTCATGTTTGGTTGGCGTTTTTCCATGGTAGCACAATTTACCTAAAGAATAACCTAGAACGGAGTACATAGTTGATGGAGAGATAGTTGTGACTTGTGAGTCTTTTTTTCGAAAAGCGTTTATCTAGTTTATTTTGGACAACATGTTTTAAGTTGTATTAGAATCTATTAGAATATAAAATATTCCTTGTATATTTTGTATGATTGCCTGTATCTTTACGTTACTAGGTTTTAGCTAATTTAGGTGATTAATATTTTATTATAGGTATATTAGCAATCATCCTCCATAATCTTAGGCAAGGATTATGGGATTGACCAAAGCTAACTTAGGAAGACCTCTCTGTATATAGTCTGATGTTTTGATAATAAAATACTCAAGGGATTATAATCTCATATGGTATCAGTTTCTTCATACGATCCCCTTTCTCTCTTCCGCCTTTTTCTTACTGTCCTCCGAAACCTCTTTCTTCCCTCACCATGACAAACGACACCCCAAAATCTCCCTCCTTTCATCCTGCATACTCTGTCTCCAACATCAAGAACTTTGTCCCGATCATCCTTGAGAACGAAAACGTTCATTATGCGTCATGGGCTGAACTTTTTCTCAATACCGCTCGTGCCTTTGACATTCTGGATCACATTGCGCCTCCCAAAAATGCAGTCCTTAACAAAGATGCCCAATGGGATCGCCTTGATGCCATTGTAAAATAATGGATCTACAGCATTATTTCTCTCGATCTTCTCCATACTATTCTTGAGCCCGGAGCCTCGGCTCAAAAGGCTTGGGACCATCTCAACGACATATTCAATGACAACAAGAATTCCCGCGCTGTTATGTTGGAACAGCAATTCACCAATATCCACATGGATAACTACCCGAATGTGTCGTCGTATTGTCAAGCTTTAAAGATGATAGCCGATCAATTGGCTAATGTTGGCGCGCCTGTCTCTGAATCGAGACTCGTTCTTCAACTTGTTACTCACCTGTCTGATGGTTATGACGGGATTGCTACCATAATTCAACAGAGCGATCCCCTTCCACCATTCTACAAAGCCCGCTCTATGCTCACACTTGAAGAAACTCGCCGCGCCAAAGCTCCTGACTCTGCCCTCATCACCTCTCAGGCCGACGCCTCCACTGAACCCAACCGTACCCAATCCTCTCCCTCTAACATTGGCAGCCACTCTCGCTCTCACAATAACAATAAGGGCAAAGGCGGTCGCCATTACCGTGGGCATTCCAACGGGAAGGGTAACGGCGGTGGAGGTTCTCACAATAATAATTATAACAGGAACAGTGGGCGTTCTGGAAACCAGCAGCAGCAGCAAGGTAATTCGGGTCCCTTCTCATGGACTTGGGTCCCTCTATCCCCGTGGCAGGTTCCGCAGCAACAAGGATGGGCTGTCCCACCCTGTTCTTATCCCACTACTGGTTGGACGCCAAGCAGCTCTCGCTCGCCGGGGATTCTTGGCCGTCGACCCCAGCAGGCTTTTCTAGCGTAGCCAACTCTTCCCGGACTGTCAGGGACTCTTGTTCCAACAGATATCGCGGCTGCAATGCAGACCTTAACGCTTCAACAGCTTGATGATACCTTTTATATGGACATCGGGACGTCATCGCATATGACATCCAATAATGGTACTCTCTCTTCTTATTCTTCTTTGAGTAATAATCGTCATATTGTAGTCGGTAATGGCAATTTGATTCCGATTGTTGGTCGTGGTGCTATGACTCTGCCTCCTCCTAATAACTCTCTTGTCTTAAAAAATGTTCTATATGTTCCCCATATTATTAAAAATTTAGTCTCTGTTAGAAAATTCACCAACGACAATCGTGTTTCTGTAAAATTTGACCCGGTTTGTTTCACTGTGAAGGATCTCAAGACGGGGATGCCGATTATGAGAAGCCATAGCACGGGCGATCTCTATCCTCTTCTCCCATCTACACATGCCGAACCCACTGCCCCTCATGCCTTTGCTGCCTTTCCGTCCCACATTTGGCACGGTCGTCTAGGTCATCCTGGCCCCGACATTTTTAATTATCTTTGCAAGAATAAAGACATTCCTTGTAGTCCCATGAAACACTTCTCTGTTTGTCACTCGTGTGCTTTAGGGAAGCATATTAAACGTCTGTTTCAATCGTCTTTGTCGAACACTATTTCCCCGTTTGATATTTTACATTCTGATTTGTGGTCCTCTCCCGTTCCAAGCACTTTGGGTCATCGTTATTACATTTTATTCCTTGATGATTTTACTAATTTTTTGTAGACCTTCCCAATTACTAATAAATCAAATGTATATAATGTGTTCACCACTTTTTATAATATGATAAAAACACAATTTCATCGTTCCATAAAAACTCTACAATGCGATAATGGCCGCGAATATGACAACTCGTCATTTCACAAATTCTTTGCTAATCAAGGTATGCTTTTTAGGTTCTCTTGCCCCCATACATCCCCACAAAACGGTAAGGCCGAGCGCAAAATTCGTACCATAAACAATATTATTCGTACTCTCCTTATCCATGCTCACATGCCACCCTCTTTATAGCACCACGCCTTAGATATGGCTACCTACATTCATAACATCCTACCTAGTAAAGCAAACCTTTATGACTCACCCACTTCAAGCCTCTATTGTCGGGTACCTGCCTACACACATCTCCGGACCTTCGGGTGTCTTTGCTACCCTCACGTACCTCCCTCCACTATCCACAAGCTAGCCCCACGTGCCACCCCTTGTGTCTTCCTTGGCTACCCGTCAAATCACCGCTGCTACAAATGCTTGGATTTGACCACTCGAAAAATTTTTATTGCTCGACATGTCACATTCGATGAAACCATCTTCCCATTTGCCAACAGTTCTACTACTCAACCTTCCTCTTACGACTTCCTGTCCCATGACCCAACTCCCTACATGGCCACACATATTCACAACCCACCCTCTCTTATAAACTCTACCCCGGATACTGACAAACCAACCCCTGTTACCTCACCACAAATCACTACTCCTCCCTCGCCTACACCCGCCACCACTATACCCTCCTCTACCGTGCCATCGACACAACCATCCCCGACGACATCGACACATTCCACCCAAGCCCCCACTCATTATCCCCAAATGATGACCCGCGCAAAGCACGGCATTTTTAAACCCAAGACTCCATTTGACTTATGTGCTACAACCACCGTATCCCCCATACCTAAAAATCCCATTGATGCACTTAATGACCCACATTGGAATCATGCCATAAACGACGAATATGATGCTCTCATTAAGAATAAGACATGGATTCTTGTGCCTCGACCTCTCGATGTTAATATAACTCGTTTCTATACTTGTTTAAGAATAAGTTTAAGGCTAATGGTGATTTGGAGCGATACAAAGGTCGTTTGGTTGTCAATGGCAGGTCGCAACAGGTGGGCGTCGACTGTGAGAAAACTTTTAGTCCCATGGTGAAACCGGTAACAATACGAACTGTGCTTAGCATTGCAGTTTCTAAAAAATGGTCTATCCGACAACTTGATGTGAAAAATGCTTTTTTACATGGTCATCTTGCGGAGACGGTCTACATGTATCAGCCACCCGGATTCCGTGACCGTACTAAGCCCAATCATGTTTGTCTGCTAAAGAAATCTCTATACGGTCTCAAGCAAGCTCCGCGTGCCTGGTACCAACGCTTTGCCACATATGTTTCCGGCATCGGATTTCGAAATAGCAAGTCTGACAATTCTTTATTTATTTATCATGACGGTACTCACATTGCCTATCTCCTTTTATACGTGGATGACATCATTTTAGCTACCTCTACTGATGCTCTCCAGGTTAAAATTATGGCACATCTTCGTTCCGAGTTCGCAATGACCGACCTCGGTCCCTTGAATTTCTTCCTCGGGGTTTCTGCAATTCGTCACTCCAAGAGCATGTTCTTACACCAACAAAAATATGCAGAGAACATTATTTCACGTGCTAAAATGAACTCTTGCAAGCCTGCCCAAACTCCGATCGATACCAAATCCAAACTCAGTGCTTCCTCGGGTGCCCCTGTTTCAGACCCGACTTTATACCGAAGCTTAGCTGGTGCCCTCCAATATTTGACGTTCACTCGTCCCGTCATATCCTACGCAGTGCAGCAGATTTGTCTCTTTATGCATGACCCACGCGAAGCCCATTTTAGCGCTCTAAAACGCATCATACGGTATTTAAAGGGCACTTCTAATTATGAGTTACATTTATTTCACTCCTCTGCCTCAAAATTAACAGTGTATAGCGATGCCGATGGGGGAGGGTGCCCCGACACCAGACGGTCAACCTCCGGCTACTGTGTATATCTAGGCGACAACCACATCTCATGGTCCTCCAAACGTCAGGCCACTCTGTCTAAATCCAGCGCGGAGGCCGAGTACAGAGGTGTAGCTAACGCCGTCGCGGAATCATGTTGGGTACGTAACTTACTGCTTGAGCTTCACTGCCCCCTTCAAAAAACAACTCTTGTCTACTGTGACAACGTCTCCGCCATTTATTTATCCGAGAATCACGTCAATCATCAGCGCACTAAACATATTGAGCTTGACATACATTTTGTACGGGAAAAGGTTGCTCTCGGACAGGTTCAAGTCCGCCATGTCCCTTCACGCTACCAGTTTGCGGACGTCTTTACTAAAGGCCTGCCCAAATTTTTGTTCAACGACTTTCGGTCTAGTCTCAGCATTCGACCTCCTCCAGCTTCGACTAAGGGGGTGTATTAGAATTTAAAATATTCCTTGTATATTTTGTATGATTGCCTGCATCTTTACGTTACTAGGTTTTAGCTAATTTAGGTGATTAATATTTTATTATAGGTATATTAGCAATCATCCTCCATAATCTTAGGCAAGGATTATGGGATTGACCAAAGCTAACTTAGGAAGACCTCTCTGTATATATTCTGATGTTTTGATAATAAAATACTCAAGGGATTATAATCTCATAGAATCGTTGAGAGGGGAAAGCATAAATGAGTCGCTCGTATTGTTGATAATTCATGTCTCGAATGATTACATTGTCTCGACATTTATAGTACTCCCGAGATCTAAATCGTATCAACTATTATAGGCAACATATAATAACTTTATTCCTAATATTATATTATTCTAATTACGGTATATTGTAATATACCGTAATATCTTCTAACAAGTTGTATCCTCATCTCTCTTTGTTATTGATCTAATTGAAAAGTGATCGTTCTAAGTTGTGAACTAACCTTTTTACTTTGCAAACTTACCCAACTATAAAAGTTATGAATTCAAAAGACCAAAAACACTCTCTTTTTGTGTTAAGATATAAACTCAGTATGAAATTGCCATATTTAATAGTAACTCAATGTGTTATCGATTGTGTTTAGTTTACAATATGCTAAAGTTGTAATCTCGTATTTCTAGTTTGAACCATTATGTGTTAACTTTAATAAACTTATCACACTTGTCGTGGTAGCGACCATAATTTGTTGATAGCCGATTAGCTCAAATGGAAGAGTATGTGCATTGCACAAGGTATGCGTTCGAATCCCATATTGGCTATATAATTAATAAGACTTACCATAATTTATATCCTAGTGGTTTAATTTAAAAACTTGCATTTTTATGCGAAGAACTCAATGTAGTCAAACTCGTAATATTTAAGTTGTAATTGTTGGTTTTAAACATAAAGTTACGAGTTGATATTATATATTCTTATGTTTACAACTAACTTATGTTGATGATGAAGAAATATTTATTGTGTTTTGTGGTAGCCTGTATTTCTTGTTTAACAACATGAGAAGTAACGTTTGATGTTGAAAACTCCATGTTCTTACATGGAACAACATATAATGAAGAAAGTTTTGTGGTTAAAAATACTAGTTTTAAACTTAGCTTACATGTCTGATAATTAGTTTAACTAAATTTTGTTTTAGGGTGAAAACCCCATGACTTACATAGAAACATCATACAATGAAATTTAAGTTTTGTAATTAAAAATACTAGTTTTGAACATAAGATTTAATTAATAAGTATGGGAGTAGTAAACATCATATTATATAAAGTTATAATTAAAGAAATAAATTGACAAGATGTTTTTAACTACTGGATTTTTTGTTTTAAATATCTTGTTTTGAAGTTTAACATTTTCGAGTAAGTTTTACCTAAAACTATTTAATATTATTTTAATGATAAATTTTGTAAATCATAGATTGATTGAAATTGCAGTAGCACACAACGAACTTCACCTTATATTCATTAACTGCCAATTATGTACACTTTTTTTTTACTGATTTAAGGCTTGGCTCTCTCTTAATGGGCCCGTCCTATGCTATAGGACGGTCCTATAGGAGAGTTGCTGTTTCGGGTAATATCAATTAAAACTAAGGCCATACTAAGTAAAATTACATAATTCAAAATTACATAAAAATAAAATTATGACAATCATAAATAAAATGCAGCATTATAATATGTATGAGCATGCCCAATTTTATGCTAAATCGCCTTTAAGGAGCCAATATCGTATACTAATCGGTTTTTACGAATTTGCATGATTTAACCTTTTATAATCACAATAATTACATAAATTCATATTTATGTACAAGTTAATTAACCTAACCAACTTAGGACTCAAAATTAGTCTTCACTAATATATTAACAATAATTAACTTATATATCTTAAAATTGTTCATAAATGGACTCAAAATTACAATATTATGTCATAAACTTCAAATAAATCATAAAAATTTCAAATAAATTTGAAATTTGAAATTTAAACTCATGAACATTCTGAAAAAATACCATGACACTCATAATGTTCAAAACTTAGGTTAAAAATTTCGAAAATTTACCGAGAAAAACAATATTGCGGTTTATTGGATTAATCAATTATTACCATAAAAATATGAGAAAATTTATTTTTATTAACTTTTCACTTTTAGAACTGAAATATGTGACGTTTTTCCTTAGTCATGAAGTATGTTTTAACAATTTTTCTAATTAAAATCACTATTTATGTGATTTTTCATCAAAAATTCATAAATCATGAATAAAGACTTCATTATAGCAAAAAATTTTACACACATCTTGTAAAATTGCATGTGACAACATACTAAATTTCTATGACCAGATTCGAAATATAACTCATATTAACCTATTTTCTCATTAAAATACGATTTTATCTTGAAAAATCCATATTTCGAGCATAACAACTCATATTATTATGAATTTACAGGCCATCATTATATAATATATATGAAAACATATCCAAAAACCACTGGAAAAAACGAAGTTTAGCTATTTTTAGTCCAAAAATGACATTTTAATCATAAAAATCACATTCTTAATGCCATTATTAATAAAAATGAACAATAAAATCCATAAATAAACCAAAATATCCTAAAAACATTTTAGGACCAGAAACTTTAACATGCATAATAAATTTCAGGATATATCATAATAAACACAAATTTATAAGTTTTATTTGTTAATCGTATAACTCGGAAAAACAATAACCGATTTGCATGCAAACAACCTAAGGCTCTGATACCACTTGATGGAAATTATTAATTTCATATTTAAACATATTCATATATGTGATAATCTATTTAGTCATAAAATAAATTGTGATCTTATGCATGCAAACATAATTAGAAAAAGGGAAGAAATCGTTTTCCTTACTATGAAAATTTCGGATATATGGGCACAAATGAGTTCTCCTACTCACTTGTTCTTGAGCTTCCTAATATTGGATGAACAAGGATTCAAGCTTAAAATCCCTCCCAAGGATTTATACCCAAGATAACCTCTTAAAAGACTAATATTATTATTACTAGAACAATACTAATCTTAATAAAATTGACCCAAAAATTGTTTTGTCCTCTTGAATTTTTCGGCCAAGAGAAGAGGAATTTTGGAGTATTTATTTCTCTTTCTAAACTTCTTTAAGTTATTTTTATGAATGAATGAATAATGTGCATAACACACTAGTTATTATCTATTTCATAATAGAGATTATAAAAGGCTAAAAACCCTTTGCTTGCATGGTTGGGAAACCGGGTAGGAAGTGAGAAAAGGGGCCAATGTATGAGCTTCAATTCTCCCCAAGAAATTAGGCATTCAAGGCTATGTATTTAGGTCTTATGATTATGCTTTCCACTAAACATATTTAACATAATTAAGCTTAATACTTCCTCCTTATTTTCGGCACATATAGTGTAAAATAGAAAGCCTATTTTACACACTATTTTGTCAATTTGTCACATGTAACATGTTCCAAGACATTATGTGTATAAAATGTATTTTTAACAATTAAAAATCAATATATTAATAAAATATGTCACTTATAAAAATTAACATAGTAATTCATAATTACTAGTACCAAAAAGCGTTTCCAAATTATAAACTACAACATTCTGTATTTATAATAATTTATTCATTACGATTCCATTTGTTTCTGTAAACAACAATTTCATCCGAGTAATAAAACAATTCGATTACTTAGACCGTATCTACTTTAATCAAATTATAATGAGATACGTAAATATTACTTCCAAAATTGTATGTCAATTTTAAATAATTTAATTAACCCGTATCGTTATACGATCAATTAAATAATCAATTAAGAGTGTTACCCTTTAGGTATGACCTAAGGGGATCAACTGATCACCACCGTCGCACGATAATAATGTCAAACTCTAGTCAGCCAACCATTACCGATATGTGTGGACCAGTTGACCGTAAAATATTACTTCCCACATGTATTCTTAAAATGAGATTTAAACATGTGATCATCATGATCAACAGTTGTGATCGCATTATTGTCGGAGGACACATATTCCAACAGTTAGAATACTTGTAAAACACCCTAGGATGTGTCATGCTAGTATCCTTTGACCCATGGATTAAGGCCTAGTCAAGAGTACCTTGTGGTGTGATATCTCCTTGGCTACCGTTTATTCCAAGGTGACCCTTGAAACCATGCAACCATCATTCATCCATGTTCTACCATACATTTTGTCATCAAAGGGAATGGGCACAAAAATTGTTCAAATTTGAGAAATGAAATGAAAAGCCAAAAAGTTTGCAAAATGCATCAAAAGAAAAGAGGAGTAACAAAAATGAAAAAATAAACTCCTATGCTTCAAATATAAGGCACCCTCGTTACTAATTAGGGTGACTTTGAAAATGTTCAAAAGAAAATGCAAAAAGTTGAAAGTTGTCAAGTATTGAACTGCCAAACATCAAAAGAAATGGCAAAAAGAAAGTGTTCTCAAAATGTCAAATTCCACAAGAAATTGGGGGGAAAAACAACAACAAAAGCAAACTCCCACATGAAACTCAAATACTATTGATCCCTTTATCCATCATATCCATTTTTGTGCATGGTAGAGAGGGGACGACCCTTCTTCTTGTCTAGGCAAGAAGGGGAATTCCGCGATCCTCCAGTGTTTCTAACACCATAGGGAGTCTATTCTTGACAAAAGCATTTAACGATTGAGGACAAAGGTACCCTAGCTTGACACAACTTGGAGGTGATTTATTGGTATCCTTCTAGGCTTAGTAGTTTGAAGAAACCATATCTATGAATGAGTGTGTACCCTTGAATTGCTTCCCCTTTAGATAATTTCCGCCACTTAGATGGGAAAGTGGCTATTCTTTTTGTAGATGCATCCATTACTTGATTATGTGTACTTTAATGATTGGATGTGTCACCATTTTGGCAAGACCCACCATGCCTTGCAAGAAGGCATCCTACCTCATGGTTGTCTTGTTGTGAGTTGAAGGGGCGGAGTGAGACCCGTTAATTGTCTCATATCGGCTATATTAGTAGGATATTTTAAATAAGGGTCCTAGTTTTGTCACCTCTTTACTCGAGACGAGCAAAGGTTCGGTTTGGGGATATTTGATGTGATCAATATTTGAGCATATTTAGTCCCTGAATTAGCCTCGTTCCTATGCTTTTTAGTGCATATTTGGGTCATTTACTATCTTTAGTCCTTTGTTTTGCATATTCTTTGAGGTTTTGTTTCCTTGGTAGGATATGAGTGCAAACCTTGCATTTTCATGGCAAAATAGAGCTAAATTGATCGAATCTAATGACCAAGCATCAAAGAGAAGACAAGACTAGAAGGCCTTTGTACACAATGTCGTAGATGAGTAATGATGAAGAAGATCCTTG
The DNA here is from genome assembly GCF_048544455.1 of Silene latifolia. Lineage (NCBI taxonomy): Eukaryota > Viridiplantae > Streptophyta > Magnoliopsida > Caryophyllales > Caryophyllaceae > Silene > Silene latifolia. The sequence continues at coordinate 169,245,892 of NC_133534.1, read as the reverse complement.
CATCCCCGGCAAAATCCCAGAGGATTGTTGGAAGAAGAAAAGAAAAAAAGAAGAAATGGCAAGCTGAACCAAGGTCCGAGCGTCTCACCTATCATAGACGCTCGTCCAGAAGCCCCACAGGCCGCTCGTCCAAGCTGCCAGGCCGCTCGTCCAGAAGTTATACAATCCGCTCATCCCGACCTTTTGGACGCTCAGATTGTCCTCCAGAGCAACACGTCCTCTTCCTTCTTCATTCGAGATGCACATATTTTTGAAAGATTAGCTAAAAGGAGACCCGCATCTTTTCCTGAGAGGAGCGATTCCTCAAGGACTTAATCGTCATTTAAGCCCTTAGTAACCCTAATTTGTGCACCTAATCCCCACTATAAATACCCCATTAGTCTAATTAGATTATCATGTTCTTCTTATCAATCTTTAGTGTGGTTTATATTATTCTAATCTCTCTTTACTCTTGTAATCAACTCCTAATCAAGTATTAATATAAATCTCATTTCCTTAATTTCTCTATTATTCATCTTTTATTTTGGGTAATTAAAGATTATTAGGGTTTATTGGGAGATTGACAACCTTCCATCAATCATCAAGTACTTCTATTATTCTTTGCATTATTATTTTGGAATCATCATTACGTATAATTCTCTTAATCCCTTTTTAATTATTGTTAATCATCTTCATTTATTCATCATGTTTTGCTTTGTTAATATGATTGACAACCTTGTTAACATGTTAAACTTGATAATGAGTGAGTAGTTTCCTTAACTAGGGTTAATGGGGAATTAGGGGAAACCAACACGGGGGATGATTCATGCTTAATTTAATATGTTCACATAATTTATTTGCTTGCTTGTTGTGATCTCAACTTATGCACATGGTATGTTTGATAAAATGCAAGCCTATGAATCCTTGCATTTTTTACCCATCACTTACCTTTTCAATGAGACTTGTAAGACATAAACCAACTCGAGTCTCATTAGACCATGCATATAGTTGAGTAGGGAGGATAAAGTCGACTTGTAGGTGTTGTACAATCTAATCGATTCGGCTCCGGGACCCAAACCTTCCTAGGATTGTAAGATATAAACCAACTTGATCCTATCACAACAATAATTGCTTGCTTATAATTTGAGAATATGTTTGTGTGATCAATTCCCATGAATCCCCTATGAACCCATGACACTCTAGTGCTTTTAATCAATTGTTTACATCTCATTTTAGTCATCTTGCTTTTTTACTTTATTGTTATTTAGTTTAGTGATCTTCTTATCTCAACCCAAATTGTGACATCCCTAGACACCACTACTTGCAATCGAAAATCCTACATCAATACCCGTTCCTTGGGATCCGACCTTTACTTGCCTCTTTACTAGTAGTAGAGTTGTTTGTGAAGTTATAAATATTGTTTTGGTCTAGGTGCTCCTAACGACAAGTAACCGAAATCTAAGCTCAAAAAGCGGACCGACCACCGGCTCAGAGGCTACCTTTAAAGAATGTCCAAGACACAACACACCTTACTTTGAATAATAATGAACAAGGGATTATGAATGATAATAATAGTGAGATAAGCAGGATAAATTAAGAGTAAGTATGCATTCACGAAGGTACAACAACTAGGTCAACCAATCTCATATTGACTTGACTGAAAGTGTAAGACATATACTAAGCACGGACTCACAAGACAAAAACCTAGACTCCAACCTCCTGGTAGGAGGTCGATAATAATACTGTCCTAATCTAAACCTCGATCCAGACTCTCGGGATGGACGTCACCCGATTCGACAAGCGATATACCAATGGCATCCAAGACTCGAAACATGGCACACATAGCCGTAACCAAAGGTCGAGTAACCTCTAATCGGAAACATGGCACACATAACCATAACCAAAGGTCAGAAGAAAGGCGGAAGGATAACCCAATCCGGAAACATGGCACACATAACCGTAACCAAAGGTCTGAAAGTGGTAAATAAGGAATGTCAAGTCGTCACACTATGTAAAACATCCCACTCGAGTCACAAATAAGAGAAATAATAATTTGCATAATCATAATGTAAACAAGTCATAAATTCAGCACTTACAAATCATGAGAAAGATGCATACCCAACAAGAAACATAAGACCCAATTTATAACAAGTTTAGTACTCGACTACATCGAGAGTAAATTTCAAACGGTCATAACTTAAGTGCTAGACATGAGAATGAGGTGGAACCAATTAGAGGTGATATCTTATCCTCTTACGGTTCTAACGGTAGGTCATAAGCTCAAAAAGAACAAGTGACGAAGGAGTTATGGCCATTTTACGAAAACTAGTCAGGCTGAAACCGCAGCCTGCGGTAGTGGCCGGAGCCTGCGGTGGTGGCTGGAGCCTGCGGTGGTGGCTGGAGCCTGCGGTGGTGGCCGGAGCCTGTGGTAGTCGTCGGAGCCTGCGGCAACGGCCTGCTTCCCACGACACATACGAACTAAATCTTGATCCTTAAATCAATCTTATCTTATTATTACAATCCAATTGAATAAGAATCATGTAATTAATAAGGAATTTCATATGTATAATTGAGACGGAAATAAATAGTTTACATATCCAAGCAACTAACTTTACCCAATTGTTTCCTAATCAAACATTTCCAAACTATCAATTTCATGACATAATTAAACATGTTAACAAGTCATATTTGAGACGGATTTCACCAATTAACATATGTAAACAACCAATTTCACCCAATCAAAAGTAAATATAATAACATACTCCAAATTCTTCAAACCAACTTAAGACAACTTCACACATCAAACTACCAAACAAGAAACATGTGAAACAACATGTAAAGTTTCCAACTTTCACAACCAATAGACTAATCTATAACAATTAAGACACACAATTTTGACATAAATATCGAGTAACCTATCACCGTTACCTTTTAGCACTTCAAATAACAGGATTCCGACTTAATACTACCCCGGAATACTAAAGCTTTTACCTAGAAACATGTTTAAGACAAAAGGGGTTAGAAAACTCATTTTACAAAAAGATGGATTTTCTAAAAGGTTCAAAAGGTAAGATTTTTCTTAATAGAAAGAAGGAAGAGAAGGAGAGGAGAATATTGGTACAAAAATCATAGGATTTCGTTGACAAACGAAGACATGACATCCATCTTAAGCTTTGAGTTTTTGAAGGTTTAATGGTGGAAATATCATTTTTCCTAAGGAAGAAGATGAAGAAAAGTTGCTGAAAAATTAGAAGCTAGGGAAACCCTAAAAGAAGGAGTTTTTGTTGTTATAAAGATGGTCCATAGGTTTGTTTTGGCCCAATAACAAAGGCACTTGGTTTGTGACTCGGTTTTGCACTAAAAAAAACTCATACTACGATTTTAAGGCATTCCGGGTCAAAATAAAACCAAATTAATTTTTATGAAACGAAAACACGATTTTGAAATAATAAAACCAAATAAATAATATACCAATTAAAATCGAGTATTACTAAATTATTGATTTTAATAAATTACCAATTAAGTTAAATTCGCGGGTGTTACACTAAACCACATGCATGCTAAGTGGGTTGAATTCTTCCAGTCATTTACATTTTCAAGCAAATACAAAGAGGGCAAGCAGAACATTGTTGCTGATGCATTGTCTAGGAGACACTCCCTCCTATCAGACATGAAACAAAGGATACTTGGCTTTGAGGTTATGAAAGAATTGCACAAGGATGATCCAAACTTCTTTGAAGACTGGCAGATTCAAACTGAGGGAACTAGGGTTCAGGGAACCAAATTAATAATGCAAAAGGGTTTTTTGGTCCATGGAAATAAACTCTGTGTTCCAAGGGGCCCCTACAGGGATCTATTAATCAAGGAGGTCCATTCCAGTGGTTTAGGAGGGCATCTTGGAGTTCAAAAGACTCTAGAAATATTGCAGGACCAATTTTATTGACGTAATGATTCGGGTCAAAACTTTGTCGTCTAAGTTCTCCAATCAAAACACTATTTATATTCTCAACAAGCTACTCTTAGTAGAGCGATAAGTAAAGGTCGGATCCCAAGGGACGGGTATTTTATTGACTTATCGGTTGTATAAAGCTATGTCTTTGGTGTCACAATTTGGGTTGAGGTTGAGATTTGCAATCTAACTACTTAACAAGTGCAAAGCAAATAAATGGAAAAGCAAAGCAAGATAAGTAAATGGGGTTTGTAAACAGTTGATTAAAATACTAGGGTGTCATGAGTTCATAGGGGAATCATGATGAGATCACATAAATAAGTTTCATAGATGCAAACAATTTATTGTTGTAATGGAATCGAGTTAGTTTATATCTTATAATTCCTAAGAAGTTTTCGGTCTCTGAGCTGAGTCGGTCAAGACTTTACAACACCCACAACGACTTAATTCTCCCTATTCAACTATATGCATAGTCTAAAAAGCCTTGAGTTGGTTTATATCTTGCAAGTCTTGTTTAAAGGATAAGAGAATCATGCTAGGTTGTCAATCAAGCATTTCATCAAGCATAACATGTGCATAAGTTGAAACTACAACAAGCAAGCATTCATATGAACTTATTAAGTAAAGATCTACCCCATGATTACTCCCCTAATCGCCCATTAACCCTAGTCAAGGAACTACTCACTCATTATCATGGTGAACATGCTAATAATGGTGTCAATCATCTTAACAAGTCTAAACGTGATGAAGGAGTCAAACAATAAACAAGGATTATGTAAAGAGTAAAGAAATTGTACCAACTAAGGATGATCAAATAGAAAGCAAAGAGTAATAGAAGAAACTTGATTGATGATGAAGAGTTGTCAATTCTCCAATAATCCCCAAATAATCTTCAAATTACCCAACTAGATCTAAGAATACTTGAACAATAATTAAGGAAAGATTAAGATGTAATTTAGATTAAATTGTGTAATTGAATTGTATTAATCTACTAAATAACTTGAATTAATCTAAGATGACTTGATCCTCACTTGTTAATACAAGGGAGTATTTATACTAAGTACAAGTATTAGGTTAACTAAGGGCTTAAATGACGATTAAGCCCCCTAAATAAACTCTAATGGCCTTGCAAGTCCTACTATGGGATGCACGACCTGTCCTCGTCAGACGCCCATTCTGCCTCGAAGGATGCCCGTCCTGCATTGGGGATGCTCGGGTTGAGCTTGGGGACGCCCGTCCTTCTCTTTGAGACGCCCGGACTGCTTCTGGGACGCCCGTCTCAAACGGCAGTTTTGCTTCTTCTTCATTTGCCTGCCTCATAATCCGTGGGGATCATTGAGGAGTAGTGGGGGTCCTTCATCATTGCCCATATACTTGTTTAGTCATTAGACGCGATCCATTTAGCTCCGTTATGCTCCATATAACCAAGGCTAGCATTCCTCTCCTACCAAGGACACAAAACCTCATATAATATGCAAAGTAGGAAGTTAAAGATAAGAAACGACCCTAATGCATGCATGAAAGCACAGGAACGAGGCTAGTTAGGGAACTAAATATGCGTAAATACGAGTCACATCAAATATCGCCAAACCGAACCTTTGCTCGTCCCGAGTAAAGAGGTGACTAAAATTATGACCATTATTTATAACATAGCCGATGTGAGACAATTAGCGGGTCTCACTCCGCCCCTTCAACTCGGAGCAAGACATCTTTGAGGTAAGATGCCTTCTTGCAAGACAAGGTGGGGCTTGCCAAAATGGCGATGCATCCTAGCATTTAAGCACATAAAAACAAGTAGAATGATGCATCTACAAAAGAATAGCCCTTTCCTCATCTAAGTGGCGGAAATCATCTATAAGGGAAGCAATTTAAGGTCACACACTTCATCATAGATATTAGTTCTCCTAGTTACTAAGTCCAACAGGATACAAACAAGTCACCTCCAAGTTATGTTAAACTAGGCTACTTTCGTCCACAATTGCTAAATGCTTTTGTCAAGGGCGATCGGATGGGGTGGAAGGATGATCCTTATAACGTTAGTGGCATACGACATGACAAATCTCGGATTCTATACAAGTGTAATGGCCAAGGATCGTCCCAAGCTCAACAAGGTGGCGTAACAAAAATGATTTTTGGGAATGAAGTGCTCAAGTCAATCAAAACAAGGGTAGTGGATTTGACTAACATTCAAAACTTGGCCTCATTTCAACTTCCGCATTTCACATTTCAAAACTTTTGAGATAGGGTTTGTCCCTCATTTCTAGTGTCCTTTGCTTTCGCCAATCGCCTATTAGGCAACCGGTTAATCTCTAGACAATAACTCTTGGGGTGAAAGTACTTTGTCTTTGGGCGGCCGAGTTCACAACCGTGTGGGGGCCCAACTCAATGGATCACGCACCAAAGCACATTGAAGTGGTACGCGTCCATCAAATTTCTCGGCAATATCAACAATTCAAAACATTTTGAGGTCTCTTTGGCAATTAAAAATGATTCCACATCACAAAACTTTTAAAATGAGCACTTCAAACTTATTAATGAAAAGTATTTTTTTGGTGCCAAAGCACCAAGTCAATCAAGGTCCCCTAGATAAGTAGATCAAGTCCATCTCACATCATAAGGTTGGATAGGTGACACACATGCAAACTCTTGACTAGGCCTTAGACCATGGGACAAAAGACACTAGTATTACACATTATAGGGTGTCTTAAGAGAATTCTAGGAAAAAAAGTCTGAAGGAGAAGAATTATCTACAAGGGCCTTATATACACTTGTCAAGCTTCCCAAATAGGCATTTTCACAAAATTTTCTAATATGCAACTACATGCCATGATGCAACTAACATATATATAACTCTAATGCAAATGCTACTATCAACTAATATGCCATGTAAACTAAATTCAAACTCTTAATAACACATAGGTTCATACCACATCAATCAAAATATAGCCACATTGTCATTAACATATAAGAAGGGTGAAGGATATTTGGAACGATCATACCATACGGTCTTCTATATCCTTCATGCCTCGAATATGGCATAGTCGTGCCAATGTGATAAGAGTAACAAAGAAACAAACAAATATATACAATTCTATGCTACAAAGGACAGAACATATTTTTGAAATTTTGAAATTTTTATCATTTTTGAAAAAAGTGTTAGATGTTAGAATGTTAGATGTTACAATTTCTCATCCCCACACTAGTATGGACATTATCTTCAATGGACAAGATGATAGAAAATTATGCAAATGAAAGAAATTATATGAAATGCATGAATTCTACACTAAATGCATACTACATGATAAATATTTACAAATGATAAGTATTTACATATGATGAAAACTAAACTGTGCTATATGATGCATGCTTTCGATTGGTCGGAGAGCTAATTTAAATTAACTCGGGTTGCCTATGAATGAACTTCCCTAAACCAAACAAAACACTATTTCTAGTGCAAAAATAGGGAAGTTTATTCACAAGGCGTGCAATGCAATGCATGAAAAGTAAGTTGTCATTTTGGATTCTTTACGGTGGGAGCAAAAAAGATAGTCACCTCAATTTTGCCGAGGTGTGAGTCCTTTGGTGTTGCTAGGGCTCAAAAACTCTTAGCCATCAAAGAGTCCAAATTGAATCTTTAAATGCTCTAAACTACAAACTATACAAATTATGCAAGTTATGTAAACATGAGATAAAATCAAAGCAAAAGGAGGGATACACAATGATTGGTTGAGATGCTAATATAAGCCATCAACCGCCTAGTTGGTCGTCCTCCTTCACGCTTTGTTTAACCATCAACTCTCACTCATATCATCATCATCTCCCTCCATAGAACCGGAGGCATCATCATCTTCTTCTTCATCTTCACTTGAACTTTTCTCATTGTCATAATGGCTTGATTAACTACCTTCCCCATCCTCATCATCAACGTCCTCCTCACTCCTAGTAATCGGGACATCCCTTTCTTCATCTTTAGAAGCTTGAGGAAAGAACACTTTCCTATCCACCCAATCAGGCAAAGAACTCATAGGATCAAGGAGTCCTTGCCTAGCAAGATGGTAGAGGGGTGGATATTGGGCGTAGTAAGCATTCACCCTATCCTTGTAAGCTTCTCTATGGATATGCTTCATTAACATCGTCATAAAATCATTGCCCTCCACAACAGTAGGATCATTTGTTTTGAATTCTTGGTAGGCAAAGGGATAAGGTGGTGTAACAATGGAGGAGGGCTCTTCAATCGGATTTTGTTGTTGGTTGATGATATTCTTGGCATGCTTGGAGACGGGAATAAGGTAGTGGCTTCGGCGAGTGGAAATTCGGCATATTTTCCCGGGCAAGATAATCGAATTGGCATCCTTGATCATCCATTCATATCTTTGGGCGGAGTTATATGCTTTACCCAATGAATCTTGTGAATCAATGTGCTTATGTCAAGGAGGTTGCCACCTTTAACCGGTTTGTAGGTGTTGTTGTAACACCCCGTATTTTATAATAATATTTTATAACAAAATTATTTTATTAAATTAATTATTTCGAAGTTTAATAATATATTTTGAAAATATATATTTATAGCTTCCGTTCTATATTTTATAATTTCTCGTTTTAGGCTACTTTTGATTGGGTTAAAATGTCCGTGCACGATTTTATTATTTTAATTTAATAAATACTTTTCTTATATAAGCTCTCCAAGCGTATTAATATGGTCCAATCCATCTTATAATCAGATAATCCATTGTGTGAGCTAATGGACCCAAAGCCCATTAGTTAATCTGTTATAAATAGAATTAACCTAGCAAGCAACTAGGTCAATTCACTTGTTTTGGTACCCACGTACTCCTGCCGCACGCCTATTCCTCTTTTTCTCGCTTTTATTCTCTTTTCTCCCTTTGACTCCATTGTTGAATATCTTTTCTTCTTCCAAACTCATGCACAAATTATATTTTCATAATCCTTGCTCTTACCTCTACAACATATTAATTATTCTCCAAATATTTTTATGAGAATTATTTGTATGGACCTTTAGACCTATCTTTAAGGTCTCTTATTTTAATGGGTAAAGAAGAAGAAGAGTCTTTTATAGTGTTTTCAAGGATTTGGATTCGTGCATCTTTGATGTCAGTTTTGGGGACGTTGATACGTGTTGGAGACAAGACTTTGTTGGTCGTTTTCTTTATGGAAGTTTTCATTAATTGCTAAAAAGGTAACTAGGTGTTTTCCTTTAATTGTGTTTATGCCAATTGATGTAAATAATGTAATTTAATGATTGTTTTGCATGATTGGTACATGTTTGATTATTTGTTATCATGATTAAATATGTTTCGTATGTTTCTATATGTTTTATGCATTAATTATATATCATATGTTGCTTATGCATTAAGTTATGGGTGTCAAGAGTGTAATTAGGGTTTACGAATGAACCCTAATGGCGGCATGATAGGCGGCCAAGAGTGCTCTCTAAAGTTATAACTAAAGCTAGTATAACCTTGATGATGATGATTCAAGTGTTATAGCTGAAGTTAGTATAGCTTTGGGTTATTACTCAAGTTATGGCTGTTTGAGGCATAACCTTGGAAATATGATTCAAGGTTATAGCCGAAGCTACTATAACATTGAAGTACGAGTTAAGGTTATAGCTGGAACAAATGTACCCTGAGATTTATGGCTCAAGGTTATGGTTGGAACTAGTACAACTTTGAGTCTCGTGTAAAGGTTATAGTTGAGGTAAGTATAACTTCAAGTCGTATATGTTGAAGTTATAGTCGAGGTTACTATAACCTCGCATCCTGAGTTCATGTTATGGTTAAGGTTACTATAACATTAATTATTAATACTTGCTCACATGAATTATTGTGTTCAATTATTATATGACATTGTGTTTGCATATATATTTGGTTACTCTTGATCATATGATAAGTAGGATGGTCAGTTACACTATCTTTTGAGTTGAGTCGTGCTGTTGTTCACGCATGTTAGTACAGTCAGTTATACTGTGCATTGGTTTGTTTGTTAGTTTGAATAGATGACGGTAGTATCGGTTATATACTATCGGAATGAACCAACGCTACCCGTTGATGCGGAATTTATTTTGGTCTATGTTCGGGGGTGGCCAAAGGCAGTGGTTATACGCTCTGGGTCCCGAGTGTCGTTTGGTTTACCGAGAGTCTGGCCAGGTCTTAGACATATAGGCAGTGGTTATACGCTATACATAGTACCATGGAGGCAGTGGTTATACGCTCCACACCGATGGAAGCAGTGGTTATACGCTCCGTCAGCTAGAGGTAGTGGTTATACGCTCTGGCAAGTTAGAGGCAGTGGTTATACGCACTAACGGGCGTTCGTTCTATTCGCTACCCTTGATTGCTAGCTTTGTGCCTTCTGTTACTGTGGATTGTGTGTTTCCATGTTCGCTATGCTTTAATGCTAGCATTGTGCCTTAAGTTATTATGGGTCGTGTGTTACTTTGGCTGTAAGTATCCATGGTCTAGTGGTTACATATGGTCTAGGTTTGTATGTTTGCATCCGTCTATGATTGATAAGTCATGGTAAGCTGTATTGGGTTTTCATGAGTATAGATGGTCTCACATGTTTAATTGTTTTACATTTTAATTGTTATTGATTGTTGATTATATTCAATTGTTGTAAACATGACTGGGAGAGCATCTAGTTACTCCCGACTGATTGTCGACCCCCTTCTCAGGTTGTTCAGATGATTTGCTGTTCTGGTTAATGCTTGCTTGGGGAAAGTGTGGAGCGAGCTTAATAAATTGTTTAGGAGTTTGTTTTCAGTTTTTAAGAACCCTTTGAATAATGTATTAGTTTGTTTTTGGATTTAGTAGCGAACCGGATTGGTCAGGTGTTTCCGCCACCTTGACCCTTTTATCAGTATTATACTCTGATATTTACTTTATAGTACGTTTTTCCTTTGTTTTATAATCCGGGTTGTTACAGTTGGTATCAGAGCGAACACGCTCCCAACTCTCGCGTAATTAATGACTAAAATAGAATGACTTAGTAAATGAGTGAGAGTAAATGGGGTAGAAACAATTAAAGACTTGTTTATTTATGCCTTAATGTTTCGCATCGTTATTAATTGTCTTACATGTGTTGTTCATGTAGTTACTTGTTTGTGCTTTAATATTTCGTATTGTTATTAATTGTATTAAATGTTTTGTTCATGTATTTGTTTTTTTATGTCTTAATGTTTATCGTTATTAATTATATAAAATGTATAGTTTATGTATTGTGTTATTTATGACTTGATGTTTTGTTTTGTCATTAGCTGTATTAAATGTGTTGTTCATATATGACTTTGTCGAGCATGCTTTATTGATTTTAAAGTTGGTCGGTTTTAAAAATGTCCTTTGGATGTTACGTGGCGTGCATTTTGGTTATATGTCGGTCAAAACTTTTAACCCTTGATAACCCGAGATTTACTCTTATCGTACTTTCATCCTTTTGGATTATTTGGTGATGTTATCTTTGTTTGAGGTGATTTCGAGGTTGATTTCCTTGTCGTTTGGATTTTGGGGCAACAAGTTAAGATTAATTTTGCAGGTTGAGATGTTTAAGTATGAAAGAAAAGAGTGTTTATTATTATGGGTTTAGTAAGGAAGGAGTTTACTTTGGGATTAGAGGTTGTTGTGATGAAGGTTACTTTGGGAATAGAAGTTGTTATGATGATGTTTCCTTTGGGATTATAGGCGTTATGTTCTTTTATGTCCTTGACAAAATCCTTATTGATAATAGAGGGTGATGATTTGTGGAATAAAATGTATGATTGTGGTTTCATGGTTTCGCAAGAAGTGAGAGACACAATGAGTAGATTTATCATATGGTTTTATTTGGGAATATCGTGGCTTATGCTCTTAATGGTTAGAATTATTGGATCCTTGCCTTGTGTTATTGGAAAAGTTATGTGAGTTATTTATGTATCGAGAGAAGAATAATGAAAATGAATTGAGAGTTATCGTGGAGTTATGATTGAGCACGTTGAGAATTTTGGAAACTATGCTTGTCTTTAATTGGAATACCATAATTGAGGAGTAAGATTTGTTAGTGACTTTTAGTGAGTTATGAAAGATTTATGATTTATCCGTTGAGGAGTTAGTTACTGATCATATGTTTTAAAGGATTGTTTGAGATAGACAAACAGTAATTTCTGGACTTGTAAGACGTTAATGTTAAAGTTCTCTAGAGTTGACTTAGTGAACGACCATGTTGACGATGATTATAATGAATCGTGGTGTTCATCTTTTGAGGTATATAGTTTGGGATGGATTGATTCATTAAATGTGATTAGATGGAGTTCTTGAGAGTGGAAGAAATTGAGAGGTTATGGTCGTGAGAGTTTATGATCTTGAGAGTTGATAGATTGAGGAATGTAGTGATTGTAAAGGGGCAATTAAATAGAGATTTGTTGATGAGTATATATAGATTTGTTGGTTCTGAGGTATCATGGAGATTGTGGGAAATATCGGTATACTTCCTCTAGAAATTTTTGGAGTATAACGAAATTATAATTATGAAAATACGAGTCATAAATGAAATTGCATAAACAAAAAGAATAGAGATTTAGAATTAACCTTTAGTTCTAGCAAATATGGCCCAAGAACAAATATCGAATTGATATTCTCCTAATTGTTGCACCCAAGATACTATGAGAAATGCCCCTCAATTTGCTAGAATGAGATCCCCAAAAATTGATGATTTATTTTTAGGGTTTTTAGTTTTGTGATGATAGAATTAGGTCAAAAGAATGAGAGAAAATAATCTCCCTCTTACCCTACTTAAAACCGTGTAAATGAGATGATTAGGGGAAGATATTATTCTTCCCTTTTTCTCTTATTTCCGTTTTTTCCACCAACCACCAAAAATAAGGAGAAAAATATCTTCTTATTTTAGATTTGTTTTCTAAATGTATAAATGTGTATTAATTATCTTAATTGTCAATTTATATCGACATGTATTAATAAGTCCATACACAACAGTTTGTAGTCGATTTATTAATACCGGTTTGTCAATATTTTATTATGACAATTTCGCATAATATATACATTAACTATAAATATAACATATTTATAATTCGCTAATTAAATATAACTGGTTACGTTTAATTACGAATTAACATCTTAATTCTTTTAAGCTAACATTATATACATTAATTAAATATAACAGTTTATATTCAATTTACGAATTTAACAATTAATTCGTCTCAACTGGTATTATTTAATTGTATTAAATAATCGTCTCATCATCACATTGACTAACTGTTTAGTCAAATACATGGACTAACCTTTTAGTCATATAAGGCATCAATGTGATTATATTTTCATACAATCACATCTCTCAAACACATCATTTAGGTTTGACTTTTAGGGACCAGTTGATCACCGCCATAAGTATGATAATAACGTCAAACTTTTAGCAAGCTAACCGTTATTAAGTAAACGTTAATCAACTGATAAAATACTAAGTATACCCTTGAGAACCTATAAGAGATTTATATACGTTATCACACTAACTGTGGAGGACACAAACTCCAACAATTTCCCACTTGTCCTCACAAATGTATGTGCGATAACCGATTCTCATATCCTAAAATTTCTCCCGCTCAATGTAAAACAATTTGCAAAATCCGTATTCACAAAGGTCGTATTTTACAAGTGATCAATATCAAGAGTGGTTTTCCCGACTAGAGAGTAACTTAACTGATAAAAGAATCATCAATCGAGCATGGTCATGCATTTCAGTTACAACTCCTCGAGTGGCCCTGAGAAATAACTAAACCTGATAAAGGTTGGATATTTTCTTCAACTCGAATCCTGCAGATATAAGCACAATATGAAATGACCCAGTGAAAATCTGCTTAGCCTCCAGTTACGGTCTGTTGGAATATGTGTCCTCCGACAATAATGCGATCACAACTGTTGATCATGATGATCACATGTTTAAGTCTCATTTTAAAGAATACAATTGGGAAGTATTTTTACCGTCAACTGGTCAACATATATCGGTAATAATTGGCTGACTAGAGTTTGACATTACCGTCGTGCGACGGTGGTGATCAGTTGATCCCCTAGGTCATACCTAAAGGATAATACTCTTAATTGATCATTTAATTAATCGTATAACGTTACGAGTTAATTAAAAATAATTGACGGACAATTTTGGAAGTAAATTTACGTATCTCATTATAATCTGATTAAATAAGATACGGTCTAAGTAATCGAATTGTTTTATTACTTGGATGAAATTATTGTTTAAGGAAACAATTGAAATTGAATGAATAATTTATTATAAATACAAGATGTTGTAATTTATAATTGGTAAATTATTTTGGTACAAGTAATTGTGAATTACCAAGTCGATTTTGTATGTGACGTATTTTTATTAATACGTTGATTTTTAATATGTTAAAAATATATAACAATTTTACATGACATGTGACATGTGACAAATTGACAAATTGACAAAGATAAAATGGAATCCATTTTATCCTCAAATGGACCGAAATATTGGGTGTGATTAACAAATTCATATAATGTTAATTAAGTTAGTGGAAGATATAATTATTTTTCTACAACTAGGCATGCATACCTAGTGTCTCTTGTGGAAGAGCACCAAGCTCATGCATTGGCCTTCCTCCACCCTCCTACCCGGTTTCCCCTTGAAAAGAACAAAGAGTCTTTTGCTTAAAAATTGATCATTCACTACATGCATGTGTGTGTGATTTATTTTATTCATTATATCATTCAAAAATTATTTTAGAAAGATAAAATAATTCTTCCTTCTTCATCCTCCTCTTGACCGAAATCCAAGAGGGCCAAAAATATTTTTGGGTCATTTATTTAAGTTAATATTATTCTAGTATTAATAATATTAATTTTTATTAAGGGTATATCTTGGGTATTATTCCTTGGGAGGGATACTATACTTGTATCCTCTTTGTTCATCCATTTAAGGAGAGCTCAAGAACAAGAGAGTAGGATAACTCTCTTGTGCCCTATTGATCCGAAAAACACAATGTAAGATGATGATTTCTTCTTTAAAATTGTTTATTGTTTGCATGCATAAGATCACCATTTAATTTTATGACAAATTAACCTAAAACATATATGAATATGTTAGTATATAGATCTAATTTTCCTTCAATCGGTATCAAGAGCCTTGGTTGTTTGCATGCAAATCGGTTATAGTTTTTCCGAGTTATACGATTAACATATAAAACTTGTTTATTTTGTGTTATTATGATATATCACGAAAATCATTATGCATGTTAAAAATTCTGGTCCTAATATTTTTTTAGGATATTTTGGTTAATTTATGGATTTTTATTGTTCATATTATATAATAATGGCATTAAAAATATGATTTTATGAATAAAATGTCATTTTCGGACTAAAATTAGCTAAACTTCGAATTTTCCTGTGATTTTTGGATATGTTGTCACATATATTATTTTGAGATGACCTGTAAAGTTTCATAATTTTTGGACTTCTTATGCTCGAAAAATGGATTTTTCATTATTAAAATCGGATTTAAGTGAAAAATAGGTTAATATGAGATAAATTTCGAATCTGGTCATAGAAATTTAGTATGTTGTCACATGCAATTTTACAAGATGTGTGTAAAATAATAGGATATATTGAAGTCTTTATGCATGATTTATGATTTTTTGAAGAAAAATAGCATAAATAGTGACTTAATTAGTGAAATATTAATAAAACATACTCCATGACTAAGGAAAAACGTCACATGTTGTATTTATCTATCTTTTTCAGATATAAAATTGAAAAGTTGTTGAAAATAATTTTTCTCATGTTTTTATGATTATTTTGTTAAAAACCGATAAACGGCAACATTGTTTTTCCGGATAAATTTCAAAAATTTTAACCTATGTTTTTGAACATTATGAGTGTCATGGTATTTTTCAAGAATGTTCATGAGTTTAAATTTCAAATTTTGAATTTATTTGAAATTTTGTGATTTATTTGAAGTTTATAGCTTTTTTATTGTAATTTTAGGTCCATTAATGAACAATTTTTTATATATATGAGTTAATTATGGTCAAATAATTAGTGAAAACTAAATTTTGAGTCCTAAGAAGTTAGGGTAATTAACTTTTGCATAAATTTGAATTTATGTAATTTTTTGTGATTGTAAAATGTTGAATCACGCAAATCCGTAAAAACCGAGTAATATACGATATTGGCTACTTAAAGGCGATTTAGCATATATTTGGCATGTTCATACATATTATAATGCTGCATTTTCTTTATGATTGTCATAAATTTTATTTTATGTAATTTAGAATTATGTAATTTTACTTAGTATGGCCTTAGTTTTTAATTGGTATTACCCGAAATGTATGGGAATATCGATTCGGTTGTAATTTATTGTGATCTCGTATCACCGTTTTGTAATTTAATAGATTTATTTTATTTTAGTTACAAATGTATAATAGGAAATTATGTAATTTGTTATGTAATTTTATTTATTTTACCGGAGTTCATAAAGACGGATTTCTTCAAGAAGGCGATACATAAAGACGGTGTTACCTCGAGATGCGTGCAACAACCGAAGTTCAAGGGACCAATGGAGTTGGTTTCCGAATATGTAATAGTTAAATAGTTTTTCTATTTTAGGAAGGCCATACTAGGATTTTTTTTATGCTTTGCATTTTATTTATATGTCACATGCATCGCTAAATCGCCATAACTAAAACATGCATCATCTTTCATCGAGTTTATCGACCGTGTCAATTAAAATTATCGTAGTTCACCGCTTTAGTTCACTTAAAACGTGATAGATAATAAATTGACATGACCTCTCGCTAAAACAATCAATTGAGACATAGCCTTACCAAAGAGTAGAAACCATGAAAACCTATTTCGTGAGGGAGTGCACTCGGCCACACCGGTGTACAAACCTTGTTACGTAGGGGAAGTGGGTGATAAATGTCTATCCACCGAATTCATGTTGATAAGGGTTTCATCGGCCACACCGTGCCCAAGTTAATGTGGGTTTGGATCATGGACACATTTATTCGAAATTTGGATTGAACTCAACAAAAGTTTTTCGTTAAGGGTTTTATCGGCCACACCGTGCCCTTGTTGAATGTGTTTTGGGCTAAAGATAAATGTTAATGTAATATTATCGGCCAAGAGTTCTAAAAGTAGAATCGATTAAAGCGTTAATCCACCGAGTTATACTGATAAGGGTTTTATCGGCCACACCGTGCCCAAGTTAATATGAATTTGGGTCTTGGAATCATTTATAATAGTTGGGTAGAGGTCACTATATAAATGCTCATATCTTGTTAATTATTTACAAGTATGATATTAAAAGACAAATGTTAATATTTCCTTTTCCTCCATATTTGTAGTTCATTACAATGAATCCATCAAATGCTACCGCACCGATAACTATTGAGTCTGACCACAATATTTTTGACGACGTTTGCTCCAACAATGATTTCGACACTACTAGAGAACTTCATTTTGGGATAGGTTCGGATGGAAACCTTAACTTCATCACTTCTTCTAAACCACCTACTACTACTAGATCTCGTGTGATTCCGTCTCAGGAAGACTACCTCATACAATCTATAGGGTCTTTGTCTCTGGAAGATAAAGATGCCAAGACTAGTGGGTGCTCAAGCAATCAAGTTCTTGCTTCAAAGGGGAAAAAGTTCAAGAAGAAGGGAAAGAAAATTAAAAACTTCAAGCAAGTTAATGATGAGTTCCATTATTGCTATGGCATGGGACATTGGCTTAGGAATTGTCCCGTGTATTTACGAAATATAAGGGAAGGAATCATCACTCCAAAAGGTAAAATTCCTAAGGAAATTTATGTTATTGATATAAATTATACTTCCACTACGACATGGGTACTAGATACCGGTTGTGGTTCTCACCTTTGTAATCATTTACAGGGTTTAAGAGATGTGGAGAGGCTTAGCAAGGGAGATGTGGATCTATGCCTTGGAAATGGAGCTCGAGTAGCGGCCGAATCCAAAGGAACTTATGTTCTAGCTTTGCCTAATGGATTTGAGTTGTATTTACATAATTGTTTTTATGTGCCTACACTCTCTAAAAACATTATTTCAATCGCCATGCTAGACATGGACGGTTTTTGTTTTGTCATTAAGAACAATCGTTGTACTATTTCAAGGAATGATTTGGTTATAGGCCAAGCTTCTTCCATCAATGGCATTTACATTTTAGAGACCTCAAATCCGACTAATGATATCTATAACATTCAATCAAAGAAACTCAAATCAAGTGACCCAAGTGAAGCGTTCATTTGGCATTGTCGATTAAGTCACATAAACGAGAATCGCATCAAAAGATTAATTTCGACTAATGTGATTACACCATTTGATTATCAATCATATGGTACATGCGAATATTGCCTACTTGGCAAAATGACTCGTAATCCTTTTAGTGGTAAAGGGACACGAGCTAGTGAACTATTGGGACAAATACACACCGATGTATGTGGACCAATGAGTATCACCGCTCGTGGTAATTATGACTACTTTATAACCTTCACCGATGACTTGAGTAGATATGGGTATATTTATTTAATGAAGCATAAGATTGAAGCGTTTGAGAAATTCAAGGAATTTCAAAACGAAGTAGAGAACCAATTGAACAAAAGGATTAAGGCACTACGATCCGATCGTGGTGGAGAATACCTTAGCCTTGAATTTGATTCACACTTGAAAGGTCGTGGTATTATATCACAACTTACTCCACCCGGAACACCACAACTCAATGGTGTTGCCAAAAGGAGAAATCGAACCCTACTTGATATGGTTCGATCATTATGAGTCAAACCGAGTTACCAAACTCGTTTTGGGGATTTGCGATTCAAACCGCAATAAGATCTTTGAACAATTCTCCCACTAAAACCACCGAAAAGACTCCATATGAGATGTGGACGGAAAAAGTTCCTAATATATCCTATATGAAAATTTGGGGATGTGATGCTTAGGTCAAGATATAGAACGACAACAAGCTTGCCCCAAGATCCGAAAAGTGCATCTTTGTAGGTTACCCCTTAACCTCACGAGGTTACTACTTCTATAAACCTCAAGAAAACAAAGGGTTTGTCTTTTTGAGGTCTGTCTTCTTAGAAAATCAGTTTATTTCTAAGAGACAGAGTGGGAGAAATTTTGAACTTGATGAAGTTCAAGAGCCACAAACCGAGGTAGAGACGCAAGAAGATGTTCCTTCGTCGTCTAATGCGGTTGTCCCTCCTCCACTTAGAAGAACGGGCCGAGTTATACGCCATCCCGATCGATATATGGGACTTATCGAAGAAGATGGAACACTCGATGTATTGCTTATAGAAAGTAACGAGCCCGCCACCTACAAGACTGCAATCTCAAGTCCAAATTCCTCCTTATGGCTTGAATCCATGAAGTCCGAAATGGATTCTATGCATGAAAACCAAGTTTGGGACTTGGTAGATTTGCCTAAAGGGGCAAGACCCCTTCAATGCAAATGGAAATTCAAAGTCAAGAATGGCATAGAAGGACATGACGATGTCTACAAAGCTAGACTAGTGGCAAAAGGATTTACCCAAGTCCAAGGTCTCCATTATGATGAGACCTTCGCCCCCGTAGCCATGCTAAGATCCATACGGATTTTGTTAGCGATTGTCGCATTTCATTATTATGAAATATGGCAAATGGATGTCAAAACTGCTTTTCTAAATGGGCATTTAGAAGAGGAGGTGTACATGATACAACCCGAAGGTTTTGTTGATTCTAAAAATCCTAACAAAGTGTGCAAGCTTAAGACATCCATTTATGGTCTCAAGCAAGCATCTAGAAGTTGGAATCATCGATTCAATCATGTTATAAAGGAAAATGGTTTCACTCGAAGTGTTGAGGAACCATGTTTATACATGAAATTTAGTGGGAGCAATGTTGTGTTCCTAATCTTGTATGTCGATGACATACTACTCATTGGAAATGATATTCCAATGTTGTCTTCTGTTAAGAAGTGGTTAGGTAACCACTTCCAAATGAAGGATTTAGGAGAAGCACAACGCATATTAGGTATCCGGATCCATAGAGATAGATCCAAGAGGATATTGGCACTAAGTCAAGAATCTTATGTTGATAAGATTCTTCGACGGTTCAGCATGGACAAATCTAAAAGGGGTTTGGTACCTATGGTAACTAGGACTATATTGAGCAAGACTCAATCTCCCTCCGAACCCCATGATGTTGAACGCATGAAGATGATCCCTTACGCTTCCGCTGTAGGATCAATCATGTACGCCATGATATGCACACGCCCTGATGTCTCGTATGCCTTGAGCATGACGAGTAGATATCAAGGAAATCCAGGTGAGAGTCACTGGATTTCTGTCAAGAACATCCTTAAGTACTTGAGAAGGACTAAGGATTCTATCTTAGTGTTTGGAGGAGACACCGAACTCCGTGTTAATGGATACACGGACTCAAGTTTTCAAACAGATAGAGATGACATGAAATCACAAGCTGGTTTCGTTTTCATGCTCAATGGTGGTGCCGTTAGCTGGAGAAGCTTCAAGGAAGCTGTGACCGCGGATTCAACAATGGAGGTGAGTACATTGCAAAGCATCGAAGCTCGCCAAGGTAGCTGTGTGGATCGGCAATTCACGGAAGGTCTAAGTAGTACCTACCGCCAATGATCCCATCACTCTCTATTGTGATAATAGTGGGACAATCTTCCAAGCTAAGGAGCCAAAGTCTAGTAATAGATCTAGACATGTACTTAGAAAATATCATGTAATAAGAGATTTCATTGAAAGAAAGGAAATTGCGATTTGTAAGGTTGGGACGGATGACAACATAGCCGATCCGCTCACCAAGCCTTTATCGCAGGCTAAGCATGATGGACATGTTGCGTCCATGGGACTTAAACGTGTACCAAGTTTTTGTTAGATTTTGAAATGAAATAAAAGTGTTGTTTTTGTTCATGTTCACAATCACATTTGTCTTTTATCTTTCTTTATACATTGTTACATCCAAACGGGTTGTGGAGACAATTGAACCCCGTTAAAGTGAACGCGGATTGACATTGTATTTGCCCATAGTCACTTGTATGAGGTGACGTCTCGAAGTTACTAGAGTGTGATGCGATTGATGGTAAGTTCAAATACCATAGAGTCATATGAGAATGACTAATCGATCACATAGGCGGACTGTTAGGAACATTTTGTCGGGCCTTATGACCGCTTATAGAGTTCTGGCAAATTTATATAGCCTGGTCGTGGCAAGAGCTGCTATAGTATTCTAATGAGTCGATTCTTTTGACTAAAGACTATTCACCTAAGATGGCACAGTTTCAGATTAACTTTGATTTGTGTTACTACGACCTTCGTAAATGGGGTCAAATGGGCATATTTTGGGTTATGATGGCTGTGACTAGTTGAAGGGAATGAGTGCGATAGGAGTTGTCCATCCCTAGTCAGGGTTATAACAATATCTCAGGGCCACTCGAGGAGTAATGAACTGGAAATGCGTGGCCACGCTCGGAAGGTATCTATGATAGATAAATCCGGTCAATCAGTTATTCTCCAAATCGAGGAACCACTCTCGATATGATCACTTGCAAGTACGACCTGAAAGACACCTTGCATTGAGTGGGATATAGTAATAGGACAAGAGAATTGGTGACGCACACTTGTCGAGGACAAGTGGGAGATTGTTGGAATATGTGTCCTCCGACAATAATGCGATCACAACTGTTGATCATGATGATCACATGTTTAAGTCTCATTTTAAAGAATACAATCGGAATTCATACTCAACTACTACAACTTAGGAATACGTTTAATTCCCATGGAAATAACGTGCCCTTCATGCTTATCATATTTCAACGGTTTAGTGAGAGGATCCGCGATGTTGTCATCCGAAGCTATCTTGTCAATCACTATCTCCTCTTGCTCCACGTAATCACGGATCAGGTGAGCCTTCCGATGTACATGTCTAGACTTGTTGCTAGACTTTGGCTCCTTAGCCTGGAAGATGGCACCTCTATTGTCACAATAGATGGTGATCGGGTCATTCGAACTAGGAACTATGGTTAGTCCTTGTAAGAATTGACGCATCCATATAGCTTCCTTTGCTGCTTCCGAAGCGGCATAGTACTCGGATTCAGTAGTAAAATTTGCTACAACTTCCTGTTTGGAACTCTTCCAGCTGACCGCAGCACCATTAAGAGTAAAGACGAATCCAGATTGAGATTTCGAATCATCTCGATCCGTTTGGAAGCTAGAATTTGCGTAACCGATTGCACATAGCTTAGTATCACCTCCATAAGTCAATACCCAATCCTTAGTCCTCCGTAGGTACTTAAGAATGTTTTTAACAGCAATCCAGTGTGTTTCACCTTGATTGTTTTGGTACCGACTCGTCATACTCAATGCATATGCCACGTCTGGACGTGTGCATATCATGGCATACATGATTTATCCTATGGCTGATGCATAACGAACACGACTCATGCGCTCGTCCCCTTCAGGTGTCGTGGGTGACTGAGACTTGCTCAAATGCATCCCAGACGTCATTGGAAGATTCCCCTTCTTGGATTTGGTCATGCTGAACCTTTCAAGAATCTTATCTAAATAAGACTCCTGACTCAGTGATAACATCCGTCGTGATCTATCTGGATAGATACGGATTCCCAATATTCGTTGTGCCTCACCCAGATCTTTCATCTGGAAATGGTTCTTCAACCATCCTTTAACCGAAGATAAGAGAGGAATGTCATTCCCAATCAAGAGTATGTCATCGACATATAATATCAAGAAAACAATCTTGCTCCCACTCGACTTGATATATAAGCATGGTTCCTCGACCGATCGAGTGAAACCATACTCTTTTATCACCTGGTCGAAACGATGATTCCAACTCCGAGAAGCTTGCTTAAGTCCATAAATGGAACGCTTAAGCTTGGACACTTTCTTAGGATTTTCAGGATCTATGAAACCTTCGGGTTGTACCATGTACAACTCCTCATCTAAATAACCGTTTAAGAAGGTGGTTTTCACATCCATTTGCCAAATTTCATAGTCATGAAAAGCGGCAATCGCTAAGATTATCCGAATGGAACGTAGCATAACTACGGGTGCAAAAATTTCATCATAATGCAATCCGTGCACTTGAGTGAAACCTTTTGCCACTAGTCATGCCTTATAGGTATCTGGTTGCCCGTCTACAGAATGCTTTATTTTGTAAAGCCATTTGCACTGTAGAGGTTTTACCTTATTAGGTAAATCAACAAGATCCCATACGTCATTCTCATACATGGAGTCCATCTCGAATTTCATGGCTTCAAGCCATAGCTTTGAGTTGGAACAGGTCATGGCACCTTTATAGGTAGCGGGTTCATTACTCTCTAGGAGCAAAACGTCATTCTCCTCGACCATACCAATGTATCTGTTTGGAGGATTAGAGACTCTACCCGACCTCCTAGGTTCCTGAGGAATGTTAACCGTATCATCAGTTGAAGGAACAACTTCCTCCATCTGTTCCTCGGTTATTGGTTCTTGAACCTCCGATAGCTTGAAGGTTCTATTACTTGATATGTTCTTGAGAAATTCTTTCTCTAAGAACTTTGCACTAGCCACAACAAAAACTCGATGTTCGGTAGGCGAATAGAAGTAATGACCAAACATTCCTTTTGGATAACCAATAAAGTATGTCTTGACCGATCGCGGGCCAAGCTTATCCTCGTGTCTCCACTTGACATAAGCCTCGCAGCCCCAAACCCGAATGAAGGACAAGTTAGGGACCGTTCCCTTCCACATTTCATATAGAGTCTTGTCGACAGCTTTAGACGGACTTCGGTTAAGTATAAGAGCAGCTGACAAAAGAGAAAAACCCCATAATGAATCAGGTACTACCGTGTGACTCATCATGGATCGAACCATATCAAGTAGTGTTCGATTTGTCCGTTCGGACACACCATTTAATTGAGGTGTTCCAGGTGGAGTTAACTGCAAAACTATTCCACAGTCTTTAAGGTGTTGATCAAACTCATTTGAAATATATTCGTCACCCCGATCTGAACGGAGTGCTTTAACCTTTCTTCCCAGTTGGTTCTCAACCTTATTCTGGTATTCTTTGAATTTTTCAAAAGACTCACTTTTATGCTTCATTAAGTAGACATATCCGTATCTACT
Source organism: Silene latifolia (assembly GCF_048544455.1). Classification (NCBI taxonomy): domain Eukaryota; kingdom Viridiplantae; phylum Streptophyta; class Magnoliopsida; order Caryophyllales; family Caryophyllaceae; genus Silene; species Silene latifolia. The sequence goes on along the minus strand of NC_133534.1, from coordinate 169,221,780 downwards.
CAAATCGTCCGTGAAAGTGATAAAATATCTATAGCCGTCTCTTGCGGTAATTGACATAGGTCCACATACATCAGTATGTATGAGTTCTAATAGGTCACTAGCGCGCATTCCAACACCTTTGAAGGAAATTCGAGTCATTTTACCGATAAGACATGATTCACACGTGCCAAATGTAGAAAAATCGAATGCGGGAATAGTCCCATTCTCGATGAGTTTCTTTACACGTTTTTCATTTATGTGTCCCATTCGACAATGCCATAGATAAGTTTGATCTTTGTCACCAACCTTTAATTTCTTATTATTCACATGTAATATATCTGTAGTTTGATCTAAGATGTAAATTCCATTCATGGAAACTGCTTTGCCATAAACCATTTCATTAAAAGCGAAAATACAGCTATTATCCTTTATTGAAAATGAAAAACCGTCATTATCAAGTACGAAAACAGAAATAATGTTCTTATATAAACTGGGTATGTACATAGTAACAGTTATATAAATATAACTCAAAACCACTTGGGAGTTGGATTACGTATGTTCCCTTTGAAACTGCAGGAACTCTAGCTCCATTCCCGACTCGCAGGTCCACATCACCCTTTGCGAGAGGTGTGATATTTTTTAGGCCCTGCAAATGATTACACAGATGAGAACCACAACCAGTATCAAGTACCCAAGTTCCAAAACTTGCATGGTTAATCTCAATCATATGAATATAAGATGACATACCAACAGGAGTGACACGGTCTGCTTTTATGTCCTCACGGTACACGGGACAGTTCCTCCTCCAATGTCCAGTCTTGTGACAATGGTGGTCTTCCTCTTTGCCTTGCCTTGTGAGCCACTAGTCTCACCAGGCCCACTCTTACCGTTTCCTGATTTTTTAAACTTTGGCTTTCCTACATTTAGGTCGCCATGAGTTTTGCCCTTACCCTTATTCTTGTTGGAAATCATGAGAACATCTTGCTTTATGCTCCCACTCAATTTCATATCCTTCTCGGTCTGTACGAGAAGTGAGTGTAGCTCATGAGGACTTTTCTTCATGTCATTCATGTAGTAATTTCCCTAAAGAGGGCAAAACCATCATGAAGTGAATGAAGCATACGGTCAATGACTATTCTCTCACTGATTTTGCAATCAAGTGCCTCCAATTTCTCGACATTCTTAATCATGTTAAGAATGTGTAGGCTAACCGGTTGGCCCTTCTGGAGTTTCGCATAAAAAAAGCGACAGGTATTCTCATAAGTAACGATTCTCGGTGCTTTTGAGAACTCATTAGTGAGCGTGGTGAAAATCTTGTTTGCACCTTGGGCAATGAAGCGTCTTTGCAAATTGGTTTCCATTGCAAAAATGAGTACGTTCTTTATCGCACCCGCTTCCATAACGAAGTCACTATAAGCAATTGACTCGTTAGCTCTTGCATTGGGGCCTGGGTTTGGCGGTACTGGCTCAGTTAAGTACTTGAGCTTACCGTCAGCAATGGCAGCATTCCGTAATGTTGCCTCCCAGTCCGCAAAGTTGGACCCATCATTCTTCAGTCGTGTGAACTGATTCATGTGGTCCATGAAAGCTTTTAGCCAGGACTCGCGTCCAAGAGTGGCACTTGGCATAGGGATTTCGTTATTTCCAGCCATTTGTTGTAACAGTATTATCAATATAAAACAAATTCTACACTGCAAAAAGAAGAAGAAAAATATAATAAGCGTACTCATCGTTATGATTTAAGTCTAATGCAAAACTGTTATAAGCACTCAAGCATTTATACAATTGACCTCCCTCAAGAATTATATAAATGATCCCAAGACTCAATTATCTGTAAATTGATAAGTCAACCTCTTGGCTAATTCTACTATTAGAATTCTTGGTCGATAAGTTTCTGTAAATTCTATCTATAGTCCATCATAATCATGAGAAACTCTTCGGATTATAATGTTGAGGTAAACTAAGTCAACACAAACTACTTACCCAACGTAGAAGGGGTCATATGGAGAGTAAGGTCCTATGTGCCTACCGACGAAGAAGGGATTCATAGCCGTTTGGCCTATAAAGACTAGTCTCAATTTCAGTTTTAGAGGAAGATCCCATCAACTTTATTTTAATTCATTTTAAGTGAACTAATATCTAGCATCCGAGAATGAATAAACTAAGATGATGGCTTAATATTATGTGACATCTGTATGTCTATGAAAACTAACATCCAAACTATATGAGTCAATTTTCATGCATTTTAGTAGGTGGTTTGGTTTAGGCGGAATATGATGCATTAACTATCATGTGAAGAAAAGCAATAAGAATGGAAAAACGTAAAACAAAAAACAAAGTCCTAGTGTAGCTTATCTACCAAAAAGAACATAAATACAACTTTGGAATCCTTTCTAGGACCCGAGAAGCTTGTCTTGATGTTCCATCTTGGTCCATGTAGCGGGAGTGAGCAATCCAATCTCCATCTTTAGTCTTTTCAAAATTACAATTAAAAAATTACAAAATGAACCTATTTACATTCTAATTTCAAAACCATAATACTTAAAGAAAACCAAAAGGAGATACGAGATCTCAAAATTACATTAAAATTATGTTTCCATCATTACGAAAACATATTTAACTAAGGCCACACTAGGTATTACAAATTACAACCGATTGCAAAAATACGTAAATAAACGATTCAACAAAACATTCAACTAAATAAAAATGCATCAACTATAAATTAATCATTCAAGACATAATTCCTTAATTATGTAGAGTAATTTATCCAAACCACCTATTTAAATGATCAAATTATGTGACAATTCCTCAATTACTCACAATAATTCTAATCTTAATTCACATTTACTTGTAATATGAATTAATCCAACATCATTTTAAACCTCTTTAAAATAATAAGGTATCTAAAAATTGTGAACTGTTTCACAACAAACAATCATACATTATAGATATAATGTATAATAATAATTGGCCAAAATAAACAAAAATGTTTTTTTTTTATAATTGCCCTCGGCATTCTTAAAAAAAAAAACAAAGCAACAGTTTTTTTTTTAAATGCATTCGGCATTAGCCATAAAACCAAAAAAACAGAAATTTTTTTTTATTGCTTGCGGCATATGCCCGAAAATCAAAAAACCAAGTTTTTTTTCTTGCTCTCGGCAAACAGCCCAAAAAAACAAAACTGATTTTTTTTTTTCTTGTGCTCTCGGCATTGAGCCCTAAAAGTCGAAAAAACATATTTTTTTTTAAGATGAACAAATTTGTTTAATGTTGCTACTAGAACAAGATTGGCATAATCATCAACATTTAAATTTTTATGAATCATGATCTTAAACAACAATTTAACATCATGTGAGCCAAAAACTATATAGCAAAAACAAATAATCATCATTAAATCAATTTCCATTTACATTTTAATTTAATTCTCATTAAATCAAAACATCTACAAATTTATCATATTATCACCTTAACTAAGTAAAACAACAATATGAATAAATCAAAATGGAAACAAGCATAACAAAAACAACAACAACCTTTCGGCAAAAAAAAAATCCCCTCGGCAAAAAAAAATTTCTCTCGGCCGAATTCTTTTTTTTTCCAATTTTTTTTTTTTTTTAAATCCATTTATGAAAATCATACAAAATAATTTCGTGGCCTATGCTCTGATACCACTTGTGGAAAATATCGGTATACTTTCTCTAGAAAGTTTCGGATTATAACGAAATTATAATTATGAAAATACGAGTCATAAATGAAATTGCATATACAAAAAGAATAGAGATTTAGAATTAACCTTTAGTCCTAGCAAATATGGCCTAAGAACAAGTATCGAATTGATATTCTCCTAATTGTTGCACCCAAGATGCTATGAGAAATGCCCCTCAATTTGCTAGAATGAGATCCCCAAAAATTGATGATTTATTTTTAGGGTTTTTAGTTTTGTGATGATAGAATTAGGTCAAAAGAATGAGAGAAAATAATCTCCCTCTTGCCCTACTTAAAACCGTGTAAATGAGATGATTAGGGGAAGATATTATTCTTCCCTTTTTCTCTTATTTCGGTTTTTTCCACCAACCACCAAAAATAAGGAGAAAAATATCTTCTTATTTTAGGTTGGTTTTCTAAATGTATAAATGTGTATTAATTATCTTAATTGTCAATTTATGTCGACATGTATTAATAAGTCCATACACAACAGTTTGTAGTCGATTTATTAATACCGGTCTGTCAACATTTTATTATGACAATTTCGCATAATATATACATTAACTATAAATATAACATATTTATAATTCGCTAATTAAATATAACTAGTTACGTTTAATTACGAATTAACATCTTAATTCGTTTAAGCTAACATTATATACATTAATTAAATATAACAGTTTATATTCAATTTACGAATTTAACAATTAATTCGTCTCAGCTGGTATTATTTAATTGTATTAAATAATCGTCTCATCATCACATTGACTAACTGTTTAGTCAAATACATGGACTAACCTTTTAGTCATATAAGGCATCAATGTGATTATATTTTCATACAATCACATCTCTCAAACACATCCTTTAGGTGTGACTTTTAGAGACCAGTTGATCACCGCCATCAGTATGATAATAACGTCAAACTTCTAGCAAGCCAACCGTTATTAAGTAAACGTTAATCAACTGATAAAATACTGAGTATACCCTTGTGAACCTATAAGAGATTTATATACGTTATCACACTAACTGTGGAGGACACAAGCTCCAACAGAGATATGGTGAAGGGATGTTCCGAGATGGAGTTACCTTAAATGATGATCCTAGATATTTTTAAGACTCTGATTATCTGCTTTATTTATTTTATCTTAAGGTGTCGTCTTTGCGTAGATAAACTAGTTTTTGAGTCATCTATTCTTGTCATCCTTGCACGTGTTAACCATACCTCTTCTATTTGAGCCTTCGGACCAAAGGTTTCTTTTATCTTGTCCTCTATCTGTTTCACCTATCATTGCTCTCTATTTATTCTTTATTTTAACTCCAGTTCCTTCTTATTTGAACTTTTGAAATTACCCTTTTCACATTGATTTCTCTCTAAGCTTTTGTTTCCTAAAGCTATATGTTCTTTTGCCTTGTGGTATTGCACGAAAATATTTTGTTTTGGTCTGTAAGTTATTTGTTCTTTCATGGTAACTTGAAAATGTTTGAAATCTCTTTAGAGCTACTTGTGATCATCTCGTATAGGAAGCTTGGATCCTTTGGCGAGTGATGTTAGATACTTTGAGTTTGATGTTTGGTTATTTGAGGTTGAGATCATAGAGACATAGTTGTATGTGAGTATGCTTTTGGATAACATTTAAAGTTTTGGAAAAGGAGTATTAAAGGTCTTATACCGAGCTAAGAAAATTTGAGGGTGTTATTACATTGAGGATATATAAATGTTTGTTTGTTCTATCTGGGGTTAAAGATGTTTCATTTAAAGTGTATGAGTGATTAATTGAAGGACATAGATTCATACAGTCTTGTGGTGAATTCGTGATGTAAAGATAATGGCCATGGATAGTTGACTGTAACTACAATTGAGGTTATAAGTTTTGTGAATATATGAGCACATGTGATGAGAGTTGTATGATGCTATTATTATGCTTTGATGGAAATGCATTATCGATGGCAAGTGTGTTGTGGTACAGCAGGTACTAGCTTAACAAAAAGTGTATGGTTCCTTGGGTGCTTAGGAATGTCGTGGCCATAAGTATTGAAAGAGAACAATTGGGTCTTGCGAGTGTGATTAATGATTTTGTCATAAGATTGAGGTTGGATAAAATTTTGACAGTTTAGTCAGAGTTTGAGGTTTGAGATTGATGACTTTGGATACTGGATATATATAACGAGAATCATCGGATTTGTTGAAGCCTTTGTTAGCTTAAGAGTTTTGGATGATAGTAAGCTCTACTCACTTTGAGGATATTAGTATAGGCCGGAGTAATTATAATGACACTCGTTAATAGAAGAGTTTTCTCATTCGAAAGATACTTTGGTTTAGAGATTATCTGTCTGGGGTTTTGGTTAATGTCAGATCTTGTGGTGAATGTTAAACTAGAATTGGAGTATTTCTTAAAGGTTAAGTGCATTTGGAGTAATAGTAACGAGTTCACAATTTTGAGAGGGCATATATGTTATTTAATGATGGTTAATGGTAGTTGAATGAGTGTTTGAAATATGAGGACTAGATGTTGGCTTAATGATCATTTTGGGTTGCGATGGTTAGAGTCTGATATGACCTGCGGTTGTAGAGTGTGTGTAGTTGATTATAACATTGAGGATTGGGATATTTTTCTTTGGTTTGAGTTTGGATATTGATCAGAGTGCGCAGCGGTTATGATTCGGAGATGACCTTTGTTGATGATCACTTGTA